>NC_136915.1:94328186-94985006 GCF_949752795.1 Hyperoodon ampullatus
AGACCACAGAGCCCTCAGGGAGGACCTCCATGGCTGTGATCTCCCTCCCACCTGTGGGTCACCCTCTGTGTGGTGTGGGTCCCAGCCAGGCTGTGTCTCAGTTCCTTCCACCTGTCTCATGGGCTTTTTCTTTACTTCCTTGGTTGTGGAAAATCTTTTTTGCTAGTCTTCAGATCATTCTCAGAGAGAGTTGCTCTATGTAAAGTTATAGTTTTGGTGTGTCATGGGAAGAGGCAATCCAGGGATTTTCCTACTCTCTCATCTTGTTCCCCTCTCTTGATACTCAGTTTTCTTGTATGAAAAAATTACTAAGTTGGTTTAAGTTTCTCTCTGCTCCTACTCTGGATTACAAAATCATCATGGCAACTGGGTAGTACTTTCATAAAGAGTGCCCTTTCATGAGACAAGGAAGAATTCCATGGAATGGAATATCTAGAGGTAAAGTAAAAAAAAAAGGAAATAAAACTAAGCAGCATCAAACAAATAACAGAACCCCACAAAAAGTTATTTTAAAGATAAATACATTGCTCAGTTCAGTTGGACCAGAGTTTTATGTGGTTTTGTGATAAGCAAAACTAGGGTTGGACATCTTGAATGTTAGATGTTATTATATTTACAGTTAACTTGGTATGCACAGGGGTCAGCAATTCATTTGACTATGACTGGAGCTGTTCTGACAGACTTATCAGAAGGATGACTTAAAGAGGAAGAGCCTCGAAAGGAGTATAATTTGGAAGACATGCTGGGAATTCAGGATCAAGTTAATGAAGGTCTAAACTGAATGACAAAAATGAGAAGAGAATGGGGAAGAGAACAGACATGAAAAATAACAAGATACATATTAATTGTGTGTGTGTGTGTGTGTGTGTGTGTGTGTGTGTGTGTGTATGAAGTAGTAAGGATAAAAAAAGGGTACACTTTGAATTTAAGTGTTAATACCTGGATAAATCATGGTGTCATTTCAATAAGACATAAGGAGGAGCTTGTCTTTGGGGAGTCCAGGCTGAAAACAAAATAAAACCTCATATAATTTAAGGGCTAGGAGAAAGATGAGAACTCAACTAGGATAATTATTGATTTCACATGTAAGAAACTGAGACTCAGAGAAATGGTTTGACTAAATCCCATGACTATTAGAGAATGAAATTTTGAAACATGCTGAGCTTGAGTGGTCAGTAAAGGAGAAGTGAGATACCCCATAAGGCAGAGACTACATCTGATGACAACAATAAAAATACAGTTTACTGTTAGAGTAAAATGATCACCTCATTACAATTATAACTTTGAAAGAAACCTACAGAAGAGCAACTGGCTACTAAAGTGCCAGGAGTAGCAAGAACATTGCATTATAATTTTAGGAAAACTAATTTTCTTATGACACTTCCATATTACACATTGTAAGGAAAATTGGGAAAAGAAAACAATTTTAAACCTCAGAAATATTTCCTGCTGTTCTGTTACACTGAGATTAATTGCAAGTCACATAAGTTAAACAGTACAAAATGTTTTATAGAACACATGGAAGGTTTCACATGCCTAAAATAAAATGCTATAGATGTGACATAATATACTCTACTGGAAGAATTTCTGAATATTTCTATTATAAAGTAATTTTCTCCTACTGCAGCATCCCTAGGAAAGTGACAAGATAAAATTGATTTCTTAAGCCATCATTTCAGAGGATAATATACTTATCTCATTCTAAAATTGAAAAAATTTAAAGGAGTGATGCTGTTAGTAGCTTTCATGTTTCAGAAAAGTTTCAATAAATTTGCATACTATGATTAATTAAGAAATTGCTAAAAGGGGTAAATGGAATGAATTTATAAATAGTAAAATTTGTCTCCACTCTAATCAAATAGTTTTAATCATTACAGTTATATTTTTGAGAACACTTGTGTCATTTCTCATAAATATATAAATAATGCTTATAATAAATATAACCATTATATAAATAAAGGTTACTTAATTTCCGTCTATTTGTAAAATATTTTATATAATTCTCAAATACATATTTAAAGATATTTCTTTGACCAAAATTTTGATATACTGAGAATCTACAATATAACACTCAATTTTAAAGTTTCTGCCACATATATATATATATATATATATATATATATATTTTTTTTTTTTTTTTTTTTTTGCTGTACACGGGCCTCCCACTGTTGTGGCCTCTCCCGTTGCGGAGCACAGGCTCCCGACGCTCAGGCTCAGCGGCCATGGCCCACGGGCCAAGCCGCTCCGCGCCATGTGGGTTCCTCCTGGACCAGGGCACGAACCTGCATCCGCTGCATCGGCAGGCGGACTCTCAACCACCACACCACCAGGGAAGCCCTCTGCCACTTATATTGATGGAAACAAAATTTGAATATTTTATTTTGAAAATATACAGGTCACAGTTAATGATGCTACCTTCCATAAACTTTCAGCATCTCAAGTAGATGAACCTACACAGAGGTATCCAGATACATATCTGTTAAGTAGAAATGATCACTTGCCCATCCAGACATTTTTGAGTATTAATGAATCATCTAAAAATAATAATATTAAAATGGGAGAGAGAGAGAAGATGAAGAAAAAGAAGAAGAAAGAGGAGGAGAAGAGGAAGAAATGAAGTGAGGAGGGAAGGGAGGGAGAAAAGGAGGGAAAGAGGAAAGAAAGAAGTCACAAAATCTATTACTTTGCCTGTTGGTAGACAAAGTGCGGATAAAGGTCAGTCAATATTCAACCTAAATTTTCAAATATACTAAAAGCATCACCTCTGCCCATATTCTGTGCTTAGAATTAGAAACATTGCTGTGAAACATAATGGACACTGGAGGAGGAAAACAGGTTTAGGGAATAAATACATGCATTGACTCTGTTGTAGAAGCCTCTATATTATCCAGATTAATACCTTCTTTGCCCCTTTTGGGTACTGCCTCTTTCTTCCATGTAATTAATCATATCTACCTTCCTTAGGCTTTGATCATGGCTAGCTATCAAGAAATTCTGCTGTTATTATCTGCTAAATAGATCATCTCCAGAATATTTACTTTTTATTAAACAAGAAAAATATTTCTCATTTAAATAATAATGTATATGGAATGACAAATGATAGGATCCAGTGAACTCCTCCACATACTATTAAATTGACACCCACCTACTATGTCCTCTGACAAGGTCAGTTAAGGTATCAAAAACTATATTAGATAATTGTTCCAGTGTACCATGGAAAGAATAAAATATGTACCTGCCTAGAATCATAATATAAAATAATTACTCATATTGCATAGTGTTCAACAGTTTTTGTTTAGAAAAAGCATCATGTATGAGCACTTCAGTTTCTTTTATTAATTCTTTAGAATTGTTTACAGTTTTGTAAGCTTTAGCTTTATGTTAATATATTTGCTTAAACTGTGAACTCATTTTTCCTAAAATTACTTTTCATCATTGATTGCTCTTTTCCATTCTTTATAATTTATATTTAGCTAGATAAAATCATAAACTGGCACAATTTTAGTACAAATGTCAGATCCATCAAAGACTTTTATAAAAATAGATAGATTCTGAAGGCAATACCCCTTAAAGAATATTTTAAGTCAACATTCTCTTGAAAAATTTAAAGTAAATTATAACTATAAAATATGATGACCAGTGAAACTGCTGTGTATTAGATACAAGTAACACTACTTAGTTCTTCTTGAGATGGTTTACATATTTAAAAATTTCACATTGCAAAAATATGTCATACCATATAGAATAAGATATAATACTTACTAAATATTTATACTCTCATAGACAAATAGAAATTCCAAATAAAATTATTAAAGATAAAAAATATGTTCCTTTGTGCTATGTCTGTTTGTCTTACTCTAAGTTTAAAAATAATAATAATAGTAGTAGACTATGTCCCATTTCCCAAGGCTAAGGAGAAACTTTAAATTATATATTTTTTGTATCTAGAACATAATAGCAACAAAAGAATTCTCAACAATAAAAGGTACTTGCTCATGGTCTAGAGAATATAAGGATACTTTCCCTAATCTTTGCATGAGACATAAGTGTGACTGGATATTGAGACTTCATTCTGTGAACATTTCTTCATCATATTTCTAGTTTTTATATTAAATCAAATCAGACCATTTGTTTTCTGTACAAAAAATTATAAATATTATGTATATGGGATAATTCACCTGCATCTAATGTCAACACCTCATTAAAATTTAAGAAATTTTCTAATATTACATTCATAAATACTATGTGCTATTGAAAATATGAGCTCTTGGTTTAAAATTTTTGTTACTTGCTAATGCTGTACCTTCTAAAACCTTGTAAACTGTCATATAGTCATCTGCATAATTAAATTATTTCCTTTAAAAAATATTTACTTAGCACTATGTGCCATACCATGCTAAGGAAAACACAGTCAAACCAAAAAAAGCTGTAGGTAATTGATTCAATAATAGCATTTTCATTTTCTATTTTTCATTCGTATAATATACTTGGTGTTCTCTGAATAAATACAGATGACCTTTTGAAAAGACGGTTTCATAGTCCATAGTTAAAATCATTTTTTCAGGACTTCCCTGGTGGTCCAGTGGTCAAAAATCCATCTTCCAATGCAGGGGACGCGAGTACGATCCCTGGTCAGGGAACTAAGGTTCCACATGCTGCAGGGCAACGAAGCCTACATGCTTTAGAGCCCATGCACCACAACTAGAGAGAAGCCCGTGGGCCACAGTGAAAGATACTGCATGCCACAATGAAGATCCCGCATGCCACAACTAAAACCTGACACAGACAAATAAATAAATAAGTATTAAAAAAATATTTTTTCATGTTATTTCCATTTACCTATCATTTACTCAAACATTTGTTGAAATAATTGCATTATACCAAACATCTTCTATTCTTGTGGGATAAAAAACTGATAAAAGTGGCAATGTCTTAGTCCTCAAGTTGCTCACTACGTAGAAAAGGAAACAGTATAATATGTATATAAAAATGGCAATGTCATCACAATTATATATTATGTAAATATATAATTTCTATGTAGTAAGTTAAATGAATGTATAAAATGCATATAATTATATATGTGTGTATCATAGATGAAATAAAGATTGATTAACTCTATTTGGGAAAGATCACAAAAGGTTTCAGGATAATAAATCTCAGCAGGATGTTGTAGTTCAAATATGAGCTATCTAGTCTAAAAGGTAACAGAATAATTTAAAAAGAGAAAGAAGGGAGCTTCCTTGGTGGCACAGTGGTTGGGAGTCTGCCTGCCGATGCAGGGGACGCGGGTTTGTGCCCTGGTCCGGGAAGATCCCATATGCCGCGGAGCGGCTGGGCCCATGAGCCATGGCCACTGAGCCTGCGCGTCCGGAGCCTGTGCTCCGCAACGGGAGAGGCCACAACAGTGAGAGGCCCGTGTACCACAAAAAAAAAAAAAAAAGAGAGAGAGAGAGAAAGAAGGATTTCAGTATCTCCAAGGTGTCTCATCAATTTCAGATAGTAGTTAGAGATGACTCAATATGTAGACCAAAGCAAAATCATGAAGCACCATTTAGGTCATGCTAACAACCTGAAAGATGAGGAAGGGCTCTGAGCAAATGATTGATGTAGCCACATTTCATTTCGAAAAGCTCTCTTAATACCTGAATACAGAGGATGAATTGTAGGGAAGTGATATAATATTATTCTGCTTGGAACAATCCACATTTAAATTTCCTTTTTCTGACAATTATCACTTTCTAACATATGCTATAATTTATTCATTATTTCTATTGATTCCAAGCCCTAAAGTGTGAGTTGCAAAGAGGCTGGGATCTTTATATATTTTGTTCAATGATGTTTTGCAGGTACCTAAAAAAGTACCTGGCATAGTATGGGTCATTGCTTAATCTTTCCTCTATAAATAAAATATGTGAATTGTGCTAGTTTAGAAGATAAGTTATTGATTTCTTTATTTTGTATGACAAATTCTTTTAATAATCATAGAATTTTTTAATCTGTTGCAGGCTTTCTAGGTATATAAGCATATGATCATGAAAGGAGATAATTTTCTTTGATATGCTAATATTTGTATAAATTATTGTTGTTTTTGGCTAACTGCATTCATTAGTATATCCTAAACAGAGATAAACAATAATAACAATAGTCAATATCCTTGTAATTTTCTTGACATTAAAGAAGAAAGTAAACATTCAAAAGTTTTAAATTATGGTGAGGAATCTCATAATTGTCAAGAAGAGCAAGGACATTCATGGGGCAGGAGGAGAATAAATCATGACTATGAAATAGATATTTTTGAAAGTTTCATACTTGGCTGTCATATACTCTTCTGTATTTTCTATTTTTTCTCTCTATTTGGTTTGGATATCTTCTATTAACCTTTGATTTATATTGGATCACCTTATGTCTCTAATTTTATCTCTTTATTTTCACAACATTCAAAATATCCACTAGTCTGCTTCTTTTTTTATATTCACTAGTTTGCTGTATTTTTTAGATTCCAAATATATGTGATATATGACTCGCAGATGTAAACAACAAACTAGTTGTTACCAGTGGGGGGGAGGGGCAGTACAGGAGTGGGGGTGGGAGGTACAAACTATTGAGTATAAGATGGGCTCAAGGATGTATTGTACAACACAGGGAATATAGTCAGTAATTTAATAATAACTGTAAATGGGAAGTAACTTTAATAAAGAAGAAAAACATATGTACTTGTTTCTTTGTCTCCCAAAAGTGACTCTCTGCTAGAGCTTTATTCTCATACCAAGAATTGGTAACAGCTTCTCTAGAAAAGTGTATGCAATCTACTAACATGAAAATTTTACTTTTCTGGAATATTAGATTATCTACTCTTCCTTACTTCAAGGTATTTTTGATGGCTTCAAATAGTTTATTTTTTTGGTATTTTGCCTGTTTTTTTCTAGTTGATGACATAGGTGCATTAGTCTACTCCCAAATAGTCCATCTTTAAGGAAGTAAAATTCTGATATACCTGATTTATCTGATCAGTTTGCTCTATTATGAGCCAGTAAGAACAAAAGCCAGAAGACCAGTTGGAAGACCATTTCAGTATTTGAGCAAGAGGTTATGATGATTTCAACAAATTCCAAGTTTGCAGAAGAGGAGATATTGGTGAGTCATCAGGTTTTGAAGGCAGGACCAACAAGATTTGCTGATAGTTTGATGAGGTGAAAGAAAGGAATGAAGGATGATTCTAAAATTTTGGTTCAGTCAAAACCTGAGTAAATAGACAACAATATCATTCATTGGCCTTGGGAACGTGGGTGAAAAAGAAAGTTTGAGAAAAATGTAGAGTTTAGTTTTGGGATTATATGCCTATTAGAAATCCAAGGGGAGTTATTGGATAGGCAGTTGCATACATAAGTCTGAAATCCAATAAGATTTAGAACTGGAGTAATCCTATATAGATAGTATTTAAAGCTATGAGGCTGGATGATATAATCCAGAGAGACCATATAGACAGAAAAGATAGCAGGACATAGAACTACAAAGAAAAGTACTTCAAAGTGGGTGAAGGAAGGATCTGGCAAAGAGAATTAAGTTGGAATATCTAGTGGCTATAAGGAAAATCAGGAGAAAATGGAAATTCAAAAGGGAAATGAAGAAAGTATTTTAAAATGGAAGGAGTGATCTACTGTATCAAATGTTGCTGAGAATTTATTAAAATAAAGACTGAAATTTGATGACCAGCGTAAGTGATGCTGAGATCACAGGTTGACTCACTAGTGTACTAGTGACAGAAGGTTGACTCTAGACTTGACAGGGTTAACTCTAGAGAAAGAGGAGTTTTTTGCTATAAAGGAGAAGAGAGAAATGTAATTAAAAGCAATTGGATTAAAAGGAGGACTTATTTTGTTAGTTGGAAAATAATAACAGCATGTTCTCTTGCTGTTGGAATGGGTCCTATAGAGAAGTAAAATGTGATGATGTTGAATAATAAGATAATAATTAAAAGGGCATAGTCCTCAAGGCTTGTGGAATTGCTGCCCTTGAGGAACATAGTCAGTTCATACACTGTAATGGGAAAAGAGTGCAGCACATGTGGTATAGTTAGTTGCATGTAGTTGAGGGATTGCTCCCAAAGAATGAGAAAGTTTCCTTCTCATGTATTTTCTCAGTGAAACAAAGAGTAAGGTTATAAATATTTGAAATGAAAGAAAGTGTTGGAGGATTTGGAAGAGAGTACAAACTACAAAATAGCCACCTATGGGAGCAGAGAGTGAATGGTTTGGTAAAATATAGTAAGATTGCTTTTCGCACTAAGGGCCCATATAAGATGCTTGGTCATGAAGTCAACATGGATTGTGTTTTCTGTACTCACAATTTGAGGATGTGATAAATTATTTTAATAGATTTTAAACCTCCCTTGCTTTCCTGTAATAAAATCTACTCAGTTTTTGCAACAGAAAATAATTGTCACAGTATCTAGTATCTACATTTTTTTTGTAAGAGAATCCACTGTTTATGTTGTGAAAATGGCCATCAGACCAAACACTACAGTTTTTAATTCCTCCCTCAGCTGTGTTTATATGGCAGAATTCAGGGTAATAAACCATGACATGTTTAACCTTTAGTTGATCTCATTAAAAACCAAGATTCCTGTCCTTTATTTTCTCTTTCTTTGTTCCACTAGCTGCAAATAGCAATAGCTGGTAAACCCCGAAAACCATGTGTTATGGAGGGCATAACTGTCCTGCTATGCTGTGCCACTAGAGGAGCCATTTGCAACTGCACCATTTAAAACAAGAGTAATAAACATTTATTGTTTTTGAGCCACTGTATTTTGGGGTCTTACTAGAAGCTTATCCTAATGAAATAATAAGATATTGTTTCATAAATTATTTGCTAATGTTTAATTAAAATACTTACATTTATAGTCATAAGCAAAATACAAGCATTTTTCTTTTTTAGCATTATCAGTTGTGCTATTAAATTTATATATTAGTTTTCTAATATTGACTGGATATTACATATATTTATGTTATGGATCATTGAAATAACGTTATATTAACTGTACTTTACCAGATAGTTGGAACCCAGTTTTGGAAAAATCTCTTCCAAATGCTTATTTAAAACATTAATTTTGAATCCTTCTATTTTCAAATATAATAGCCAATTTAAGTACTAGTATGTCTTGGGTCAAATTTGGTTATTCTTTGCTAGGATATCAACAATTTCCTTTAGGATTTCTAATTTGTTTAACATAATATTTAATCTTTTTCTTATTATACCTGACATTCTTTACCTTCTAAAATATATTTTTTTGCTATCTCTTTTTAAGCTTATTGATCCATTCATTCAAACAATCAGACTTTGAGTTTAGGACTTTTTGTTTCCCATTTCATTAACATCAGATATTTACCTCTTGTTTCCTTTAAAAAATGTATTAAAGGAAACAATCTCATTTACCATCACATCAAAAAGAAAAAAAAATACCTAGGAACAAATCCACCTAATGAGGCAAAAGACCTGCACTCAGAAAATTAAAAGATACTAATAAAAGATGACACAAACAGATGGAGGGATATACCATGTTCTTGCATTGGAAGAATCAATATTATGAAAATGACTATACTACTCAAAGCAGTCTACAGATTCAATGCAGTCCCTATCAAATGACCAATGGCATTTTTCACAGAATTAGAACAAAAATTTTTACAATTTGTATGGAAACAGAAAAGACCCTGAATAGCCAAAGCAATCTTGAGAAAGAACAACAGAGCTGGAGGAATCAGACTTCCTGACTTCAGACTATACTACAAATCTACAATAATCAGAACAGTATGGTACTGCCACAAAAACAGAAATATAGATCAATGGAACAGGATAGAAAGTCTAGAGATAAACCCATGCACCTATGGCTACCTAATCTATGACAAAGGAGGTGAGAATATACAATGGAGAAAAAACTGTCTCTTCAATAATTGGTGCTGGGAAAACTGAACAGCTACATGTAAACGAATGTAATTAAAACACTCCCTAACACCATACACAAAAATAAGCTCAAAATGGATCAAAGACCTAAATGTAAGGCCAGATGCTATAAAAGTCTTAGAGGAAAACATAGGCAGAACACTCTTTGACATAAATTGCAGCAAGATCTTTTTCAATCCACCTCCTAGAGTAATGAAAATAAAAATAAAAGTAAACAAATAGGACCTAATTAATCTTAAAAGCTTTTGCACAGCAAAGGAAATGATAAACAAAAGACAACACTCAGAATGGGAGAAAATATTTGCAAACAAAGCAACCAACAAGGGATTAATCTCTAAAGTATACAAACAGCTCGTGCAACTCAATATCAAAAAACAAACAACCCAATTAAAAAATGGGCAAAAGATTTAAATAGACATTTCTCCAAAGAAGACATACAGATGGCTAAAAAGCATATTAAAAGATGCTCAACATCACTAATTATTAGAGAAAGGCAATTCAAAACAATAATGAGGTATCACCTCACACCGGTCAGAATGGCCATCAGCAAAAATCTACGAACAATAAATGCTGGAGAGGGTGTGGAGAAAAGGGAACCCTCTTGCACTGTTGGTGGGAATGTAAATTGGTACAGCCACTACGGAGAACAGAATGGTCGTACAGCCACTATGGAGAACAGTATGGAAACAGAGCTACCATATGATTCAGTAATCCCACTCCTGGGCATGTATCTGGAGAAAACCTAATTCCAAAAGATACATGCACCCCAATGTTCACTGCAGTACTATTTACAATAACCAGGACATGGAAGCAACCTAAATGTCCATCTACAGAGGAATAGATAAATATGTGGTACATATATACAATGGAATTTTACACAGCCATAAAAAGAATAAAATAATGCCATTTGCAGCAACATGGATGGACCTAGAGATTGTCATACTGCATGAAGTAACTCAGAGAGAGAAAGACAAATATCATATGATACTGCTTATATGTGGAATCTAAAAAAAAAGGGGTACAAATGAACTTATCTACAAAACAGAAATAGAGTTACAGATGTAGAAAACAAACTTATGGTAACCAGGGGGTAAGGGCTGGGGAGGGATAAATTGGAAGATTGGGATTGACATATACACACTACTATATATAAAACAGATAACTAATAAGGACCTACTGTATAGCACAGGGAACTCTACTCAATATTCTCTAATGGCCTGTATGGGAAAAGAATCTAAAAAGGAGTGCATATATGTATACATATAACTGATTCACTGATTCACTGTACACCTGAAACTAACACAACATTGTAAATCAACTATACTCCAATAAAAATTTTAAAAATGCAGGAAATAACAAAAAAATATATCCCATGCCTTTCCTAATTTCTAAGCAAATAATTTTAATCTATTCTCATATTTTTCTAAATTTTAAACAAAATTAATTTGTTCATGAACTTATGATGTGACTCCTTGAATACCATGTCTTCTGTGCCTTAAGTTCATG
This sequence comes from Hyperoodon ampullatus, assembly GCF_949752795.1. Taxonomy (NCBI): domain Eukaryota; kingdom Metazoa; phylum Chordata; class Mammalia; order Artiodactyla; family Ziphiidae; genus Hyperoodon; species Hyperoodon ampullatus. The sequence continues at coordinate 94,339,650 of NC_136915.1, forward strand.
CTTCATGTCTCCTGTATCTGGACACCTTTATATATTCTGTTATTAATATTACATGTTAGAAATAACAGTTGTCATTTAGCTATCTAGCTCCTCCACAGCATTTCATTGCCAAGTAGAATAATCAATGATTGACAGAACTCACCTCTGCATGTTCATCACATTTTTCCACATGTCCAGGGTTTCTACAAGCCTAGTTTTCTACAGATTACAAAACAGTTGTTCTGATCCTCAATTGATTAGCTTCTCATCATTTGCAAATGAGAAAACATTCCTGGTCCAAATTTCACTATTGCGATGGAGCAGCACAACTGAGATTGTAGTAGCTCTTAACTTGCAGAGGTAGAACAGTTGGATTGGCTTTATGGGCAAAAAAGCAAGAATGAACGTATAAATGGCCACTTGGATTGGTGAACAGCCCCCTATGCCTAACCCACCGCCATTGGTCACTAGGTCTATGACTATCTAAACTCACCTAAGTGGTTATATTTTGCTACAGAAGACATTCAGATCTCCTCTGTGAATCATTATTTTTTTAAAATATAATTTAAAACATTTTAAAAGCCAGATTTAATCTAGTTCTAAGGCAATAACAGCTAATGCTTTTGAAATAGACAATCTAGATGTATTTTTGTAAATGGATTTAGGCAAAACTAGACAGATCATAATGGAATATTTCTGCTATTCAGTCAGATAGTGCTTCCATTAAGACACAAGAAAATTAAAATTCAGCAAAATTACACAGCTATATTGATGATAGGTGTAAATTTATGGATAAGAAGCATCTAAATATTCCATTCAAGAAAACAAAAGGTTTTTAGTAATATAAGATTCATTTAAATAACTGTAAAAAGATTTAAAAATTTTAATGAGAACTTTATTTTATTAAGTCAAAATGCAAACACTACTAAGATTTCAATGTAAGTAAAGGATAACAACTTTAAAAGCTTATTCCCTCCCTAAAATGAATTACTAGAGTGATTTTTTTCTGATTTCAAAATATATATTTAAATGTATAAAACATTGTCTTAAAAACCTTTAGTAAGCATATAACATTGATAATTATATACTCTAGGGCTCCTAGCAAAATCTTGAAGCCTTTCTTCTGATGTGCTATTTGAATCTTTCCATATTTTGTGTAGGCAGGGAAGCACATACAGTCATGTTTTTTAAAAAATAATTTTCTATTGATCTACTATATTTCTCATAGGGCTATAGAGAGATGTCCTGATTATCATGTATATATCTGTAGCCTAGATAAGTGCTTTTTTCTTGGAAGGTTAGTAAAGAATTTTTAAGCAAATTAAAAAGGATCTTTTATGTTCACTGGTTGTCAAGAGTTAAATTAATATTACTAGTCTACTTTTACTAATACATTATTTTTTCTTATTTTGTTCACTGAAGAATAAAACACAAGTGTTTCCTTTGGGATTCTCTTCAGTGGCTTGTTTCCAAGATTACTTGGTAAAATCATTCATCCGGGAGCATAATGTTTCTACAAATGTTTAATAAGATTTTATAATAACTTTTTCCTAGAGTATGAAAAATGAAAATTATAATACCCCTTGGATGTAGATAGGAAACCAAGAATTTCTTTTTGGATTGATGACATTTCGGGAATAACACAACCATATTATGCTTTTAGGAGATGATGTGTTAAATATTTGTTTATTGGTATTGTTTAAGAAATAAAGTTTAAATTTTTATACTGGGTCTTGAAATTATTACTTTAAACTGTTAAAGGCAAGTTTAAAGTAACAAAATAGTCTATACTAATTTAACACTTTACCCATTTTGAATGTTTAAATACCAAACTCTATTTAAAAGTACATAATAGTATAAAAGAGTAGGGTGGCTACTGCAGTATTATTTTCCTGATCAAGCATGCTCATTTGTAAACAAAAGTGCTATAACATAAAAATGCATTAATAAGGCATTGAAAAAATTTATAGATCTCAAGAAACCATACTACAAGCCTTCTGTATAAATTAAGTCAAATAGAAGAAATAACTTGGGAAAGATAATGATGGAAATATAATATCTGACACAATTTCAAAAAAATCATTGATAAAAATTTAAACTATTAATTAGATCTACATATGCATGTGATGAAACTAAATATTCTAATAAATATGAAAATTGATTTCTATAAATTATGCCAGAATACTCGTCACTTGATTTATGTGTAGGCCTATATCACTTCAATAGATTTTTGTTTAACAGTTGATTTCTTTTTTTTTTATTTTTATTTTATATTAGAGTATAGTTGATTAACAATGATGTATTAGTTACAGGTATACAGCAAAGTGATTGACATGCACACACTACTGTATTTAAAACAGATAACCAACAAGGATCTACTGTATAGCAAAGGGAACAGTTGATTTCTTTAATTATTTCCTATGGATCCAGTGTCCCAAGAATGTCTAGAAACTAGGGACTAAATTTAATTATCATAGGTGATTTTGGTAATCAGCTTCAAAGGGACTCCCAATGAATCTTGCTTCCTGATATTCATGTCCTTATGTGATCCCCTCTCCTTGTGTGACCTGTTTTTAAAAATAAAATGTGGATGGGCTTCCCTGGTGGCGCAGTGGTTGAGAGTCTGCCTGCCGATGCAGGGGACACGGGTTCGTGCCCCGGTCCGGGAAGATCCCACATGCCGCGGAGCGGCTGTGCCCGTGAGCCGTGGCCACTGAGCCTGCGCGTCCGGCGCCTGTGCTCCGCAATGGGAGAGGCCACAACAGTGAGAGGCCCGTGTACCGCAAAAAAATAAAAAAAATAAAAAAATAAATAAATAAAAAATAAAATGTGGCAAATGTGTCACTTCTGAGATATACCTATAAAACACTGTTACTTCTGTCTTGCTCACACTCTCTCTGTGGCTCTTCTGGTATGTTTTCTCTGATGAAGCCAATTTTCATGTTGTGAGTTGTTCTATGTAGAGACCCATACGGCAAGGAACTGAGGGTGGCCTATGGTCACCAGCCAGTGAGGAACTGTGTCCTTTAGTACAACAACCTCCAAGGTACAATAACCACATAGTGAAATTGTTGTGCCTTCCAATGCGATCATAGGAAGCTGATACAGAGCACCCAGCTAAGCCATATCTGGATTTCTGACCCCCTAGAAACTGGAAGATAATAAATGTGTTCTCTTAAATCTCTAAGTTTTGAATAAATCTGTTATTTAACAATAGATGACTAATACAATGCTTTTTTAATTTTAGTTTCTTAAACTCAGTAAAAATCTGTGAAAAAACTTAGGCATGAAGCTGAGGCTAAGAAATTTCAGTAGATCTCATTCCTCTCTTCTGCTGTAATTTGGTGTATTTCATTCTCAGCCTAAAGCTGAAAGCAAGATGTATGTTTCTACCAGGGTCCAGTGTTCTTGGATACAGAACTAGCAATTGCCTGAGAGACTCATTCTCGACATGCTTCTCCTAGGTTTTTTAGCCTAAGAGGCTATCAGCTCTTGTCATACCATGATGATCCATTTGCTCCCAGTGTTGAAAGAAACAGGTTATTTCTAAAGAGCCTGTTAACTATATACTATATATGGAATGCAGACCCCATTAATTATTCTCCTATTTTAAAAATAATAATTTTATGTAATGAACTATGTACTTGAATTTCTAACATTGAACAATCTTTCCATTCTAGAAACTCCCAGTTCTATCATAAATGTTAATCTACTAAACTCAATTAGCACACAAATCTGCATTTGTATATCAGCATTTCTGTGCTCACTAGAAGACATCTGATACACAAAAGTAGTATAGACAATTTCAGCCTAGTAAAATATTTTAAAATTATATATTCTTATCTCTTATTTTCCTATAACATTTAAGTTGACAGAAGTTTTAAATGGACTTAAGATTTAAATTTTTACTGAGATTTTTCTGTACTTTTTAGTACCTGAAGATTTGGCTATTCCTGTTGTTGATAATAATCCAATAGCTAGGGGATCTGCTGAAGATTTCACTGAAGAGTGGGCAAAGTATGTTTGAAGGTAGCCAAAGGAGAAAAATATAGCACTCTTGAAATTACTCTATTGAATTTAATAGAGTGATGGGTTGGACAGAAGGATTGATACAGATAAAGGTGTGGAAACAATAAAACAGGGAGAAAGAGAGATAGAGGAAGTATTCTTCATCATGTCCTGTATCATTTGTCTTCCTCTTTCATGAGGATTTTTTCTGACTAAACTTTCATTTGATGAGAGTCATCTTTGAAATTTTTTCTATCAGAGTACATGCATGGTTATATCCTGAATCCTTGCATGTCTGAATATTCTTTCCTTTTGTGTGTTTTTACTTTTTCACATATCTTGAGGTATAATTTACATATCATAAAATTAACTAAAAAGTGTAAAAATCAGTGATTTTTCATAAAGTTATACAGATGTGAAACCATCTTCACCATTCAGTTTTAGAAGGTCTCCATCACCCCAAACAGTGAACTCCTGCCCTGTAGTCAGTTCCTGGTTCTAACCTCAACCCAAAGGAACCACTAATCTGCTTTCTGTCTATATAGAACTTCCTTTTCTGGACATTTCATATGTTGAATTATACAATAAAGAGTCTTTTGCACCTGGCTTCTTTTGCTTCCATAATATGTCTGAGATTCCTTTATACAGTATGATGAATGCATACTCTGTTCCTTTTTATTGCTGAATAACAGTTAATCATTTCCATATAACACAGTTTGTCTATCCACTTACCAGTTGCTGGACATTAGGATATTCTAAATTATAGTTTGGAGCTAAAACAAATTATGCCACTATGAACATTCATGTACAAGAATCTGTGTAGATATACATTATTTCTTTTATGTAAATTCCCGAAAATGGAATAACTAGGTTATATGGTAAATTTATGTTTAACATTTTTAACAAATGCCAAACTGTTCTTTAAGATGGCTGTACCATCTAATATTCCCAACAGCAAAGCATGAGGGTTGTAGTTTCTCCACATCATCCCACACTTGTTATGTTTGTCTTTATTTATTATAGTCATTCCTGCAGGTATACAATAATAGCTCATTATAGTTTTAATTTGTATTTTCTTAATAACTAATGGTGTTGAGCATTTTTTCATGTGCTTAATAAAATTCAGACATCTCCTCCAGTAAATTGTCTATCCTCCAGTGAATTCATATCTTTTACCCAATTTTAAAATTAGGCTCTTCGTCTCATAGATTTCCAAAACATTTTATCTTTCTTTCTTTTTTTCTTGCTGTTCTTTACATTTGACATTTTCTATTTCTCTATCTTGAAATGCACAGGTCCTTTCTTCTGCCATTTTAAATCTGTTTTTGAGATCCTCTAGAGAATTTTGTATTTTACTTTTTATTTTTTTCAACTCCAGAATTTTCTTCTGTTTATTTTAGTAATTTATTTTCTTTATAGAGATTCTGTACATGTAGAGTCATTATCATCATACTTTTCTTTAATTCTTTGAAGAGGGTTTCCATTAGTTTTTTCAACATCTTTATAATACTTAAAAAATGTCTGCTAACTTCAATGTAAAACAATTCTATAAAACAATTTCTATTGACTGCCCTTACTTGAATGTGTGTCCAACATTCTGGTTTCTTTTCAAGTGTCTTAATTTTTTGTTGAATAATTGAAATTTTAGGTATTATATTTTAGCAACTTTGGATTCTGATTTTTCTCCTAAGTGCTGTTTTTGTTACTGTGCTTTGTGTTGTTGTTGTTTAATAACTTTATTGAACTAAATCTGTGGAATCTCATGGTATTTGGCCACAGATGTCTCTAATCAGTTTTTTTTTTTAATTTAAGTTTAAATTCAAGTAGTCACTGGGAAGAGGCTGTGCTCAAACACCTATAGTGTGAAAGGCTTATACCCTCTGCTGACGAATATGATATGTATGTATACATGTGGGTGGGTGGGTGGTAGCATTCAAGGCACTTTTCAAATGTGTCTTACTTTTACTTTTGGTTGACCATCTTATATGTTCTCTGAGATTCTCACAGTTAGTCAGGAATATATGGTTAGGTGGGACCCCCTCCATTTTCTCCTGAAAATGCAGTCTTTCAATCAACTACTGGATATATGGTAATCTTATCATGACCCTTAGGGCTACTTCTTTTCCTGAATCTTTCATTTAAGTTTCTAGCTAGTCTACTAGTCCATTGCTTGCCTAAATCAGGATCACAATCTCTGCCTCATGGATCTTCAGATTTTTATATTTATTTGTCCTGAGATCAATAATGTTACTAATATCTTAATGCCCACTCCCCTCCAAATGAATTGGGCTTCCTCTGGTGGTGAAGCTGTTGTCTTACATGGCTGGTCTTACTTTGGTAGAACTACTTCAATGGCTGAAACTGAGTTGGAAGCATGAAAACAGCCCCTAGTAAGAATATTGCATTCTCACACTGTTTTTACCAGATATTTAATAGTATTCCTGCATAAACAATTCTCAATTTTTGTATGCCTTTGTCAACTACCAGAACTCAAATATATATTTGTATTGCATCATTTTATCCAGTTTTAGCACTGTTTTTAGAGAGATTTGCTGAGCAACTCATTCCATCATGCCAAATGTCCCACAGACATGACTTTGCTTCTCCCAACAGATGTATGTCATTTCTAATGACTGTAATATTCTTGCATCACAGTCTTTTTTTGTCAATAGTCTATACGTGGTATTTCATAATTTCTTGCATTGCAGTATTATTGATAGATTCAGTGTTAGTACAAATCTCTTTCCTTTATAAAACCCTATTTTCCCCCTCTTGAAGCTTGTAGTGTATCTTCCTTATTCCTGGAGTTTGGAAGCTTCATCAGAGTTTAATTCATGGAGTTCCCTTTCATATACATTTCAAACTCAAGAGAATTTACCTCCTCCTCTAAGGACCAATTTCAACAAATGTTCTCTTTGAGCTTCTTGTGAAGGGATCAAATGATATTTACCTGTTCCCAGCTTCAAGGAGAGAAATCCAAACCATATACTTTGAGTGGCCATTTATTCTATCTGTTGCCAAGGGGTACAAACACATCCACTCTCATGTAAAGGTCAGAACAATCACTGTTTCAGACAGTGGTTTCATAAATATGCTGAAATTTACTTTCTTCAAAAAGGAAGTTAGAAATAAGAGTTAAGACTATATACTAAAGTCACAATTTTTTTGCTCACCCATGTAATTTACAGTAACTCTTTGACCACTTAACTATTTGATATAGTGTTATCCAAAGTCCAAATAATTTGAGATACCAGAGTTGAAAGACAGTGATAACATATTATACTACACAGAATATTCCATTTAAGAAAGTACATTTGAAATGTTAACTTCTGAGCTGAGAAATTTATTCCAGCTTCTCTCTTTTGTTCTTCATAACATTTGTAAGTTATTCTATATATATATATATGTATACATTTTTCAAGAGGCTTTCATCAGAAGACATTACATTCTGACCTAGATGACTCATTTGTTGTTTCTTACAATGCTCTCTACCCCCAAATAATTGATTCTCTACTAACTATTTTTATCCACATATTTATAAGATTATATAATATTCATACATATAACCTACCAAGAACCCTGCCAGATAACTTTTTTTTTTTTTTTTTTGCCATTTCAGAGCTGATGTTTTAAGAAGTAGTGATTGGATTGCCATGTATCTTTTCCACAAGACCTACAGTATTACAGATACAGGGTGCTCTGCTCATCACAGATATGGAATGAAGGTGATATGGAGTAGAGCAAAACCTGACCCCCAATGAACACTTAAAATGAAAGACAAACATTAGTTTTTGTAAGCTGATGAGAATTAGAAGTAGTTTATTACTATATCAAAATGCAGCTTATTTTATCAATGCATCTTTTAAAAAACACATTTCTCAGACTTCCTCATTTTTTATAGGTCAAATAAAAATTAACAAGGAAGTGTTTTAATGTTCATTGTATTCTCTGTAAAACTAATGAGAAGAGACAATAGATATGGTAAAGAAAACATTATGCCTTTCTTATGTATATTGCCAACACTGTGTTACTGAGTTTTTTTTTCAGTTCTCATGAACTGCATTCTCAGGAAAACTACAAATCACCCACCAAGGATTTTATTTGTGTCTTTCTACTTAGTAGACCTATCATTTCTTGGCTTTAATGGGACCTAGTCAGGGCCACAACCCGGCTGATTTTCATAGCTCTAGTGAAATACAAAGCCATCAACAGTGGGTTAATCAATTACAAATTATGAAACCCAGACAATAAAGGCACAGTGAGAACTGGTTAAGCAAATGAAAGAAAATGAAATAAATATTAATCAACTTAGGAGCTGCCAAGTGAATTATTTGGTCAAGGATTGCTCTAGGTAAGAGATCAGCAAACTTTTTCTGTAAAGAGCCAAATAGAAAATATTTTAGGCTTTGAGGACCATATGATAATCTGCTGTTTGTAGTATGAAATCAGCTATAGACAACACAATTGGATGCAAATGAATAAGTGAGGCTTGTTCCAATAAAACTTTACGTACAAAAATAGGCAGCTGGTGAGGTTGGGTCCTATGGTCTTTACTTTGCCAATCTCTGTTCTAGATAGGCATCCTCTGTATATTGGCTTCGAAAGCATTGCATACTTAAGGATCTTTATTTCTAAATGAATTTGTATATCACAAATTAGCAATTCTCATTCTAGGTAGTCACTATAACGCTTTCATGCAGTTAATAGTATTGTTCTATTTTTTGAGCTGCAACCTAAGCTATTGCTACCATTTTTGACATCTATATAATTGTTGATGTGAAGGAAACTTAGATATTGATTTGAGATCCATTTGGTTTAAAGAATTTTCTTAATGATTATTCACAAAAATATGAGTATATATCAATTGTTTTATTTATTCAAAGTTAAATTAGCAAGTTCCTGATAGGCAATTTGAGTTGAAAAATAAAATTTAAATTAAACGTGAAAAATAGCTATCACTGCTAAGGAAAGACTATTCTTCTGTGAAGTTGTTCTTTTTTTAACATTATAAATATGTATAGAGCTTATAGAAATCTGAGTAATACCTAAAAATGTCTCTGATTATGGAATCATTTATCAGCCATTAGTACTAATATCATCTATTGCATGTAATGGCATTACCTTCATTCCAACCATAATCTAATTAAAGTTGTACCAAAATAAAAGATATAGCAGCATAAAATAAATACAATGTTAAGCAAGCATTAATTTTATTTAAATGATTTATCTCTTCAACTGCATATTTTATGCTTATTACTAACTATAAAGTCAATTAGATGTAATTCATTTTATTAAAGGTACAAATAAATAATCACTTTCTTTTCTACAACACATTTTTATTTCAGGCCCTTAATTGTTTTGTCTCCAAATGTTTTATTAGTAGTTTTAAAAAGACAATAATAATGCACATAGTAATGATTGTAAGAAATTTTCTATGAAAGTTGGAATTAATATTAAGTTTTCAGGCTAATTTTCTTTTAAATGCTTAAGTTACGTTCACCTATCATACGTTCAAAGTGATTAGAATATGATCATCTTAAAGCAGCATTATCCTCTTTTGATAACAGTTACAGCATTTTCTTTAAAGTCTCTGTCAATATATAGCATAGCCAAACATTACCAAAAGAATCTGAGAAGTTAGAGTCAATTATTCAGGAAGAATTCCCAATTAAAAGCTAAGATTTTTAAAATGAGATAGAGCAAGGTGACCTAACTATGTATTTCCATGCTATTCAGTTCAGCTAAATTTATATACTGTTTGTTCCTCTGCAAATATTTAAGAGAAAAGTATGTCTTAAAAAAATTTACAGCAAATCAATAACAACTGGAGTTTGACCATACAAATCTAATTTGATCATATTTATTCACTTGAGCTTTTTAGAAAACTGATTTGGATCTGCTTGGCACACCTAACTTACTCAGGAAAAGTAGTTTGTGTTTTTTTAATTTTCCTTATCATACAAATGCTCACAATAATTCAAGTCACTGAATGGCTAGAAAGGCCAATAATAGTTATATAATAAATTGAAAATCTAGGGCAAAAAGTTGAAATTATGTCTGTTATCCTTTAAAAGATTTAGGTCTCTGAGTCCAAAATGTTGGACTCGTATAATAAATATTGCTCATGCATTTGTTTTTATATTTTGGTGGTATTTATGGTAATATTTTAAAATTACTTTTATAAATATTTGTATAAAATCTATCATGTGTTAATTGCTAAAACTACAAAGGAACGCTATCACTCTTAACATCACTTAACTCACTCAAGTGTAGTAAATAAGCTTTAGAGAACTAAGCTTTATTATAGAACTCTGCAGAAGTCTAGGGGATCACAAAGACAGGAACAACTAACTCACAGTGGTAAGTGGGAGATGACTTGCTGCTTCAGTTTACAGTTGAATAATCAGTGATTCTAGTATCATTAATAATGTTGCTAAATATATTTCACATTTGAACTAGAGTAATTTTTGTTTGCACATTTGTTTTCAGGGAAACAGAAACTTTATTTTGGAAACGAGTGTCCTTTTACCAATCAAGATGGAGTAACAGGGACTAGATTTAACCTTCTGCCTTAAACAACTAAGAAAAAAGACAAAACATATGAAACAATGGTATGTAGGAGACTGGTCATGAGACAACAAAAAATGGATTTCTGAATGATGGGAAATAAATGAGTTGAGTTCTATGATCACCCCAGTTTACTGCACTGAAAGAACTTCCAGGCCATGGGAACACTACCCATTGCTCATACAGGACTAAGAATAGTGCATTTCTTGCTAAACAGACTGGAAATATCATCATTTACAGGGAATTGGGTAGAATGCCATGAAGAATCTTGCCTCAGTAATGAGGAATAATTACCCAAGTATAAATGCTGCTCTAGTCTTTCCTGTCAAATCGTGAAAGACTTAAAAGGATCAAATCATTTCAAAGCAACCTAACTGCGTCTCATAAGGAAGCTCAAGAACATTTTTAGGAATACAAAAATATCTAGCACTCAATAAGGTAAAATTCACAATGTCTGGCAACCAACCGAATATTATAGGACATGCAAAGAACCAGAAAAATATAACCCATAATCAGAGAGGAAAAGGCAATGAAACTTAACCACAATTGGCAGAGATGTTTTCATTACTGTAAAAGGATATTAAAACTTTTTATCAACTTATTCTCTGGGGAATGGGGGTGAAGCTAGGTGACAGATGGAATTTGTTGAGACACGGAGTATACAAAATAGGTAAATTAAGCTTTTAAAGAAGAGAACTATAATATCTGAAATAATGTATGCATTGCATGAAATTAATGGCAGATTAGACCACTGCACTGCCAAAACATGATTTGTGAAACTTAAGACATAGCCATAGAAACTATCCAAAGTAAAATACAAAGAAAACCATCATTTAAAAATGATCAGTGATCTGTGCTTTAGAACATCAAGAGACCTAATATGCATGTAATTGGAGTCCCCAGAGGAAAAAGGGGTGGACAGAAAATATTTGAAGATATAATGTCTAAAATTTTCAAATGAATAAAACTATACCAAGACACACCAAACAGAATTGTTCAAACAAATAATAAAGAGAAATATTCTAAAACAGATACAGTGAAAAGACATCAGGTACAGAGGAACAAAATAAGGATGGCAGATTTTTTCTTCTTGGAGAAACGAAAAGACAGTAGAACTTCATTTTACTTAAGTCCTAAAAGGAAAAAAAGACTCATCGACCTAGAATTTGTATTCAGTAAAAATATCTTTCAAATATCTTAAGGTGAAATAAAGTATTTTCCAGACAGAAAAGATGTAAAACTTCCTCATGAGTAGAACTGCAGTACAACAACAAATGTTAAAACAAATTCTTCAAATAGCAAGAAAAGGATACCAGATAGAAATGTGAATCTACATAATAGAATGGAGAGCTCCACAAATAGTAGCTATGTTGGTACATGTAAAACATTTTTATAGCAAATTAATTTAAGATTATTGAAGGTTTCCACAAAAATAATACCAATGCTGTGTGACATTTATAATGTATAAGTAAAAGTAGGAAAAAATAGTACAAAGGCCAACAGGTGAGAACTGGAATTATACTCTCATAAGGGTTTTATACCAAGCAGGCGGTGATATACCATCACTTTCAGGTAGACTATGATAAGTTAGAGATATATAGCATAAACTCTGAAGCAAACACTAAAATTAAAAATAAATTGCTGATAAAAATATTGAATTATGAAAAACAGTCCACATAAAGGCAAAAAATTGAAAGAGGTAACATATGTCAGGGTTCTCCAGAGAAACAGAAGACAGAAGCCATATATACAAAATCTAAAAGGTAAAATCAATATATTTCTTTTAGATTATGGAGTGACAGAGATTTACGTTAGGGATTTGGGGCATATGATTCTGGAGCCTGGCAAGTATGGAGACTGTAGAGCAGACCACAGCAGGTTGGAAACTGGCAGCAGTTGGTATTGTGGTCTTAAGTCTGAAGGCAATCTGAAGGAAGAATTCCTTACTCTTCTGGGGACTGCAGTCTTTTCTCTTAAGGACTTCACCTAATGGGTGAGGTCCACCCACATTATGGAGGGTAATCTTCTTTATTTAAAGTATACTAATTTAAATGCTAATTGCATCTAAAAAACGCCTTCACCACAACATCTAGCCTGCAGTTTTACCAAACAATGGGGCACCAGAGCCTAGCCAAGTTTACACAGAAAATTTAACCATCACAGGGAACAAATAATAGATGTGACAAATAGAAAATAAATAGCAAGGTAATAGATCTAAACTTAACCACATTAATAATCACATTAAATTTAAAATAGTATAGACACCCTGATTAAAAGGCAGAGACTGTCAGAGTAGATAAACCAGCAAGTCCAACAATATGCTGTCTTCAAAAAACCCACTTTCATTATAAAGGTACACATAAGTTGAAAGTAAAAGGATGGAATAGATATACTACTGTGACACAAGTCAAAAGAAAGCTGGAGGAGCTATATTAATATCAGACAAAGTATTTTTCAGAGTAAATAATATTATCAGGAATTAAGAAGGTAATGTCATAGTGATAGATGAAGATAGAGGTATATAATCATCAAGAAATCTTAGCCATACCAGATATTTATGTATATAATATAACAGAGCTTCAAAATACATGAAACAGTATTCAATAACACTGAAAAAAAGAAATGGGAAAATTCACAGTTGTAGTCTCTCTCACTATTTAATAGAACAACTAGAGAGAAAATAATTAATAATATGAGACACAAATAACTTGACTTAAAACCGCTTGACTGGGTTGATATTTTCAGAACACTCCATCCAACAAAGCAGAATACATACCTTCTTCAAGTGCATATGTAATATTTATGAAGATTATCATATTCTGGGCAATAGACATTTCAACTTATTTAGAATATTCAAATTATACAAATATTTCCCATGAATACAACAATACAAAACAATATGTTAACTTAGAAATCAACAAAAAGATCTCTAGAAAATCCCCAAATGTTTGGAAGTTAGATAACAAACAACATATGTGTTGCTTCATAACCTCTTCGGGAGCTTCCTGAGTGTAATCTGAAACCATTCCCTGTACTCAGAGGGCAATGAGAGACCGAAGAAAGAGGCATGCCACCCCACATTGGTAGGTGGCAATTTTAATAAGCAAAAGAACTTACAAGGCTTGTCTTGTGTGGCTGCAAGATCAGTAGATCTCTACATCCATCTGCTGGAATCTTAAAAGTTTATATAGAGTCCTTCACTATGTTCAGTCATATACACATAAGACCTTAACTGGGTTCAGTCACATACCTGTCCAGAAAGCCTCAACACCACATTTCTATTTCAAAGTTGTATCCTTGGAGCAGCTTCTGGGAGCAGACAAGACAAGTGAACACATATTTCAAGGACAGGGGAGGAATGGGGAGCCTTCTATTGCCCAGGCTCGTCTTGAGGGTCAACTGGAAGTTATGTCTTTTTGATGGCCTCCTCCAACACTATGGATCAATAAAGAAAGCAAATGGGAAATCAGAAAGTACTTTTTCCTTAAATGAAAATAAAAACACAGCACATCAAATTCTGTGGAATGCCGCTAAAGCAGTGTTTAGAGAGAAATGTATAGCACTAAATCCCATCTTAAAAAAGATCTTAGATGTACTCTAACTTAGTGATCTCAGCTTACATCTAATAAAAGCAGAAAAAGAAAAGCAAGCTAAACCAAAAATAAATATAAAAAATAAATGCTAAAGATCAGCTCAGAAAACAATGAGATTGGGGGGGGGGGGGGGGGAAGAAAGAAAATCAGTGGTTCTTTGTGGAAAAAGAAAAAAAGCTGGTTCTTTGTGAAAAACAACAAAGTTCAAAGTTTATAACACTTTAGAGAGACTGGAAGAAATAAAGAGAGAAAACACAAATTGACCAATATCAGGAATGAGATAGGTGACATCATTACAGTTTATATACATATTAAAAGAATAATAGGGAAATAGTGAACAATTTTTGCCAATAAATAAGACAACGTAGATGAAATGGAAAAAAATATTCTTGACAGATACAAACTACCAAAGCTATTCAAGAAGAAGTAGATCTGAATAGCACTGTATCTATGAAAAGCATTGAATTTATAGTTAAAAATTATATGACACAGAAAACCCCAAACCCAAATGATTTCATTGGTGAATTTTGTCAAACATTTAAAGAAAAATAATACCAATTCTATGCAAATAGAATTTTCCTCAGAAAATTGAAGTAAATTATACTACCTAATTTATTCTATGAGGCGAATATTACCCTGATACCAATACCAAAGCTATTATAAGTAATTAAAACCTCACACCAATATTTCACATGAACATGGATACAGAAATTTGCAACAAAAATTTAGCAAATTGAATCCAACGATATTTAAAAGAATCATGTATCATGAGCAAGTGGGGTTAATACCAGGAATGTAAGGTTAATTTAACATTACAAAATCAATCAATGTAATTTATCATATGTATAAATCAGTGACCAATCCAGAGAGAAACCACACAGGAATTTGACTAGAACTGTATAAAGAATGACAAACTACAACAGGAGTTGGTATAATGATAAATTGGCTAGTAAGAAACATAACTCTAAGAGTTTTCTAACATATATATATAGAAGCAATCACTTCCCATAGGGTCAAGATAGGGAAGAGCCCTTACCCACAGTTCAAAGACCCAGAATGTGATGGAGATGGCAAACCGTGGCTCACCGAATGGCAGTCTGTTAGACTGCACTGCTGGAATTCCCTGTAAATCCATCCTCTGGAACTTGCCAGAAACCTGTCCTGTAGGGTATTGGGGAAAGCTCTTCATGGGGAATTTTCTACTGGAGACACTTGGCTGCTATATATAAAATAGAAATGGGAAGAACAGAGAACAAAATGGCTAATATATACAAATAAATACATATACAAGAAAATAGAAAATATACAAAGCTACTATAGTCTTCATTTCTATAATTGTTCATGGGGTCCTAATTGACATCTGTGTCTTTCTTCTCAACTACTCTTTCAGTATTCCTTTGTCCTCAGACAGAACACCTGCTGGTCAAGGTTCTTTATCTAGTATAGAGACATAAACCTTCATTCTACAAAGGTCTGAGCTCTCATTGTTCTGCTTTTTTGATTGCTGTAGCTTTCCATTGATATTTACTATTGGGCATAGATGTCCTAGGAGGTACTCCAGAGAATCCCTTGAGATACAGATATAGTCTATCTTGACTTAATTGTGTAGAAGCAACACATTTTCACTTAGCAGTCAGGGTCGATCACGCCAGCAAGCAGTTTAATCCCCTTTTTTTCCTGTTAGTGTAGTTGCATAAGAAGCCCCAAACATCCAAGAGGGACTCTCATCTTTCAATTTAGCAGAACCATTGTTGTATGCCATCCCACCTTGAGAATTAATATCTCCAAAGAAACGGAGTTCAAAGTTATCAGATAGCAAACAAATATGTTCTAAGTGGGTTGGTTTTTAGGTATAATAAGACAGGAGCCACTCCCACTTCAACAACTTGCTTCCCAGACCTAGGGACTCTGGCTACAGGGGAGATAACATTATATAGAGAATTCTAATTAAAATCATATACTGTATCCTATAAACAGAATCTCATCCTTTTAGGTGGTTCTCTCCCAACTCTTCCCAAAATGAGCCTTCAGTATGCCATTGTACCTTTCAATTAGGCCAGCTTCTTCAGTTGAGGGAGTATATGGTAAAATCAATTAATAACTAGAATATGAGCCCATTGCTATACTTCTTCTACTCTGAAATGAGTTCCTTGATCATATCCAGTGCTGTGTGAAATGATATGAAGCACAGGTGTCTTGGTCACCTGGAGTTCAATGGTTAGGCTGTTAGTCTCTACCAACATCTAGTAGTAAGTCAGATCTGATTTGCAAAAGAAGACTAGTTATCTACTGAATATGGCACAGATTTTGTTCAAAATCCTAGAAGCCTTCTCTGGTATTTTCCTATTTTTGCTTGTCAGGGGCCCATATAGCGTGCCTATAGGCCATGTATATTGCAAGCATTATTAGATCTGCTAAAAAATAAGGTCCAAGTGTAGAATGGCTTATACTAAAGCCTAAATATGCTATGGTGTCTTCTCTTTTTCTGGTACCCATTCATAAATGTAAACCTTATGGGTAATTCTGTAGATAAGTCAATGTAACACACTGAAGTGTGGTATATATTACCTTGAAAATCCAAAGTGGCCTATCAAGTATTGTGCCTCTTTTCTCACAGTAGATGGTGAGAGGTGCAGCAACTTGTTGTTCTCTTTAAAGGGGGTATCTTGATATGTTCCAGATGATTGAAGTACCAGAAACTACACTCAGGAGGCAGGCTCATGAAATTTTGGAGTATACCTTCTATCCTCTCCTATGCAAACTGAACTTGCTACTCCTGCCCATCAGATCCAATCAGCATAATGTCATTAGGTTAGTGAATCACTTAGATGTTTTGTGGAGATGATCAAGATCTATAGAATACATTACATCAAGGAGAAGAGAAATTAGCATAGCTCTGAAACAACATTCTGGAATGACATTGCTGGTCCTCCCAGGTAAAAACAAACTGCTTCTGGTAATCCTTGCAAATTGGTACAAAGAAAAAAGGATTAGTCAGGTCAGTATGTGCATGCCAAATGTCAGATATTGTGGTAAGCTGAATAATGGTCCCTCAAAGATGCCCAAGTCTCAAGCCTGGAACCTATGAATAGTTTACTTTACATGGCAAGAGGAACACTGTAAGTGTGATTAAGTTAAGGATCTTGAGATGGAAAAATTGTCCTGTATTATACATGTGGGCCCAATGTCATCACAAGCATCCTTTAAGAGGTTGAAAGAAGGATCAGAGAGAGAGAAAAGACGTGATGCCAGAAGCAGAAGTTTAATTGGGGAAAAAGATGCAATACAGTAGCTTTAAAGATGAAGAGAGGGGCCACAAACTAAGCAATATAGGTGTCCTCTAGAAGATGGAAAAGAAAAGGAACAGATTCTCCCCTAGAGCTTTCAGAAAGAACATAGCCTTCAGACACCTTGAATTTAGCCCACTGAGAGTGATTTTGAACTTCTGATCCCAAGAATTATAAGGTGATAAATTTATGTTGTTTTTACTTGCTAAGATTTTGGTAATTTGTTAAAACAGAACAAGGAAACTAAAACAATGACTGTGTTGATTTCTTCCAGTGAAGATGTCACATCTACATTTGAATGTTAAGTGACAAATCCCATCCAACTATCCTACTCCCCTAAGGCTCTGCATTTCCTTCTCCAAATTATGCCAAGTTGCTCTGGCAATTCACTCTCATCAACTGTAAACCACTTCTGAGTCCATGTTTCAGTCCACCAACCAAGTTAACTGATAGAGTCACATGCAACTGCACAAGCTAACATTTACTCCAGACTCTTCAGTAAGTACACTGACTATAGGCATAACAGATAAAAGAACAGGTTATTACTCCTACGGCTGAAACAGAGCACCTAAGAAATAGCACCCCCTCATAAAACACACATATGGGCTTTAGATCAAGATCTTTTGGAGAAGGCAGAGTAGTGGCTCATTGAAGGGCAGAGAAGTTGCTTTGGTGATCTTGCCAGCACTCTGCTCTTCAGGGTGAAATCTATTCATGGGCAGGTGTCTCACCAGGGTGTCAGGGGAAAGCTGTTGGTTGCTAGATGCTGCTGGCTTTCATGCAATGCAGGAGCCCTGGCTGTAAGAAGCTTTAAGCACTATAGGAGCCTGGTGCTAGAGAAAGCCCAGCACACTTGCAGGAACATGCCAAATGAACACAACAATAACAGGAAATGAAGCCTTTATTCCACAATGTCTCTCTACTTCCCTCTACTGACAGATCTTCAGTGTCAGGTGTTAATGGAAAAATATTTAGAGGTGTCAGATTAATTTTCACAGAGCAGGCAAAAAGGGTGAATTTATAGCTGAGAGATAAGTCAATAACTGGCATACCATATTGAAAAAGTAAAAATAAAAAATGATAGGATCGTGTTAATATATGCAGTTTACCCATCCTCAGTTTGTAATGTTTTTTTAACAGCGGTCCCCAACCTTCTTGGCACCAGGGACTGGTTTCGTGGAAGACAATTTTTCCACTGTTCCAGAGGAGGGGGGTTGGTTTCAGGATGATTCAAGCACATTACATTTATTGTGCCCTTTATTTCTATTATTATTACATTGTAATATACAACAAAATAATTATACAACTCACCATAATACAGAATCAGTGGGAGCCCTGAGCTTGTTTTCACTTGTCACCCACTGATAGGGTTTGATATGAGTCTGCAAGCAATTGATTTATTATGGTCTCTGTGCAGTCAGACCTCTCTGCTAATGATAATCTGTATTTGCAGCTGCTCCCCAGCACTAACATCACTGCCTCAGCTCCACCTCCGATCATCAGGCATTAGATTCTCATAAGGAGCGCGAAACCTAGATCCCTTGCACGTGCAGTTCACAGTAAAGTTCGCGCTCTTGTGAGAATCCAATGCAGATGCTGATCTGACAGGAGGCAGAGCTCAGGAGGTAATGCAAGCGATGGGGAGCGGCTGTAAATACAGATGAAGCTTTGCTCACTCACCTGCCGCTCACCTCCTGCTGTGCGGCCCGGTTCCTAACAGGCCACGAACCGGTACCAGTCCATGGCTCGGGGGTTGGGGACCCCTATTTTATAATATAAACTCTTGTGTGCTCAGTGAGAAACCTTTAGAATGATACATTCCATATATATATGTATATGCATATACAAATGTATATGTTTTATTTAATAAATACATTCTGTCCACTCCGTATGATATTCAAATAAAATATTGTCAAGGTATTCTCATTCATTTTCTTAGCCGTGTTACTGAATTCACAGCATTTATAAATTCATAATGATATTTCTTCCATTGTTCTGCTATTTCTAGCTGTAAGCTCAATTTTAAATTAAAAAAAATATATGCTTATGTAAGTGTTACAAAATTGCACTTGCAGATCTTCTGGCACATTTTTCATAAATAAAAATAAGCATATTTCAGGCAGAATTCCAAAACAGAAAAATGATTGAATTTGATCATGGGGGAAATCTCCTTTGGCTAGAAAGGGACTAATTACATATTCAGAGAAGAAATATCCATATTTTAGATGCTTATTTATAAAAAAAAAATGATACCTCCTAAAATAATACAGAAAACAACAGCTATAGTAGATATGATTTATACAGCATATATACTGGCCCACAAGATATACATAATTTCTGGCAATAATTTTTTATTTGGGAGACCACTAAAGGTTGACAAACACTGAGATGCATTTTTCCTGGTGACAGATTTTTTTTTAATAAATAATCTAATCAATGAAGTTTGATTACTTTTAATTCAAAGTAAAAATCTTGCTGATACCTATATTTATGCCCCAGAATATCATTTAAATATTATTCTATTATTTGATACAAAATTGTTAGGTATGAATAACTAATGAACTGGCTAAAATAAAGGACTTTAAGAAGACTAGGTGGGAGGATGGTTTGCTGTTTAAACAGACACTATTTTATTATATTATAATGTAAAAACACTGGATTAATAAATTAGAAAACTTTGTCTTCTTTAAAACCATTAAACAAAATGTGTGACTCAGATTATTAACATTACTTACTCAAAATTGTAATCTGTTAATAATTTGGGAAAACTTGTTTTTGACAAATGCAATGAGTTTAAATAAGTTAAAAGTCTAAAACCTGGAGAGTATTTTGTCATAGACTAGATTCGTTATATATTGTTATACATGTTCTAATCATCAGAAATTATAGTTTGCAAGTTTTCTCTTAAATGTCTTTCAGATTTCAATAGAAAAAATACTATATATATATTATTCTGAGAAAGATATCTGTTTCATTTGCACAATAAAATAATAGGAAGTGAGGTAATAAATGGATAAAATGCTTATACTAAAGGTTGTTTACATAGTTAACAGATCTTTTGACTCTACAATATTGTTTGCAAATTACTAAAAGAACATGGATAAGAACATTCTTTCCTATTTTAATTAGCTGTCATTATGTATTTTCCATAAATCAGCCTCTTTATGAATACAATTGTGTACACTTTATTATTTTCTTTGTAGATAGTATAGAGTCCAGAGATTTCATATTAATAAGGAAACAAGCAAATACTATGAATGCTGATGCAATTAGAGATGATGGGAATTGTGAGTACAACTCACAGTTGTCCTGAGCTTTATTTTACCCTTACAAAAAGAAATTGAGTCAGAGTACTAGATAGCCCACAATGTAATGAAAAAAAGCATCTGAGCTGAATGCCTATTTCACATTAACTAGTCAAGGCTGAGTCACCACAACCACAAAGGCAAAAATTCAGTTTTATGTGATACTTGCTCTTCCAAAATTAGAACAATAGAAAGCAGACATAGGCATCTATGAAACCGCAGAGCTTCCAGTTAACTTTTTATTTTAATCTGTTAGCTTCCAATTGCTGCCTCAAAGGTAACTGTAATTCAACATCTACACCACCTTCATTTAAATGGCAGGAATATTATTATAATTCCACCTATTTTCTAAATTTGGAAATAAATGTAACCCTATGAGAAAAAAATGCCATTATCTTCCCCAACAGTCACTACATAAGAAAGATGTTTGCAACTATGATGAAACCAAATTCAGTTTCTGCTAAAAAAACTTGATTAAATGTGAGTATATATCCTCCTCTCACTTTTTTTGAGGGACTACAAGCCCTCTATAGAAGGGCTTCTGAGAGTTTTCATTTCTGAAGCAGCTTTGAAATGATATATTCCAAATCTTAGACAAATCTTAAGTCTTAGACAAGACACTCTTGTCTAAGAGTGATGGAATTTTGTGATAAAATTGTGATAGAACTTATAGGCAGAATTAAAGTTCACAGTAATTGGGAGTATAAATATTTAAGTAAAGTCTAGAAAGTTAAGTCAAAATATGTACTTCTTTAAATAAAGTGATGCATAATTATTGTTATATTTTGTCCTGTATATCTTCTCTTGTTTATTATCTTCTACATAAAGTCAAAACAAATAAATTGTAAACTCTAGAACAGGAAAGTTGAGTGAATAAATCAAATTTGTCCCTGTAATAGCCTCATACCACTTTACAAAGTTATATGAAACATCTGGCTAAAGAAAAAGAATGGACATAATTTAATGCCAACAGTTCTACCCCCACCTCAGTTTCAATGTAAATTTTAGCTATTGAAAAAAACCTAGTGCTTTGAAAAACCAAAAATATCTGAGCTTTCAATTCAAAAACAGGAATAAATTTTTAGAGGAAAAGTAATTAGAATATGATTAAGATATATTTATCAAATTCTTCCAAAGGTATCAATACAATACCTTTCAAAGGTATCAATACAAGTGAAGCAGTCAGACTTCATTTATATTAATTATTTTAAAAATTTGCTGCAAGAAAAAATGTGCTTTACATTTACATGTTTAATGAAAATATTTTTATAAAACTGTCTTTTATAACTTAAATCAATAAAAGTTTAAGAATTACTATTCAGATCACGTGGTCACATCATACTATCTTAATAACTATTATTAAGAATATATATATACATACATCTTCCTATATTCCTTACATATATAAAATTATGTTTAAAATTATACATATTATATGTATAAATAAACTATACATATTGATATATATGTATCAAGTTAAATATATTAAATAATTTATTATATATTATAATCATATAAATATATTAAATAAATTAAATTATACATGTTTATGCACTTAGTTGTTATGTTTAAAATAGAGCTAATATTTATAGCTATATATAGCTAACTTTATATATAGCTAATAAAGTTTATAAGAGTCACCTAGCTTCTTAGGAAGGTGATAACGTGTGTACCTAAGGAAAAAGGAAATTAAAAGTCATGGATATAAAATTAGGAACCACCATGGAAATTTAAAAGTTTTTCGTCTCCTATAATAGCCGGGAATGTCAGACTGAATCTGAAAGTAAGAGAGAGAGTTGATTGCCAGTTAAATATTCCCCACTCCATACTACAAATCTCCTGTGCTAAAATAAGGACACTGGTAGGGAAGGAACAAGACCCTAAAATATGGGTCTTAAAACATGGGTTGAGGAAATTTAGGCAGATGTAGATAAGGCCAATAATATCAAACTTACAAATTCCCCCAAACCTCCCTTGTCACTGGAGGTGGACATCCTTCCTCTTTTTGAAGGAACCAGTTTCTCTTCTACATAAAAGCCTTTCTGTAACTTCATCTGGAGAAGTTGATCCAAAGGTTGAAGCTTGTTTTCCTCAGAATCTACCATCACCATTCTCATTGCCCCCAAGGCTTTAATGATATTCCTCCCAGCATAGCCTAGCATGAGGGATAAAGGCCTACATGTGGAGACAGCCTATATGGGAAAGACAGAATTTCACAAATCTATTTTGTCAGTAGTCTGAGGTGTATAAGTGAGGATATTATAAGGGTGATAGAGCAAGTTGGACAAAATATAAGGCTCAATTTCCATGAGTGTAACTTATCCAGGATTTTGGATTTAATGAATTGGCTTGAACACCTGGGAGAGATGTAATTAGTTTACTATGTTAGTTAATTAAGGCCTAGACTCAATATGACCTACAGTTAATGGTGTAAAAATTTGGAACTTTCCTGGCACACTATAGAAGAGAGTTCTAAGGCTCAGGAAATGGGCTCTGCCACCTGCTAATCATTATCCTGCCCCCCTCCCAGGTTGTGGAGGGACTATTTACAAAATTATTTCTAGGGTGGATAAAACTATAGGGAATATTGCAATATTCTGCTGGTGGTAATAGAAGAGCTGTTAACATCCCCAGGGCCACAGGGAAATGCGTTTATATGAAGCAAGAATTAATGAGATGAAAAACACCAAATGGAGACTTTTTTTAAAAAAGTGAGCTGGCTTACAGCAAGCTAGACAAGCTAATAACGAGATATTTTGAAGTGAATTATTTGGTTGTGGAAATTATAACTGCATTAGAATATATCACTTCTGCATTTAGGACTTGCCTTCTAGAACCATGGTTTCTCTCTCATTCCAGACCTCTCTCCAACCCTGACTTACACAAGATACTTGGTTTACGAACTTTTAAGGTTTTATTTTCCATTTTGATTTGAGTTTTATTTTTAAATCTATATCTAGAATCATATATAAAATGGGGTAATAACAGTCCATACTGTATGAGGTGCTTGTAAGGATTAAAAGACATAACACCTGCAAAGCACTTAGAACAGTTCACTCAATAAACTTAACTCTTCTTAGTACTAATAGAATTATGTCCATTACAAAAGCTGCAGTATCAGCTAGATCACTCTTTTAAGTTTCACTTGAATGTATCATTTCATTTTTATCTCCACTTTTATATTTATGTTGCAATCTATGTCTTAAATAAAATCACATTTAGCTTTCTAGATCTAAATAAATTAGCTCAAATTCAACTAATTAGTACACCTTTTTATATTACTCATTTGGCATTTTAATTATCTTTTTTATTGATAAAATGATTTATGTATATATGGCTGATAACTATTAAAGAAAACCAGAACTCAACAGTAGTTAAAGTGGTAGAAAAAGAAACAGATTTTATTCAGAAACTATCACAATAAGAGAAAGAGGCCTCAGTATAGAACTCAGTTCCACATATGGCATGGACAAACAGATATATAGCCAAGCAGGGTGGGGATCAGTGGATGAAAAATTAAGAGAAAATATCAAGAGTAGGGGAGATTTCGGTTAAATAGACCTAACAGGATTCTTGTTAAAGGCAGGCCAGGGTGATCAGATATCACCTGGAGGATGGTGGGAGATAAGGAATTTGGTTAGGTAGGGGATTCTGGTTAAACTGAAATCTGCTAACTTTGAGCCATGCAGCCCCATAGGACGGATGTCAGAGTTGAGGCTTAGAGGATTTAGAGGAGCCTGCCTAAAGTTAGGTCAAGGAGGGCATCTTATCAGTCTCTCTTCTTGTTCTAGTAGAAGAGGCAGTCTTTTTTGCTTGAGTGATATGTCTATTTCTCATTCAGTTGTCTTTTATTCATGAAGTATCAGCTTAACTATCTACTGTAACTTGGTAGTAGAGATTTTTGCTGAAAGGTACAAAAAGTCAGGCATTTAATGAGGGGAGTTTCTATGAAAATTAAAAAAAGACAAAGATTAATAGTTGGACACCCAGTTTCTGAGTCCAGAGGGCACTCAGATGGGAAGATTTCTAGATGTTGGGCTTGAAACATCTTTAGATGGTGGAGTTAGTGAGGATGGCAGTGGCAATTCAGTGGATATCATGGTGTGCAGTGAATGTATCTGATGATGGCACTGGGTATTCCAGTGAACTTTATGTGTCCCACAGCAGGAGGCATGAAGGTTGCCCACAAATGGTCCATGTCAGTGGGGTGAGAGAAAAGCTGGAAATGCTAATTAGTAACAGAATGCATAAGACAGGATCCAGATCAGTTCACAGGTAGATAAAAAAGTAGAAAGTAAAATAACTTACCTAGCGGAGAAAATTACTTTAGAGAAAATGAACAAGATTATAATCTAATAATCTACACAGGTGTCCTATAGTTTCCCAATGAATCATAAAAAATATGTCTCCATAGCCACCCCTCTTTTGATTCTTGTTTACAAAATAAGTGTGGTCTCATTAGATTGGGCCTGATTTTTTACATAAGTGGAACAAAAAGAATGGTAATTGACCAGATAGGCCTTTTTAAGTTTGCTTTGTTGGAACTTTTCATAAAGAATCTCAGATTAGACTTTTAAAAGCCTCTTGAGCCTAAGGCACCACACCAAGAACTCACCATCAGACTTCTGCATTACCTACAGATTTGGGTGAATTCCTCTCTTCCTGAGGTCCCCAAATAGCCTAACCTTCCTGGACATGCCAGGAAGTGACTTTCCTTATTCACCTCTAAGGCTAGGAATCCTATAAGCCAGTACCAGGCCTGTTTTTCCAAAAGGGATTTGTAAACATTGGTTCCATAAAGTCAACCTTTGATCTTTAAAGCTATCTGGTCATATCAGATTTTCTGCATTATTCTCAAATATGACATTTCAGGAAAACCTTGGTAATATAACTGACATTTCTAATTATGGCCTGTTACAAGGAGGACAGATTCTTATTGAACTTCCACAGATAATTATATTTCAATGAAAATAAGAATACTTCATTATAGTTTTCAAATTCTGGAGGGAGCAGGTAGGTGAAAGGTAAATGTTTCAGTTTTGTTTATAAAAGTATAATCTTTTAATTTGTTATGAGTTATAGATAGCTTAAGAGAAAAGGGAAAAGGGTGCCTTATATATAGAAAATAGAACATTAAAGAACTAGCAACATCTCAAAGAAAAATTGTAATCATCCTTTATCAGTTCATTCAGTATCATGAAATTTATTCTTGTTCTGCCTGATCTTGGGTTAGCAGTTTTATGAATCCATCAGCCTCTTCACTAGAGTTCTGGAAATCCATACTCAGTCCAATGGTAAGCTTTTAAGATTATTTAAACAATGCTGTCAGAAGCCTGTACATCAGATACCTCTTACAGTCCTTTCGATGGTCTCTGAGACAGTCACCGATTGTTGAAGATAAAGCATTCTGGCCTTAGCTGATTGCAGATTCATTCACAGAAGAATCAGACTAAGATGGAAACTATCTGTGGGTGATGAATAAAAACGACCATGACCATGTCAAAAGATATGAGAGTTCATTTGACAAGGAAATCTGGTTATTTCTATGGCATAGAACATTTAAAAATAATAATTGGAATTATGACTGATAACATCACAGCCAATCTACCATGGACAATGAGGGTAGTGAAAAATTTCTATGAAATTCATACAACTTCTGAAGTATTTATATTAATAATATTTACCCATGCCAATATAACCTGGGAGAGGTTAAGGCATCTCCTCTTATGTGATAATGCCTTTTTATGTAATTCAACATATCAAATAAACTGAATTAGCTTAACAACTCTTTTTAAAATGTGAGAGAACAAATCCTTTGAGACTTTCCAGGAGCCCTCTGGGAGATCTCAAAGTCAGTTTGAGAACAACAAAGGTTAATTTAGAATTTGATTTTGGAAAGTTGTCGAAAATGTCAAAATGTTTGAACACTTGATAACTATGAAAAATATTTAGTTTCTCTTAAACAATTTAGAACATGATAAAGTATAACATAAATCATAAGAAATTATTCTAATAAAATATGAAATCTTGGATTCTTAGGCAGATTACTTAAAAGGTAAAGAAAAATATTTTATCATCTTTTATTAATAGCAGGCAAATAATCCAAGAAATCTTTGCTGTTTTAACACTGAGAAAACCAAACTCTAGTTTTGCATCAGTACACCACTGAGCTTATAAAAACAACAACAACAACAACAAAATTTATATATAAACCCATCCAATTAGCCAGCTCTGATCGTGTGAGATGATTCCTTTTCTAGGATTCCTTTCCCACAAAACTTCTGCAACCTGTTTTTTTTTTCAACCTGTTTTTATACTCATTTAGGTGTTTGTTTGTTTTTTTTTCCCCTCCCTATATTTTCCCCTTTCTCATTCTGGAAGAAAACGTGAGTACCTTTTGTTTTTTTTTTTTTACAGAAAACTATAGGAACTAGATAATTGTGAAATGTCTGTCACATATTAGGATTTTGTAACAGACTAGCAAATTTTACAAATGTAGTATCTCACAATTTTTATCGGTTTATGCTTCCTCATGGTGCATCTTTTCAAAGTGGCAAAAGGAATATATTTATGAGCTGAACCAAATATATTTAGTTTCTCTATATCACATAAAAATAAAAACCCAAAAGTATCTAAAGTTAAACCGATGCTAATAGGTGTTTCAGTAGTTTTCTTACTTATAAATTATCTAAATGTTTAGTGAATATTTCAGCTTAATTTAATTTAGCATAGATTTAATGTTTCAAGTTACCAAAAAAGATGTGGAAACTGTTTTCACACACATACATTATATCATTAAGCAAAGCAAGCCATCATCTCAAGTTATTTCCTTGTTAATAATTTTTATAGAACATGCATGTTAGACAAGTATAACAAAGCAAGAAACTTAAAAACTTCATTACAAAACACATAATTATTTTATATTTAAGTGCTGATAGCTTAGAAGACATAGCTGTTTTTATTAGACTAACAATATCAAACTAATCTTATTTGTCAAGGATTTACCCAAATCATGTGAACTTGAAAAGTATTTGGGTTAGTTTCTATATTTTTGGGAGTTTTGAAATATTTAATTAATATCATTGCTCAATCATCTCTAAGTCAACTTAAATAGTACTCCTTTAAAGGATTTTATAAATTAATTTGGTAATACCATCCAGAGGTTGAAAAATATCAGATATAGTATAACATACATATACATGCTAAACACACATGCAGATGGGCACATGGATCCTACTGCTTTTATTATAAAATTTTAACAATGTGTTAAACAGAGTAATATACTCTCATCTTTGCTCTACTTTATGATTGTATCTAAATTGTGTTTATAGCAGATGGAACAAGTTAAAATTACCTGTTCAATGTGAATGCTACAGCTTTTTACCAATATTTATGAAGGTGACTTTTAAGATTTTCTTTTGCCCTAATATGTAATCTTTTGGAGGCTGTGGACTATGTTTTACGTTAAGAGACTAAGGGAATATCAAGCTGCTGTCTGGATGTTTCCAAAGCTCATATGAATGGATAAAATATACAGTGTGTTTCTAAGTTGTCTTTTTTTACTTTTGTTTCATTCAGCCTCAAACAGTTGCTTTTGGGGGTTCTTGAGTTTCTTCAGAGATATGATGGGGGCAGATAACTGAGGGGCTGGAGTGGGAAGGGAAAAGTCTGCCAAAGAGATGGAGGAGCTAGGGGTTTAAAGAGGGATATAACGAAAAACTCAGGGAGCTGAAGGGAAGACTGATGGTGATAAAAGGAAGGAGGAACAGAAGATGGGAAGGGAAAGTTCTTAGGGGAGACACTCTGGGGAGATCTTAAGTCCCAAAGAAACCACTGAATTTCCATATTATTATTCCTAAAGTTATGCCAACAAGAAAGGAAAAAGACTGAGTTCATGGAGCATAAAGTCAGCATGGTTTCAGAAATGGAGTTTTCAGTTACTTGAGAAATTTTCTTGGGAAAAGCAGGATCAAATAGAGAGAACAGAGAGGTTTCACAAAGAGCTAAGAAAAAATTTCCAGAACAGGAGCTGGAGAGTGAATTCCCACATGAGACAAACAGACAAAAACAATTTTTCAGCCCAGGGAGTCAGGAAGTGAATTTCAACTTGAAGCAATGAGCCAGGAAAAAATTTCCAGCCCAGGAGTCAGGGAGTGAATCCTCACACCAAACAAAGAGCTAGGAAGAAAGACTTCTCTCTAGCCCAGTAGGTACCTTTCAAACAAGGAAGCCTGGGCCTCTAATCCATCTTCAGAGAGTACTCAGAATCTTAAGAATCAAAATCTGTCTTTACTGTGCTTCAGTGGACTGTCATTCAGACTGTTGGTTTAGGACACAGACTGACCAATGGATTCCTGATGAATCAGCCAGGAGTGAAGACAAAAGCTTCAAAGGTACGCATTTGACGTCCTGGGTGAGAGGTCTTGGGGTCCAATGGTGAATCTGATTTTATCCAAGTCATGACACCACAACTGTTCAAGAAAACCAGAGCTGGACCGTGGTAGAAACAGATATTATTCAGGAACTATTGTAATAGGACAAAAGAAACCTCAGTATAGAACTTAGCTCAATTCCAAATACAACATGGACAAGAAAGGATTTATAGACAAGGAACAGGGTGGGAATCAGTGGGTAAGAAATTACTAAGAAGAACCATCAGGGTAGGGGTGAGGATTCTGTTTAAACAGGATTCTAGGCCATGGTTATCAGATATCACCTGAGGGATGGGATGCATGGAGAATTTGATCAGGCAAGATATCAAGGGTGGGGGTTTCTGGCTAATCTGTCTTAGCCAGATTCTTGCTAAAACTGGGCATTGCAGATCAAACAAGGATGAACAGCCAAGGTCCAGGCCTAGAGGGCTTAGAGAAGCCCGACTGAAGTTAAGTTATGGAGGGATCTTGTTATATCTCTAACACCATTACAGAGAAGAGAAAAATATGGTTAATGTTATAACACAGAATCTTTATGAGGTAGAATTGTTACAACCTAGAATCATCAAGCTTGAAAAACAACTAACTTGGAGGACTTACAGTGCCAGATGTGAAGACTCATTATGAAACTGTAGTATTTTATACCTTGTTGTATTATTACATGTACTAATTACATGTATTAGTACATGTTTTAAATGAATAGATTAAAGAAACAGGAAAACAAAAACCAAAAGGCACACAGCCCAGAAACAGAACTACTTATATCTGGTAAACTGACTAATGACAAAACTATCCCTGCAACATAGTGAGTGAGAAAAAGGATGGTCTTTTCAATATGTGGTGATGGGATCATTTGAATACTCATATGAGAAAAAGTCTTGTTCCATTCCCAATGGATCACAGATCTAAATGTAAAATGTAAAAAAATAAAGTTTCTAGGAGAATATCATGAATTTAGAATGAGTAAAAATTTTTGAGATAGGGTGCCAACAGTGTTCTGTATTTTAACCTGGTTATATAGCATGCTAACATTAAGATAAGGTGCAAAGTGTATAGTGTCCTGTAGATATTTTACACTTTGAAATTAGTTTACAAAAAAATTTTAACAGGAGTA
This sequence comes from Hyperoodon ampullatus, assembly GCF_949752795.1. Taxonomy (NCBI): domain Eukaryota; kingdom Metazoa; phylum Chordata; class Mammalia; order Artiodactyla; family Ziphiidae; genus Hyperoodon; species Hyperoodon ampullatus. The sequence goes on from NC_136915.1 coordinate 94,369,935, forward strand.
GAACTTTTCAATGAAGGACTTCTGGTATTGAAATCTCACTTAGGCTAACTTGTTTATAATTAGAACCCTACAGCAATAATTATTGCTATAATAATTACATATTTTCAAGAATATCATACTTAAGAGAGCTAATTATTTTGGTTTTCAATATATTGTTACAATAGCCATATCACTGTAACTTAAACATCTAAATAATTTGGCTCTAACTCTCCTATTTCTTCTCTAAAGCCAATTTAGCTGCATTCGTTTCCTGTGTCTACTTCTGAGTTTCCACTGATATTTCTCAGCGTGATAGTCCAAATGATTCAAGTGCATGTGGACACTGTAAGGGCAAATATAAATTAAAAATAAGAGGCTTAATTCTCCCTGTTGAAAATAAGGATAGACACTTCCTTTTCTCCCTTTTCTTAGAGGACTTACTTTAGAAAACTTATGATTTAGAATTTTTTTAAATCTCTTTGGAATGTATGTAAATCCCTGTAAATGCTGGACAAGCCTTTGCCAGCATTATAACCCAGGAATGTCTTTGTCAAGAATCTGAGAAATATGTCTTTGAAAGGTAACCAAGGAAGATACTCCCCCAATCTCTTTATTTTTGTGAGAGGGTTGGAAACTAAACTTGTGGGTACTTTACTCCAAAACTATTTCCTGTCATATGGATGTAAGTTTATTTTTCCTTTGGATAAAGCCAATTAGCTAACACAGCTTGTCACCCAATTACTAGGTGAATTTAGGATCAACTATGTGTGATGGGTGATGCTGGCAAATCCTCTTACTTGAGGACTAGTTATTGTTTATCTTGAAAACATGTAGGTGATGGGTATATACTTGACTATTGAAAGGGTGAGATGTCTTTCTGTCTTTGCAATCTCCTTAGCAGATTGCCTGTGATGGGCCTCACCTTCTGGTTTAATGCTTCTCAATAATAAAACTGTCTCTTTCTCTTCTACTTTTGTGGAAGTTATCAAGGATGGGAGGAGATTTAGTTTTTAACTATATTTTCCCAACAACACATTTCAATCAAATCATTCCTTTGATAACTATTTGTCATTTATTTTATATCATCAATCAATGTGAAAACATTTTGAGGTATTTTTTTGTGTGTGTCGGGGGGCAGCAAATATCAGTCTAATATCCCTGGTCAATTACTGTACATATGTTGAAAGTTACAGCACATTACTTTTTCAAGTACATCACTTTGAAGGATACAGGTAATGTTATATTCATAATTTTTGTTTTCATTATATTCTATGAGATTTCTAATTTTGTTTTACCTTATGGCTTTTGAATTACAAAATATAAAATATTACTATCAAAAACATCATGATACTCAGGTAGAAAAAGACATATTTTGCCTTCAGATAGAAATAATTATGCTATTTTGAAAAAATTATCGTGTTCAGGATTATGTTATGACTTGCTTTTTCAAATAACCTTTAATTTTAAAATAGTTTGACTTACAGAAAAAAATTTTTATGGTAATACAGAGAGTGCCCATACAATACACAGCCAGTTTCCTCTATTATTATATTACTCTATGGTACCTTTGTCACAATTAATGTACCAACACCAATATATTATTTTTAAGTAAAGTCCATAATTTATTCAGAAATTCTTAGATTTTACCTACTTTTCCTGATCTAGAATACCATATAAGCTTTAATTACCATGTTACCTTTGGCAACTCTTGGCTATGACAATGAATTAATTTTTGTTGCTTTTGGTGTGTTTTTAAAAGGAATAAAATTATAAAATCATTTTAATTTTCTTCTTATAAAGAGAAAGTAAATTAAAATCCCATACTGTTGTATCACTGCTGGGGACTGAATGCTTGTGTCCCCTGTGAAATTCATCTGTTGGAGCCTAATCCCTAATGTGATGTGGAGCCTATTTGAAAGTGAGGGGGGCCTTTGTGAGGTAATTATGATTGGATGAGATTATGGGGGTAGAGCCCCCATGGTGCCCTTTTAAGGGGATTAAGAACCCAGAGCTCTCTCCCTCCATGTGAGGACACAGTGAGAAGACAACCATCTATGGACCAGGAAGAGAGCTCTCGCTAGATACTAAATCTGCTGGCACCTTGATCTTGGACATCTAAGCCTTCAGAACTGTGAGAAATAAATGTTGTTTAAGCCACCTAGCCTATGGTATTTTTGTAATAGCAGCCCTAACTGATGAAGACAATAAACCATTCTCATTTTATGTGGCATCCTAAATTGTCTTGACTCCACTGAACAAATTAATTTTTAAAAATGGCATCTGCTGATACTATCAAAGAAATTTATAATATTATTATTTTTTTTTTTTATTATTTTTTTTTTTTTGCGGTACGCGGGCCTCTCACTGTTGTGGCCTCTCCCATTGTGGAGCACAGGCTCCGGACGCGCAGGCTCAGCGGCCATGGCTCACGGGCCTAGCCGCTCCGCGGCATGTGGGATCTTCCCGAACCGGGGCACGAACCCGTGTCCCCTGCATCGGCAGGCGGACTCTCAACCACTGCGCCACCAGGGAAGCCCTATAATATTATTTTTAAAACCTGTTTATTGTAGCTACTCAATATATATTAAATAACCACAAAAATACCAAACTTGAGATAAACAGTTTTATACTGGTATAAAAATCATTTTAGTAAGGCACAATAATTTTGTACTCTTTCATGTAGTAATAATTAAATTCATAGAATTATTATTTTAGATGTGCAAGTTCCAAGCCAAGTTGACATATAATGACTTGCATAATTATGAGCACTGTTTCATTGCAACCTTCCAATTGCTTCTAACTAGAAATGTGGTTACTGAAGTGTATTGATTCCATTCACTATCCAGATCTTTACATTATTATCCACAATAGATAAAATACTTGTTGAGCAAAGGGTAATCTTTAGCCAGAAAAGCATTGAGGTGGATTTTTACCTGAAATATTCTTCTAGTAAATGATTTAAAAATATTTTAGAATTTTACTCGAAGGCTTTATGCCTAGTGAAATACAATTAGAGTGAATTTTGTTTCATAGTATTTCCTCTGAGAATACAGCACTACGGCTGTTAGAACTGCAAGAGACAGAGCTCACCATCACATACTTGATGTGTTTGCACTTGCAGGTAGTTTGGAGCCATGTCACTAATTTTGGTCAAGAGGCTGTGAGTGAAAGGTATGGCTATATATACAGTACTATTCACTAATATGTCTGCTACTGTGTGGCTCTACTGGACAGGCATTTCATAGATTTTAGAAAATAATTACATATTTTCAAAAACTACAATTTTTCTGTGCTGTTATATATCTCTATTAGTTAGACATAACAGGTTTTAGAAGATAAATGCATATTTTCTAAACTATAATTTACCAGTGTTATTAGAATAAAACAGACTATGCTGTGGTTTTGTGGTAACAAATTAACCAAGAGATCATAGTCACATAACAAAATGTAGGTTTATTTCTTGCTAGGGTAAAGTCAGATGTGGTTTTGCACCTTTCTTCCTTCTTGAAGCTACTCCATCTGGAACACATGGACTTGAAGGCCCCCTCTAGAAATAAGGGTGTTATACAAGAGAGATCCCAGCTGGTAACTGCCACAGCAAGTGATATGCATCACGTCCATTCACAGAGACGTTTGATATTTGAGAGCCTTTTCTTAGGACACTAATGCCAATCATAAAAGCAAGTTATTGTCCAAGCTCATACTGCTTGCCACACAACAGGCCAATAAATCGAGAGATGAGTTGTTGGGGCAAGGAACAGAGACTTTATTTGGAAAGCCAGCAGACCAAGGAGATGGTGAACTAGTGTCCCAAAGAACCAACTTCCCTGAGTTAGAATTCAGGCTTCTTTTACACTAAAAGGGGAGGGAGTAAGTCCTGGTTCAGGTCAAACTCTGGATGGGATTTGTTAATTTCTTCCTTCTTGCAGCCATTCACAGGTGAGCCTGGTCAGGATGTTTCTTATGAGCTAAACAAAGGTATTTTAGTTTAACGCGCCTTACCTGAGAGGCAGGGTTCCCAGAGATGAGCCATTATGTATAATTTAAGCTTAAAGGCAAGATCCCTTCAGTGATTAACTTATAATAGAATACAAAGATTCTTCCCTATTACATTATTATGGGAAACCTTGATAGTGAATATTTACACTGAAGTGAAAGTCTAGTGGGGTCATTTAGACCATTAGCTCAACAGTTAGACTGAGTGTGTTAAAATATTGCAATACCATCAACTCTGCTTATTCACCTGTTGTCTCTTGAACAACAGTTTACTTCTCTCAGACAGAGCTTCTTCATCTATGTTCAATTAATATTATTGTTCTAAGAAATAAATGGTTGAGACTGACCATAGCACTGTGCATGGAAGTGACAACCATTCAATAACTATTAGATACACATTTATTATCTCTACACTATTAAACAGTGAACATGTTAACTCATAACAATGGCTCAAAATCAAGTAAACACTTAAAAATTCTGTTTCTGGACTGTGAAAAGTTGCTGAGAAACCTTAAGTTTTAAAAATAGATTTGAAGTTACTTTATATAATATTCACTCAGTTATTCAGCCATTACTTACCAAGAGCCTACTCTTTGCCAGGTGCTCTCAAAGCCACAAGGGACCTTGTGGAATAAAATAAAGTCTCTGCCCTCAATAAGCTTACAACGCTAGAGTGGGGGAGAGAGACTCGATTAAATATCCCACCCGAGTGGCCTTAGCGCAGATCAACAGGGACTTGATCTGACTCACATTCCCTCACAACCAATCTCTACCAACCAACCAATCAGGCGGTCGGGCGTGTGGATACGGAGCGGTCTCTGAAACCTCAGGTAAGCTGGCAAAAGAGACTCTTAGGCTGGACTTAACCCCCTTCAGTGCTGGCTAATGGTCAACTCTTGCCAGGCACAGCGCCAGCTCCAGTCCCCAGAGAGGCAGCTCACCTGGGCTTCCTTTGAGGGAAGTAAAGGGATTTGCGGGCCTTCCTGGTTCCCGCCCGGTCCTAGCGGCCTCCCGGCAGGACTGACTCGCCCACGGCTCCCTGAAGGTGGCATACGCGCGGCGGCCCCGTGTGACCGTGGGGGAGGGCGTGCTGCCCCGTGTCCACGCGGCTCTGCGGAGCCCAGCAGAGAGTGGCAGAGTGAGGGGAAGGCCGCCTCCACCTCTTGGCCTAAGACAGACCTGCTGGGGCCGTCACACCTTCCACCAAGGCCTCGGGGAAGCCAGACGGGGTTTAGACGGAGCAGCCGGCTGACCTTGCCAACGCGACGTGGACTGCACGGTGCGGACGGTAGGTTGAGGCTCACATGCTGCTTCCCCCGAGCCAGGCATCGTCCAGGCAGGGTCGGGGGCGGAGTCCCCCTCGCAGCAGTGGTCCAGGGTCCACTACTCCACACACCGTTAAGTTCTCCGGGACCGGTAGAGACCCGTTCTCAACACCACCTACCGGCTGAAGCTGGGGAAGCCTCTGAGGCCAGCGGTCCTTGGCTTCTGTTACCAAAAGTTAACTTTGGGTCTGTAGTCCTGCTTCCTCTGTCCAGTCTGTGAGAGATTTCAGGGCTCGTGGTCCATCAGCTGCGCCATCTCGGCCCCTTTATCCCAGGTCACGAAGTCCTCCCTCAGCGTTGCACCGGGAAGGGGAAGGCCCGACCTTAAAAGTCAGGTTCCTCGGACCCCAGGACCCAGTCAGTGTCAGAGCAGTAGATGAAACGTTGTGTTTTCTGCTGGCAGTAGTGCCAGGGAAGGGTCACCTCCGCAGACAGGTCCAGGTGCCCTTGGACTGCATTACCGAAGGACCTCCAGTTCAGGGCAGCAGCCAGGACAACACTGTGAGGACAACACTGCAGGCAGAGAAAAGAGTACAAAAACCCTAAGGGGAAAATGAGATTGGTGTGTGCAGGTAGGGAAAGGCAGCCAATGAGGCCAGACCACAGGGATTACAGAGAATAGTAGAAGAACAGAGAAATAGGCAGGGACCAGATTTTGTAATATTTTATAGACCACAGTAAGGAATTTGGATTTTCTTTTAGTTGGTTTGGTAAGCTTTTGGAGTGTTTAAAGCCGGGGAGGCATATGCTCCCAGTTGCTCACAGCTTGTGGAGAATGTGCTGTGTGTGTTTCGGGGCGGGGGGGCGGGGGGCACGTGTAGAATAAACTCACCTATAAAATGGGATCAAGATAGTACCTACCGAACTCAGAAAATTGTTCCAAGTATTTAATGAGTGGATATATGTGAAACTCGTAGACAAGTACCTAGTGTATAATAAACACTACAAAGGTGTGTATTAAATAAATAAAAATAATGCTTTATTCAAAGTTGTTTTCAGAATTACAAATACAAGGTGCTTTTGACTTTCAAAAGAAATAAAAACTATTTGAAACAGAACATGGAAGGGATAGGCTGTCCTTAAGGTGGGGAATGATGGGCACATCCTATCTGTGATTATTGAACTCTTACTCTTTCTTCAGGTCCAGTGCAGTTATTGTCTGTTCTAGAAAAAATTCTAAACCCATACCTTGAATGTAACAGTTACTATACCCAGATATGCATTAAAATAACTGATTACAAATTCCATCAGGGCAGGTATTTTCTGTCATTTTTTAAGTCTCCCATAGTATCTAGTAAGGTGCCTTATATATAGATGGCCATCCAAAATGGGCAGGAATTAGAAGAGAGACATTGAAATTGAACAGTATTAAAGAGAATAAATATTTGAGGACTGTGAGCACTAAGTGGATGATTAGAAAAAAAATCACAAGAACAGATGTAAATCATATGTGTAAAAGCCAGACATTTAGCAGTTAGTCTTACAGATACTATATCTGAAGATAGTCTGTTTTACATTGAAATATTAAGAATTTTGTGTTCGGGTCAATTTTCAGCACTCTTATAAACCAATTAAGCAGTAAAGTCAATAGACATATAGAAAAAATGAGCTATATACATATTCTGATAAATCTAGCTCTTGAAAATTATCTCTTCACAGAGCCCATGCCTGAATTCCATTAATTCAAATGGAAATTTTGCATATATTGTACATCAAGTGGAGATGGTAAATCTCCACTTATCAATAGTCTAACCATACTATTTAACTATTTATAATTATAACTGGCCATTCCCCACTATCCTGTCATTCTCTGCTTCTTCCCTGCTTTCTGTTCCTACCTAGACTTATCACTAGATTACATATTTTATCTATTTGTCTGTGAATGTATATGCACACATGTATATCCTTTGTATGTGTCTATATTCTCCTAGTATAATTTAGGATTCATGAAAGAAAGATTTTTATTTTGTTCTCTGAGTCATACAACCCCTATAATAGTTCCTGGCACATTTTAAGTGCACAGTATATGTGTTGAATGAATAGTTGATGAATAAATAAAGGAATCATCCTAGAAAGAAATCAGTTTTAACCATTAGGTAGTAAAGTTTTACTTTAAACAAATCTCATCCGTACAATTCATATTTTTGTTTTTTTCTATTTTTTTTTGCGGTACGTGGGCCTCTCACTGTTGTGGCCTCTCCCGTTGTGGAGCACAGGCTCCGGATGTGCAGGCTCAGTGGCCATGGCTCACGGGCCCAGCCGCTCCGTGGCATGTGGGATCTTCCCGAACCGGGGCACGAACCCGTGTCCCCTGCATCGGCAGGCGGACTCTCAACCACTGCGCCACCAGGGAAGCCCTATTTTTTTTTTCTATTTTTATAAGTTCTATTTCCTTTTCTGTTTTTTGTTATAATAAAATATCTATAATAGTCATACACTGCAAAAGATATCTGAAAGTGGTATGACCCGATGAGTTTATAATAGTCATGATTTTCTTTCTGTCTTTATAAAACATGGCCATGTAAAAATGCAAGAATAGGAGAAACTTCTCTTTTTTTGTGTGTGTGAGCTGATGTGTGATTTCTATTTCCTGTGATTAAAAGAAATTAGTATGTTTTACGAATTGTACAAACATGTAGAATATAACGTAAGAAAAAAATAGAACAATGTATTCAGCTTGACTGAATGGCAGAGCTGTGTTGCTTTCAGAGTAGTTTTGAAGGGGGCAGATAATAGCTGATTACAAAAACTGACATCTTCTACGGTGGGAAAATTAATTAATTAATAGTGTTTTTGCTAAACATAATTTTAATTATTACAACTTCCTCTGAATCCATAATTGTCTTAAGGTAAAATGATTTCAAAATTAATTTTACTTAATTTCCTTTTTCTCATCCATTTAGTAAATATTTTATTAGCCTCTATTGTGTTTCCCACATATGCCACAAGTGTCTGGAGCAAGTATGGTGTTTGAACCCCGGTGTTAAAATTGTGAAAAAAACAAAGTCTCTGTTCCCATGTATCTTAGATATTAGGAAAGACAGAAAACAAATACATGAAAAGCTTATGATAAGAGTTCTAGAAGAAAATAAAATGGAATAAAGGGTCAGATGTTGGTAGGTGATACCACTTTTGATAAGATGATGATGGAGATTATCTCTGAGGTGAAAATATTTTAAAAGAGAGGGAGCATGCATCTCAAATATCTGAGGGAGAATATTTCGTGAATAGAAACTGTCAACTGCAGGTGTAGAAAGCTCCAGACAGTGGTCTGGAGGTTGGGGCTGGAGACACAGCTTCTGTCAACAAAATGTGTATATATTCTTCCCACTCTTCCACTGCATATGTGGCCTTGGGACTTTTGACTAACAGAGCAATCTAAAAAACTACAAGGGTGTGCAGAAGGTGAAGATTTACTATTTTATAATATGGAGCTTATTGTTTATAATCCTGTGGTGATGGGGGTTAGAGGAGCTCTACAGAACAGCAGTGGGGAGATTCAGATTTCTACCTTATCACACATTCCTCACAGTTATCTTCCCCCTTTCTGTAATGTGGAAATAGGTTTTTTTCTGCATAATAGTTAGAGATATATTTTTAACAATTGGTTTATGGCATCATTTATTTCAGAGCAAATTGAACAAACCTGGCTCCTTCAACTTCACTCTCCATCCAGTTACAGTCCTCTCCCTTCAGTTGCCTCGTCCACTTTTTGCCTCTGCTTTACTTCCATATTCTGTTATTTCATTCCTCTATTGCCTTGGCATATGTATGTTCTCACACACACAAGCATACACACACACTTACATGAATGCTATAAATTGCATTTCATAGTGTATTTCAGCTTGGTTTGATCATGTCAAAAGCAAGAATCACATTTTCATCCCTTTAAGGTTGGTAATATGCAATACATTTGACACCTAAGAGCATAATAAGTATTTGTTACATGAAGTAATGCTGTTAGGTTAAGCACAGTAAAGGCATTGAGGCAGGCATGTACAAAGTAACTCTCAGGAACTCAGTTGTTCCATTTGCACTAAAGGTTAAAACATGTGAATGGCAGTGATAACAATCATTGTCATACTTTGTTCTGCCTTTGTGCCAGCTATTGGTAAAGGGGTACATTATCCCCTTTAGTCCCTACCAATCTTAAGATGTTGAATACTATTATTATCCCCATTTTACAGATGAGAAAACTTAGGCTTAGAGAGGTTAAACAACTTACTTAACTGCATTCATTTAAAAATAAGAGAAGTTAGATCCTACACCATCTGATTCCATAACCCGTATTTATAAACCTGTGCTACAAAATAGGGTAGAAGATTTTGCTTACAACAATAAAACCCTTATTCCAACCCACTTAGAAACACTAAAAAGCAAAACTGCTTTCAGGTAGAAGTAGATTCAGTCAAAAAATATTATGGAACCACAGTAGTCTCTCTATGTCTTGTTGTTAATGTCCACTGTGCTCCATTTTCAGGCAGATTCTTTTCTTTATACTGTATATTTAGCTTCTAGCAGCTTCGGCCTACATTCTAACCCCTTAGCAGCATCAGTTATAAAAGGGACATGATCTTTTCTAAGGATTGCCTTTTGTTTCACAAACTGGACCCCATACAAATAGGGGAAGGAGAGACTGAAGAAAGAGGCAAGCCATTCCAGATTGGTAGGTGGCAGATTTAATAAGCAAGGGAACTTAACATGAGGCTTGTGTTGGGCAGCCGCAAGACAAGGGGATCTCCACACCTGCCAACCAGAATCTTACAGTTTATATAGAGGCTTAACTGAGTTTAGTCATGTACACTGTCCATATGGTCTCAATACGACCTTACTCTCTCAAGGCTGCATTCTTGAAAATGGCTCTAGCTGTGGGAATGGTGGACAGCACGTAAGTTCCAAGGACAGGGAAGGGGGTGAGGAGCCCCCAAATGTCCAGGTCCATTTCATGGGTCAATCTGTGGTAATATCGTCTCCAGTATTACCGAGTCCAAGCTTGAACTGCTCGCTGCACAACAGGCCAATAAATAGAGAGATGCATTGTTGGGGCAAAGAATAGTGACTTTATTTGGAAAGCCAGCATATCAAGTAGATGGTGGACTAGTATCCCAAAGAACCATCTTCCCGGAGTTAGAATTCAAGCTTCTCTCTTACTAAAAGGGGTGTGTGTGTATGGTTGTTGCTACAAACTTCTTGGTGCCAGAATCCATTGATCCTGCAGCTAAGTAGGTCTGGTCACAGTGTTCCTATAAACCTCCAATAAGACAAATGGTATTCTCTGTTCTGCAACATTTTATCTCTATATGAATGGAAAAGTGTTACATCTTTAAAGGTCAGAGCCTTGAGAATGGGCTATCCTGTATATTTCAGGCTATAAGCAACATTCTTAACTTGTAGCAAAAGCAATAGAATACAAAGGTTAAAGTAAAAGAAACAGATCCATTATGGAATCAGATTTGTCTTTCCCCATTACACCATGACCTCCTCCAACATTACTGTCCTTCTCCAGAAGTCTCTTCAGGTCTGGATGGTGTGATTAGGGCCAATTTTCCCCTTCTGAACTGTGGTCTTTGATATAAAAGGCTCTGATGGGCTGGCTTTCAGTCACATGCCCACTCTGAACTACAGGTGGGGTCAAATACTCCACCCTCTCTCCAAGTAAACACATAGATTGAGGGTTGGGGAGAGAATAATTTTAAGTAAAACGTGCTGTTTCCAGAAGAAGTGTCAAATTACACTGAGTAAACAAAAAGTATATGTGCCTATTAGCTGTAAATAATGGTTCATTCAAGTTATTTAGGTAATTAAATGCCAAAAGTAGGAGTTGACATTATACTTTCTAGATAGTAGGAAACTATTAATCATGGATATAAAGATCTGTTCTCAAAGAATTCTATAGGCTCTTAGAGGAAAGGCAGTGAGTCTATATTTTTTACCATTGTATCCTCAAAACTTAGAATGGTATCTGGCACAGAATGACTGCATAATATATTTGCTGATTGGAGTTAATGTAACTGACTTGAACAATTAATTATCGGTTCCTGTGAGATACCACACAAAACTTTTCAATCTAATCTTACATCTTATCTTTCTTATCCACTCTCAGAATTTTAAACTAATTTCTGTATTATAATTCTGTGTATGGTGGTAAATAATATACCTAAATCTCCTGCCTTAACTGCTTCTCTGAACTTCTTAACCATAATGAAACTTTCCTTTTAGACTAGTTTTCTCACTAGTTCAGAATGTTTAAAACTGAACACATTACCAGTTCTCCAAAGTTTATTTCTTTTTCTAAATATCAATTTAATGTATTACACAACCTTGTGTGTTTGGACTTAATTACAAAAGCTTGAAATCTAAAATCATTTCAGATCTCTCTTTTCTATCTCTCTGTTATTGAACAAGTGTGAACTTGTGAAAAAGTTCTCCCAATTCTACTGCCTCACTATTTTTCATATCTGTGTCCTCCAGCCTAATCAATTGCAGGAACTTAGTAGATGCCTTATATAATGTCTGGATTATCAAAATAATTACCCTTATTTTTCAGCTTTATTGAGGTTTAATTGACAAATAAAATTGTAAGATATTAAAGTGTACAATGTGATGATTTGATATATTTATACATTGTGGAAGGATTACCCCCCTTGAGTTAATTAACACATTGATCACTTTTGTTTTTGGTGAGAGTATCTACCTTTAAGTTGTACTCTTGGTAACTTTCAATTATACAATACAGTATAATCAATTTTAGTCACCATGCTATACATTAGATTCTCAGACCTTATTAATCTTATAACTGAAAATTTGTACCTTTTTACCAACCTTTTCCTGTTTTCCCCATCCCCAAGCCCCTGGCAACCACTTTTCTGCTCTCTGTTTCTGTGAGTTCAATTTTTTTTTTTGTATGTCCACCTATAAATGATATCATACGTTATTTGTCTTTTTCTGTTTGACTTATTTAATTTCGTATAATGTCCATGAGGTGGTTCATCCATCTGTTGCAAAGAACAGAATTTCCTTCTTTTTTAAGGCTGAATACGATTTCTTTTGAGATATATATTAGAAAGATAGATGGATGGATAAATAGATTGATAGATAGATAGATATCACATTTCCTTGATCCATTCATCTGTTGACAGATACTTAGGTTGTTTCCATACTGTAACTAATGCTGCAGTGAACATGGGAATACAGATATCTCTTTGACATAATGGTATAATTTCCTTTGGATGTATATCTAGAAGTGGGATTGCTGGGTATCATATGGTAGTTATATTTTAAATTTCTTGGATAACCTCTATACCGTTTCTATAGAGGCTACACCAGTTTACATTCCTACCAACAGTATACAGGGTTCCCTTTGGTCACATTCGCATCAGCATTTGTTACCTCTTTTTTTTTTTTCTTTTTTAATAATGCCAACCTAACAGGTGTTAGGTGATATCTCATTGTGGTTCTGATTTGTATTTCCCTGATAATTAGTGATGTTGAGTACCTTTTCATGTATTTGTTGGCCATTTGTATGTCATCTCTGGAAAATTATCCATTCAGATAGTTTGCCTATTTTTTAATTGGGTTATTTGTTTTTTTTTCCTATTGAATTGTATCAGTTCCCTATATATTTTGCATATTAACCCCTTATCAGATATGTTGTTTGCAATATTTTCTCTCATTTCATACGTTGCTTTTTCATTTGGTTGATGGTTCCCTTTGCTGTGCAGAAACTTTTTCGTTTCATGTAGCACCACTTGTTTATCCTTGCTTTTGTTGCCTTTACTTTTGGTGTCAAATCCAAAAACTCCTTGACAGAAACAATGTTGAGGAGCTTACTTCCTAAGTTTTCTTCTACAGGGTCTATGGTTTCAAGCCTTTAATCCATTTTGAATTGAATTTTGTATATAATATAAGATTAGGTGTCCAGTTTCATTTTTTTGTATATGGCAATCTAGTTTTCTCAACACCATTTATTGAAGAAACTATTTTTTCCCCATTGTGTGTGCTTTTTTCACAAAAATTAAAAGACCATATATACATGGATTTATTTCTGGGCTGTCTATTCTGTTCCATTAATCCATGTGTCTATTTTTATGCTAATACTATACTGTTTTGATTACTATAGCTTTGTAATACAGTTTGAAATCAGGAAGTGTGATGCCTCCAGCTGTGTTCTGTCTCAAGATTGCTTTGGCTGTTTGGGGTCTTTTGTTGTTACATATAAAACTTATGATTTTTTTCAAATGTCACTGGAATTTTTGTAGGAATTGCATTGAATCTGCAGATCACTTTGGGTAGTATAGACATTTTAACAATATTCATTCTTCTAATACATTAACAACATGGGATATGTTTCCATCGTGTTTTCTTCAGTTTCTTTCATCAATGTCTTAATAGTTTTCAGTGTGTAGATCTTTCACGTCCTTGGTTAAATTTATTACTGAATATTTTATTATTTTCGATTCTGTTGTATATGTGATTGTTTTCTTAATTTCTCTTTCTGAGAGTTTATTGTTAGTGTGTAGAAATGCAACTGATTTTTGTATAATCAGTTTGTATCCTGAAATTTTATTGAATTTGTTTATTAATTCAAACAGTTTTTTAAAATTGAATCATGATTTTCTATATATAATATCATGTCATCTGCAAATAGAGACAGTTTTACTTTTTCCTTTTTAATTTGAATGCCTTTTATTTATTTTTCTTTCCTTATTGCTCTGGCTAGAGTTTCCAGTACCATGCTGAATAAAAATGGCAAGAGTGGATGTCATTGTCTTATTCCTGATCTTAGAGAAAAAGGGTTTAGCATTTCACTATTGAGTATGATGTTAGCTGTGGTTTTTTTGGATACAGACTTTATTATGTTGAGGTATTTTCTCCATAGCCATATTGTTGAGAGTTTTATCATGGAAGGATGTTGAGTTTTTTGAAATGCTTTTTCTGCACCTATTGAGCTGATCATCTGATTTTTATCCTTCACTTTGTTAACGTATTATTGACCGGGGGATTTTTGCAGAAACTAATGCCTGAGGCTGGCGATTTGTTATGTAAGTGAATATTGAAACACCCAAGTTTGAGTAAGTATTAACAACTTTTTTTGTACTTAATGTATTTATTTGAAACTTTGTACATGTCTTACTAAAGCATTCTAATATTTCATTAGCGTGTGATAGGCAGTATAGCAAGCACCTCTGTGCAGGGGAACAGAACATCTATTACAAATATACCATGTTTCACTGTGCTTTCCCCTGGAAGAGCATACTCTACACTTCCTGGAGGCATTTTTTTTAGTCCTATGGGTATTATTTTCTCTAGAATATGTTCTTTTATTTTACCTGATAGTCGACAAGGTGGATCTTTGTGGGGGGCTCTTTCAGAAATGCCACAAGAAGGACCAAGTGCAGGACTACATTCACCAGAATGGTGAGTTACCCATTCTCTAGCTACTGCTAACAAAAAATTCCTTGTAAGTCATTTTATTCTGTGCATTAAGGCTACAATAAATTTTAAACACATTGAATAAACTGCAATTACTCAAATAGAAACCCACTTTCTTATACTATTTTAGACTTTTCCAGAGGATATTGAAGTTTTCCAGATATTGATCAGATCAATCAACTCCTTTCCTATATTTATTATACTCTAATATACAAGTGGGCTTAGTTATCTGATGGCCAGTCCTCTTGTCTTGGTAAATATGATGCCATGAACCAAGATGAGGTTGTAGGACCGATCATATTGTTTCTTGCAGTTTCTTTCCTTCACCTGTGTAAATCTCAAGGTTGCATATATATCCAGTTTCACTTTTGCTAACCATCCTGACCAAAATTCTATATTTTGTAAGTTTTCCAGGATTATAGGTTTTGAATCTGAGTCATCCTCTCCACTTTATCATTGCCTCATCAAGTGATAGCTCTTGTTTGGGTATATAGATTGATTTATTGGTAGAAAATAATCCAAAAGAGGTTTAGCTTTTGAAATTCTGTCAACAGGAAGTGGAGCTTCCTAGTTATCATTAAAGTGAAGAAATGTCATTATTTGTTTGAACCTTCTTCTCGTCATAATTTTTGGAAAGGTAAGTGTTTCAAGTAAGGGATCAGTTGACCAATATTCTTTCCAGTGTGACTTTCTTATTTGTCACATCAAAATGATTAAACCAAGAAACTTCTTCATGTCACTATTGGTTACATCAGTCCCTTTTAAAGCCTTATACTTTTTATTTGATTTTTCATTCTGTTGGTGATACAGATTTGTTTGAGAAGCAACCAACTTGCAAAAGTCATTACCAAAAATTAATTCTGTTATTTCACTGACATTTTGAGGGTTATTACGTTCAATAGTTATACCTGACACACCTGTAAAGTCTTCTAATTTTCATGAAATGTTGTCTTCAATCCACTCTTCTGTAGAAGCAAAGGAGCATTCTCCAGCACCGTGAGTTTCATTTTCACTCTCCATATCAGAATCAATCACCAAGGTTTTTTGTCTTTTCGTTGGTCTAATATTCATAATGTCTGAATCAGAACTATATTGTGAAGAACTATCATCTTCTGAGACACTAGTATATATGTCACTCGGACAATCAGAGAAAGTATCTGCATAAAATTCACTGAAAAATTCTTCTTCACTCAAAATTCCACAATGTATCATTTTTGAAAATTTTATGGTAATAAACTTGCATTTATAATATACACAAGGTTGGAACAAAAACCTAACAGAGCAAAGTGTGAATGATAATGACAATCATAAGTTGTATAATGAACCCTTGATCAATTTTAAGTTCTAACTGCTTTGCATGGTGATGTTAATTGTATCACTCTCTAAAAATGTATTAATATGTCTTCTGTCAATAATGTGTTAATGTGGCATATCACATTGATTGATTTGTGGCCATTGAAGCATCCTTGCATCCCTGTAATAAATCCCACTTTACTATGTTGTACAATTCCTTTAATATCCTGTTGAATTTGTTTTGCTAATATTTTGAGGAGATTTTTGCATCTATGTTCATCAGGGATATTGTCCTGTGATTTTCTTTTTCTTGCAGTGCCTTTGTCTGGTTTTGGTAAAAGGTAATGTTGGCCTGTAAAATGAGCATGGATGTATTCCTTACTCTCCTATCTGTTGCAGGAATTTGAGAAGATTGACATTAGTTCTTCTTTAAATGTTTGGTATAATTCACCAGTGAAGCGATCTGGTCCTGTAATTTTTGTTGTTGTTGTTGGGAGTTTTTCTCTTTTTTTCTGATTTAATTTTCTTATTAGTAATTTGTCTGTTCAGATTTTCTGTTTCTTCCTGATTCAGTCTTTGGAGGTTTTATGTTTCTAGGAATTTATCCATTTCTTTTAGGTTGTCCACTATGTTTCCTTATAATTTTTCATAGTAGCTGCCTATTATCCTTTCTTTGTATTTGTGTGGTATCAGTTGTAATGTCTCCTCTTTCATTTATAATATATTTATTTGAGTCCTCTCTCTTTTTTCTTGGTAAGTCTAGCTAAAGTTTTGTCCATTTTGTTTATCTGTTAGCTCTTACTTCCGTTGATCTAATTTGTTAAGATTCTAAGCATATTAATTTCTAGTTTATTAACACTCATTTTGTGTCCTAACTTATGATCTATCCTGAAGAATGTACCATGTGCTCTTGAGAAGAATGTGTATTCTGCTGCTGTTGGATACAGTGTTCTGTAACTGTCAAGACTATCTTGTCTAATGTGTTATTTAAGTCCATTGTTTCCTTATTGATTTTTTTGGCTGGATGATCTACCCATTGTTGAGGTTTTTTACTATTATTGGATTATTGTCTATTTTTCCCTTCAGATATGTTAAGATTGGCTTTATATATTTAGATGCTTCTATATTGGGGGAATAAATAGTTATTAATGTTATATTCTCTTGATGAATTGATCCCTTTATCATTATATGAAGACCTTCTTTGTCTCTTGTTATAATCTGGTTTAAAGTCTGTTTTGTCTGATATAAGTATTGCTACCCCTGCTTTCTTTTGGTTTCCATTTGCATGGAATATATTTTCCATCCCTTCACTTTTAGTTTATATGTGTCCCTAAAGTTGAAGTGTGTTACTTGTAGGCAGCATATAGTTGGATATTGTTTGTTTTTATCCACTCAGCTACTATATTTTTTGATTAGGGAATTTACATTTCAAATAATTATAGGTAACTATGGACTTGCTCTTGACTTTCTTCTGATTTATCTAGTATGATGTTGAGCCCACTATTGATTTTTTCAGTTCAATTATTGTTTTGTTCAGCTCTGTGATTTCTGTTTGGTATTTTAAAAATATTTTCTATCTTTTCATTGAAATTCTTACTTTATTCATGATTTGCTCTCCTTAACTCAGGGAGCACATTTATGACTGATATTTTGAACCCTCTATCAGATAAGTGACTTATCCCTGTTTTATTAAGATCTGTTTCTGGAGATTTATCTTGTTCTTTTTTTTTTTTTTTTTCTGGAGAACATTCCTTTGTGTCTTCATTTTCCTTGTCTCTCTGTTGGTTACTGGGCATTAGATAAAACAATGTCAGTCTTGACGGGGTGGGAGTGATGGTGTCTCATGTAGGGGAGGAACTTTGTCAGTCAGCTCAGCCCAAGTACTTACCTGGTTGATTTTCAACCCTTTGTAATGGTCTCAGATACATTCTTTGTTCTTAGTGGCCCCCAGTGTCGAGTATATGCCAGGACCTGTCATTGTCCTGAAGGGGAGAATAACATTCAGTGCCTAGATGCAGACTGATTGGAAGCCAGACCCACAAGCAGCAGCTGGGAAAGTATGTTTAAATGCCTTCCAGGAGGAACTGGGAGATGGGCCTTTTACTTGCTCCTATTCTGAGCCTGAGTGTATAGCCACGGTGGTGAGGGATGTTCTTGCACCCATTAAGTACTACTTCTTCATTTGCTATAGTCCCATGGGTTTCATAAATGGAAGCCCCGTTGGCTATAAGAGCCAACTGATCTGGATTCTCATCTGCAAAAGCTGCAGCACAGATGTGTTATAAACTCCTTCCAGGAAGTTACAGGTGACAGCCTATGCTACAGGGCGATGGCTGGGGAGGTGTCCATTGGCTTCACTGGTCCCTATGAGGATCAAAGCCAGCTTCTAGATGCATGCTAAATTAGAAGCCTGACCCTCAGTCGGCAGCTTTTAAAGTATGCAGATAGACCCCTTTCAGGTAAAGCCTGGGAAATGGGTGTTTTTATCTACTCCCTCTGTGCTGAGCCCTGGGGAGAGAGCTGGTTAAAAAAATCTTTCTTAGTTTGCTATAGTCCTTGAGACTCATGAATGAAAGCCCTGTTAGATATCAGAGCCCAGAAATCCAGGTTTCTGTCCCCTGAGTGGCTGAAAACCTCGGGTTTATAAAAACAGGGTTGTTTCAGCCTTTCCTATCCATTTTGATGTGGGTATTTTCTTATTCACCCAATGTGTAGGAGTTGTTCGCTGAGTTTCTGGATTTCTCTCAGAGATAATTGTTTGGTGTGTATCTGTACATTTGATGTGTCCATAGGAGGAAAGTTCAGGAGCCTCCTATGTCACCATCCTGGTTGACCTTCCTCCAAGAAATTCTCAAAATAATTTTTTTTAACATCTTTATTTGAGTATAATTCCTTTACAATGGTGTGTTAGTTTCTGCTTTATAACAAAGTGAATCAGCTATACAAATACATATTTCCCCATATCTCCTCCCTCTTGCATCTCCCTCCCACCCTCCCTGTCCCACCCCTCTAGGTGGTCACAAAGCACCAATCTGATCTCCCTGTGCTATGTGGCTGCTTCCCACTTGCTATCTATTTTACATTTGGTAGTGTATATATGTCCATGCCACTCTCTCACTTCTTCCCAGCTTACCCTTCCCACTCCCCGTGTCCTCAAGTCCATTGTCTATGTCTGCGTCTTTATTACGGTCCTGCCCCTAGGTTCTTCATAACCATTTTTTTTTTTTACATTCCATATATATGTGTTTGCATATGGTATCTGTGTTTCTCTTTCTGACTTACTTCACTCTTTATGACAGACTCTAGGTCCATCCACCTCACTGCAAATAACTCAATTTCATTACTTTTTATGGCTGAGTAATATTTGATTGTATGTATGTGCCACATCTTCTTTTTCCATTTATCTGTTGATGGACACTTAGGTTGCTTCCAAGTCCTGGCTATTGTAAATAGAGCTACAGTGAACATTGTGGTACATGGCTTTTTGAATTATGGTTTTCTCAGGGTATATGCCCAGTAGTGGGATTGCTGGGTCGTATGGTAGCTCTATTTTTAGTTTTTAAAGAACCTCCATATTGTTCTCCATAGTGGCTGTATCAATTTACATTCCCACCAACAGTGCAAGAGGGTTCCCTTTTCTCCACACCCTCTCCAGCATTTACTGTTTGTAGATTTTTTGATGATGGCCATTCTGACTGGTGTGAGGTGTGATACGGCATTGTAGTTTTAATTTTCATTTCTCTAGTGATTAGTTATGTTGAGCATCCTTTTGTGTGTTTGTTGGCAATCTGCCTATCTTCTTTGGAGAAATGTCTATTTAAGTCTTCTGCCCATTTTTGGATTGGGTTGTTTGTTTTTTTGATATTGAGCTGAATGAGCTGCTTGTAATCTTTGGAGATTAATCCTTTGTCAGTTGCTTTGTTTGCAAATATTTTCTCCCATTCTGAACTTGTCTTTTCATCTTATGTTTTCCTTTGCTGTGCAAAAGCTTTTAAGTTTCATTAGGTCCCATTTGTTTATTTTGGTTTTTATTTCCGTTTCTCTAGGAGGTGGGTCAAAAAGTATCTTGCTGTGATTTATGTCATAGAGTGTTCTGCCTGTTTTCCTCTAAGAGTTTTATAGTTGTCTGGCCTTCCATTTAGGTCTTTAATCCATTCTGAGTTTATTTTTGTATATGGTGTTAGGGAGTGTTCTAATTTCATTCTTTTATGTGTAGCTGCCCAGTTTTCCCACTTATTTAAGAGACTGTCTTTTCTCCATTATATATTCTTGCCTCCTTTATCAAAAATAAGGTGACCATATGTGCATGGGTTTATCTCTGGGCTTTCTATCCTGTTCCATTGATCTATATTTCTGGTTTTGTGCCAGTACCATACTGTCTTGATTACTGTAGCTTGGTAGTATAGTCTGAAATCTGGGAGCCCGATTCCTCCACCTCCGTTTTTCTTTCTCAAGATAGCTTTGGCTGTTCAGGGTCTTTTGTGTTTCCATACAAATTGTGAAATTTTTTGTTCTCATTCTGTGATAAATGCCATTGGTAGTTTGATAGGGATTGCATTGAATCTGTAGATTGCTTTCGGTACTATAGTCATTTTCACATGTTAATTCTTCCAATCCAAGAACGTGGTATATCTCTCTGTCTATTTGTATCATCTTTAATTTCTTTCTTCAGTGTCTTATAGTTTTCTGCATATAGGTCTTTTATCTCCTTAGGTAAGTTTATTCCTAGGTATTTTATTATTTTTGTTGCAGTGGTAAATAGGAGTGTTTCCTTAATTTCTCTTTCAGATTTTTCATCATTAGTGTATAGGAATGCAAAAGATTTCCATGCATTAATTTTGTATCCTGCTACTTTATGAAATTCATTGATTAGCTCTAGTAGTTTTCTGGTAGCATCTTTGGGATTCTCTATGTATAGTATCATGACATCTGCAAACATTGACAGCTTTACTTCTTTTTTCCCAATTCGGATTCCTTTTATTTCTTTTACTTCTCTGATTGCTGTGGTTAAACTTCCAAAACTATGTTGAATAATAGTGGTGAGAGTGGGCAACCTTGTCTTGTTCCTGATCTTAGAGGAAATGGTTTCAAATTTTCACCATTGAGAATGATGTTGGCTGTGGGTTTGTCATATATGGCCTTTATTATGTTGAGGTAAGTTCCCTCTATGCCTACTTTCTGGAGACTTTTTGTCATAATTGGGTGTTGAATTTTGTCGAAAGCGTTTTCTGCATCTATAGAAATGATCATATCGTTTTTATTCTTCAATTTGTTAATATTGTGTATCACATTGATTGATTTGCATATATGGAAGAATCCTTGGATTCCTGGTATAAACCCCACTTGATCATGATGTATAATCCTTTTAATGTGCTGTTGGACTCTGTTTGCTAGTATTTTGTTCAGGATTTTTGCATCTATGTTCATCAGTGATACTGGCCTGTAGTTTTCTTTCTTTGTGACATCTTTGTCTGGTTTTGGTATCAGGGTGATGGTGGCCCCGTAGAATGAGTTTGGGAGTGTTCCTCCCTCTTCTGTCCTGGAGAATTGAGAATGGTGCCATGGGCTCATCGGCAGGATCTGTCCTGAAGCCAGTCCTGGAGTGACAAGAGCCACACCTGCAGGTCTGTTCCACTGACCAGCTGGACAGGACTGAGTTGGGCCCACGGACCTTGGTCTGGATTGTGTTGGCTGGTCATTCTTGCCTAGGTTCACAGGCCAACAGCCACTGTCCTTCCTTTCCTGCTCATCACTGCACCAGTGGCTCACTCCTACCTGCTGCCATCACACGCCTAGCAACCTCACATTCCAGGGCCAGCCAAGAACTGAGACCTCTGCAGGCCCCTAGTTCCCAGCAGGCAAACTCCCTATTAAACTACTTCCTAGCCTTGTTCTCGTGGCTTCAGAGCTCGGAAAGTGCGGAGAGCATAGCAAGCTGAGGCGCCCTCTTTCCTGGACCCTCGATGCTCCGTGGAGGTGCCAGAACTTCACTGCACCCCTCTCCCCAGCACAAGCAACCTCTGCGCCCGCCTGTCCCATGGACCCAGGTGCACCTCCGGCCACCGGCACCCAGGACAGAGGTACGGGGCTTGGCCAGCGGTGGGTGCTGGGGCTGGCGGGGACCCGGCCTCTGGCCCCGAGGCCGCAGGGATCTGCTAGGTCCATCTCTGTCCTCGCCACCTGGAAAAGCTCCTTTTTCCTTTCTAATTCTATTGATTTGAGTCTTCTCCCTTTTTTTCTTGGTGAGTCTGGCTAATCGTTTATCAATTTTGTTTATCTTCTCAAAGAACCAGCTTTTAGTTTTATTGTTCTTTGCTATTGTTTCCTTCATTTGTTTTTCATTTATTTCTGATCTGATCTTTATGATTTCTTTCCTTCCGCTAAATTGGGGCTTTTTTGTCCTTCTTTCTCTAATTGCTCTAGGTGTAAGTTTAGGTTGTTTATTTGAGATTTTTCTTGTTTCTTGAGGTAGGATTGTATTGCTATAAACTTCCCTCTTAGAACTGCTTTTGCTGCATCCCATAGGTTTTGGGTTGTCGGGTTTTCATTGTCATTTGTTTCTAGGTATTTTTTGATTTCCTCTTTGATTTCTTCAGTGATCTCTTGGTTATTTAGAAGTGTATTATTTTGCCTCCATGTATTTGTATTTTTATAGACAAAATAATTTTCTTAATGTTCCTTCTTTAACTGGAATTTCATACTCTCAAATCCTCCTGTTTAGTTTTTATTCTTGTTTTTGTTTTTGCATCCAGTTTTCCTTGTTACTCATTATAGATTTGGCAGTTGTTCACTTCAGTGGTTCTTTAACTTATATTCTATTACCCAAATCCTGGTCTAGAGTAGTTTCTCCCACCTGCTTTCTCTTCCCTGGACTTCTTGCTAGTTATGGTAGAAAATTTGATGTTTCTATTGTTCTTTTTGAATATTTTATATTTACCCATGAAGAGCACAAGAAGTGTAAGTCTTAAGGAAAAATAATCTGGTAATGTTGAGCAGTGAGTGAAATGGTTACACTCAGGGTGACTGACTCCCTGTTTTGTGGTTCTTCGTGTTGTGACAGTAATATCCAAGCCTTGTGGAGAAAGAAAATGTGAAGGGAAGTACATTTTAGAGAAGAAAATGTGATAGAAGTTTGTTAGTATGTAGAAATAATAGTTGAAAAAATAAAGAGTCAAAGATGGCTGTAAATCTTTTAGGTTGAAGTCAGGGTGTCAAGTGTCTAATAAACAAATCCAGACTTTGTAAGGAGAGATGTTGCTTGAAATAATTGTTGCAATGAGGATGATGGGACTGTTGAAATAGAGGGAGGAGAACCACTGCATTAGGGAAACACTGGACATAAGCTCTGTGAGGGTCTGAAGAGTTAGGTAAAAAGGGGCTTTATTGTATAGAGGAGAGTGAACAAGGCTAGAAGGAACTGAGAATGGGGTGAAAGGGTGATGTGATTGGATAGTAGATCAAAGAATGTTTTAGTCTGAAGTGAATCTGTTTTTGGAAGAGGCCCTTACGAAGGGTCTGTATGCTGGCTCAGACTGAGGGTGGGTCAAAATTCAGGGACCTGGAGAGGAGAGAATCTTAACCGGTTTGGTTAATAAGCATTTTATTCTGATGGATCAGTGGGGACCAAGCAGTTCAGCTAATTATTTATGAGGCATTAAATGGAGATTTGGAGGGTCTGTGTCTGGCCTTGTCATAGATAAGCAAGGGGAGGCATCTATGAGTCTCATCTACATCACATGGGGAAGGGTGGTTCTGTGCAGTAAGCCAGTTCCTGGAACACAAGATCATGGGAGAATGTCTTGCTAAAGACAAACAGTGTACGCTGTTTTTTAGCATCACAGGGCTTGGATAAAGTTCAATATGGCCATTGGAAAAACAGGAGAGAGGATCTAAATTAGGACAAAGAGTTCTCACTTAGCACATTATTAGTAAATTATTTTAATGAATATGTACTATAGATGGTTGATGAAATGAAGCTTCGTTGAGAGGAGAGGGCTAAAAATATCTGAAGCCATTACCCAGGGCCTAAAACAATGTGTACATTTTTTCTTGAATGAGTGAATGAATAAATAAAAATGGGTAATATTATCTATAGTGAGAAATCAGTTCTAGTAATCATCTATTGACTCTAGAAAGAAAATGTTTTGTTTGGGTTTTTTGTCCATTTGACATTTTTGCTTAGATACTTAATAGACATCTCAAAAGGAATTCTCAATTGTGGTCATTCTATGCACTACCTCTTCCCACTTAAAAAAAAAAAAAAGTAAGAATGATTCTCCTCAGTATCAGTAGAAGGGACTGCCATTCACCAGTTTTGTTTTGTTTTTTTTATGCCCAAAGCTAATAATTATCCTTGCTTCATTTCTTTTCTACCCCATGTTCAGTCTATCAACAAATACTTGTGAGGCTATCTTCAAATATGTGCTGAATTTGATTACATCCCCTCACTTTTTCTGTTACCACCTGAGTTTACACTATCATCTGTTGCCAGCACTACCATAAGAACTGACTGGTTTTTTACTTCCAATTTGGTTCCCTTAGACTCTGTTTTGCATCCAGGAGCCAGAATGATCTTTAAAAAGTTTAATCACATTATCCCCTGTTTTAAACCAGTTTATGACTTCCCACCGCTCTCAGAATAAAATTAAACCTGTTCTTATGGCCTAGAAAGCTTTACATAATCTCACTGAATAACCATGAGACCTATTGTCTTACATTCTTATTCTTGCTTACTGGACTTTATCTAGTTTGGTTCCTAACTAATCTCCAAAATATCATACTTATTGCAGGTGTATAGCCTTTAGTCCTACTCGTCTCTCTGTCTAATAAGTCTTTCTCCAGGTTATCTCATATCCTTTTGTCCATTTTTTTCTCTTATACACAGTTATACACTGATGGTTATTTCACCATTCACTGAAATTTCCCTTAACCTTTTTTAGTTTTTTCAAGGTTTTATCTGTGCCTCATTTTCTCATCTGTAAAATGGAACACAGGGTGCCTACATTAAAATGGTAATTAAATGCAATAATAAAAATTGCTTAGGATCTTTCTCAGAACATGATAACATTCATCATTATTGTCATCTTCAACATCACACCTATAGAAAAGTATTTTACTAATTTATATGTATTCTTGAAGTTGTCTCTCTTAGAATAGAACGCAGTCCTGTGAGGGCACAGACTTTGTCTTGTTTACCCTTTATCAAAAGAGCCAAATATAATATCAGGCACACAATGAGGGGTCAGTCAGTAAATTCACTGACTGACTGATTTGTGTATAAGAATTTTAGTCTAAATCATCCCCTCTATATGAGTACTTTTAATTTTCAAGAGGCACAGGTATTCTCATGTCACTCAGGTGGTGGTTTTTATTTTAAGAGAATACAGGTGAAGTCAGGGAGAGAGAAAACCAACACTGTATCAAAAGGGCAAGATGTCAAAGAGCACTGGAAAATCATTTATCACCATTTGGAACATAAAAGTAGCTCCAGTGACCCATAAGCAACTCTAATGACCCAGACAGTAGATATAGTGAGCCAGTAATTTTGTTGATGCCTTTGAATCAGACATCTCTTGCTTTTTGGTCTAGTAACTTGCCACACTCATGACTCTTCCTTGTCTGCTATTACTTCTACTTTTAGGACTTCTTAACTACTTTTCTCCTTCTTCTGTATTATCTATTTAGCTTTGCATTTAAACTCTCCAATATAGATTTGATTGTATAACGATCATCTGTGAGAGATGATGACATCCTTGATTGTCTACTTGATAGCCATCACCCACATTTCTTGCTGACAGTAGCTTTATTTTGTTTAGAAGCCTCTTGTTATTACTCATAATTGCTTTAGTTCAGTCCTGCATGTCTGATTCCCAGTGAAATCAATTGTGAGTGAGAAATCAGGGATTGCCTATAAGAGACCTTCTGAGAAAGGTTTCATTTCCTGATTAAAAAAATGAGAATGTCATGAGGAAAAAAAACACTTTTGCTCCCATTCCCTTCCATTTTGCCCTGCATAGTGTCTTGGAACCACATAATGCCTGAAACTGTGACTGCCATCTTAAAGTATGAGATTTCAAGCCTGAGATTTAAAGACAATATGCTGAGGAAGGTGTGGGAATAATGCTAGATATAGTTGTGTGCTCAGTGCTATTCTTGAGTGGATTACTTAACTCAATATTATTCTTGACTAGTCCTGGAATCACCCATATCCAGACATCTGATTAAGTGAACAATCCATTTCCTTGGGGTTCAATCCTCTTTAAGCCTTTTTTTTTTCTTTTTTCTACTTTCAGCAGAACAAATCCTGATACACCACCCAATATATAATAACCCTAAGGGGCTGATTTCTCTAGGCAGGACACCAAAGCATCATAGAATGCCTTAAATTTTCTAGGAGAATGCTTGGTCTAGTGTTCTGTGACCATGACAGAACAGAGTCACAAGGTTCAAAACATGGCCAATAATGTATAATGTATAAAGGACTGTCTGTAACCTCTATTCTCAGAAGATGGGAAGATCAGGGGACTTAAAGATGCTCCTTGTATTCGGTTCTAAGGCATTCTGACATATTTTGAAAAGTTGAAGAACCAACCTTTTATGTAACACCCATAATGAATCACAAAACAGCACAAATGTCTAAAGTACCCCTGACTAAATCTTTGTCCTGTGTTTCTGTACCTTATGTTCTCTTATTATGCATAAAGTTTTATGTAGATCTCCAGTGTGAGAAGATGACTTACAACTTTTGTCTTATAGAAGAAAGGCAGAATGTTTAATAGACAGGAATTAAGGGGATACAGATTATTGGGTGCAAAATAAATCTATGTTGTTATGCCAAATACTACAATGCAAATATTAGAACCTAATATAGGGTGATTAGTGGACAGTGTGCGTATACATTTATAAATGTATGTTTTTCAAACACAAATCATCAATATATGGCCAGTCATCTATTCTATATTTAAATACACAAATAGTTCATTAAAGAACTTCAGAATTAGTGGCATGTAGAAAGACCAGTCACTAGTCTATTCTACTTTTGCATGATTAAAATTGACTTATTGTTCATATTCTCTGATATACTCAGAGTTAATTAAATGTTTTACGTCTCTTCTTCATAAATAATAACAAAGAAGCCACTTAAAGCAAATCTGATTATTCTACTAGATAACCCTTCATAATGTAGTTTTTTTGTATGTCTGAATCAAGTGTAGTACTTCTTTGAAAAGAAGAAAATACTCTCAACTGAATTGAATCATTAGCATTTCCAACAATTGTATATTTAAAGTATGTCAGAAAGTGACATACTGTGACTAGTCTCAGTCAGTTATGAAGCCACATTATAAAGTGGCCTATCACATTTCAAACCCTTCATTTTGTCATTCTTAGAAGTAGTCTTCTTCCCACAAAAAAAGGAGGTGGGGGAAATATCACTAAAACGACATGAGTATCAGTTAGTGCTGACAGACTGAACCTGTCATCACATTCCCTGTAGTGCTGCAGGCTGCAGAGGTTTTGGTGAAAGACCCACGGTGACAGTGGAAGACTTTATATACCCAGATTTTCTGTATATTTTAAATAAATAATTCAACGTGTTCTGTTGTAAACAGCAATTATTAATCTATGTTAACTATTTAAAAAAGTATCATATAAATATGTACTACATATGATAACTTATTAACACATATCCATAAGGCTTTAGGAAATGGCTAACTCCAGGTCATTTCTAGTCAAGAATAATTTTCAAAACTGAAAACTGAAACCATGCACGTAAAGAAAGCTCATCATCCTCTGATCAATAATTTTCTTTTTGCCTCTACATGCTTGCACCAGTAACAGTCTAACAAATTATTATATCGTTGTATTAGATTCTATCACACATCTTTCCCCCATTGGATTCTCAACCTATTAGTGAGTTGACCCCAGCACAACAACAAGAGATACTTAAGAAATCTGTTGATTGAATCAATCCTGTTTACTATACCCATATTAGAAATAAATTTTCCTTAAAATATGCTTTAGCATTTTATGGAATTGTAATATACATATAGACAAGTGAACATGTAAGTGTACAAATTGATGAATTGCCACAAACTAAACATATACATAACATACATAAAATGCAGAAATATTAAATGTACAACTCAATTTTTATATATGGTTATATATTTTCAATAACCACCAAGATGTTGATACAGAACAGTTCCCACACCACACAAGATTCTTCTTGTTGTTTCCCAGTTAGTACATCTTCAGAGCTAACCAATTATTCTGACTTGTATATTCATAGATTAGGGTTTTTTTTTTGCTCCATTCTTTTTTTTTATTCCATTTTTTTCTTCTCAGTGCTTCTGTTTATATTTTTTTTGTATTGAGTTACCTTATGTTTGCTAATTCTGTATTCTGCTGTTAAACCCAAGTATTTAATTGCATTTTATAGTTCTAAAATATCCGTTTGGTTTTTTAAATCTATTTTAATTCTGTGTTGAAATTCTCAGGGTTCATCAGGGTTTTTTTTTTCCAGTTTTTTCCTGTATATTTTTTAAAGTATTAATCACAAGTTAAAAAATATATATTGTCCAGGTTTTCCCTGCATTTGCTTTTCTTTTTACCTCTCTTTTGATTTTTGGTCAGATTATTTAACTCTTCACATATATTGTGATTTTTTATTATTATTATTATATGACTAGACAAAAAACTGTAGAAACTGCAAGTGATATCCTCTACTAGAGAGAGCTTTCTTTTGAGACTGAGGGTCTGCTCACTTTGATTCAGTCAGAGCTGGGTTACTAATTTAGTAAGACCCAGCTCATCTTGTTCTTCAGGGTATCGCTCCTGGTATTTTTAAGACCCCTAATGTGTCTCTGTCACCTTCGACCTAAGAGACTACAGTAGCTTCAGTTCTGCCCTTGAAGATTTGTGTTTAGCTTTTTATCCTTTAGGCCCATGTGTCTTCAAGAGTCAAAAAGGGAACTTTTATTTTATTTTTCTTGGTAGGTTCCTTCCTTCTACTGGAATCTGCTAAGTGCTGTTAGATGGTGGGAGATTTCACTCCACTTTGCCACCTCAGCCCACCAGTCTCCCTAGTTGCCCCCAGAAGTCATGGTTAGAACCAGCTCTGAATTTGGGTCTCTGCTTGCTTGCAATCCATTATACCAGCCCTCCCAACTGCCAAAACCTCATTTTTTTTCCCCAATAGTAAAGTCTCTCTGCATGGCCCAAACTAGATCCTCAGCCTATGCTCAGAAAAGGCAAATTACTCCCTATTTTAAGTTCATCTGGTCCTTATCTACTCCACAGTTCTTCAATTTTTTAAAATAAGTTTTAAAGCTTATTTATTTGTCTTTTGAAGCAGTTGCATTGAGAGTATTGGCCAGCATGAACTTTGACATCTTTCACATTGATAATGATAACTTTCCATGTAAAGTTTTGTACTATAATAGATACCTTTTTCCTTCTGACCTCCCACTTAAGCCCTTACCTGCTCAGAGTGCAGTTTAAGAAATATAACCTTTAGAAAGATTACAAAAGTAGTGAGTTGTTAATGCACATGTGTGTGTATGTGTGCATGTATGTGTATGAAAATGATTGGAAAATAAAGATCCAACAATTTACCAGCTATCACCATTTGAAGGTGTTCCAAAAGCATGCCAAATTCCATGCATCAAAATTAGAGTCTTCTCCATCCTCACCATCCACTTCCCCTATAACTTTTGTTTCCCTTCCATCTTTATTGAACAGTGCCCATTTTGGCTATGTAAAGCTAGAAACTTGGGAGGTTATCTCTTTTACCTCTCACATGAAATTTATAAATCAGTCCTGAGATGCTCTTGGCTAAAATTGTCTCTCTGTTTCTCCATTAGGGCTTAATCCAAGCTCATTTTCCTTCTTGTCTTCATTACAACAACCTCCCAATGAGTACCCTATTCTACTTTGATCTCCTTATAGTCATTCTTTCCCAGTATTGCCAGTTATATTTCTAAGATTAAAAAATTGTCACTTTTTGATCTAAACTTTTCTTTATAAATTTATGTTTGTAGGTACAAATACATTAACCTAGTATGTGAGGTGTTTCATAATCTGATTCCCGCCTACTCTCCAGTGTCTCCCTTTTGCCTTATGTACCTTATGTACTGCTCACTCCAGAATATAATGACGCCTGCAGTTTCCCAAATGCATAATGACACTACCACCTCTTCCCTCTACCTAGAATACATTTAAATTTTTCGTATCTGAATAATACCTACTATTCTTTCAAAAGCACCCCCACATACTTGTTGATCCCTCCTGAGTGATAACAGATTCTCCTTTGCTGAACTTCTCAAATACCCCCATGCATACCACTGTCAAGGCTTTTATCATTTTAAATCTTTCCATTAAGTGTTTCTCCTACTACCTTGTAAATACTTTGAGAGCAAGAACATTATTTATTTGACTTTATATTCTTGAACCCTATCACAGTAGCTATTACAG
Organism: Hyperoodon ampullatus; assembly: GCF_949752795.1. Lineage (NCBI taxonomy): Eukaryota > Metazoa > Chordata > Mammalia > Artiodactyla > Ziphiidae > Hyperoodon > Hyperoodon ampullatus. The sequence continues at coordinate 94,400,432 of NC_136915.1, forward strand.
AGTATTTAAGTTTGTTAAGAGCAATAAGATTGTATTGATGAATAATCTGCAAATTGGTATATTGTGCCTTTATCTTTCCTTCATATTACTGTTTTAAATCAATAATCTAGGCATATTACTGTCAAGAGGAGAACTTATTATGTGAACAACCTATCTATTCTTTTTGTTTATCTTTTAGTTATTCATTTTGCTTTTAACTATTTTCCTTTCCTCAAGATAGTTTTAAGATGTTTTGGTGTACTTGTTTTTTTCAAAAACTTTTAAAGATCGATATTCCTTAACTAAGGCAATTGTTAAATAAACTCTTTGATTAAGAACCACATAGTTTTTATTATTTCATTTTATATCCGTGTCATTTATTGATAAACACTGGTCAGTTTTAGGGAGGACATTTAGCAAGAACATCTTATTTCTGCAACATTTTATAACAGATTAGCACGTGTTTTCCAAGTGATAATCTGTAATTGGAATTAACAAACAGGTTTTGACTTTAGCCATAAAATTTACGACATAGTCGATGTGAAATCTTCATAATTAAAAAAAAATTGTTAGGTTTTCTCCTGACCACAATTTTAATCCTTTATAAAAGTTGAAGTGAATTATGCTTAGCTTTTTTTGCAAAAGATAAAATTCATCTTATTGCATCCTTACTCCTTGACTTTTCACTGAATTAAATATTAGAAGCTGGTGACAAACTAAACTGATTGCCATCTGCTCTGATGCCAGAATTTCAAAATTGTGACAACAATGTCATATCACATTATAAAAACTGATAGATTTGGGAGAATTAAATAGCGTAAAAAGAGATATTGGAACAATTAGTAAATGTGGTAGCGAACATTTTTAAAATGTGAAAGGTAAATGGATCTTGGCTTTAAGTATGATACAGTTTTAATTTCTTGATTTTCTCTTCAATGAAAACACAAATGTGTTCATGTTTTATTGCAGTAGTATTTTAATCAAAATAAAATGTTTCTCTATGGCAATAGATTTGTTCTCTCTATATAGCCTTCTATGTGATATGATTTCAGGCCCTACATCTCAATAATAATTGGTACACGCAAGGGAACAGACCTGGATTTAAGCTTGATGGCCATAAAGGAAAAACAAACAAACAAAGAAACAACAACAAAAAACTTGTACCAGTTAAAGTAAAGATTATTACTGATAAATATTACTATTATTTTTTTTAATGTTTTGGCCACGTTATGTGGCATGTGGGATCTTAGTTCCCCAACCAGGGATCAAATCCGCACCCCCTGCATTGGAAGTGCAGGGTCTTAACCACTGTACTGCCAGGGAAGTCCCCTGATAAATATTATAATGTTGTATAAATAAAGGACTGTAACATGTACTAAGAGATACTACACAAGTATGGTCACTCATGGTTCATTGGTCTTAACTTCAGAGGCACTCTCGTACCCAACACATAACATGAATAAGTCACAGAGTGTTTAATGCCAAATCACATATAAGATCACAGAGTGAAAAAGTCAACTTTGAAATAGACATTGATTAGTATATCAAAAAATGAAATACAGGAAGTAGATTCTTCAGGTCTGTAGTTGCCAGTGATACAGGATATCTGTATAGGATTTGATGAACCTGCAGAGTCAATGTTCATTTTAAAATGCATGTAGATCAATGTAGATCACTTTTTATGAAATCATTTTAACTATTTAATGTTAATATTTTAATAAACTATATTGTAAACTGAAATTACAATAATCTGTATATAGCATTTAATATTTTACTATACAAAATGTAAAGTATTATATTTCCCATAGGGTTATACTGATAACATAGTACTACACTGTATATTAGCTAACCCAGAAAAAAGAACCCACATCTGATCAACAAATTTTTGGGAGAAATAAATGGTGCTGGTTTTGTCACTAAGTTTTTTGGGGGAATATTTATACAGTAAAAGTTAACTGATATAATTCAGATTAAAAACAGATTAATCACAATAAAATGTAATCAAATTATGAAATAATTTCCATAAACTACATGCACCAATAAATTTGAAGACATAGATAAAATGGAAACATTCCCAGAAAATATAAAGTGCCAAACTATCATAAAGGAAATAGAAATATTAAAAAGCCTATAATGAGTAAATAAATACAAATCAACCTAGGCCAAGATGATTGTAAACCTGAGCTCTATGAAATGTCAAGTAAATTTGTTCCAGAAAGTACAAAAATCGCAAAACTCAACTATTCATTTTATACAGTAAGTATAACCTTGACACTATAACCGGACAAATATAGTATGAGGGAAAAAAAACTGATTTCCTTTATTAATATAAATGAAAAAAATCCAAATATAAATTAAAAAAATTTTAGATCATGATCAAGCAGGATTTATCCCAGGAACTGAAAAAATGGTTGTATAAATTATTCATATAAATGTGGCTATATATAATTATGTTTATGTAGTCTCACTAATGTAAGCATATCAATTCTCTGAAGCAGGAAAAAATTCACATCATAATATCAATATTTGTAGAGAAATATCATCTGAAAAATTTCAAAATGTAATTAAGATTAAAAATTATAAAACTATAAGGTGGAGAACAGAGTTTCCGACTGCACAACAAAACTCAATTATTGGGGATAACACAGACGCATTTTAGTTAAGACCAAGAATAAAACATGGATTCCCACTGCCTATTTGCTATTCTTTACAATATTGGATGTACTGTTTAACACTTTAATTAAAGAGAAATATAAATTATTACATTAGTTTCCCAGGGCTGCCATATCAAAGTGGCACCACAAAATAGGTGGCATAAACAATAAAAGGTTATTGTTTCACCATTCTGGAGGCTAGAAGTCTTAGATCAAGGTGTTGGCAAGGTTAATTCCTCCTGAGGGCAGTGAAGAAAAGTCTATTCCATTTCTCTGCCCAAGATTTTGGTGGAAATCTTAGGCATTTCTTGGCTTGTAGAAGTATCACCCTTCCGCCTTTATCTGCACATAGTGTCCAACTGTGTGTCTGTCTCCAAATTTCCTCTTTTTACAAGGACACCAGCCATTTTGGATTAGGGCCTAATGACCTCATCTTAACTAATTACATCTGCAAAGACCCTGTTTCCAAGTAATGTCACATTCTGAGGTAGTGAGGTTTAACATCTAAATTTGCAGGAGGGGACACAGTTCAACCCACAACAATGCTATAAGTTTTATATATATAATAAATAACAAATCTATATATAGAATAAGAGAGTTCTCTAAGTTTGCCAGATTTCAGGTGTTATCATCTAGGTGCCATAGTTTGACACAAGGATATAAGTTGATATTTGTTCTGGGAGGTACGGCCCAGGGAAGGAAAGATGAAGAGAAATGGAATTGAGGCAAGAAAAATTGTGAATCATTGCTTTTTCATTTTTCTTTCACAAGAAGTGACAAAAAGAGAGGGCAGTTTGGACATTGGGTGTCTGCTCAGCATGGTGGGATTTTGTAGAAACTTTGCACCTGGAAGTTTATCTTGGTGCATTCCACACAAGAGATAAAAAAGGTGGGATTTTCTTACTAGTTACCTCTCATCTGAGGTATCACACTGATCAATGTTCAGCCTTTGAAAGCAGAGGTTTTTGCAGTTCTGATTTGCATATCTGGCAAAACAGCTATTTTATATAACAATAATCTGATCTGATAGTCCTTCTTTAGGCAGCAAGATTATAATTAGATTCATTTATTAAAATGGGTAAATACTCCAGTTGCAAGGTTTAAATTATTGTATTCACTGTGTAAATGTTACTTAAATTTGTATTCTCCATGCATTTTATGCTATTTCATATACTAGTATTCTAATATTGCTAGAACATTATAAAACCATAATAAAGATTTATTTTAAACTTCTATTTGTGAAAAACATACTGAGTAGTTATTATACCTGAAAAAAAAGTAATCTCCTCTTATAATCTCCCTTAGTGATGTGAATTAGCTTTTTAACCATTGCTGAAAAACTTTCTGATACTATATTTTTAATTCTTTAATTATTAGAGAATCTTCTCTGAGTGGGATGCCAATGAGAGATATTCTTTGGACTGTGATGGTAATAGGAAAAGAAATAATATCACGGGTGTTTAGGCCAAGGCTGCTTTACTATTGTATTATAAATTACTTTTTTAGTTGTCATTAGATACTCCCTTTACCTATTAACATTAAAAATTTCTAGAAATACTAAATTGTACAACCACTAAACCTTTTTGTAAACAATATTACCAGTATGAATAGAGATAAAACAATAGTAATATTGTTTTAATATTGCAAGCAATATTACTAGTGAGCATCTAGTTCAAAGAGGGATTTCTAAATATACTACTGTATTCCTCAGACTGCATCCTATTGTTTTAAGTATGTTATACATAATCCTCATGCTTCTTTAAATATTCATATCTAGGGATAGAGAGATTTTAAAAGGAGTAATTTATATATCCTGCATCATTCATCAGATATTTTTGATAGGGGTATTATTTTGAAAATGTCTAAGCATTCCTTTAACCTTTAATCTGCTGTAGTCTTTTTTATGACACCTGTTGTCATCTTGCAGTTATTACCTAAAATAAAACAAACACTTAAAATGAAATAGTGTGCATACTTTGAGTCTGATCTGTCTATTGCCAAAAGCAGTGGTTCAAAGTGATCAGTTTCTTTAGTTCTTTGTTTCCAGAAAACATAAAAATACAAGATGAAGCTGTGTTTCAATTAAATATCAAAGAAAATCAAAGTCATTAGATTAGTGTAGGCCACACAGGGTTCTTATGAAGAAACTTTTGAAAAGAGTGTCATGATAAATCCCCTAAAATATATTGACTTTTCCAGCCTTAGTCCACATGGCAGATCTTCCATTCTGCAACCAGACTGTTTCATGTAGAGATTAACCCAGTGATCCTGCACTTGAAAGAGAATGCTCTAGGACTTAATTTATATTCAAGCCTCACTGTTCTTTGGGGAAAGGCTAGGTAATCCATACAAATTGCCAAGTGATCAAACCAAGAGCAGAAATGTGAATGACAAAGCTGTCACTGATTTAACTACTTCTGGAAACAAAACTAAAGGGAAATTGGTTAAAATAAATACGCTGCTGTGAGCTCTTTAAAAAAATTATGACTGGAAAGAATACAACATTCTCATAAAAACATGGAAATCTTTGGCTGTTAACTAATATTTCTTGGCCATAGCCACTGACTAGAAGGCTGCCCAATATTTAACGTTTGTAATTAGGGTTAAATGTTTATATATTTATTAAAAAACTGCAGTCTATTGTTGTTAAAATATTGTATGGGGAAAAAAACTTTCCTTAATAAAACAATGAAAAAACGATAACATATTGTATCAATGCAATATGAAATGTATTACTTCATTAAATGAAATTCCTTTATAATAGGTCTATAAAATAATTATACTGTATCTATTTAATATACAACATGCATAGATACAGGGAAATAATTATCCAATTTTATAAAATGATACTTGAAGCATGTAAAGTTGAAATTATATGAATTATATAAAATGAAAAACAGTAGTTGATGTTGAAAATCTTAGTATGTGAATAGATTGCCATATCTCCAAATACATATGTAAACAAAACACTTCTCTTTTTTTCTAAATATCACTTTTATGTGACACATACTTCAATACTAAAATTCTCATTAAAAAAGTTAAAAAATGCATTCTGTCATTCATAAACTTTGAGAACACATGTGCCAGGTATATCTGAATGTTTCAAGATTATAGAAAATGAATGGGATACTCCATTAATGAGCCTAAAATATAGTGGGACAGATTTTCACATGATGATCCACAATCAAAGGAATGATCAGATAATTGGTATCAAAAAGATATAAACGATGTGGTAATAGTAATGGTGAGTAGAATTCCAGGCTGAGGGAATGCTGCACAGAGAAAGGAAAGCTATTCTTACATTCCGGATTTAAGGGTAACTGGAGACTAGAGTGTAAGTTTGTGTTTGTATCTATGTATACATAAATGTGTCATATGTGTCTATGGAAGTGGAATTGTAATGGCCTGTGGAGTTAAAACATATAATTGAAGTTATGGTTACTTTCTGTAAACCAGCTCCTACAAAAAGCATGCCAAGTTGCCATCCTCATCACATTACAGCTATACCACGTTGAACAATAGATTCTCACGTCTGCTGAACAACATGGATCCTGCTTTGCTATGTTAGCCACATCTCCATTTTCTCAGAAGCTGTATCTGAGCAATTCATCCAAAGATGCCATGACTAATTTGTGTATGGATAGGGATAACAGAGTAGAATAATGGGTCACTCTTTCTTGTTCTGTGAATCTGTAAGTCATCTGTCTGTATGTAACAGGCCAAGGCCAGAGCTTCTCATGTTCACCAACTGGTAGACATCCAGACAATTGTTAAAACAAATTAGATGGAAATAAGGCTATGGTATTTGAAATGGAAAACTAGATAATTTTCTTGATATCTCTATTATTATATAAAGTTCTAAAAAAATTCTTAAATATCACGTATTTACCTGGTTACTGATAGAATGAATTTAGAGTATTACAAGCTTCATGGGATCTAAGTGTGTTTGTTTTATTGTGGAAATATAGAGGAAGAACATTTAAGTTCAGCAGAAATTAATAAATTATAGTTCTCCAAGGCATAACCTCATTCCCTACCACTGAAGAAGTTCTGATAAAAGAAGCTTGATCCTTTTTCTGTCATTACCATCCCTTTCAGTCCTGCCTTAATGAATTTTTAAATAGGCTTTTCTTCTCTCAAACATTTACTGATTATATTTTGTAATCTCCTAATTACATGATTTGGCTTGAGAAAAATATTTTAAAATTTGAAGTTAAACAATTATGAATTAACAGATTTGATATTATTTCAAGCTTCATATAGATTGTATCTGTATGTTACATTTTACAATCTGCTATATAGGGTGTATGTGAAAAAAATCCTTGTTGCTACTAGAGTTGCCCACACAATAAGCAATTTAGTCACAAATCAATGTTTCCATGTTTCTAACTCTGAGCATCTACCCTTGAGCCTCACAGTCAAAACTACAAATACTTATTAGGTTCTCCAGTCTTTTGAAACAAGAGTGGTTTGATCATTCATTAAAAAACAGTTTAGTAGCTTATTGTGAGATAGGCACTGTTCAGGCTAATGGGGAACTGGAAATAAATAGGGTATGCAATAGCTCTGTCCTTACCCAACTTACCTTCTATTAAGGGGAAGAAATCGATTTCCCTTTTGTTCTTCCTACACTATTGTGGTGTCTGTGGGGGTATACCTCTGTGTAGACATAGAGAGATGGGTAGATAGACAGATAGATTGATTGAAATAATGCCCAGTTTCTGTAGGCTGTTTCATCCAATAATATTTCAATAGGACATTTTGGATTATGTAACGTAAATTGTGGAGCCTATTTTAAACTACCGTTTGCTTGCTTTATTTGTAGCATCTTCCTGTCTCAATCTGTGCTGCATGGTTATTTTGTCATTCCTCAGCTGCTCTGCTCTGCTGCTGTCTATATTCTTGGGTCCCTAAGTTTCTCCCACATTGACATCAACTCAGTTGCCCTTGAAAAGCCACAGCCTTCCTATCACCTCTCAATATTATTCACATTCACTTGCCATCAAAAAAGTATTTTTCAACTGGTCTATATAGGTTGTCATTCCTCTCAGACTAATGTTTAGCCACTATCAAAATTCTCTGTCTTTTTAGCTCTCAGTAGTGTGGAACTAAGACTTATTGATCTTCAGATTGTGATCTTGTCCAGTTTAATTTGTGTTTATTCACTAAAAACGTGAAATTAAGATCAATTACTTTGGAAAATTAATATGAGCCCCCAAATATATAATTATAGAAACATTTGAAATGTCAATTTCTGAAATCATCTACTGAAAATATGAAAATAATATGCAACCCTACTATGCTTACAAGAAAAAGACATACATAAACCCTTTAAATCCCTCAAAATGAGAAGCAAACCCCTCAAAATTGTATCAGTAAAATTTGTAACTTCTCATGATGTATTTAAAAACAGATAGAAATTCAGATAGTTTTGTTAGTTTTTGTAGTATTGTATATGTGTTGAATTAATTAAAACAAAATTACGTATAATGTGTATAAAATATAATACAGTGGTAAATATTGATTTATAAGGAACCTAATGTTAAGGCTAATATCTATTGTTTATAAATACTTCAAACAACCAATGTTGCCATCACTGTTTTTGTCTCTAAATGTAATTGAAGGTCAGATGGTAATACAGATTAATTGAGTTACTTGTTATCTTATATATTTCTGTCCTTTCCTTCACATTTAAGATTTTACCAAGATAGAAACCATGACAGATTTAGTCACACGTCTATACTCTGTACTTAGCATGGTGTCTGAGTCCATGAAAGGAGCTCAGTAGATATTCAGTAAATGAATGACAAAATAAATAAATTTGGTTATGTTTGTAAAATAAAATCAATATAAATTTGGAGCATTTATATAAAAATATGAAAAGAAGAAATATAGGTATGTGGTATTCTGTCAATAGTTTTATGGAGAATTCACTGTGCAGTTGCTTTCTAGGGAAACTCAGGATGCAAAATGTTTAGGTACATAATTTGGTTAGAAGCAGATGCTCATTCCAGAGTCTCATAGAGACCTTTTATCTAAAGTCATAACATATAAACAACTGGGAAATAAACCCCTGGTGCTATTTGTGTATAAAGTGAAGTAACTCACCTGACACTGAAACAGATGCAGAGCATGAGCAGAGAGGAGGTAGCTTATGTGCCAATGTGTCTGTCAGTCTGTGGGAGGCACTAGGAAGGTAAATAAAAGATAATAAAGTTGCTTGTTTACTCACATCCTTGGTGTCACTTATAGTTAAACAAGTTTAATGTTCATTTCTTTAACAAAGGGGTTCATGTTTGGTCAAAGAGGAAAAAAGGTAAATTGCTAATGGAACTCTACATTCTAGAATCTTTTGTACATATTCATAATCACTGAGCAAAATTATCTAAGGACAAGGATTTTACTTATTGTGTACCTGAAACACAAGTCATCAGTAAACAGACAATGACTGAAAAGAGGCATTTTTCCTTCTTTATTAGCTATGGATTAAGCTGTAGATTGATATGGAGGCAGAGATTATTATAAATTAAATACTGAACAATGACTGAAGAAGACTATTATGTTTTCCAGATGATCCTTACCACACAATTTTTAAAAATATGTAGGCAATTTTTATTTAACATCAATTCATTAAATATCATTTGTGCATGAAGATGTTGAGTCAGAAAAGGGCCTAGAAAAGACAAGTATTTAATAAGAGTTTATTCCAATCTTGAAATTTCTGAATAGAGCAATAAGAATAAGTATGCACTCAGGAACTTTAATGCACAATGATGTGTTATTTGACATTCAAGAATCCATGGAATCCATTAATAAACAAGTCATTTTCATGACTAGCTTAATAATTTTATTTGAGCTGCATGACTACTTTTAAGCAATTATAAAACCCAGGGAGCAGAATAGCAGAAAATTATCAAAAAATTAGAAAAGACTTTATATTAAGGTAGGTTATAATCTAAATAATACCATTTTTTAAAAAAAAACTTTGGTCCTCCAAAGTAAGACTTCTACAACTTGTGGCAGATGTCTAAAAGTCTATTAAGCTGGAGTGATAGTTTTCTTCTCAAAGTATTCACTCTACATCAGGAGATAAATCATTGATATATGATATATGCACTTGAAGAAACTAAAGGAAGACTTGATTGAAAATAAAGAATTAGGGTCCTCACAGGTGAATGGGATTTCCCAGGTAGAATGTGTAGAGCTGGAAGACAGGAAGCAGAGAGCTGAGAAACCTCAACACGAGATGACCACAATAAACTGATTTGGCCATACTAAATTACTGACAAAATTCATATATACATTTGTTCAAATCACAATTCTGTCCCCCCCAAAATAGTAATACTCAATTTATATTAAGATGAATGCTGATATTAAATGCACATCTATGATGTGTAAATACAAGATTAGGTGTTAATATTAGTTAATGTCCTTCATTTACAGAAACAGCAAACACTTCAAAGTATTCTTGTTACAAAAGTTGATCAGACCTTAATATGATTTATGTATGGCATGAGTACTAATATAATCTTTTTGCTATATTTAAGAGTTTATCTTTTTCTTAACATCTATTGAACTAATCACCAAATTAGAAGTTTACTTAAAATAATTGTTTTATTATAACTAATAGAGTAATTTAAAATATAAACTCAGAAGCATTTAATAATCTCTATTATACGTTTAAAACTATATTAAGAGTCATGAATAAGATGGCATATGTGATACATATGCAATGCGTATTTACTTTTTTCTAAATATGGAAACTAACTTATTATTCTATAATCATTACTTTTTGGAAGAAAGGTTTTTACAATTGAATACAATTTCATTAAAAGCAGGAAATATGTAATTTGTCATCATTCAATTTAGAAATTCCAATTAAAGCCAAAAGTCAGTAATTAAAAATCTATTTTAGTTTCAGTAAGAGTTAGTAGCCTAATGTTGCTGATTCATTATGTGTTTGGTTTTAATTTAAATTTATTCACTTAAATTATATATTTTGCACTTACACTATAGTTTTTCACCAGATCCATTTTAGATCATTTTGAGGAGTATGTTCTACCGGTGTTTGTGGTCATTGGCTACCTATTTCCAGTTCTTCTCCCTTCTAGTCACATGTTAGATGTGCATTTATTTGACTTTATTTTTTTAACATCTTTATTGGAGTATAATTGCCTTACAGTGGTGTGTTAGTTTCTGCTTTAAAAAAAAGTGAATCAGCTATACGTATGCTCTTGCATCTCCCACCCTCGCACCCTCCCTATCCCACCACTCTAGGTGGTCACAAAGCACCGACCTGATCTCCCTGTGCCATGCGGCTGCTTCCCACTAGCTATCTATTTTATGATTGTTAGTGTATATATGTCCATGCCACTCTCTCACTTTGTCCCAGCTTACCCTTCCCCCTCCCCATGTCCTCAAGTCCATTATCTAGTACGTCTGTGTCTTTATTCCTATCTTGCCCCTAGGTTCTTCATGACCTTTTGTTGTTGTTGTTGTTTCATACATATGTGATAGCATACGGTATTTGTTTTTCTGTTTCTTACTTCACTCTGTATGACAGACTCTAGATCCATCCACCTCACTACAAATAACTCAATTTCATTTATGTTTATGGCTAAGTAATATTCCATTGTATATATGTGCCACATCTTCTTTATTCATTCATCTGTCGATGGACACTTAGGTTGCTTCCACGTCCTGGCTATTGTAAATAGAGCTTCAATGAACATTGTGGTACATGACTGTTTTCGAATTATGGTTTTCTCAGGGTATATGCCCAGTAGTGGGATTGCTGGATCGTATGGTAGTCTTATTTTTAGTTTTTTAAGGAACCTCCATACTGTTCTCCATAGTGGCTGTATCAATTTACATTCCCAGCAACAGTGCAAGAGGGTGCTCTTTTCTCCACAAACTCTCCAGCATTTACTGTTTGTAGATTTTTTGAATATGGCCATTCTGACCGGTGTGAGATGATATCTCATTGTACTTTTGATTTGCATTTCTCTAATGATTAATGATGTTGAGCATTCTTTCATGTGTTTGTTGGCAATCTGTATATCTTCTTTGGAGAAATGTCTGTTTAGGTCTTCTGCCCATATTTGGATTGGGCTTGCTTTTTTGATATTGAGCTGAATGAGCATTTGTAAATTTTGGAGACTAATCCTTTGTGAGTTGCTTCATTATCAAATATTTTCTCCCATTCTGAGGGTTGCCTTTTCCTCTTGTTTATGGTTTCGTTTGCTGTGCAAAAGCTTTTAAATTTCATTAGGTCCCATTTGTTTATTTTTGTTTTTATTTCCATTTCTCTAGGAGGTGGGTCAAAAAGGATCTAGCTGTGATTTATATCATAGAGTGTTCTGCCTATGTTTTCCTCTAAGAGTTTGATAGTTTCTGGCCTTACATTTAGGTGTTTAATCCATTTTGAGTTTATTTTTGTGTATGGTGTTAGGGAGTGTTCTAATTTCATTATTTTACAAGTAACTGTCCAGTTTTCCTAGCACCACTTATTGAAGAGGCTGTCTTTTCTCCATTGTATATTCTTGCCTCCTTTATCAAAGGTAAGGTGACCATAGGTGTGTGGGTTTATCTCTGGGCTTTCTTTCCTGTTCCATTGATCTATATTTCTATTTTTCTGCCAGTACCATACTGTCTTGATTACTGTAGCTTTGTAGTACAGTCTGAAGTCAGGGAGCCTGATTCCTCAAGCTCTGTTCTTCTTTCTCAAGATTGCTTTGGCCATTGGGGGTCTTTTGTGTTTCCATACAAATTGTGAAAATTTTTGTTCTTGTTCTGTGAAAACTGTCATTGGTAGTTTGATAGGGATTGCACTGAATCTGTAGATTGCTTTGGGTAGTATAGTCATTTTCACAGTCTTGATTCTTCCAATCCAAGAACATGGTATATCTCTCCATCTATTTGTATCTTTAATTTCTTTCATCAGTGTCTTATAGTTTTCTGCATACAGGTCTTTTGTCTCCTTAGGTAGGTTTATTCCTAGGTATTTTATTCTTTTTGTTGCAGTGTTAAATGGGACTGTTTTCTTAATTTCACTTTCATATTTTTCATCATTAGTGTTTAGGAATGGAAGAGATTTCTGTGCATTAATTTTGAATCCTGCTACATTACCAAATTCATTGATTAGCTATTGTAGTTTTCTGGTAGCATCTTTGGGATTCTCTATGTAGAGTATCATGTCATCTGCAAACAGTGACAGCTTTACTCTTTCTTTTCCAATTTGGATTCCTTTTATTTATTTTTTCTTCTCTGATGGCTGTGGCAAAAACTTCCAAAACAATGTTGAATGATAGTGGTGAGAGTGGGCAACTTTGTCTTTTTCCTGATCTTAGTGGAAATGGTTTCAGTTTTTCACCATTGAGGAAGATGTTGACTGTGGGTTTGTCATATATAGCCTTTATTATGTTGAGGTAAGTTCCCTCTATGCCTACTTTCTGGAGGGTTTTTATCATAAATCGGTGTTGAATTTTGTTGAAAGCTTTTTCTGTGTCTATTGAGATGATCATATGGGTTTTATTCTTCAATTTGTTAATATGGTGTGTCACATTGATTGATTTGCATATTTTGAAGAATCCTTGGATTCCTGGGATAAACCCCATTTGATCGTGGTGTATGATCCTTTAATGTGCTATTGGATTCTGTTTGCTAGTATTTTGTTGAGGATTTTTGCATCAATGTTCATCAGTGATACTAGCCTATAGTTTTGTTTTTTTGTGACATCTTTGTCTGGTTTTGGTATCAGGGTGATGGTGGCCTCTTAGAATGAGTTTGGGAGTGTTCCTCCCTCTGCTATATTTTGGAAGAGTTTGAGAAGGATAGATGTTAGCTCTTCTCTAAATGTTTGATAGAATTTGCCTGTGTAGCCATGTGGTCCTGGGTCTGTGTTTGTTGGAAGATTTTAAACCAGTTTCAATTTCAGTGCTTTTGATTGTTCTGTTTATATTTTCTATTTCTTCCTGGTTCAGTCTCGGAAGATTGTGCTTTTCTAAGAATTTGTCCATTTCTTCCAGGTTGTCCATTTTATTGGCATATAGTTGCTTGTAGTATTCTCTCATGATCCTTTGTATTTCTGCAGTGTCAGTTGTTACTTCCCCTTATTTATTTCTAATACTTTTTTTTTTTTTTTTTTTTTTTTTTGCGGTTTGCAGGCCTCTCACTGTTGTGGCCTCTCCCACTGTGGAGCACAGGCTCTGGACGCTCAGGCCCAGTGGCCACAGCTCGTGGGCCCAGCCGGTCCATGGCATGTGGGATCCTCCCACACCGGGGCATGAACCCATGTCCCCTGCATCTTCAGGCAGACTCTCAACCACTGTGCCACCAGAGAAACCCTATTTCTAATTCTTTTGATTTGAGTCTTCTCCCTTTTTTTCCTGATGAGCCTGGCTAATGGTTTATCAATTTTGTTTATCTTCTCAAAGAACCAGCTTTTAGTTTTATTGTTCTTTGCTATTGTTTGCTTCATTTCTTTTTCATTTATTTCTGATCTGATCTTTATGATTTCTTTCATTCTGCTAACTTTGTGGGTTTTTGTTCTTCTTTCTCTAATTGCTTTAAGTGTAAGGTTAGCTTGTTTATTTGAGATGTTTCTTGTTTCTTAAGGTAGGATTGTATTGCTATAAACTTCTCTCTTAGAACTGCTTTGCTGCATCCCATAGGTTTTGAGTCATCATGTTTTCATTGTCATTTGTTCCTAGGTATTTTTTTATTTCCTCTTTGATTTCTTCAGTGATCTCTTGGTTATTAAGGCGTGTATTATTTAGCCTCCATGTTTTTGTATGTTTTACAGATTTTTTCCTGTTATTGATATCTAGTCTCATGGCATTGTGGTCAGAAAAGATACTTCGTACGATATCAGTTTTCTTAAATTCACCAAGGCTTGATCTGTTACCCAAGATATGATCTATCCTAGCGAATGTTCCATGAGCACTTGAGAAGTGTATTCTGTGGTTTTTGAATGGAATGTCCTATAAATATCAATTAAGTCCCTCTCGTTCAATGTAGCATTTAAAACTTGTGTTTCCTTATTTATTTTCATTTTGGATGATCTGTCCAATGGTGAAAGTGTGGTGTTAAAGTCTCCTGCTATGATTGTGTTACTATCGATTTCCCCATTTATAGCTGCTAGTATCTGTCTTATGTATTGAGGTGCCCCTCTATTGAGTGCATAAATATTTACAATTGTTATATCTTCTTCTTGGATGGATCCTGTGATTATTATGTAGTTTCCTTCTTTGTCTCTTGAAATAGTCTTTGTTTTAAAGTCTATTTTGTCTGATAGGAGAATAGCTACTCCAGCTTTCTTTTGATTTCCATTTGCATGGAATATCTTTTGGATCCCCTCACTTTCAGTGTGTATGTGTCCCTAGGTCTGAAGTGGGTCTTTTGTAGACAGCATATATAGGGCTTTTTTTTTTTTTTTTTTTGTATCTGTTCAGCCGATCTCTGTCTTTCAGCTGGAGCATTTAATCCATTTAGATTTAAGGTAATTATCAATTTGTATGCTCCTATTACCATTTTCTAAATTGTTTTGTGTTTGTATTGTAGTTCTTTTCCTCCTTTTGTGTTTCCTGTCTAGAGAAGTTCCTTTCCATTTGTTTTAGAGCTGGTTTGGTGGTGCTGAATTCTCTTAGCTTTTGCTTGTCTGTAAAGGTTTTAATTTCTCCCTCAAATCTGAATGAGATCCTTGCTGGGTAAAGTAATCTTGGTTTTAGGTTTTTCCCTTTCATCTCTTTAAATATGTCCTGCCACTGCCTTCTCTCTTGCAGAGTTTCTGCTGAAAGATCAGCTGTTAACCGTATGTGGATTCCCTTGTATGTTTTTTGTTGTTTTTCCCTTGCTGCTTTTAATATTTTTTCTTTGTATTTAATTGTTGATACTTTGATTAATGTATGTCTTGGCGTGTTTCTCCTTGGATTTTTCCTGTATGGGACTCTCTGTGCTTCCTGTACTTGATTAACTATTTTCTTTCCCATATTAAGGATGTTTTCAACTATAATCTCTTCAAATATTTTTTCAGTTCCTTCCTTTTTCTCTTTTTCTTCTGGGACCCCTATAATTTGAATGTTGGTTCATGTAATGTTGTCCCAGAGGTCTCTGAGACTGTCCTCAATTCTTTTCATTCTTTTTTCTTTATTCTTCTCTGCAGTGGTTATTTCCACTATTTTATCTTCCAGGTCCCTTATCCATTCTTCCTTCTCAGTTATTCTGCTATTGATTCCTTCTCGCGAATTTTTAATTTCATTTATTGTGTTGTTCATCATTGCTTGTTTGCTCTTTAGTTCTTTTAGGTCCTTGTTAAACGTTTCTTATATTTTCTCCATTCTATTTCCAAGGTTTTGGATCATCTTTACTATCATTATTCTGAATTCTTTTTCAGGTATACTGCCTATTTCCTCTTCATTTTTTAGGTCTGGTGGGGTTCTGCCTTGCTCCTTCATCTGCTGTATGTTTCTCAGTCTTTTCATTTTGCTTAACTTACTGTGTTTGGGGTCTCCTTTTCCCAGGCTGCAGGTTCGTAGTTCCCTTTGTTTTTGGTGTCTGCCCCCAGTGGGTAAGGTTGGTTCATTGGGCTGTGTAGGCTTCTTGGTGGAGGGGACTAGTTCCTGTGTTTTGGTGGATGAGGCTGGATCTTGTCTTTCTGGTGGGCAGGTCCATGTCTGGTGGTGTGTTTTTGGGTGTCTGTGACCTTATTATGATTTTAGCTTGCCTCTCTGCTAATGGGGGGGGGGGGTTGTGTTCCTGTCTTGCTAGTTGTTTGGCATAGGGTGTTCAGCACTGTAGCTTGCTGGTCCTTGATTGGAGCTGGGTTGGCATTGAGATGGAGATCTCTGGGAGATTTTCGCCATTTGATATTATGTGTAGCTGGGGGGTCTCTGGTGGACCAATGTCCTGTACTTGGCTCTCCCTCCTCAGAGGCAAAGTCCTGACACCCGGCTGGAGTACCAAGACCCTGTCATCCACATGGCTCAAAATGGAGAAAAATAAATAAATAAAATGAAATAAAATAGTTATTAAAGTAAAAAATAATTATTAAAAAAATTTACAAAGTAATTTAAAAAAAAGAAAGAAGAGAGCAACCAAACCAAAAAAGAAATCCACCAGTGAATACAAGTGCTTAAAACTATACTAAAAACAACAACAACAGCAACAACAAATGGACAGACAGAACCTTAGGACAAATGGTAAAAGCAAAACTATACAGACAGAATCACACACAGAAGCATACACATACACACTCACGAAAAGAGAAAAAGGGCAAAAAATATATATATCCTTGCTCCCCAAATCCACCTCTTCAATTTGCGATGATTCGTTGTCTCTTCAGGTATTCCACAGATGCAGGGTACATCACGTTGATTGTGGAGTTTTAATCCACTGCTCCTGAGGCTGCTGGGAGAGATTTCCCTTTCTCTTCTTTGTTTGCACAGCTACTGGGGTTTGGCTTTGGATTTGACCCCGTCTTTGTGTGTAGGTTGCCTGAGAGCATCTGTTCCCGCTAAGACAGGACGGGGTTAAAGGAGCAGCTGATTGGGGGGCTCTGGCTCACTCAGGCTGGTGGGGGAGGTAGGATACAGAATGTAGGGTGAGCCTATGGCTGGCAGCAGAGGCTGGCGTGATGTTTAGACAGCCTGAGGTGTGCTGTGTGTTCTCCCGGGGAAGTTGTCCCTGGATCCCAGGACCCTGGCAGTGGCTGGCTGCACAGGCTCCCGGGTGGGGAAGTGTGGAGAGTTACCTGTGCTTGCCCACAGGCTTCTTGGTGGCTGCAGCAGCAGCCTTAGAGTCTCATGCATGTCTCTGGGTTCCATGCTGTTAGCCATGGCTCGCGCCCGTTTCTGGAGCTCCTTTAAGTGGCACTCTTAATCCCCTCTCCTTGTGCACCATGAAACAGAGAGGCAAGAAAAAGTCTCTTGCCTCTTTGACAGCTCCAGACCTTTTACCAGACTCCCTCCTGGCTAGCTGTGGCCCACTAGTCCCCTTCAGGCTGTGTTCATGCTGCCAACTCCAGTCCTCTCCCTGGGATCTGACCTCCGAAGCAAGAGCCTCCGCTCCCAGCCCCCACCCATCCCAGAGGGTGAGCAGACAAGCCTCTCGGGCTGGTGAGTGCCGGTCGGCACTGATCCTCTGTGCAGGAATCTCTCTGCTTTGCCCTGCACACCCCTGTTGCTGCGCTCTCCTCCATGGCTCTGAAGCTCCCCACCTCCACCACCTGCAGTCTCCACCCCTGAAGGGCCTTCCTAGTGTGTGGAAACCTTTCCTCCTTCACAGCACCCTCCCACTGTTGCAGGTCCCATCCCTATTCCTTTGTCTCTGTTATTTCTTTTTTCTTTTGCCTTACCCAGGTATGTGGGGAGTTTCTTGCCTTTTGGGTGGTCTGAGGTCTTCTGCCAGCCTTCAGTAGGTGTTCTGTATGGGTTGTTCCACATGTAGATGTATTTCTGATGTATTTGTGGGGAGGAAGGTGATCTCTATGTCTTACTCTTCCGCCATCTTGAAACTCCTCTCTACCTGACTTTCTCATATAGTAACTATGTGATTGATTATGGCTAATGGGAATGTTACTTCCAGACTGAGCATTTAATTATTATTTTTTAATTCTTTCCAAAACATGCTTCTTTCCTCTGCTATGGCAACTAGCAGTGTTTAAGACTGTGCCTACTCCATCATCCTGAGAGAATTCTCTCTCCATCTTTGATGAGTAAAGTGTGACCAAGAAATAAGTTTTTCTTATGTAAGTGATAAAGATTTTGATTTTTTTTGTTGCTATAGCATGATTTAGCCCATCCTTATGATATAGAATTTGGTACCTAGGTAGGGGAATACTACCATAATAAAATCAATTATAAACCATGTGGTAAGCAGGGCAAAAGCTATAATTAGAGGATTGGAGAAAGGAATTTCTAGTGCAGTGGCAAAACATTTGGTAAATTTGTTGCCTGCAATGGTGTTAAAAAGAAATAATATGCTGAAAGAGTTATATTCCAAAAGAAGAGGTTAGAAAATAGAATTCTAACAGCCTTTGGTCATTACTATTGTCTACATTTACAAAGTACTAAAGGAAGAGACAAACATGAAATAATTGGCTGTTGTAACAAAGAAAAATGAAAAGAAGTAGTGGGTTCAGAGACTTAGCGACTTAAGTGAGTTAGAAGAGGCAACTGCTCTCATCTCCAATGCGTAAAATATAAAACTGAGACGGTTTTGATCAACAAAGTCTGCTTAGAACCTATCCTTTTGCATAATTCAAATCACTAGTCACATTCACACTCATATACCCACTACTAAAACCTCTCAATTTTTTGAGGTGATGCCCAGGAAATTCAGAGGAAGGAATTATGTCTTTCCTTTTAAAAACTGATAGACCCAATGTGCCATATATATTTTTTCAAGTTATAGAGAAGCATGTCTCCAAAAAAATAAAAATACTCTGTGAAATTGTTACCACGTAAAACTGACTAGAAGCTAATCTAGTAGGAGATTGCCTAAACTTGAGGAAAGCACCATAAAAAATCCATAAGTGGGGATTAGGACAGTTTGTGACTTAAAATCTAAACAATCATTGGCTCAACTTCTGGATATGATACCCAGCATTCATTTAGGGGCTAGCATCTATCTCCCCAACTTCCTTGACCCTGGCTTGATGCAGGAACAGGATTGTACTTTTGTTTCCCTTGAAAGATGAGGGAAGAGTAACAAATTTTGAGTGTGGGAAGGAGGGTGAGTGGATCTTTTGACAGCCAGAAAGGAGAACTATAATACTTATTTATACTGTTTACCAAATATTTCTTTTCCCTTTCCCTTTTGGGATTTCGTTTTGGGGTCTGCTTGTGGTTGAATGGGAACATTTGAGTAGTTCTGGCCTATGGTTTATATATAAGCATAAGTGATGCATGACATTCTCATGTCAGGAATTTATTTAAACTAAAGACCTCTGGAATAAGATTTCCTCTGGAATGGTATCCAACAACATTTGATGGAGGCTTCTCTATCAATTTGGTTTTTGGATGGATGATTAGGAGACTGCCCATCCTCCACCCATTACTGACTTTCAGTGGACACAAAGTAAAAAGAAGAAATACACTTTTGTTGTTTTATACTATTGAGACTGGGGAGTATTTATAAGTGAACATGATCAAGCCTTTGGTGAGTGACACAGGGAGGTATGTTAGTTTGATGAATTCTCCATTCCCAATGGAATCAACCTTTCAAAGGCCCAAGTAGAGCATGAAAATTAAGGCCTTATATAGTAAGAAATGATTGCAGTACTTACCATACTGTTGAAGAGAAAATGGATTAGGGTAATAGGTTTCCTTATGTTGTGTTCTCAAATATGGTCTAATGGCTTATTATGGGTGAGAGGTCAAGTGTTTCTTGTATTACTACAAAGGAAAGCTTTAGTTGACTCCAGAACTTGTAGACTGGGAGAACCAGGATCCCTACATTATTTGTGACAGAATAGTTAGATTCTGAGCAATAACCTCCTTGTACAGTAACTGTGCCTGGCATCTGTACTCTAGGCTTCCCACATCATGATTGGAGAGGCTTTTTTTTTTTAATCCAAAGTATTTAGTAAATTACAGAGTATAAACTTAGAGTTGTCATAGACCTAGGATAAGATTAACTATAGATCTAGAAGTATACTGATGAGATAAATAGTTTTTAATAAAAGTTTTTAAGTCAGAAAGTAAACTTAAACGCCAAGAAAATTGTTCTAAAGTCACAGGCATATTACTATAAAAACTTCCTACTTCTCAGGTATAACTTTGAGGTTCTAATAGATAAAAAATCCTCTTAAAGACTAATAGGAAATTACAGGAGTTTGACCAAATTAAAATGGCATTCTTACTCATGATGGTATGGCCTTTGTTGCAACCCATTTAAAAATAAAGTAAAATAAAAAAAGAAAAGAAGCCAGAGTTTGATTAGAAAGGTAGCCTATTTCACTTTCACCCTTTACTCTGCTTGAGGAATAAAATAGCAAGGAAGTTGAAATTGCAAAGCGAGAAGAAGGATAGGATGCTGGATCATTTTGGAACATTTTGAAAAGAACAAAAACTCAGATTGCTTTTTCTGCCATTTTTGCTTGAGGAAACATCATTTCTTGTTAGGCCACTGTGCATAGTGCTGGACAAGTTTGGGCTAATGATGTTCATTCCCATCTGGGCCATCATTACTACAGCAGTGCTGATAGAGGAAATGGACAACAAGTTCTCTTAAGCTGAAGATATTTTAACCTCCTTTCAAAAATACTTTGTATAAACTCCTACATGGTTTTAAATAGCAACTGTATGAATCATGAGTTTATTTGATATGAATTCAAGAAATTACAAAAACACTATTTTAAATAAATTTTTAGGGCCCTAGAGTAAAACTCTTAGCTAACCTGTTGGTGTTCCACCTTTACATGAACAGGTCACATTTTGCCAAATAAATGAAGAAATGTGAAAGGGTCAAGAGATTTTTCTGTATAGAATGTTTGGTGAAGGGCTCTAATGATAGTGGTTACTGAAGAGAAATTTCCTGCAAAGAAGGAGATTACTTGTCTTCAGTACCAAGATTTCTGTTAGGTTTTATAAGTAAGTAAGTAAATAAATAAACACACAAAATCATCCTTTCAGGCTTTAAAAAGTATAAAATTCAAAGCAGAAATGATAAAGGCACACTATCTGTGGGTATTTAGAATTGGTAATCATTCAGGTGGGGAAAAAAGAGCTTTGGTACCTGAAGATAATTTAAAACTCTGAAGACCAAATACTGCACATGTGAAACTTGCTTAAATTTTAACAACAACAAAAACAAAGTAAAAACTTTGGCCTGAGAAGCAGTCAGCAGGACTGTCTCAGGAGTCAAGGTTCCTCTTTAGAGAAACAGAAGTGGTCGGGTTAGCCTTGAAATGATTTGACTTTTAACACAAAGATGAAATATAACCTTTGATTTCTAAATCTCCTAGCTACCTGGATAGAAAATTAATGTATTGTGCTATTTGAGCAATTTTTTTTCTGAAACGTATTCCACTGAATATAGTGACATTGTTAGGATTTATTTTGATTCTTTGATTAAAAATAGGCATGCATAATCCTTATGGATTATTGTTATGCAGCTGAACACATCAGTGACACATATAAAATGCCAATTGATATATTTGGGATAACATTTTTTTTTATACTTAATTTCTCCAGGAAATAATTCTTTACAAATATGTGAAAAAACTTAATTTCCAGAATAAAATATGCCTTGCTTTGTGAGCAAAGACTATATTTATCTTGGTTTTTATTGGTCTGATCAAGGTCATATGCATTCAGGACAGTAGCCTGTCAAATATAGATGTTAGGCTCTCTCTGATTGAAGCTAGACTTGCTAGAATGTTCATCCAGTAAATACTTTTAGCTTCATAAAATCATTCTTTTAAATTTTATTTGGAGGCCCTCTGCTAATTTTCAATTTAAAGTATACTAATATATTTTGGCTAGTTCAGAAACAGAATTAAGATGTGTCAATTAATTCATCCATTCAAAAATTGCTTATTGAGAATTAGGAATTATGCTAGATTCTAGGAAAATCATTCTTAATACAGTAGACATGGAACCTAGATTCTAGGAGCATCATTCTCAAATAAAAAGACACAACTTACAGTCCAGTTGTGAAAACAGGCAAATAATAATAATGATAATCACGCAAATATATATTTACCTGTGATAAGGTGCTAAGAGCCATGTTACAGAAAACTTGCATGTTAAAGATTTATTCAGAGACATTTCATTTATGCTGGAAATCTGAGTACAGACTTTTTTGACAACAAAATGTGGAGTACACCAGAAAAAGAGAGCAGCATATATCAAGCATTCATGTAGAAAGAACACTGAAGGATATAATTGAAGCATAGTTAGTGAAGGAAGAATGGTACAGGCTGAATTTGGAATTAGGAAGGTGCTTAGTTATACAGAACCTTGACCAAAAAACAAAACAAGAACATATACATAAAAACACACACAAATGTCAGGATAGTATGAAGCTGAGGATGTTTGTGTGTGTGTATTTGTTTAAATTATAGGTAGAGCCTAGATTTCTATTAATGTTGACATTAGTCAAAAAAGTCTGGGTTTTTGGAAGTGAAATAAATCATGACAATGTTATAGAAAAGTCTGTTTGCTTTGTTAGTAAAATGGAGAGAGAAAGAAGTGGAATTTGTATGCAGCTACTTCAGAGGAGTTCAGAAAGTTTTCTATTTTCTTCATGCCGGGAATGAGAGGAAAAGTACACGAGAGAATATTTTCTTACAAAGTGTTAGGTTCCTTTCTACCCCAACTCAATTCATGAAATAGGGAGAGCTGAAGGACTCCTCTTCAGAACAGGCTATGACCATGTAAATATCTTCAACTGGTAGGGAAAACAAAGATTTAATTCTAGGTTTCTACTTAGATGTATATATACCTCTAGGTTAAGTAGAACTCTGCGTGTGTGTGTGTGTATTTGGGGAAACAGAGACGTCTGCCTCTATAGGCGTACTTCATTTTATTGCCCTTCACGTTATCATGCTTTGCAGGTATTGCATTTTTAAATTGAAATTTTGTGGCAACTTTACATCGAGCAAGTCTATTTGTATCATTTTTCCAACATCATTTATTCACCTCATCTCTCTGTGTCACACTTTGGTAATTCTTGCACTATTTCAAACTTGATTATATTTGTTATGGCGATCTGTGATCAATGATCTTTGATGTTACTATTGTAGGACGGCTCTCATAAAAGACTGCAAACTTAATACATGTTTTGTGTGTTTTGACTGCTCCACTGACTGGCTGTTCCCCCATCTCTCTCCCTCTCTTTGCATTTTATATTCCCTGACACAAACAGTATTGAAATTAGGCCAATTAATAAGCCTACAATGGCCTCTAAGGGTTCAAGTGAAAGGAAGAGTAGCATGTCTCTCACTTAAAATCAGAAGCTAGAAATTATTAAGCTTAGTGAGGAAGGCATGTCAAAACCTGAGACAGACTGAAAGCTAGGCCTCTTTTGCCAAAGAGGTAGCCAAATTGTGAATGCATAGGAAAAGTTTGTGAAGTTCAAAGTGCTACTCCAGTGAACGCAAATGATAAGAAAGCAAAGCAGCCTTCTTGCTGATATGGAGGAAGTTTTAGTTATTTGGATAGAAGATCAGACCATCCACAACATTCCCTTAAGCTACAGCCTAATCCATAGCAAAGCCCTAACTCTCTTCAATTTGATGAAGGCTGAGAGAGGTGAGGAAGCTGTAGGAGAAAAGTTTGAAGCTAGCAGAGACTTGTTCATGAAGTTTAAGGAAAGACGCCATCTCCGGAACACAAAAGTGAAAGGTGAAGCAACAAGTGCTGATGTAGAAGCTGCAGCAAATTATCCAGAAGATCTAGCTGAGATAATTAATTTAGGTGGCTACACTAAACAACAAATTTTCAATGTAGATGAAACAACCTTCTATTAGAAGAAGATGCCATCTAGGACTTTCACAGCTAGAGAGGAGAAGTCAACGTCTGCCTTCAAAGCTTCAAAGGACAGGCTGACTTTCTTGTTAGGGGCTAATGCAGCTGATGATTTTAAGTTGAAGCTAGTGCTCATTTACCATTTTGAAAATCTGAAGCATTACACTAAATTGACTCTGCACGTGCTCTATAATTAGAACAACAAAGCCTGAATGGCAACACATGTGTGTACAGCCTGGTTTACTGACTATTTTTAGCCCATTGTTGAGACCTACTGCTCAGAAATAGAGATTCTTTTCAAAATATTACTGCTCATTGACAGTGCACTTGGTCACTCAAGAGCTCTGATGGAGATGTACAATGAGATTAATGTTGTTTTTATGCCTGCTAACACAACATCCATCCTGCAACCCAGGGATCAAACAGTAATTTAGACTTTTAAGTCTTACTATTAAAGAAGTACATTTCACAAGGCTATAGCTGCCATAGATAGTGATTCCTCTGATGGATCTGGGCAAAGTAGATTGAAAACCTTCTGGAAAGGATTCATCATTCTAGATGACATTAAGGACATTTATGACTCATGAGAAGAGGTTAGAATATCAACATAAACAGGAGTTGGAAGAAGTTGTTTCCAACCCTAATGGATGACTTTGAGGGGTTCAAGACATCAGTGGAGAAAGTAGCTGCAGATGTGGTAGAAATGGCAAGAAAACCAGAATTAGAAGTGGAGCCTGAAGATGTGACTGAATTGCCACAATCTCATGATAAAACTTGAATGGATGAGGAGCTGCTTCTTATGGATGAGCAAAGAAAGTGGTTTCTTGAGATCGAATCTAACTCCTGGTGAAAATGCTGTGAAGATTGTTGAAATGACAACAAAGGATTTAGAATAATTGATAAAGCATGGACAGGCTTTGAGGGAGTTGACTCCAATTTTGAAAGATGTCCTACTATGGGTAAAATGCTATCAAACAGCACTGTATGCTACAGAGAAATTGTTCATGAAAAGAAGAGTCAATCGATGCAGCAAACTTCATTTCTGTCTTATTTTAAGAAATTGCCACGGCCACCCCAACCTTTAGTTACCACCACTCTGATCAGTCAGAGCCATCAACATCAAGGCAAGACCCTCCACCAAAAAAAAAGATTATGATTAGCTGAAGGCTCATATGATGGTTATCAGTTTATAGCAATAAAGTATTTTCAACTAAGGTATATACATTTTTTAACACATAATACTACTGCATACTTAATAGAGTCTAGCATAATGTAAACAAAACTTTAATATGCACTGGGAGACCAAAATATTTGTGAGTCTCTTTGCTGCAATATTCACTTTATTGAGGTGGTCTGGAACTGAACTCACCATATCTCCCTCTAAGGTATGCCTGTATTTCCTTTTTTATTTCTTATTTATTGAAGTAAAGATTTATTTTAATACAATAAATATAACATACACGTTTAATAACCCTATAAAATGTTTGACATTAAAAAAAGCTAAATACTAAAACATATACAAGTATATAAAATGGAAAAAAATACATGGGGTAACTTAAAGGAAATACACCAAAATGTTAATTATGGGTGAAATTATCAGTGATTAAATTATTTTCCTTTATATTATTTCCCTATTTTTAGAATTTTCTTCTTTTTAAAAAAACATTTTATATTATATTTGGGTATAGCCAATTAACAATGTTGTGATAGTTTTCTTCCAGTTTTATTGAGATATAGTTGATATGCAGGACTGTATAAGTTTAAGGTATACTGCACAACGACTTGACTTACATACATCATGAAATGATTAATCACAATAAGTTTAGTGAACCTCTGTCATCTCATATAATACAAAATTAAAGAAATTAATAGAATATTTTTCCTGTGATGGGAACTCTTAGGATTTACTTTCTTAACAACTTTACATATATAACAACTGTTAATTCTATTTATCATATTGTATACTACATCTTAGTACTTATTTATCTTATAACTGGAAGCTTGTACCTTTTGACCATCTTCATCCTGTATTTCTTATATGCTGATTCCTTGTTTTCTGACTTCACATAGAGGCACAGGCAGAAGAAAACTGAAAGTAGAGATTCCCTCTATGGGAGAGTTAATTTTGTCATCCTGACATTTAAAAATAGAAATACCTAATAAATACAAATTCAAAGTATCTTATATTACAATGTCTACTTTATTTCTTTCTTTTACTAAAACATGAAGCAATTTCCTATGCTAGGGTGGAATTCAATAATAGCCTTATGTCAGATTTTCTTGTTCATAATCTGCTCAGCTTGAGTTTACAATAACCACAAATCTGACATGAGGTTTAAAACAAGTGCCTCTCACTAGACTTTTCTTATACCCTGAGACCCAGTGGAGACATCTGAATCTCATTTCTCTGAAATGGGACTTTAAACATATATTTTTAGTTAAGTCCCTGTTAACTTGAAGTCACCATTTCCCCACTCAATATGTATTGCTTATTTTCTGTATATTATTTGAATCTCCACACTAGATTATAAACTAATTTGTGACTGTTTGCTTTATTCTTTGCATATACTAGATACCCAGTAAATAATTTCTAAATATTCCCAAATGTAACTCAATTGTAGAATTATTTCCTATATAAGACCATTCATATTCCTGGTTAGGTTTCATTCATAGGACATTCTTTATGTATGTTCAAGGGAATATGGTGTGCTCCATGGACCTCTCAGCATTATATTAGATCTACATAAAAGAACGTATCAATGCAAATAGTGCCCTATGGTTTACCCAGTGTCCCTTCTCCCCTGAAAAAAAAAAAAGGAATGAGGTTAAGTATCAATAAGGAGGTTCCATGAATAGTTGACTTGAAAAAGTTTTAAAGACTAAATATTAGGTATACCAAAAAGGCAGAGAATTCTGTGGTGCATGGGTTCATCAAGTTCTTTACATGACATAATGAATGTTACATTTCTATGACCAAAATATTTCTGAGACTACATCTTATACTGAAGAAAAGGTCAATTGACACTTCATTAGTTGCTCTATAATCCAGTTGCTCTATAAGTGAATTATGATTATAAGATTTATAAAGTTGGACAAAGAATTGTATTTCCAGTGAATTCTTAAAGAGCTTTCCAAGCTGTTATTTGAGCTGGGTTTTGAAAAAGAAAGAAGTATCTATTAAGACACCAGCAAAGGAAATGGCATGTCTAGAATAATAGCCAATCTTTTCTGAGCACTTGCTATGTGCCATACATTATCCTAAGAGCTTCATTTACACAGTCATTTATTTCTCAAAACCCTATGAGGTAGGTATTTTATTATCTGCCTACTTTCTGAAGAGCAGAAAGTTGAATTAACTTGTCCAACTAGTAAGTGGTCAAGTACAGAATTCAAAAGCGCATTCTGTCATTGAGCCATGGTAAGCAGCTCAGCATGGCTAAATCACAGAGAAATACAGATTGTAATATTTTAAAAATATTTAAACTACGTATTTATACCTTACATATTTATACACACACACACACACACACACACACACACACACACACACACCAGTGGGCCACTTGGATGTCATAATGTATATAAGTCCAGCTCCATGACTTATTACATGTGTGACTTTGGAGAAGGTCTTTTATTCTCACTCTGTTTCAGCTTCTTCATCTCTGGATGAATGGATATGATGTTTATACTTACCCTGCAGGGGTTTGGTAAAGATTAATGAATTAATATGTGAAAAGTTCTTGGAGCAGTGCCTGGAATATTCCAAGTGCTCAACAAATGTTAGTTATGAAGACGATGATTGTTATGATGATGATGAAGATACATGGACACACTAAAACACAGAGTAAGCATTCTTTTGTTCGTCTAAACCCTATAGCCAAATAAGTTTCTGTAGTACATTTTACTTTACAATCAGAACTTCTGGTCTCAATTGTGTTCTCCTTATATTCGCCAGTCCTAATATCATTCCATTTCAAAGATCTCTCTGGATCTACCACTGTTTTTGTAGCAAACGCTATGTGTCTTATCTCCACTTAAAATTCAAGCTCATAGAAATTAGGATCTATATTCTGCTTATAAATGTGAATCATATTACACATCTAATAGGTGCTTAATAATGAACAATCAAGAAACAGGGAATAACCCCAATATTTGTCTGTGACTGCTTAGTCATTCTAGGTCATCTCAGGTGATGAAATAAGATGCAAACAAATGAGTTTTATATAGTTTAAATACCATGACTTTACAAAAGCATGCATAGCATAACCTGCCAGAATTTCATATATCTTGAAAAATCAGGTCAACTGATACTTATTTTAAAATACCACAAAATATAAGCTCTCAGTGAACAGAATTTCAGAAATGTTCATTTTGACTGGGCACAGGGAAGAAAGGGCATAACTTAGAAACAAAACCTGCAGTTTAGGTTAAACATGACTATTCTATAAGTAAATGCCTATTTTATACTATTTTATCTGTTCTGGATGTGAAAGCTGTGAGTTTTAAGTCAGGTCAAGAAAAAAACCCAAACAAGCAAAAAAAAAGAAAAAAAAAAAAAGAAAGAAAGCTATTTGTTAAAAAGAAAAAAAATCTAGGCCACATTTGGCTTTAAAAGCTTCTTTGCTCATTTTTTGACTGTTGGCCTAAATTTAAAAGTCAAATTTCAAATAAAATAGTGTTTTTTTGTGTCAGTTTTTGGACTACAGATGAGGACAGAAAATAATAAATATTTTGGCATTTATGTCTTCAAGTGTCTATTTTATCTCTATTGTTTATTGCTCACACTAAATCTTAAAATCATGTGTCTAACAGTAGTTCAACACTTTTGGTCTAGAGTTGGTAATTCATTTATTTAATAACCATTTATTGATTCTATATTAAAGCCTTACTCTACATGAGGCTTGAGAGTGGGGCTAAAATCTATTTCATCTTAATTGAATCTTCAGTACCTTAACTTAGTAGAGAGGGATCCTCAACATATATATACTGAATGAATCTATTAATAAAAGATGCTGTGTAATATCTTCATTGTCAGTAGGAAAGAACTGAAGACCTTACACGTTAACTACTTTGCCAAAGGTAACTTAAAGGAAATTAACTGATTAATATGATTAAAAAGTGAAGAGTTTATCAGGATTTAGGCATAGGTGAACCTAAAGACTCAAATTTTGTCATCAGCCTCTGTCTCTGGATTGATTAGACAGCGTCTTGCTACAAGGTAGGAAGATGGCTGTCACACACACAGACACATAAGCACATACACAGACACACACCTTTCTTTCGAAGCATACATAATCAAAGAGCATTCATGCCTAATTTATATATTGTATGATATCTAAGAATTGAGGTGCTTGGCTTCATATTCAAGCACCTAATTTTTCTAGCTGTCAGACTTTTAGCTAGTTTTAAAAAAATTGATCTGAGGCTTTGTTTAAACATCTGCAAGAATGGGAATAATAACGATATCTACCTCATAGAATTGCCTGAAGGACACAATGAAATGATCTAACTTGAAAGGCAGGTATCATGCCTGGCAAATAGTAGTTATTCAGTAAATGATAATTGTTATTAATATCATTATTGTTATGATACTTCCACACATAGTAAAATATGCCCTCACTAATGCCCAAGGTAGATAACCCTATATCTCATCATCTGCGAAATCCCAAATTGATGTCGTGGGGCAAATGTTCTCTGAATCTAGAATGCTCAATCAATATGCCTTCCTCAAATCAGGT
This sequence comes from Hyperoodon ampullatus, assembly GCF_949752795.1. Taxonomy (NCBI): domain Eukaryota; kingdom Metazoa; phylum Chordata; class Mammalia; order Artiodactyla; family Ziphiidae; genus Hyperoodon; species Hyperoodon ampullatus. The sequence continues at coordinate 94,430,273 of NC_136915.1, forward strand.
ATGGATGTTGTTTATCATGGTCCAGAAACCTTTGGCTAAATAATGAACTTAACTACTCATAATACCTCCAATATATGATCATAGGGAAACAGCAACAGAACAGACAGGTGGGGTAATTAGAGTATCAAATACCATTTGAAGGTGAATAGAAGACATACAGCATGCAAAATCCAGTGTTCAATAGCATATGTCATGTTTATCTGGAATGGGATATCCGCTATTCCCCATCTTGACCATGGAATGAATTCTTCGTTCTATATATGTTTTATCTCTATTTCTGTTCTCTGAAAGGATTTATTTTGTTCAATTTATCTATGGCCATATCTAAGAGACAGGAAGTGGGGCCTATAACCCTTTAGCAGAACTCTTCTTATTCTTGTGTGTTTAAGAACTGGGGATTTTGTTAGGGGTGAGCTATACTAGGCCGATGTTTCCAGGTTAAAGTATCTCTGGAACTATAACTCCCTTAAAACTCTGTATAATGCCACACATTTTAATTACTGGAAACTCCAGGAACTACAAAGACAAATCTCAAATCTCTACAATAGTCTATGTTCTAAAATCTGCTTTGCCCAATAGTGATATAGATACTATATCCTTTTTTTTTAAATAAATGTTTTCATGTTATACCTTTTTTCATCTTTGAATTTTTAGCCTAACTGCAAGCTTATATTTAATATGGATTTATTGTAGGCAGCATATAGTTGGATCTTCATTGTTAAATAAAAATTTTCGATCTCTGCTTTTGAATTGAAGTGTTTATACAATTTAATCTGATTGATTTGGTTGGGTTTAATTCTATATCTCACTAAATATTATTTTCCTATCCACTTTTTAGTGCTTTTCTGCTTTTCTCCTACCTTCATTTGGACTAATTATTTTTATGATTCTGTTTATCTCAGATATTGCTTATTAGCTACAACTTCTTTTGTACTTTGTTTTTGGTGGTTGAATCAGGGTCTGTAATGTACGTCATAGACTTACCACAATTTATTTTCAAGTAATACTTATACCACTTCAATTATAGTGTAAGGACTTTACAACACTGTATTTTCCCCTCCCATCTTTTGTGCTATTTTTATTATATATTTTATTTCTACATATGTCATGTACCTCCAAAAGACACTCTACTTTATCCAGTTAATTACATTTTGAAAGAGATTTAAAAAATGACAAAAATATATTTATCGCATATTTATTATTTCCAGTATTATTCACTGAATTTAAATCCAAATTTCTGTTATTATTTTTCTTCTGCAAAAATCCTTTCTTTAAAATTTGTCTTGTAGTGCATATTTGCTGGTAAGTTCTATTAGTGTTTGACTATCTGAAAAAAATATTTCTTATTTACTGAAAATATTGATTTATAAATGCATAAATGTTTAAGTATATAGTCTGATAGGTATTGACATATGTTTACAATCTAGATAATGGACTTTTACATCAACTCCAAATTTTCTCAAATTCCTTCCTACTGCTATTTACCACCCATTCTGATCACCAGCAACCATTAATCTACTTTCAGTTGCTATGGATTAGATTGCATTTTCTACAGTTTTATATAAATGGGTTCTTACAGTATGTACTCTATCTGGCATCTTCAGCTCAGCATAATTACTTTGAAATTCATCCATTTTATTGCATACAGCAAATTGCTGAGCATTTCATTCCATCAGGAGTGGAAGGACTGAATTGTAGCGTTGGTGTGTATTTAACTGTTAAGAAACTGTCAAATTATTTACCATTACAACAGAAGGATGTGAGACTTCAAGTTGCTCCACATTCTTGGTAACACTTGGTATGTTCAGTCTTTTTAGTCTTAGAATTAATAGGTTTGTAGGGATATCTCATTGCAGTTTTACAGCTAATAACGTGGAACATCTTTTAGTGTTCTTATTTGCCATCCATATGTTGATTTGATTAAATGTTTATTTAAGTTTTTTTGCCCACTTGTAATTGGCTTGTATGCTTCCTTTTTATTGAATTTTGAGTTCTGTATGTATTTTGAATATATGACCTTTATAAGATATGAGATTTGAATATATTTCTCCCAGTTTGTACTTTGTTTTTTCATTCTCAACATTATCATTTAAAGAGTAGAAGTTATTAATTCAGATAAACTTCAGTGTATTGACTTTGTCTCATAAATTATGCTTTTGGTGTTGTATCTAAGAAATCTTTGCCTAACAAAAGTTCACAAACTCTTTTTTCTATGTTTTCTTCTAGAAGTTTTATAGTTTTGGGTTTTACATTTAAGTGTATGAGCTATTTGATTTAATTTTTATAAATGTGAAGTGTAGATACAAGTTCATTTCTTTTTTTCATGTGAATTTCCAAAAATTCAGGCACTATTTATTGAAAAGACTTTTTTTTTTTACTGATCTTCCTTTGTGTCTTTGTTAAAAATTAAATAAGTACATATGTGTAGATATATTTCTGTACTTCCTATTATTCTATTTATCTATCTATTTGATATCTAATCCACATTTTCATAATTTCTATAGCTATAATGCTGGTAGTCTAAGTTCTCCAACTTTATTCTTCTTTCTAAAAAAATTTTGCTATTCTAGGTTCTTTCAGTTTCTGTATAAATTGTAGAAGTAACTTGTTAATCTCTACAAAGAAGCCTGCTGAGACTTTGATCTGAATTGCATTGAGTTTGGGGATAATTGATCCTTTAACAATATTGAGTTTTCTTATCCATAAACATGGTATATTTATTTATGTAGATCTTTAAAAAAATATTTTCCGTATATTTTGTAGCTTTCAGTATATAGAGCTGCACACTTTTATCAGATTTTCCCTTAAATATCCCATATATTTGATGCTAATGTTGAGTATTTCTTTAAAATTTTCAATTTCTTATTGATTATTGATAGGATATAGTTAGGTTATGAAAATATCATATAATTTATATAATGATCTTATGTTCTACTGCTGTGCTAGTCTGACTTATTAATTCTAATAGCTTTTTGTAGATACCAAAAGATTTTTGACATAGATGATATTGTCATGATCTTGTCATCTGTGAGTAAAGGTAGCTTACTTTTTATGGATTTGTGTAATTTTGTCTTTTCTAATATGTGTGTTTGATGCTATGTATTTTGCTTTAAACACTGCTTTAGCTGCACCCCTCAAATTTGATAAGTTGTTTTTTATTTTCATTCAATTAAAATTACTTTTTTTTTATTCTAAGTTTTTCTTTGACCTATGGTTATTTAGAAGTATATTATTTCATTTGCAAGTACGTGGGAGATATTTCAGAAATCTTTCAATTATTTATTTCAAATTTAATTACAGTTTGGTTGGAGAATGTACCTTTTATGATTTTTCGTTTTTTAAAAATTTATTGACTTTTGCTTTATTTTATATGTTGGTATCTATCTATTAATTTTTACATATATTTTTCACATAACATAAAATTTACCATCTTATCCATTTTTTAAAAATTTTATTTATTTATTTATTTTTAGATACGTTGGGTCTTCATTGCTGCACTCAGGCTTTCTCTACTTGCAGCAAGCGGGGGCTACTCTTTGTTGCGGTCTGCAGGCTTCTCATTGCAGTGGCTTTTCTCATTGAGAAGCACAGGCTCTAGGCACGCGGGCTTCAGTAGTTGTGGCTCATGGGATCTAGAGCACAGGCTCAGTAGTTGTGGCGCACAGGCTTAGTTGCTCCACAGCACATGGGATCTTCCCAGACTAGGGCTCGAACTCATGTCCCCTGCATTGGCAGGCAGATTCTTAACCACTGTGCCATCAGAGAAGTCCCCCAACTTATCCATTTTTACTTTTACTGTTCAATAGTATTAAGTATATTCATGCTGTTGTGCAGTCAATCTCCAGAACTTTTTCATCTTGCAGAACTGAAACTGTATATTCATTAAGCAACAATACCCCATCCCCTACCAAAACTTGGTAACCAATGTTCTACTTTTGTCTCTATGAATTTGATTACTCTATGTACCTCATATAAGTGGAACCATACAGTATTTGTCCTTTTGTGACTGGCTTATTTTCCTTAGTATAATGTCCATAATCTACTTCCTTTTTGAGACTGAATAACGTTCCATTTTATGTATATACCACATTTTGTTTATCCATTTATCCATAAATGTACATATGGGTCCCTTCTACCTTTAGGCTATTATGAATGCTGCTTTGAAGGTGGGTGTACAAATATCTCTTGAAGACACTGATCTTGGTTTTTTTCTTTTGTTATATACATCCAAAAGTGGAATTGCTGGATTCTACAGAAATCCTCTCATTATTTGAGGAACTGCCATACTCTTTTCCATAGTGACTGTACCAGTTTACATTCACACCAATAGTATGAGTGTTCCACTTTCTCCACATTTTCGCCAATATTTGTTACTTTCCTTTTTTTTTTGATAGCAGGTGAACTCATTTTGGTTTTGATTTGTATATCTTATGATTAGGAATTCTTTACATATTCTGGATATTAACCCTTTATCGGATGTAAATGTTAAAAATCTTTTTTTTTTCCCCATTCACTTACAGCCTTTTCACTTTATTGGTTCTGTCCTTTGATACACAAAAGCTTTTAATTTTGACATGGTCAAATTTAACTATTTTTACTTTCATTACCTATACTTTGGTATCATATGTATCTAATGACTACCACATTCAGTTTAATGAAACTTTTTCCCTATGTTTTCTTCTACGTTTTATAAGTTTAGCTCTAACATTTGGGTCTTTGATCCATTTTGGATTAATTTTTGTAAGGTGTAAGAGAAGGGTCCAACTTCATTTTTTTGCATGTAGATATCCAGTTTTTCCAACACCATTTGTTGAAAAACCTGTCCTTTCCCAATTGTATGTTTTTTGCACCTTTATCAAAAACATTTGACCATATATGTGAAAATGTATTTCTATTCCATTGGTCTGTATGCCTGCCTTTATTGATAGTACCACACAATTTTAATTATTATAGCTTTGTAATTTTGAAATCAGGAAGTATGAGTCCTCCAACTTTATGTTTTCTTTTTCAAGATTGTTTTGGCAATTCAGGGTCCCTTGAGACTTAATATGAATTTTAGGTTGGATTTTTTCTGTTCCTTCAAAAAATACTGTTGGGATTTTGATAAGGGTTGCATTAAATCTGTAGATCACTTTGTGTAGTATTGACATCTGAACAATATTAAGTCTTCCAATCCATGAACATGAGATGTCTTTCCATTTATTTGTGTCTTCTTTAATACTTTCATTAATTTTTTGTAGTTCTTATTTGTACAAATGTTTTGAATCTGTTCAAAAGTTTACTCTTTAGTATATAATTCTTTGTGATGCTATTGTAAATGGAACTGTTTTTAAATTTCCCTTTTGGATTGTTCATTGAAGTTTTTTTTTTTTTCTTTTTTTGTATAGTTGATTTATAATATTGTATTAGTTTCAGGTGTTTCTGTTGTTCTGTAAGTGTTATTCAGGTCATGTTGACTAACAGTTTTTCTTGTTTTTTGCTTTTTTTTGTCTTTTATACCTACTGATTTTCTGCCTAGTGTACTATCAATTATTGAGGGGAATATTGAAATCTCCAACTTTATTTGATGAGTTACAGTGTCATTAGGTTTTGTTTTATGTACTCTGAAGTTCTTTTTCAGGCATACAACTGTTTAGCATTATAATGTCCTCTGAATTAAATGACCCTCTCTTGTCATTATGAAATGACTCCCTAAAAAGAGTGATCTAAATTAAAATGCCAGTTGAATTAAAGGAGTTGGTAACATTTCTGAATATGGAAATATAAATAAAGAGGGTAAAACAAAGATAAATTCAACCCTAAATACAATGCCAAGCCCAGAGAACAGAATAACTATTACACCATTACTATTTTAGTCAAGTAAGAACTTCTATGGCCCTCAATAAATATCCTCCTTTTTTTTCTCTCTGAATCATGAAGGAGTACAAGCCAGAGTTAGCAATATGAATGAGAGAGTATAGAAGAGCAAGTTTGACAAAGAAAAAAGCCTATCATAACTCCTTTTTCTTCTAAAGTAGGGTACCCTGCCAAAGACTGAGTTGAGCTTTATCATTAAATAAAGTTTATAAAATTTAATTATTCATTTGTACTGGCATTATTAACTACTGACCTGACACTACTTTTATGACTGCAAATGATTGTAGGAATTTATTTTATTTAAAAGTGCACATAGAAGCTATAGAACTTTCTCTGATTTGCCTAAAAAATCAGAAGTGAATTTGATCACACTATGAAAGACAAAAATCAAGTCATTCCTGGCTTTCTTTCATAATCTTGCTTTTAATCTAACATTTACATTTATTTTGATGTCTTTCCAATTTTGCCTTTGGCTTTTTCCTGGAATTCCTTGATCTGACCTGCCTCTTATTAGATGCCAGTTTTTGTAAATTCTACAAAATGACTTCCTTCTCATCTTTGAAGCATCTTTAATTGTCAATGAGATGACAGAGTTTAAGTCAAGACAGGAAATGAAACTCAGAGTCCAGTTTTTACTGGCTTTTCATGTAAGGCAGTTAGCAAGGATTTTGATTGAGGAGCTTTATTTTGAAAAGAAGGACATTACCAGGTTACTTATCAAAGAGTTTTGAAGAAGCCTCAAAAAAGCATCCTTCTTTCCACATTTTTTGCCTCCCTATTCTTCAGTTGACAATTAAAAAATTGAGTTTAGCTACATAAACATCATACTAATCACATACATTTATGCAAGCTGCTTAACATTGTGCCTAATTAACATGAAGCACAATAAGGATTAGTTGCATTATTAAACATGCTAGATAATTTTGCTGTAAATTGTATTGATTAAAACCCTAAATCCTGCTCATATGTGTTCAGACATCATATTATGTTGCTCAGGAAACACAGTTATCTACTCACAACTTGGAAAAGAAAGCCCATACTTTCCTTCTTTTTGTCATTTTCTATCCTGCCACTCGAAGTTCTCTTAATGGCCCACATGGCCTTTTATTCACAAATAGATGGCTCTAGCATGCTGAGGACATGTGTAGGCCATAGCTTCTTTTTTTTTTTTAATTTTTATTGGAGTATAGTTGATTTACAATGTTGTGTTAGTTCAGGTGTCCTTTGGACTTTTCTTATTTACCCTCTGTCTAGGCCATGAGATTTCTCAGGCCATGACATAAGCCCTCTTTTTTTTTTCATTCAAGGAGAGTGTAGAGCCTTCTCCTCTTTACTCATGGCTTTATGTTTCATCTGTATGTAAAAGGTTATAAATCTTTATCTTCTATCCAGATTGCTTCATTCCACTTCTATTTCTCAGCTCTGATGAATCCACATCTCTATTTTGAAGATTCAGAAGCATTTCCAAATTAATGTATCCAAATATTCCACATGAAACCCTCAACTTGTAGTTATTATTATCTCAGTAAATAGTACCACTTATTTCACTCATTGAATAGATCTTAATTCAGTGCCTGCTATATAAAATACATTGATTCAGGCACTAGGTAATAACTTTAAACAAAAGAATGACCTTGCCTTTATGGTGCTTATACCCCAATATGTCCAATTTCTCAAGTCAAACAATTAGGAGTCTCTTAAGAATTCACTTTCACTTTAACCTTATAGATTTAACCTCCAACCTACATATCAAATGAGTCTACTTCTCTTATTTTCCACTGCTACCACAGTTGTTCAAGACCCCACTTTGAATTTTTCAGTGGTTTCCTATTTCACTTACACCAAATTTTTACCAAGACCTTTATGGTCCTGTAAAATTTAGCCCCTACTCAAGGGGGAGAAAGAGAGAAGAAGGGAGTAAAGAAGAGTGAGATGGGAGCTCTTTCCTTTTTTTTTTTTTTTTCTTTTCTCTTCTATGGAAACCTAGATAATTTTCTAATTTTGTATTTTTCTGATTCTTTCTCGCTGTCATGATATATTCTTTTGTGGATTTTCCTTACTTGTTAATGAATAAATATTAACACACATTCTGTTCTAGTTACAATATAGACTAGACTTCTGTGATGAGAACACTCCTGTGTTTAATAAAATCACTCTGTAACAAGAATACTTTGTGCTTAAGAAGACAGAAGTTTCTTTCACATGGAAGTGTCCAGAGATGAACTTTCCATGGCTGTTGAGGCAGCTCTATCATCCTCGTTTTGCTGCTTTCATGTCCAGGTTCATGGTAGTGCTTTTGTTGCTGCCTTTCCAGTGAGAAGGGAGAAATAGGTGGGGAGAAAGGAACTTTCATTTTTAAATAGTACCATCTGGAAGTTGCACACACATCCCATTGACCTAAACTTAGTCACATAGTGATGTCTATCAATAACTACAAATAGATGCTGGAAAATATAGCTTTAGTTGAGTAACTATCTAGCAGCTAAAACAAGTTGGAGAAATGGATTGACGTTCCATCACTAATAGAACAGAGAGACAGTGACTCCTGGGAATGAATCAGTAGGCTGTATCCTGATTAGATCTTTTACAAATTTTGCTTTGTAGAAATTGTGCACTATTTTTGTCTCTTCTTCCTGCATTTCCTTGTCTGTTTTAAGCTTGAAGCATAGTGTATTAGTCAGTCAATGTGCATGACAAAAGGAATATTTCAAGAAGGACCTCTCTGCGCTGAATTTTTAATTTAGTAAATCATAATTTTTAAAGTATAGCACATCTTAAATTCTAAAAAATAGTAGTTTATTTATAGAACACAAGAACTGTAGAAAATATTGCTATGAAATTGGCACAAATTTTGTCTTTCAAAAAGAAAATTATGACCAAGCTTCATGCAAATTTAATCTCATTTCTCATCTGTCTTCATATTCATTAAAAATTAGCCACACACAAGGTGGGGTGGGGGCCGGCCGAGCTGACCACGCACAGACCCGGCTCTGCGGCACTGTGGCCCCGGGACAGCTGGCGCCGGGGACATGCGCTGATTCGATCCCTCCGGAGAAGGTGATCCACAGGACCCACGACATGGTAGCTACTACTATACTCTTCCCACGGTGCCTCTTAATACCATGCGGACTCCTACAAGGGAAATAAGTATCACAACTTTGGTTGAACGTGGTCTGGTCTCAGATTTACCTGATGGTCGCCACTCACAGCTTCCGCAGAGCCCCGAGATTTCTCCTTGAAGGAAAGGTTCTGGAAAATCAGAGGGGTAAATAAAGGATGCAGCTGATTCCCGCCTTGTGCTGACGCCCAAGAGGCAGTTTAAGCCAGGAGAGTAAATCCAGTTCCTATTACTCCATCCTGTCCAGAAGCACAGGTCTTAAGTGAAATTTAATACCAAAGAAACAGTTCCAAATTTTACAACGGATCTATCACTGGTTGTTAGCATATCTTCTCACACCCAAGACACCAAGATAACTTCTACTCACTGTTAAAGCTTTATGATGAGCAAAACTTCCACCACTGTGCTTCCTTAGCATCTCACAGAAATTTCTCTCATTAACAACACCAATAGAAATAACAATAGAGTCGGCCGGAGGAAGATGGCGGAAGAGTAAGACGCGGAGATCACCTTCCTCCCCACAGATACATCAGAAATTCATCTACACGTGGAACAACTCCAACAGAACACCTACTGAACGCTGACAGAAGACCTCAGACCCCCCAAAAGGCAAGAAACTCCCCACATACCTGGGTAGGTCAAAAGAAAAAAAGAATAAACAGAGACAATAGGATATGGACGGGACCTGCACCAGTGGGAGGGAGCCGTGAAGGAGGAAAGGTTTCTACACACTACAAGCCCCTTCGAGGGCGGAGACTGCAGGTGGCGGAGGGGGAAAGCTTCGGAGTAGCGGAGGAGAGCACAGCAACAGGGATGTGGAGGGCAAAGCAGAGAGATTTTGGCACAGAGGATCGGTGCCCTCAGGCACACACCAGCCCGAGAGACTTGTCTGCTCGGCCGCCAGGGCGGGCGGGGCTGGGAGCTGAGGCTCGGGTATCGGCTTTCAGTCGGAGCGCAGGGAGAGGTCTGGGGCTGGCGGCAGGAAGAGACCCTGAAGGGGTTAGTGCTAGCCCGGAGGGAGTCCGGGGAAAGGGTCTGGAGCTACCGGAGAGGCAAGAGACTTTTTTCCCTTTTGTTACCTGGTGCGCGAGGAGAGGGCATTCCCCTCCCTCCCCTCTGCCTGAGTGAGCCAGAGCCCCCGAATCAGCGGCTCCTTTAAACCCGTCCTGTCTGAGCGAAGAACGGACGCCCTCCGGCGACCTACGCGCAGAGGCGGGGCCAGGTCCAAGGCTGAGACACGGGAGCTGTGAGAGCAGAGACAGGGAAATCTCTCTGTGCAGCCTCCGAGGCAGCGGATTAAAGCTCCACGGTCCATTTGATGTGCCCTGCGTCTGTGGAGTGCATGAATGGACAGCGAATCATCCCAAATTGAGGAAGTGGACCTTGAGGACAAGATTTAAGACTTTCCCCCCCTTTTTTTTTCCTCTTTTTACAACGAATTATCTCAAATTCAGGAGGTAGACTTAGCAAGATTTCAGACTTTTCGCCCTTTTCCTCTTTTTACAACGAATTATCCCAAATCGAGGAGGTGGACTTGGAGAGCAAGATTTTTGATTTTTCCCCCTGCTCTCTTTTTGTGAATGTGTATGTGTAATCTTCTGTGTAAGATTCTCTCTGTATAGCTTTGCTTCCACCATATGTCCCAGGGTTCTTTCGGTCCGTGTTTTTTTTCAATAATTACTTTTTAATTTTAATAACGCTACTATATTTCATACTTTATTCTATTTTACTTTGCCTGCTCTTTCTTTTTTTCCTCCCTTCCCTTCCTCCCTCCCTCCCTCCGCTCCTCCTTTCCTTCTTTCTTTTTCTTTCCTCCATCCCTCCCTCCCTCCCACACTTCTTCTTTCCACTTTCTTTTTCTTTCCTTCCTCCCTCCCTCCCTCCTGTCTTTCTTTCCTTCTTTCCTTCCTCCCTCCCTCCCTCTCTTCTTCCATTCACTCTTCCTTTTGCTTTCATTCCTCCCTCCCTCCCTCCTTTCTTTCCTTTCTTTCCATCCTTCCTCCCTCCCTCCTTCCTTTCTTTCTTCCTTCCTTCCTTCCTTCCTTCCCTTCTTCCTTTCTTTCAATCTCTCATTCTTTCTTCTACTAATTATTTCTTTCTACTTTTTCTCACTGTTATTCTGAGCCGGGTGGATGAAAGGCTCTTGGTGCTGCAGCCAGGAGTTAGTGCTGTGCCTCTGAAGTGGGAGAGCCAACTTCAGGACACGGGTCCACAGGAGACCTCCCAGCTCCACATAATATCAAGCAGCGAAAATCTCCCAGGGATCTCCATCTCAACACCAGCACCCAGCTTCAGTCAACGACCAGCAAGCTACAGTGCTGGTCACCCTATGCCAAGCAACTAGCAAGGCAGGAACACAACCCCACCCATTAGCAGAGAGGATACCTAAAAACATAATAAGGCCACAGGCACCCCAAAACACACCACCAGACGTGGACCTGTCCACCAGAAAGACAAGATCAAGCTTCAACCACCAGAACACAGGCATTAGTCCCCCCCACCAGGAAGCCTACATAACCTACTGAAACAACCTTAGCCACGGGGGACAGACACCAAAAACAATGGGAACTACGAATCTGCAGCCTGCAAAAAGGAGACGCCAAACACAGTAACATAAGCAAAATGAGAAAGCAGAAAAACACACAGCAGGTGAAGGAGCAAGATAAAAACCTACCAGACCTAACAAATGAAGAGGTAATAGGCAGTCTACCTGAAAAAGAATTCAGAATAATGATAGTAAAGCTGATCCAAGATTCTATTTCCCAGATCCAAAATCTTGGAAATAGAATAGACAATATGCAAGAAACAGTTAACAAGGACCTAGAAGAACTAAAGATGAATCAAGCATCGATTAAAAACACAATAAATGAAATGAAAAACACTCTAAATGGGATCAATAGCAGAATAACTGAGGCAGAAGAACGGATAAGTGAGGTGGAAGATAAAATAGTGGAAATAACTGATGCAGAGAAAAATAAAGAAAAAAGAATGAAAAGAACAGAGGACAGTCTCAGAGACATCTGGGACAACATTAAACGCACCAACATTCGAATTATAGGGGTTCCAGAAGAAGAAGAGAAAAAGAAAGGGACTGAGAAAATATCTGAAGAGATTATAGTTGAAAACTTCCCTAATATGGGAAAGGAAATAGTTAATCAAGTCCAGGAGGCACAGAGAGTCCCATACAGAATAAATCCAAGAAGAAATACGCCAAGACACATATTAATCAAACTGTCAAAAATTAAACACAAAGAAATCATATTAAAAGCAGCAAGGGAAAAACAACAAATAACACAAAAGGGAATCCCCATCAGGTTAACAGCTGATCTCTCAGCAGAAACTCTACAAGCCAGAAGGGAGTGGCAGGACATAATTAAAGTGATGAAGGAGAGAAACCTGCAACCAAGATTACTCTACCCAGCAAGGATCTCATTCAGATTTGATGGAGAAATTAAAACGTTTACAGACAAGCAAAAGCTGAGAGAGTTCAGCACCACCAAACCAGCTTTACAACAAATGCTAAAGGAACTTCTCTAGGCAAGAAACACAACAGAAGGACTATACCTACAATAACGAACCCAAAGCCATTAAGGAAATGGGAATAGGAACATACATATCAATAATTACCTTAAATGTAAATGGACTAAATGCTCCCACCAAAAGACACAGAGTGGCTGAATGGATACAAAAACAAGACCCATATATATGCTGTCTACAAGAGACCCACTTCAGACCTAGAGACACATACAGATTGAAAGTAAGGGGATGGAAAAAGATATTCCATGCAAATGGAAATCAAAAGAAAGCTGGAGTAGCAATTCTTATATCAGACAAAATAGACTTTAAAATAAAGACTATTAGAAGAGACAAAGAAGGACACTACATAACAATAAAGGGATCGATCCAAGAAGAAGATATAACAATTGTAAATATTTATGCACCCAACAGAGGAGCACCTCAATACATAAGGCAAATACTAACAGCCATAAAAGGGGAAATCGACAGTAACACAATCATAGTAGGGGACTTTAACACACCACTTTCACCAATGCACAGATCATCCAAAATGAAAATAAATAAGGAAACACAAGCTTTAAATGATACATTAAACAAGATGGACTTAATTGATATTTATAGGACATTCCACCCAAAAACAACAGAATACACATTTTTCTCAAGTGCTCATGGAACATTCTCCAGGATAGATCATATCTTGGGTCACAAATCAAGCCTTGGTAAATTTAAGAAAATTGAAATTGTATCAAGTATCTTTTCCGACCACAATGCTATGAGACTAGACATCAATTACAGGAAAAGATCTGTAAAAAATACAAACACATGGAGGCTAAACAATACACTACTCAATAATGAAGTGATCACTGAAGAAATCAAAGAGGAAATTAAGAAATACTTAGAAACAAATGACAATGGAGACACGACGACCCAAAACCTAAGGGACGCAGCAAAAGCAGTTCTAAGGGGGAAGTTTATAGCAATACAAGCCCACCTTAAGAAACAGGAAACATTTCGAGTAAATAACCTGACCCTGCACCTAAAGCAGTTAGAGAAAGAAGAACAAAAAACCCCCAAAGTTAGCAGAAGGAAAGAAATCATAAAGATCAGATCAGAAATAAATGAAAAAGAAATGAAGGAAACGATAGCAAAGATCAACCAAACTAAAAGCTGGTTCTTTGAGAAGATAAACAAAATTGACAAACCATTAGCCAGACTCATCAAGAAAAGAAGGGAGAAGACTCAAATCAGTAGAATTAGAAATGAAAAAGGAGAAGTAACAACTGACACTGCAGAAATACAAAAGATCATGAGAGATTACTATAAGCAACTCTATGCCAATAAAATGGACAACCTGGAAGAAATGGACAAATTCTTAGAAATGCACAACCTACCAAGACTGACTCAGGAAGAAATAGAAAATATGAATAGACCAATCACAAGCACTGAAATTGAAACTGTGATTAAAAATCTTCCATCAAACAAAAGCCCAGGACCAGATGGCTTCACAGGCGAATTCTATCAAACATTTAGAGAAGAGCTAACACCCATCCTTCTCAAACTCTTCCAAACAATATCAGAGGAAGGAACACTCCCAAACTCATTCTACGAGGCCACCATCACCTTGATACCAAAACCAGGCAAGGATGTCACAAAGAAAGAAATCTACAGGCCAATATCACTGATGAACATAGATGCAAAAATCCTCAACAAAATTCTAGCAAACAGAATCCAACAGCACATTAAAAGGATCATACACCATGATCAAGTGGGGTTTATTCGAGGAATGCAAGGATTCTTCAATATACGCAAATCAATCAATGTGATACACCATATTAACAAGTTGAAGGAGAAAAACCATATGATCATCTCAATAGATGCAGAGAAAGCTTTCGACAAAATTCAACACCCATTTATGATAAAAACCCTACAGAAAGTAGGCATAGAGGGAACTTTCCTCAACATAATAAAGGCCATATATGACAAACCCACAGCCAACATTGTCCTAAATGGTGAAAAACTGAAACCATTTCCACTAAGATCAGGAACAAGACAAGGCTGCCCACTCTCACCACTCTTATTCAACATAGTTTTGGAAGTTTTAGCCACAGCAATCAGAGAAGAAAAGGAAATAAAAGGAATCCAAATTGGAAAAGAAGAAGTAAAGCTGTCACTGTTTGCAGATGACATGATACTATACATAGAGAATCCTAAAGATGCTACCGAAAAACTACTAGAGCTAATCAATGAATTTGGTAAAGTAGCAGGATACAAAATTAATGCACAGAAATCTCTGGCATTCCTGTACACTAATGATGAAAAATCTGAAAATGAAATCAAGAAAACACTCCCATTTACCATTGCAACAAAAAGAATAAAATATCTAGGAATAAACCTACCTAAGGAGACAAAAGACCTGTATGCAGAAAATTATAAGACACTGATGAAAGAAATTAAAGATGATATAAATAGATGGAGAGATATACCATGCTCCTGGATTGGAAGAATCAATATTGTGAAAATGACTCTACTACCCAAAGCAATCTACAGATTCAATGCAATCCCTATCAAACTACCACTGGCATTTTTCACAGAACTAGAACAAAAAATTTCAAAATTTGTTTGGAAAAACAAAAGACCCCGAATAGCCAAAGCAATCTTGAGAACGAAAAACGGAGCTGGAGGAATCAGGCTGCCTGACTTCAGACTATACTACAAAGCTACAGTAATTAAGACAGTGTGGTACTAGCATAAAAACAGAAAGATAGATCAGTGGATCAGGATAGAAAGCCCAGAGATAAACCCACGCACATATGGCCAACTTATCTTTGATAAAGGAGGCAGGAATATACAGTGGAGAAAGGACAGCCTCTTCAATAAGTGGTGCTGGGAAAACTGGACAGGGACATGTAAAAGTATGAGATTAGATCATTCCCTAACACCATACACAAAAATAAGCTCAAAATGGATTAAAGACCTAAATGTAAGGCCAGACACTATCAAACTCTTAGAGGAAAACATAGGTAGAACACTCTATGACATAAATCACAGCAAGATCCTTTTGGACCCACCTCCTAGAGAAATGGAACTAAAAACAAAGATAAACAAATGGGACCTAATGAAACTTCAAAGCTTTTGCACAGCAAAGGAAACCATAAACAAGACCAAAAGACAACCCTCAGAATAGGAGAAAATATTTGCCAATGAAGCAACTGACAAAGGATTAATCTCCAAAATTTATAAACAGCTCATGCAGCTCAATAGCAAAAAAACAAACAACCCAATCCAAAAATGGGCAGAAGACTTAAATAGGCATTTCTCCAAAGAAGATATACAGACTGCCAACAAACACATGAAAGAATGCTCAACATCATTAATCATTAGAGAAATGCAAAGCAAAACTACAATGAGATATCATCTCACACCAGTCAGAATGGCCATCATCAAGAAATCTAGAAACAATAAATGCTGGAGAGGGTGTGGAGAAAAGGGAACACTCTTGCACTGCTGGTGGGAATGTGAATTGGTACAGCCACTATGGAGAACAGTATGGAGGTTCCTTAAAAAACTAAAAATAGAACTACCATATGACCCAGCAATCCCACTACTAGGCATATACCCTGAGAAAACCATAATTCAAAAAGAGACATGTACCAAAATGTTCATTGCAGCTCTATTCACAATAGCCCGGAGCTGGAAACAACCTAAGTGTCCATCATCGGATGAATGGATAAAGAAGATGTGGCACATATATACAATGGAATATTACTCAGCCATAAAAAGAAACGAAACTGAGCTATTTGTAATGAGGTGGATAGACCTAGAGTCTGTCATACAGAGTGAAGTAAGTCAGAAAGAGAAAGACAAATACCGTATGCTAACACATATATATGGAATTTAAAAAAAAAAAAAATGTCATGAAGAACCTAGGGGTAAAACGGGAATAAAGACACAGACCTACTTGAGAATGGACTTGAGGATATGGGGAAGGGGAAGGGTAAGCTGTGACAAAGGGAAAGAGAGGCATGGACATATATACACTACCAAACGTAAGGTAGATAGATAGTGGGAAGCAGCTGCAGAGCACAGGGAGATCAGCTCGGTGCTTTGTGACCGCCTGGAGGGGTGGGATGGGGAGGGTGGGAGGGAGGGAGATGCATGAGGGAGGGGATGTGGGAACAGATGTATATGTATGACTGATTCACTTTGTTATAAAGCAGAAACTAATAAAAAAAAAAAAAAGAAATAACAATAAAAATCGCCTTGGGGGACCAAATTTATATCACATTACCAAGTTTTTATTTTGCTCCCATAAAACTTCTGCAAAATACAAGCACTATCTATCATCAGTATCATTAGAACAAAAACAAGGCATTCTAATCTCAAAAGCAAAATATTTTATTTAACTTAATAAATTTCACATTATAAAAATTAAAAAAAAAAAAAAATTAGCCACACAGATTTCTAAGTAAAGATGATAGTGGGAAGTCAAACTGTAGATTTTCCATACACCACATATACTTAAATAATTCAGTTATCAAAAATAAATAAATAAAAGTAAAGTCTCTAGTGATTGTTAAACAAGAAAAATACCTCAGCCATTGTATGCCATAAACTTTTAAGAAGCAAAAGTCCAAGGAAAAGAGAAGAAATATTCTAACACAGAGTAGTGACACTTTTTATAAAGCTCCCATTTACCAAAAGTGGAATTGACACATCAGGAGGATCTTGAAAATTGTTACTGCATTTCCCCACATTCTAATAGAAATTTATAGATTCGTTGAATAAGTATGATGGCTCAGCAAAAACTGCTTCTGTAATTTTACAAGCAAAATGATGAAGGTGAATGAATAGAAATGGTTACATCCTGAATTGGAGGAGTAATCCTCATCTTGAGAGTATTTCTATATGGGAATAAAGCAGTCTCCTTCTAGGTAGAATAAACCCAGGAAAGGATATTTAACAAATTCCCAGAAGAGACGACATAGTTTAGATTGTCCACAGCCAGCTCTAGCTGAGTTCTTTCCCTCTCTATAGATAGTTTTGGTTTAGGGTACCAAGTAGATTCTCAACTTGTGAGTGAGAAGTGAAGATAAACATCTCAAATGATGTGGAAAGTGCAAGAAGAAAAAGCCATCCCTAGATCAAAGCCAGTAGATTAGCTGAATTGAACTTTCCAGGAATAAAAGAAAACCATATGGCCTGAAAGAAGCAAAAGTATAAGGCAACAACAAATATATTAAAAGAAAAGGGGAGTCTAAGAGTTAGATGAAAATATCTAGCATTGAATAATACATAACCCAAGAAATAGAAGAAAATTCCCCAATGCTGACTTCATACTATAGAATAACTTAATGAGATAGTGAATTTTATAAGGAAGGGATAGTTGAGACATCATACATTCAAACAACAGAATGAGATTAACATGGAAACTGCAAAACTGAGGAAACAAAAATAACCAATATAGAACAAAAAATAAAAAAGAAACTGAAAGGAAGGCAATAGAGACCAGTGACTTTTTATTTACTGATAGAGGAAAAGCCTTGAGTTAATAACTAGAAATCAAAGACAAGAAAGGATAAAGAGGTCACATCAACTCACAAGAAGTTTAATAGAGAAGACAGGCAAAATTGTACTGTGAAAGAATAATTGAAATTCCCAATGGGTGGAACAAAAAGCTGAACACAAACACACATGCCATTTCTCCCTAGATAAATCATATCTTCAAGGCCAATATTACAATGATTGGAGTATTGCCATTATAAAAAGTGTCGTATTGAGAGGTTTCCATGCTCATCTATTTTCTAAAATATTATTCTTGTTTGAGTATTTTTAGTAAGATGCATTTAACTAGAATCTCTAGAAGTATTAGCATATCATTTTTCAAATAGTAACTCCATCTTGTTTCAGTCAAAACTAGTGATCACAATGCTTTTGCTAATCATGACAAGTTTTTACTAATTTCAAAAGGATATGATCTCATGTTAATAAATCCATTGATAGAGCTGTTTTCTTTCAGAATTTTTTCATTATTTTCTAAGTACAGAGTCTGATAGAAACTACAAAAAGCTCCTAGAAATAATAATTATATAAATATATAAAAATGTATGTCTCTATATACTAGCAGTGAATGTTTAGACACTAAAATAAAAATAATTTAGAATAGTATAAAAATACACTTGTTGAGTCTTCTGAACCAGGACATGTAAAAATATCACCATTTAGTTATGTCTTTTTAAAATTTTCTCAGCAATATTTTGCAGTTGTCAGTGTATAGGTCTTGCATATTTTTCATTAGACTTACCACAAAGTGTTTCATATTTGTATATCCAAAATAAGTTGTGCACGACCTATATACTGAAAACTATAAAATATCACTTAGTGATTTTTTTTAAAGATCTAAATAAATGGGACTGTAATGAGTTCATATTTCTAAAGACTCAATACTGTCAAGATGTCAGTTCTTTCCAAATTAATCAATAGATACAATTCAGTCTCAATACAAGTCCCTGCAGGGACTTCAAGACTTACTATAAAGCTACAGTAATCAAGAGAGTATAGTATTGGTGAATGAATAGAGAAATAGTTCGATGGAACATAATAAGACAGCTCAGAAATAGACCCATTTACATATTGTCTACTGATCTTTGACAGAGGAACAAAGGCAATACAATGTAGCAAAGGTAGTCTTTTCAATAAATGGTCCTCAAACAACTGGACATTCAAATGAAAAAATTATTAATCTAGACACAGACCTTATATACTTAAAAATGTACTCAAGATAGATCTTAGGCTTAAATGTAAAAATGAAAAACTATAAAACTCCTAGAATATATCATAGGAGAAAACCTAGATGACCTTGGGTTTGGTGATGACTTTTTTAGAGATAACACCAAAGGCATGAAAGAAAAAAAATGAGAAGCTGGACTTCATTAAAATTAAAAACTTCTGCTATATGAAAGACACTTAACAGGGATTTAGAAGACAAGCCACAGACTAGAAGAAAATATTTGCAAAAGATATATCTGATAAAGGACTGTTAACCAAAATATACAAAGAACTCTTAAAACTCAACAATGGGAAAACAACCTGATAAATAATTGGGCTAAAGACCTTACTGACACCTTGCCAAAGAAGATATAGAGATGGCAAGTAAGCATATAAAAAGTTGATCCAGGGCTTCCCTGTTGGTGCAGTGGTTGAGAGTCCATCTGCCAATGCAGGGGACACGGGTTCTTGCCCCGGTCTGGGAGGATCCCACATGCCATGGAGCAGCTGGTCCTGTGAGCCATGGCCACTGAGTCTGTGTGTCCAGAGTCTGTGCTCTGCAATGGGAGAGGCCACAATGGTGAGAGTCCCGTGTACCAGAAAACAAAACAAACAAACAAAACAAAACAAAAAGTTGATCCACATTATCTATCATCATGGAAATGCAAATTATAAGATACTACTTCACACCTATTAGAAAGGCCAGAATGCAGAACACTGACAATACCAAATGCTAGCGAAATTGTGCAGCAGCAGGAACTCTCATTTGTTGCTGGCGGGAATGCAAACTTAACAGCCACTTCGGAAGACATTTTGGTATTTTCTTATAAAACTAAATATACTCTTACCCCAATGTGTTTACTCAAATGAGTTGAAAAGTTACGTGCACACAAAAACCTACAACAGATGTTTATAGCAAGTTGATAATTGCCCAAACTTGGAAGCAACCATTGTGTCTTTCCATAGGTGAATGGTTAAATAAATTGTGGTACATCAAGAAAATGGAATATTATCCAGCACTAAAAAGAAATGAACTAACAAACCATAAAAATAAATAGAGGAAACTTAAAAGCATATTAGTTAATGAAAGAAGCTAATCTAAAAGACTATATATTGTGTAATCCCAACTATATAATATTCTAGAACAGGCAAAAATATGGAGACCATAGAATGGTCAGTGGTTGCCAGGGGTTAAGTTTATGGGGAAGGAAGGGTAAATAGGTGAAGCACTGAGGATTTTAGGGCAGCAAAACCATTCTGTGTGATACTACAATGGTGTATACCTGTCATTATGCATTTGTCAAAAGCCATAGAATGTATAATACCAAGAATGAATCCTATGTAAACTGTGCATGGACTTTGGGTGATAATGATATATCAACTAAAGTTCATCAGTTTTAACTGTTTATTTCTCTGGCAGGACATGTTGGAATGGAAGAGTCTATGCATGTGCAGAGGCAGAGAATATATAGAGAATTGTACTGTGAACCTAAAACTGCTCTAAAAAAAGAGTCTAGTTTTGGAAATTTTTGGAAATTGACAATCTGATTCTCAAATATATATGTAATGACAATAGCCTAGAATAACCAAAACTACTGAGATAGAGAATGAACACTACCTTATTTCAAGATTTGTTTTAAACTACCTTAACCAAGACAGTGTTACTGGCATAAGCTAGATAAATTGAATAATGGGACATAATAGGGAGTACATAAATAGCCCTAATCACATATGGATGACTAATTTTCAGCAAAGGCAATCAAGTGGTAAAAAGTCTTTTCAACACATGGATGAATAATTGGATATTCATATGTTTAAAAATACACTTCAATAAAAACTTTGCACTATGTAAAATAAATAACTGAGAATTGATAATAGATCTAAATGTAATAGCTAAAATTCACTACTTGTAGAAAAATATTGGAGAAAATATTTGTGATTTTGGCTTAGGCAAAGAATATTTAACATATAACATCAAAAGCATGATCCATGAAAAGTAAACTGATAAATTAGATTTAAGCAACAATTTAAACCTCCTGTTTTCAATAGACTCTGTTAAGAGAATGGATAGTCAAATTACAGACTGCAAAAACGTTCAGTAAATTATTTATTTTCAGTTCCTAAGCACATAGCATCATCATCATCATCATCATCATCTAAAATCTATTATTTATTTTTTATTGCCATATGCCTGGTACTGTGCTAAATGTTTAACATGCATTATTTCATTAAATTATTTGAACAGTCCTATAAGGAAGATATAATTTTCCTTATTTCACACATGAGTAAAGAGATTTGAATGATTAGGTAAATTGCTTTGGGTCAAAGAGCTAAAACATCTGAATATGAATATGCATTTAATCTTCTCTTCCCCTACAACCTGACAAAATAAAGCCCCACAATTATTGACTGATGTAATAATTCTTGAATAAATGAATGAAACACAATGAGAAATGAAGACTGTCACTGGCCACTCAACAAGTCAGCAAAAGCAGAGCTTAGTGGTTGAACTGCAATGCACTGACTAGTCCAGAGCACATGTATGGTATTATACGTGTGTCAGTCTTAAATATCCAGATTATTTCTTATTTGCCCCTTCCTCTCTCACTCCCAGACTACCAGTACAATCCTCTCTTCTTCTTTTCCTTGCTTTTCCTTCTACAAAGTGAAGCCAGATTGCCATTTAGGAGGAATTTTAATACCCTAAACATCACTTACTTATCAGTACATCAGTGTATCATACTGCTTACCAGATTCTCACTAATTTTAAACATACATATGCAAAATACTGAAAAATGGAAGTTACTAACTTTTGTGGGTTTTGTCCTCCCTCTCCTATTTGAAAACATTCATTCAAATGTATACTTTTTTCCAAGAAAAAAATAGAGGGCTTCATAAAATTGTATCCATTTAGACTAAATTCTTCCCAGAGAGTTTTTGAAGATGCAGTTAAGATAAATACAATTAGAATTTCTTAGTGACTACTACGATGGATAAAATTATTTAGAAAATATGACTATGCCCAGATGGTGTGTATTTACTTCTCTCTTCTCAGCAGTTCCTGCCTTTTCAAATGTGTTAACACAATGTGAATTTCACTTTATTAATGGTATCAAATCTGAATGAATATGAAATAATGGCTCCTAATTGTGCCAAAAGACCTTCCTGAATTAGCCCATCTTCCAAACAGCTTCTACTTTGGTTTCATATTTAGGCTCTCAGCAGTTTTAAATCATATCTATGGCAGTGTGAATTGCATTACTTTTCTGTATTTTGTAAAATATTGGCTGACTTTCCCAAGTGAAAATCTCTTTCTCTTTATTTAGCAGAATCCACGTAATTAAAATGCATTTCCCCCTCACTTTTATTTAATTTTTCTCAAGGTGCTTTTATCTGACTGAAAAATAATGCTTTCAATTTTCTTACAGATCAAAATATCCTAGTAGAAACTTTCACGTTTTCAGAATAGGTTTTACGTTGCAGCTTTATGTATTTTCATTGGACCTTAGACTAATTCACAGGATATAAAAGAGTAAATTATTTGTCCACTTTTTGGAATGCATGGGAGAAAAGAGGCTTGGATATCTACCTAACCTTCATGTATTCCTCTTCATAAACTCAGACTTGTTAGATATCTGTCCCAGGTAAAATGTAAACTTTGTGATTACTAAAAACACTTCCAATGAGAGAGATACTGTACTTTCTAAACGGACTGCATACTGCTCAAAACATCAAGTGGCTAATTTGTTTGATACAGACAGGAATCAATCTAATTAAAAAAATAAAAACAAAATAAAGCCTTAATAGATATAAAGTCAAAATATATGAGCAATTTGACATGAGGAATATATTTATATAGAAATATAAGGAAACATGTTCAACCTCATCAGTAGTCCAATTAAAACTGATTAGGTTAATCTCCCATCTGCTAAATTAACTGGCATTACTAATAATACTGGTAGGAAGATGGTGAGACTACTATACTCGGTTACTATTGGAGCATATAACCCTCCATTTATTTAAGATATTTATTAAACACATATGTTAAGCATTGATGACACATCAGTAAACAAGAAGAATAATAAGGCTCCTGCTGTCATGGAAAATGTGGTCTATAACGGGAAAAGGTTAAATAATTAAATAAAAATAGTTACAAATTTCCTTCCATCTTAAAAGGTACATTTTTCCTCTTTTGATTCAAATAAAGTTTAGAATTTGGTAATATATTTCTGTGAATGGATTTTGTCTTACAATCACATATTGAATATGCATGCAACTTGTAAGTCAAGTTTCTTCCCTTCTGCAGCTATTAATATAAATTAATTAATTAGTTAATATAACTGAGGAGTTAGCATGATTTCTCCAAAATAATTCAAAGAATAATAAAAATTATGTTCAGAAAAATCTTTATTGTCTAAATATTTAAAATACTCTAATGTTCTTGTTCACCATCCATTTAGACCCTAAGGTAATTCAGGTAAACCATGAGGCATAGAAAGTAATGAGGAAAAATCTGTACAGTTTTTGAGAATAGTGCCTTAATTCATGATATCCCCCAATATCCTTCACTTTTTATAATGTTCTCTGATAAATATATTATTAAAACTAAAAAGTTCCGTAGGCCATTAATTTTGAACTGGAACTGAACAAATTCTGGGCCTACTGTGAGAAGCGGTGTGCTGCAGTGGGTAAAACACTGACTCTAGGGTCAAGCATTTTGCATTGAAATCTCAGCTCTCACATCTGCTTGGTGAATTTAGGCAAAATACTTTCTAAGTTCAGTTGTTTTGTTTGTTTTTAATTTGTATTATAGTAATGATAGTAATGATAAAAGCTACATTAGACCCCTACATTAGCAGGTATTTTCATTTTGTTTATTGCTATATAGTCAGTGCCTAGAATGGTGCATTGCAGATAGAAGATGTTCAGTTAAATACTGTTAAATAAAGTAATCAACTTATAAATGAATAATAAAGTCCAATTCATAACATTCATGTGAAAATTAAGTTGTAATGTTAATTAAGATTAAGCACTTAGCAGTTCATGTAATGCAACATTCCATTTCTTTTATGTCTTCTGGGTTTTGAAGGTACATTTTGTACTTTATTATGCATTGGTCAAGGGTGTATAGAGGAATTATATTGTTTATGTGATTGTGTAGATACACGCATTTTGAATTCCTCTAGAAAATATGCAGTGACCAGACATAATAATAATCACAGCAATTCACTGACATGTTACACTCTGTTGGTACAGTGATACATATCAGACACATTTAGGACCATTGGGGGATCTCAGGGATAAAGATATTATCCTAATAGATGTCATTCCTACTCTAAAGTCTACCAAAAAAATATTTTATAAATTATGCAAGCTTTTTAAAATATACATTATAGAAGTAATCATTGAAGCACAATTTACAAATAGAAAATAAAATCTATACGTTTCAGTCTTCTTAAGATTCACTATCTAGGGACTTGCCTGGTGGTCCAGTGATTAGGGCTCGTGAGCTCCCAATGCAAGGGGTGTGGGTTTGATCCCTGGTCAGGGAACTAAGATCCCACCTGCCTCACAGCCAAAAAAAAAATAAAAATCACTGTCTAAGCCTAAATTTAAACATAAGCCATTTCATTTTCATATTTCTTTTGTGTCAGTGTAAACTTATAAAGTCTTTTTGGAAGTCAATTTAGTGGTATTCAGCCAAATATTAAACATGAGTACATTTTTACCCCCTCAAACACTTTATGCATGAGTCTGTTCTATAGGGATATGTAAATGCACAAGGATATAATGCATTTCTGTATCTGTACATATGTGTGTGTTTACAAAAGCTATGAGAACTTGGAAAATGTAAATGTGCATCAATCTTTAGGGGACTAATAAAACATATTTTAAGATGCCCCATATTTAGAATAATATGTAGTCAATTAAACAAATAAGATGTACCTAAATATTACAAAATAGAAAGAACTCCAAGACAAAGGAATATATAGATGTTGTATATGTGTGTATTATATATGTGTATAAATTATATGTTATATATATATATAAACACACACATTCTATTTCCTTATAAAATTATTTTCTTCATACATGATATGTATATTACATTTATAGAGATAATAAACCTTCAAATATGAGTGTGTTCATTTAGGTGAGAGGGTTAGTGGGAGAGTGTTATGAGTGAGCTTTGATGTAAATTCATGATCCTAAGCATACACTTACAACTGTAAAACTGTTAAGATGGTTACAGTTAGAGTGGGGATTCTGGGAAAGTGATGAGTAGGAAGAGTTATTTTTAGTTTTTTCTGTTTATTTCCATATGGTTGAATGTTTTCCAGAGAATATTTTCACATATAACTATGTAATTAAAAAAGAACCAAAAATAGAATTAACAGTTCTTATTATTATTCTTTAGAACATTAATTTATTAATTTAGCACATTAAATACATATATTATTAATGAAAAAAATTGTCTGCTCTCACCTACCTCCCAGTCTGATTTTGGTAGATCAGGAAGCATTTAGGCTTTCCCACCAACTCCTCTAGATTTTAACTTCTTTCTTTGCCTCATTTCCTCTTCTGAATGGGAAAGTGCATGGTGGGAAGGGGAATTTTTGTTTCCTATTTCTTCATTTAGAAGTCTTTGGAACACTTAAATTGTATTAATCTATTAATTGTAGAGTGACAGTCAAGGTATTGATTGTTAGATGTAAAATTCAATAATTCTGTTTATCAAAATAAAATATATTTATCTCCCTACCCTGTGTTCTTCCATCTGCTAGGTAAAGGAAATACTTTATATAAGTCAAGGGTTCACAAACTTAGCATTCATCACTTTATCAGGCTTCTCAACTCACAGATTTCTGAGCCCCTCTCAAAGTATCTATGATTAGGTTTTTCTGGGTTGGAATGGGTTAATTATCATTTTAGTAAGTCCCCAGATGTTCTGAGACTGTGAATTCAGGCACCATACTTTGACAATCAATGGAATAAGTAAAAGAGAGGAAATAATTCCAGACTTCATGATATTTATTATCTAGCTAGAGTTGTATTAGTTTTCTATTATTGCTGTAACAAATTACAGCAAATTTAGTGGTTTAAAACAACACACATTTATTATCTTAAAGTTCTTGAGGTCAGAAATCTAAAGTGGTTTGGTAGGACCATGTTCCTTCTGGAGGCTTGAGGTGAGAATTTTCTTTTTCCAGTTTCTAGAGACATGCATTCCTTGGCTCATGACCCTATCTTCATGGCACAGTGTTTTCATCTCTCTCTCTCGCTCGCTTCTACCTTTGTCATCACTTCTTCTCTGGTTCTGATCCTCCTGCCTTTCTGTAATAATCACATTGGAACTACTCCAAGATAATCCTTCCATCTTCCTTATCTTTTGCTCTGTAAGGTAACATATTCAGAGATTTTTGGGATTAGGATGTGGATATGACACGTTCTGAACCATAGAAAAGCATACTTGTAGGTATGGTGGTAAGTTGAAAGTAGCATTGAAACAGAAGATAAAAAGCTATATATGTGTGTGTGTGTGTGTGTGTGTGTGTGTGTGTGTGTGTGTGTATTGCTTTCAGAGAACCAGTCAACAAATCTACTGTACAACCTTGGCTAACTCAGTAGATCTCGTTGAACATTTATTTCATTGAAAATGGAGTGATTGATTTAGTGGTTTCTAAAATAATAGTTCTTAATGGGATTCTACAGCTAGGGACTAGCTCTGATGTTTTTATGACAGTCAAAGGTAAAATAGGTGCTGATTTAAAAAACGCAAATAGTCAAGATTTCAGGCTTTCTGTCTTTATATTTCAGTATATGTTTCTTTTCTTTTATAATGTAATTTCTGTTTGTACAATTATGCTATGTTTGCCTGAAAAAATGTTGCCTTTCTCGTAGCAGAAGCCCATTTTAGATGACATATAACATACAATCAAGCATATAGAGATTGCAAGGATAAAAAAGAATATATTAAATTAAGTTGATAAGTTGCATTCTTTTTTTTTCTTTTGTTTTTACATTTATTTATTTATTTTTGGCTGGGTTGGGTCTTCGTTGCTGTGCACGGGCTTTCTCTAGTTGTGGAGAGTGGGAGCTACTCTTCATTGCAGTGCGCGGGCTTCTCATTGTGGTGGATTCTCTTGTTGCGGAGCACAGGCTCTAGGCACACGGACTTCAGTAGTTGTGGCACGCGGGCTCAGTAGTTGTGGCTCAAGGACTCTAGAGTGCAGGCTCAGTAGTTGTGGCACACAGGCATGTGGGATCTTCCTGGACCAGGGATGCAACCCGTGTCCGCTGCATTGGCAGGCAGATTCTTAACCACTGTACTACCAGGGAAGTCCCAATAAGTTGCATTCTTTATACAGATCTTCAGAGTGCTGTGCCAGTAAAGAGAGACATGGTTTTCCCAATCTTCAAGCGGAGACATACAACGTGAAGAAGGCTTCTTGGGGCAGTGCAGAGAACTGGATGGTAAGGTAGTTGGGGTTTATTTCAAGGGGTTGAATGAGGAAACTCTGAGGATTTGTAAATTTTTTCTTAGATAATGGATTTTTAATGAAAATTCAAATGGGAAGAGGATTCCATCAAAGAATTTAATTCAGTCTTGGTAATACCATTCACAAGCAGAGACATGGTGACACTTTTCATGTAGTGAAATTTGTTTCACTAAATTCCAAAGGGACTGAAATGTCCCAACAACATCCAAAACCATTAAACATGTGAATTCATTAATGTAAACTATAAGGTTTTAATATTTCTACTCTAATTTGAGTAAATGTGAGATTTGCTGTAGCAACACAGTGGTGTTTTCAGTATATTTTTAACCTTTATTAAGTACCACTAGAGGGCAGGGTTATTTCTCAATTTTACTTAAATTGATTTCCTAAATTATGAGATTAACAAAATAGCATCATACTTATATTTTTGTTAACTTTTATTGAAAGGCAATTTTTATATGATGACACTTTCAGATTAACTTCATTCTAATCACTTAAGATATCCTTTTTTAAAAATCTCAAATTCCATTCTACTTCACAACTTACTTTACACATTTTAAAAAAAGACATTAATAGTTCAAGGACAGATGCTGTTTTAAGTTTGAACAATCTCTGGTTTATTCAAGTATAGGAGAAGTTGTTTTGGGGGGATTTTTTTCAGTCAAGAAGGACATCAAGGGTAATAACAGTGAAATTATAATATATTGTCAAAATATCATTTTAGATTCAACAAGTCATTAAATATTTCTTAATTATTGACCATTTTTTAAGCCCTGAGGATGGACAAGTAAGACGTTATTGTAGATATTATTTTCTTTTGAAAACTGGCCTTTATTCCCCTTTCCAGAAATGAATTTGAGTACTTTCTATGTGCTTATGTACTTACTTCCATCTCAGAATGTAAAACATTGTGCTAGAATTGCCCTCACAAGACTTGTGAGCTCTTTGGGCACAGATTCAAAATTTTGTCCACACTGTAAGTCAGCAAGCAAAATAGGACTTGCCAGAGAATAGATACTCAATAGAAAATTGTGCCTTTATTTTAATATGGTAAAAAAAATCAATGAAAAATTAATTATTTACTATGGTAATATCTGTACTGTGTATTATTTTATTTTATTCAGTTTCACATCAATTTTAAAATGATGTATGGAGAAAAGTGAACCACCAACAACTTGGTTCTCAATTCAGTTCAGCAAGAATTTCATGGGGACCTAATATGTTTCTTGTATTATGCCCAGTGCTGGGCATAAAAAGAGTAAAAAATAATCTCAGCCCTTAAAGGACCAGTGCAAATAAAAGCACATAAAATAGATAACTTTAATGTCCGTAAGTGAGATAAAGCATTTTGGTCAATTTATAACTGATTTTCAGGCCAGCTAGGAAAAAAGTGTCACGTTCAACTTTTGGAGTAGGCAGCTACACAAGAAATTGGAGAACATATGCTTTGCCAAATGACTCTGTAACATAATAAATTCAAGCTATATCATTAAATGATATGTAATATAAATCATGATATCAAACTAATCGGTGGATAACAAGAGTGCTCTTGGGCAGTGATAGCCTTTAAGAAGTTCTACTTATTTGGCCTGCCAGCCCTTGCCTCAAAACCTTGTGTAACAGTAGCCACAGAGTCTGTCAGATTCGAAAACTCTTCTTGTTGATAATAGAAAATAAGTTAGGAAATTTCAAGGATATCTGTCTGTATCATGTGTATTTATTCATTCAAGTGTTTGCTTATACTGCATATTTATATACTGTGTTAAATATATTCAGAAATATATACACACAGACACATTCATACACATGCACATAATAGCAACTACAAGCACTATTTAGTTTTAATGTTAGGAGATTATGTGTTTAAAATACTCAGAACCTTCTTTATAAACATCTGATGAAACTGTAAGCCAGATGTGACTAAGATACATATCATCACTATAGTCTAATTCAAATCTTCCCCTTTTCTCTTAACTTGTTTTTGGTCATTTGCTGAAATACATGTGTCCGTGACATTTGGTTTACACAGTCTTCCTTATTATTTGGATATATTTTTGTATCAGAGCTGTGTCTGCTTTTATTTGTTGTACGTTTTATATTTTAAATTACAGGGTCTTCAGATACTATGTTTTTTTTCCCTTCAGATATTTCTGTTTATGTTTGATCTTGTACTGATTTATGATAATTCAGGAAGATTGAGGTGAACACATATATGAAGTGGTAGTCCATAAATATTACTCTGGGAAATGAAGTGAAAATTAATTGGACTAAGCAGACTGGGGTGAAAAAACAAAAGAGTGGCTTAAGATTGGAGAACCTTCTTATTAAAGGAACAAGTCAAGTATACTGGGAATAACAACAACAATAAAGAAGCTGTAATTATAAAGTATTATAATCAGAGACAGGTTTTTAAATTTCAGTGTTAATCAGCTGTCTGATTAAAAGAAGAAGGAAAAAAGCTTTCTCTCTGTTGCCAGGACATTGCATGGAATAAGAGATACTTTCAGAGGGTGGCTTAAATTTCTCTATTCTGAATTTTAAGGACTGTACTTTATCCTGACTTCCCATTTCACCATGTCCTTTACAAGTAGAAGGAGTTAGAACTGTACTTGAGGTCCTCAAGCACTTGTGGTATATCGTATATAATATATGAAGTATATTATATTATTAAATATATTAACATATAAGTATATATAATTATATATACTTATATATATATATGTATGGGAAAAAACTTGATGGGACACTCAGTTTCTTTTTTTCCTGCATTTTCCTGCTCTATGTAGGAAATAATTATTTTTCTAAATTAAGCAGCTCGTACTATTGTGAACACTGGAATGATTGCTTTTGTCCTTGAGTGCATTTACTAGCACACGAGGGTAAATATTTAGAGCAATGCATAGGGATTTAGCCTTGTGATTCCCATTATTGTGAAGAAAGGTAAATATTTACAGTATATTTATCCGATAATGTTTGTACTAGGACTCAGTATAATGAAATGAAACAACTATTTTTAAAAAAGTTATCTGAAGCCTTGAATAAATTTATGACAACATGATGTAGGAGACATTATGGCTTCCTACTATCTTTGGATGCACTAACATAATCAGTCTAAATATAGCCAACACTCGAAAGACAGACAAAATTGAAGTAATGAGTAATCCATAAGTGGTTTAAGAAATGTGATATTTAAAAAAAAATGTGGAAAAAGGGGAACTGTTAATTACAATTCTCCACATTGTTCCATAAACATAGAGAGCCAGCATGATAATTTTGCTGATTCTTTTTTTAAAAAACACCATATGTTACACACTCTGCCAGTGTAGAAATATAAGTAAATTTTCCTTAAATGATATGTTCTGAGGATGTATCATGTTAGCAGAAGATAAGAATATATTATTATAACATACCCTCTGTTTTTAGGATAAGTAAATCATGCCATTTTTGCTTTCTCTCTTTTTAAATGCACAGTCATAATTTGAAGGGATTAAAAACTCTGGTTTTTATTTTATTTTATTTTTTTAAGATCCATCCACTTTATTTTTATTTATTTATTTATTTTTACATCTTTATTGGAGTATAATTACTTTAAAATGGTGCGTTAGCTTCTGCTTTATAACAAAGTGAATCAGTTATACATATACATGTATCCCCATATCTCCTGCCTCTTGCATCTCCCTCTCACCCTGCCTAACCCACCCCTCTAAGTGGTCACAAAGCACCGAGCTGATTCTCCCTGTGCTATGCGGCTGCTTCCCACTAGTTATCTATTTTACATTTGGTAGTGTATATATGTCCATGCCACTCTGTCACTTCGTCCCAGCTTACTCTTCTGACTCCCCGTTTCCTCAAGTCCATTCTCTACGTCTGTGTCTTTATTCCTATCCTGCCCATAGGTTCTTCAGAACCATTTTTTTTAGATTCCATATATATATGTGTTAGCATACGGTATTTGTTTTTCTCTTTCTGACATACTTCACTCTGTATGACAGACTCTAGGTCGATCCACCTCATTACAAATAACTCAGTTTTGTTTCTTTTTGTGGCTGAGTCATATTCCATTGTGTATATGTGCCACAACTTCTTTATCCATTCATCTGTCGATGGACACTTAGGTTACTTCCATGTCCTGGCTACTGTAAATAGAGCTGCAATGAACATTGTGGTACATGACTCTTTTTGAATTATGGTTTTCTCAGGGTATATGCCCAGTAGTGGGATTGCCGGGTCGTATAGTAGTTCTATTTTTAGTTTTTTAAGTAACCTCCATACTGTTCTCCATAGTGGCTGTATCAATTTACATTCCCACCAACAGTGCAAGAGGGTTCCCTTTTCTCCACACCCTCTCCAGAATTTATTGTTTGTAGATATTTTGATGATGGCCATTCTGACCGGTATGAGGTGTTACTTCATTGTAGTTTTGATTCACATCTCTCTAATAATTAGTGATGTTGAGCATCCTTTCATGTGTTTGTTGTCAATCTGTATATCTTTTTTGGAGAAATGTCTATTTAGTTCTTGTGCCCATTATTGAATTGGGTTGTTTGTTTTTTTGATATTGAGCTGATTGAGCTGCTTGTAAAATTTAGAGATTAATCCTTTGTCAGTTGCTTCATTTCCAAATATTATCTCCCATTCAGAGGGTTGTCTATTGGTCTTGTTTATGGCTTCCTTTGCTGTGCAAAAGCTTTAAAGTTTCATTAGATACCATTTTTTCTAATTTCCATTTCTCTAGGAGATGGGTAAAAAAGGATCTTGCTGTGATTTATGTCATACAGTGTTCTGCCTATGTTTCCTCTAAGAGTTTTATACTGCCTGGCTTTACATTTAACTCTTTAATCCATTTTGAGTTTATTTTCGTGTATTGTATTGGGGAGTGTTCTAATTTCATTCTTTTACATGTAGCTGTCCAGTTTTCCCAGCACAACTTATTGAAGAGGCTGTCTTTTCTCCACTGTATATTCTTGCCTCCTTTGTCAAAGATAAGGTGATCATATGTGCATGGGTTTATCTCTGGGCTTTCTATCCTGTTCCATTGATCTATATTTCTGGTTTTGTACCAGTACGATACTGTCTTGATTACTGTAGCCTTGTAGTGTAGTCTGAAGTCCAGGAGCCTGATTCCTCCAGCTCCGTTTTTCTTTCTCAAGATTGCTTTGGCTAATCGGGGTCTTTTATGTTTCCATACAAATTGTGAAATTTTTTGTTCTTGTCTGTGAAAACTGCCATTGGTAGTTTGATAGGGATTGCATTGAATCTGTAGATTGCTTTGGGTAGTAGAGTCATTTTCACAATCTTGATTCTTCCATTCCAAGAACATGGTATATCTCTCCATCTGTTTGTATCATCTTTAATTTCTTTCATCAGTGTCTTATGGTTTTCTGCATACAGGTCTTTTGTCTCCTTAAGTAGGTCTAACCCTAGGTATTTTATTATTTTAGTTGCAGTGGTAAATGGGAGTATTTCCTTAATTTCTCTTTCAGATTTTCCATCATTAGTGTATAGGAATGCAAGAGATTTCTGTGCATTAATTTTGTATCCTGCTACTTTACCAAATTCATTGATTAGCTCTAGTAGTTTTCTGGTAGCATCTTTAGGATTCTCTATGTATAGTATCATGTAAACTGCAAACAGTGACAGCTTTACTTCTTCTTTTCTGATTTGGATTCCTTTTATTTATTTTTCTTCTCTGATTGCTGTGGCAAAAACTTCTAAAACTATGTTGAATAATAGCGGTGAGAGTGGACAACCTTGTCTTGTTCCTGATTTTAGAGGAAATGGTTTCAGTTATTCACCATTGGGAACGATGTTGCCTTTGTGTTTGTCATATATGACCTTTATTATGTTGAGGTAAGTTCCTTCTATGCCTATTTTGTGAGGTTTTTTAACATAAATGGGTGTTGAAATTTGTTGAAAGCTTTTTCTGCATCTATTGAGATGATCATATGATTTTTCTCCTTCAATTTATTAATATGGTGTATCACATTGATTTGCATATATTGAAGAATCCTTTCATTCCTGGGATAAACCCCATTTGATCATGGTGTATGATCCTTTTAATGTGCTGTTGGGTTCTGTTTGCTAGTATTTTGTTGAGGAATTTTGCAAATATGTTCATCAGTGATATGGGCCTGTAGTTTTTGTTTCTTTGTTTGTTTGTTTGTGACATCTTCATCTGGTTTTGTTATCAGGATGATGGTACCCTTGTAGTATGAGTATGGGAGTGTTCCTCCCTCTGCTATATTTTGGAAGAGTTTGAGAAGGATAGGTGTTAGCTCTTCTCTAAATGTTTGATAGAATTTGCCTGTGAAGCCATTTGGTCCTGGGCTTTTGTTTGTTGGAAGAATTTTAATCACAGTCTCAATTTAAGTGCTTGTGATTGGTCTGTTTACATGCTCTATTTCTTCCTGGCTCGGAAGGTTATGCTTTTCTAAGAATTTGTCCATTTCTTCCAGGTTATCCATTTTATTGACATATAGTTGCTTGTAGTAATCTCTCATGATCCTTTGTGTTTCTGCAGTGTCAGTTGTTTCTTCTCCTTATTTATTTCTAATTTACTTCTCCTTATTTATTTCCAATTCTATTGATTTGAGTCTTCTCCCTTTTTTTCTTGATGAGTCTGGCTAATGCTTTTTCAATTTTGTTTATCTTCTCAAAGAACCAGGTTTTAGTTTTATTGTACTTTGCTATTGTTTCCTTCATTTCTTTTTCATTTATTTCTGCTCTGATCTTTATGATTTCTTCCCTTCTGCTAACTTTGGGAGTTTTTTGTTACTCTTTCTCTAATTGCTTTAGGTGTAAGTTTAGGTTGTTTATTTTACATGTTTCTTGTTTCTTGAGGTAGGATTGTATTGCTATAAAATTCCCTCTTAGAACTGCTTTTGCTGCATCCCATAAGTTTTGGGTCATCATGATTTCATTGTTGTTTGTTTCCAGGTATATTTTGATTTCTTCTTTGACTTCTTCATTAATCTTTTCATTATATAGTAGTGTATTTTTTAGCCTCCATGTGTTTGTATTGTTTCCAGATTTTTTTCTTGTATTTGATATCTAGTCTTATAGCGTTGTGCTTGGAAAAAGATACCTGATATGATATCAATTTTCTGAAATTTACCAGAGTTTGATGTGTAACCCAAGACATGATCTGTCTTGGAGAATGTTCCATGAGCACTTGAGAAGAAAGTGTAATCTTCTGTTTTGGATTGGAATGTCCTATAAATATCAATTAAGTCCATCTTGTTTAATGTATCATTTGAAGCTTGCGTTTCATATTTCTTTTCATTTTGGATGACCTGTCCATTGCTGACATGGGGTCTTAAAGTCCCCTACTATGATTGTGTTACTGTCGATTTCCCCCTTTATGGCTGTTAGCATTTGCCTTATGTATTGAGGTGCTCCTATTTTGGGTGCATAAATATTTACAATTGTTATATCTTCTTGTTTGTTTGAACCCTTGATCATTATGTAGTGTCCTTCTTTGTCTCTTGTAATAGTCTTTCTTTTAAAGTCAATTTTGTCTGATATGAGATTTGCTACTACAGCTTTCTTTTGATTTCCATTTGCATGGAATATCTTTTTCCATCCTCTCACTTTCATTCTGTATGTGTCCCTAGGTCTGAAATGGGTCTCTTGTAGACAGCATATATAAGGGTCTTCTTTTTGTATCCATTCAGCCAGTCTGTCTTTTCATTGGAGCATTTAATCCATTTACATTTAAGGTAGTTATCGCTATGTATGTTCCTATTACCATTTTCTTAATTCTTTGGCATTTGCTTTCGCAGGTCTTTTCCTTCTCTTGTGTTTCCTGCCTAGAGAAGTTCCTTTAGCATGTGTTGTAGAGCTGGTTTGGTGGTGCTGAATTCTCTTAGCTTTTGTTTGCCTGTAAAGGTTTTAATTTCTCCATCATATCTGAATGAGATCCTTGCTGGGTAGAGTAATCTTGGTTGTAGGTTTTTCTCTTTCATCACTTTAAATATGTCTTGCCTCTCCCTTCTGGCTTGCAGGGTTTCTGCTTAAAGATCAGCTGTTAACCTTATAGGGATTCCCTTGCATGTTAATTGTTGGTTTTCCTTTGCTGCTTTTACTATTTTTTCTTTGTATTTAATTTTTGATACTTTGATTAATATGTGTCTTGTGTTTCTCCTTGGATTTATCCTGTATGAGACTCTTTGCACTTCCTGGACTTGATTGACTATTTCCTTTCCCATATTAGGGAAGTTTTCAACTATAATCACTTCAAATATTTTCTCAGTCCCTTTCTTTTTCTCTTCTTTTTCTGGGACCCCTATAATTAGATTGTTGGTGCGTTTAATGTTTTCACAGATGTCTCTGAGACTGTCCTCAATTCTTTTCATTCTTTTTCCTTTATTCTGCTCTGCAGTAGTTATTTCCATTTCCACTATTTTATCTTCCAGGTCACTAATCTGTTCTTCTGCCTCAGTTATTCTGCTATTGATTACTTCTAGAGAATTTTTAGTTTCATTTATTGTGTTGTTCATCATTGTTTGTTTGTTCTTTAGTTCTTCTAGGTCCTCGTTATACATTTCTTGTATTTTCTCCATTCTATTTCCAAGCTTTTGGATCATCTTTGTTATCATTGCTCTGAATTCTTTTTCAGGTAGACTGCCTATTTCCTCTTCATTTGTTTGGTCTGATGGTTTTTCATGTTGCTCCTTCATCTGCTGTGTGTTTCTCTGTCTTCTCATTTTGCTTAAATTACTGTGTTTGGGGTCTCCTTTTTGCAGGCTGCAGTTTCGTAGTTCCTGTTGTTTTTGGTGTCTGCCCCCAGTGGCTAAGGTTGGTTCTGTGGGTTGTGTAGTAGGTTTCCTGGTGTAGGGGACTGGTGCCTCTGTTCTGGTGGATGAGGCTGGATATTGTGTTTCTGGTGGGCAGGACTGCTTCTGGTGGTGTGTTTCTGTGTGCCTGTGACCTTATTATGATTTTAAGCAGCCTCTCTGCTAATCGGTGGGGTTGTTTTCCTGTCTTGCTAGCTGTTTGTCATGGGGTGTCTAGCACTGTGGATTGCTAGTCGTTGAGTGGAGGTGGGTCTTACCCTTGAGATAGAGATATCTGGGAGACCTTTCACCATTTGATATTATGTGGAGCCAGGGGGTCTCTGGTGGACCAGTGTCCTGAACTCGGCTCTCCCACATCAGAGGCACAGGCCTGACACCTGGCCAGAGCACCAAGACCCTGTCAGCCACACAGCTCAGAAGAAAAGGGAGAAAAGAAAGAGAGAAAGAAAAAATAAAATAAAACAAAATAGTTATGAAAGTAAAATATTAAAAAATTATTAAACATTTAAAAAATTATAAATTAATAAATAGAATTAAAAAATGGACAGACAGAACCCTAGGATAAATAGTAAAAGCAAAGCTACACAGGCAAAGTCACACAAAGAGTCATACACATATCCACTCACAAAAAGAGAAAAAGGAAAAAATATATATTTTTAATATAATATATAATAATATATTATAATATATAATACTATATATATTATATATTATTATCATATTATCATATCATATCAATTATATCATAGCATAAAGTAAAAATCCATGAGTCCATATATATTTAAAAACTAAATGAATAAGTAAGTGTTTGATGACAATAACATTTTATAGTACCAAGGTATCTCCCAACAAAATACTCACTAATTACAAAAGAAAAAAAAAAGTGCAGAAGCCTGACAGACACAACCTTAACTGAGTATCAAAGTGAATATTACGAGAAATAAAGCAAGTTGAATTTTTGTACTAGATGATAGGAATGATGGAGAAAAACACATTATTCCTATAGCATTCCTGCCAAAGATGCATAATCTGAATATAATCAAAAGGACGTCTCAGACAAACCTAAGTCTAAGGGCATTCTGTAAAATAATGGGCTGTAATCCTCAAAAATATTGAGATCATGAAAAACAAGACTGAAGAACTGTTTCATAGTGAGGAGGTTAATAAGTGAATATAACACTATTTCTGAACTGAATCCTTTATTAGAAAGGATTGTTTTAGGAGGATATTTGGCAAAACTTGATGGGGGTTTGAGGATTAGATGATTGTAATGTATTATTCTAGTTATCTATTTTTGCATATGAAATCATTCTTAAGTTAGTGGAATAAAACAATAATGATTTTATCACACTCGTGGATTCTGAGGGTTAGGAATTTGGGAAGAGTTCATTGGAGATGATTTCTTTTTGCTCTGTGATATCAGGGGTTTCAGCTAAAAATACTTGCTGACTACAGTGAAGTAAGTCAGAAAGAGAAAAACAAATACCATATGCTAACACATATGTATGGAATCAAAAAAAGAAAAAGGTTCTGATGAACCTAGGGGCAGGATAGGAATAAAGATGCAGACGTAGAGAATGGACTTGAGAACACGGTGGGTGGGGTGGGGAAGGGTAAACTGGGACAAAATGAGAGAGTAGCACTGACATATATACACTACCAAATATAAAATAGATAGCTGGTGGGAAGCAGCTGCATCACAGGGGGAGATCAGCTTGGTACTTTGTGACCACCTATAGGGGTGGGATAGGGAGGGTGGGAGGGAGATGCAAGAGGGAGGGGATATGGGGGTATATGTATACATATAGCTGATTCATTTTGTTATACAGCAGAAACGAATGCAACATTGTAAAGCAATCATACTTCAATAAAGATGTTAAAAAAATAAAAATACTTGCTGGTTGGTAACAGGAATCATCTGAAGGCTTATTTATTGACATGTCCAGTGGTTGATTCTGGCTGTTGGCTCAGAACCTGGAACTCACTGTGGACTCTCCATGCCCATGCTTACACTTCCTGACAGCACGGAGGCTCAGTCCCAATGGCGGTTGTGCTAGGAGAATCAGACAGATTTATCACCACTTATGAATTAGTCTCAGAAGTCACAGAGCCTACCCAAATTCAAGGAGAGGAAATAAAGACTTTCCCACTTCTTCCCCAGGCCAAAACCATACATTCCCTGAGGAATGTGAAACTCACTTTGTGAGAAGAGCATGTGAGATGGGAGAGATACTGGTTGTAGTCATCTTTAGAAAATAATCTGTCTTATGTGTAATGATAGTTAACAGATTTTGATAGTTGTGCTGTGGTTTTATAAGACAGTCACCTTAAATGTGGCAAATTGCCCACAAATGGTTCAGCAAAAGTATTTAATAGAATTGTTCTGTTCTTACAAAGCTTCTGTAAGTTTTTAATAATTTCAAAACCAAAAGTAAGGCAAACAGACATCTAAAAATACAAGTGGAGATTTCCAGGAGGATATAATTGAGACTACTTTGTAAAATGGAAATGGAGAAAGCTACCTGAGGTTATATCTGTGGGAGGGAGGGAGGTTGGGAGAGAGGTGTAGAGTGCTATTTATAGGGGAATGTTAAGCTATAACAACAAGGATGTGAATACAAGGGTTTAGTTAAATGTGAATATATGAATCAGATTTTCAATGGTAATCAACCATAGACACACTCTGTCCTCTACCTCACCCTCTACCAGGGTATGTGGAAATGCATGGGAGAGTTTTTAGTCATTACAATGAATGGAGAGGCACTATTAGAATTTAGTGAGGAGAGACTGTAACAGCAAACATCCTTCTTTGGGAAATGAATCACGTATCCGAAATGCTATAGTGCTACCTTCAAAATATACTGGCTGGGTGAATAAGTGAATTAAGTAGAAGAGTTACGTAAATATATTCTAAACAATTAGAATGATTTTTCATAGAGCAATAGAAATTAATAGAACATTGTTTTTTATGATGTGCAATCAGGCATTCATAACAGAAACATAAGGACAATTGATAATGTGATTATTCCATCTCAAAAGTTAGAGTGGTATCTCGGATAGCACTTTCATTGCTACAGTAATATTGGACAGTAAATCATAGTTGTTAAAGGCACAGGCTTTATGGCAGATCTTGCCTCTATTACTTACTAGTTTTGTGACCTTGAGCAAATTATTTATTTGTTTTTATTTTCCTGTGAAATAAACTTAATACCTTATAATATTATTGTAAGATAACAAACAGGTCTCAGGTACTTAGCACAGTAAGTTCTTATGTATCTAATACATGACAAATGTTACTGTGAATAATTGTAGTACCAGTGATGGTGGTAACAATGATGGCAGGAAGAGTAAATAGAAGACTTCCTAAGTTTCATCTACTAAGGAGAAGAACTTAACTGTTGTTTCACAGAAATGTCATACTACTCCTGAATGGGGGAGTTGAGTTTTCAGCCCCTACTTCAAGTAGAAAATAACCTATCCTGTCAGTAAAGGTTAAAATTGTTAAAAAAAAAAATTTCCTTACCAATTTTTCAGGAAAAACAAAACTGGACTTTAAAGATAATGTAAATATAGGAGAGATTGAAGGAAAGATTTTTCAGGTTAGAAAGACAGAATTGGAGGAATCATACATCTTTCTTGTATGATTCAACTATCTTTCTTAGCTATAATGCTTAAGTGTTGTTTTAAATCCCTAAGTGAATGAGAAATTATAATTGCTATCAGAATCCACATTTTATTCTCTAGAACAACACTGTTCAATGGAAATATAATGATAACTACATGTGTAATATTAAATTTAATAGTAGCTGTATCATAGAAAAAGTAAGTTAATTTTAACAAAATATTTTAACTCAAAATGATAAAAATATTATTTTAACGTATAATAAATGGTAGAAATTATTGGGATTCTTTTACTTTTTTTTTTAGAGTGAGTCTTCAAAATCTGAACTGTATTTTATACTTAGAGCACATCTCAATTGGATGAGCCACATTTCAAAAGTACTCAATAGCCTCATTGGACTAGTGGCTGCCATATTGGACAGTACAGCTCTGTATACATAGTACCCAACATATTGTTTTATTACTGAATATGGACTCAGTATTTGCCAGTAAAACCTTCTGCTATGTTAAAGTCCCAGGTTGAATAATGCTATTCAGATACTATTATGTATCTATATCTGAAATGTTTGAAGCCTAGATACTTAATCTGGTAAATATTCAGATGCCCAGGGAGTCTCAGCAATATTTCTTACACAAGTACTTTCTCTGAGACTTATTCACTGTGGGCAAGGCAAGAATTTATTCCAAAAATTAATTTAAAAAATTTTTACACCCCAGTGCAGATACTTTGAAACAATCACTTCTCATAAAGGAAAGACCAAAATTGAAGAGATTTTGTTGAAGTGTCAGAAATTCCCTGACTGAAAAGACACTGAGTGTCCTCTGGAGAGAGGATATTGAAGATCTCTGAGATAATGGTAGAGGGAACTTCAATACCAGTAAGGGGTGATGACTTCTTGAAAAGTTTGATACTGCAGACTTGCTGCTTATTGGATGACTGTGCCTCTGATAATTATTAATTCCTGAATGTTACTAGGATGCAGTATGACATCAATCTATAATTTACTAAAATACTTAACCAAGAAATCATCTCATTTAGTAGCAAATGGAAGGCCGGAGGATCAACCATATATCTAAATACTGAGGTTTGGGTCCAAACAGAGGCGAGGGTAGGAGTGTATTTAATGTGAACAGAGTTAGTTCTTTATATGCATTTGCTTATTTAACCTTTACAATAACTCCTAATGGACAGTATAACCATTAACCACCAGTATTTCCAATGGGAAGTAGGGGAGTTAAGGTAATTGCCCAGGTCATGTAGGTAGTAGGAGGTATATAGCTAGGATCCAAACTCAAATTAGTCTGACCCTAGAGTCAGTGACCTTAACATCTAGACTGCCTGTCTACCTGTCAAAAAAAAATGAAAGTGTTTTTCCCATGAACCCACCGTTTATTCAGTTATTTCTGATGTATACATTCTTTGGGCTGTATCATATTAAAGAATTTTTTCCAGTTTAATTTTACTACATCTGAATAAAAGTTAAATTTATTTTCAAGCTGAGAAGTTTTGAAATTATGTACCTCTACTAAGTTGAACAAAATATCATCTTAAGGGTGCCTAGTGACCGTCATCTTTATCGGCCTCAGTAATCTCCCAAGTCTTTTTTGGTGTAACCACTCTGAACTCTATATGCTCTGCCTCTCAGTGTGACTAACACTTTAATTTTTTTCCCAACTTTGAAACCAAATAAAATTTAGTACTTCAATTTCCCTCTGTGACTTCTAACTGATTTCCTCTGTTCTGAACCAGTGGAGAATAACCACAGGCAGTAGAATTTCTCTGTGTCCCAAACTATCCTCACATTCTGGCTGCATCAAAGATTGCCTAGCTGGCATTTCACTATGCTGCTAGAAATTTAACAGTAAACAGAGCAATATCCAGTGTACTCCACCCATCAGTTTATGCACGTGTACTTAAGTCACTCATCCAGGACTCAGGGGTGTAATGAAGTATTTCTCTGCCATCTCAGCAGTAGACCCCCATTTATTTCAGAATAATAAAACTGACAGTGCTGCCAAAAGATCATTCTGTTTTGAAGACTTTCCTGACTGGTGTCAATCTTGTTACTGATTTTTTTTCCTTTTCCTTTTAAATTATGACCATTCACAAGTTTTAAAATCTGTGGTCTCTCTAAATGCTATATTTGAAAAAAAAGCAAGTGTTTACTGACTGTTTGACTCAAGGCAATAGGAAACCAGTTTTACTTAACAGCAGGTGCCCTATAACATTCCTAATCAGCCTCTTTCTGGTTAGGTTTAACTGGCATAAAAATAAGTGCTGAGAGTTTGATCTCTGTAGCTGATGAAACGAGTTCAATTAATCAGTAGTCTATCTGAATGTTCTGTTTTTATGAAAAATAAGTCAATTTTCCACTGGATGAATAATCTCAAATAAGGAATTCTATTCTGCTCTTTAGAAGGGCCTCTACCTCTGTTGTCCACTTAACAGTAGGAATAAAAACAGTAAAACATGATTTTCCCAAATTGCTTCAGTTTCCATCTTCCATTGTTTCCATTTTTAAGGTAGGGTCTAGTAGTCTTGGCATGAAGTGGTGACACGGTTACCTAGAATTACCACCTGTAGACGTCTGCCTTGTGTTCAAGCACCTAGAAAGAGAAAGGAGAAAGACTACATGACAAGTAGTTGCTGCCATGAAACATTTTAGTGAAAATAAGCAGTAAAATTGAGTTGGTTGGTTGCTTATAAATACAGTGGAGAACTTGTAGAAATAAAATCATGAGCTTAGGGCTATAAATACACAACTCAAGTTCAAAGGATTAGAAAACCTCTATGACTGCCCCATAAGAAACCCTTATTTCTTGTAGCTATATGGTTCTGATTTCTGAAAACTAAACTAAAGTCTATTCCTGCATATGGCTGGCTTGCAATGCAAATTGAATTCTCCTGCTCATAGGATCCCTTCTATTAGATGTAGGGCATTGATTGGGAAGGACTTAGTTTCTGAAAATTGGAATGGGAACATACAGGCAGATTTTCATGAAGCTGGGGGCCTTAATCTCTTAAATTCTACAGAGCCTCATTTCATAGTAAGAATAACCCTTCCTTCTATCTCAGAAGTTAGTCTTCTTTTGCCTGAAGATCTTGTAATGTATGTTTTTAAGGGATTGTTGATCCTCCTCAGGAAGATCATAGCTTCTAGATATATAACTAGACTTAAATCCCAGTTGGTCCCAGAGAATTGATTACAAAGTATGAACAATTGGTACTATAATCCACACCAATATAATTGCATTATTTTCCCAATTTATGACAGAGATTTATGACAAAAAAATTTATGGGGAAAAATATGTGGAAATATGTCCTAAGGGTGTTGGGTTCAGTTGGGAAGAATATAATGTATGGTCAGGCTGAATATTTTATAGATGTGAGATTCTCAACTGAACCAATTAGCTCAAATAGAAAGGAGTAGCTCTAACAGTTTCATGCTGACTGATACGTGGACCCAAATGTGGTCTACACCAGAGAAAATTGAGATGCCAGAACTTTTTGGCTATGTTGTAGAGGAAGTTTTCCAAAGGTTTTAAGGAGATTGGTATTGATTACATTGTACTACTTCTATCTTGGAAGGAGTGACTGTTTTTTCATGGGAGCAAATACCTACTCAGGATCTGAATTTGCCTTCTTTGCCTGTAATGCTTTTGCCAAAATCCATGGACTTACAGGATGCCTAACTCATTATCAAATAGCATTTTACAGCGAGTGAAGGGCAGTAATATGATCATGTTCATGGAATCTACTTCTCCTACCATTTTACCCATCATCTTGAAACAGTTTGCCTGACATACAGTGAACTGACCTAGTGAAGTCTAAGTTATGATGCTACACTGTGGTTATGTTGCCCAGGATAGAACATATGGCTTAAATCAGTGATAAATTTATGGTGATATTTTTGAACCATAGCCAAGATTCACAAGTCCAGGAAATAAGTGTCCTTTCTTACTCTTACCTCCTGTGAAATTGTTTGCTTCCCATACCTACAGTTTTGAACTCTGCTGGTCTAGATATTCTAGTACACAAGGGAAAATAGTTTCACCAGGGGATAAACCAATAGTTTCATTAAACTTAGAGCTGAAACTTTAAATAGCTGCTTTGTGTCTTAATGTTAGTGAATCATCAGGCAAAGGTTAGGGCTGG
Source organism: Hyperoodon ampullatus (assembly GCF_949752795.1). Classification (NCBI taxonomy): domain Eukaryota; kingdom Metazoa; phylum Chordata; class Mammalia; order Artiodactyla; family Ziphiidae; genus Hyperoodon; species Hyperoodon ampullatus. Next base: position 94,474,601 of record NC_136915.1, read on the forward strand.
GCAATTTGTCCTAACTGTCAAAGGGTATTCAGTTGTTATTATACAGGAAGAGTGAGAAAGGACATGTCTATAATTCAGGAAATCCCCTGGGATACCTCTTAGAATTCCCATATTTTCTGATTAAAATAAATAGAAAGCTACCATAGTCTAATCTTACAGAACTTCTAATGACTTAGATTCTTCAGGAATGAAGTTGTTGGCCAGCCCACCATGCAAGAAACCATGACTAGCCAAGGGACTATGGACCGGCTTGTGGAAGAACTTTGGCCATGACCAGTTGCAGAATCAGGCACTGCAATAATTATGAGTATTTCTTCCTTATTGTGATATTATATCTGTGCATAAATGAATCAGTAATTTCTCCCCCTCTGTCATTCCCCTACCATCTAACATAAACTGAATTAATAGTAGTTTATCTTGTAATCTCAGTGTTTAAGTTATAAGATACCTAAGGGTATCGTTCATCTAGAAGAACTTTCTTTTGGAAAGAAACTGCCTGTTTTGGGGCTGTGCTTAGCGTATTTTCTGTTGCACAAGGAGTACTTTCAGCATGTTAGGCAAAATCATGGTTTGTTCTCTTTATTGGAAGTTTAATGATGCATATTTGCCAGGAAGTAGACGTTAGTGCTTTTATCGATTTAGCTAAGGTAGTACTGCATTTCCCCAGATTTCCTCACTGTGTGTTTCTGTGTTAGCACTGTCATAAGCATTCAGATGCTTTGGGGAAAGCAAAGAGAAATAGCAGCTGTGTTCTTTTACACTCTGAAGGACTTTGTAGGGTGCCACAATAACTCTGGTATGTTGACACTGATTCGATAGCTTATCTTGTTGGTGTAAGGAAGCACCTAGACCTTCAGCTCCTGCCAAATCTCTTCTTTCAGCTTCTCTGAGTCCTAGATCAAGTACATGTGTAGCTTTCTGGTGAAGGGGAGCAGCATTTATTTATTTATTCTCCTTCCAGTTTTATTGAGATATAATTGACATACAGCACTGTATAAGTTTAAGGTGTACAGCATGACAAATTTTTGTGATGAGAACTCTCAGGATTTACTCTCTTAACAGCTTTCATATATAACATAGAGCAGTGGTAATTATATTCATCATGTTGTACATTATATCCTTAGTACTTATTTATCTTATAACTGGAAGTTTGTAACTTTTAACTGCCTTCATCCAATTCCACCTCTCCTTCTTGTAACCACAAATTTAGTCTCTTCTTCTGTATGATTGTTTGTTTTTGAAGTATAATTGACCTACAACACTATGCTAGTTCCTGTTATACAACATAGTGATTTGGTGTATCTTTACATTTCAAAATGATTGCTGTGATAAGTCTAGTTACAGTATGTCACCATACAAAGATAGTACATAGTTATTGACTTATATTCACCACACTGTACATTTCATACCTGTGACTCATTTATTTTGCATTTGAAAGTTTGTACCTCTTAGTCTCCTTCACCTGTTTCTTTCCTGTCCCCATCCTCCTCCCCTCTAGCAACCACCTTTTTGTTCTCTGTATTTATAACTGTTTCTGTTTTTGTTGTTTGTTCATTTGTTTTGTTTTTTAGATTCCACATAAAAGTGAAATCATGTATTATATGTCTTTCTCTGTCTGACTTTCTTCACTTAGCATAATACCCTCTAGGTTCATCCATGTTTTTGCAAATGGCAAAATATCATTCTTTTTTGTGACTAAGTAATATTCCATTATATATATATATATATATATATATATATATATATATATATATATATATATATATATATATACACCACATCTTGTTTATCTATTTGTCTGTGGATGGACACTTAGGTTGATTCCATATCTTGGCTATTGTAAATAATGCTGCAATGAAGATACAGATGCCTGTATCTTTTGAATTAGTGTTTTTGTTTTCTTTGCACAAATACCCAGGAGTGGAATTGCTGGATCATCTGGTAGTTCTACTTTCAAATTTTCAAAGAATATCCATACTGTTTTTCATAGTGACTGCACCAATTTACATTCCCAGCAACAGTACATGAGGGTTTCCTTTTCTCTACATCTTCACCAGCACATATTTTTTGTCTTTTTGATAATAATCATTCTGGCAAGTGTGAGGTGATATCTCATTGTGGTTTTGATTTGCATTTGCCTGATGATCAGTGTATCAAAGTTGGAGGTAGTGCAAGACAGGTGTGAGTTGTATTTCATCCTTTTGGGTTCCCTTTTGCCCTTGTTCTTTTCCATATCTAGCTTGTCTTTTTTATTATTTTCTGGCTAAGTTATAGTGACTCATGTTCGACACTATATGTAGAGACCTTAACCCACAGAAACTGATCCACCAAGTCCCATAGTTGCTTAAACTCTAACCCTTGTAATAAACCACTTACTCTATATTACTCATCTTGATTTTGCTTTTCTTTGTACCCTGACTGATACACATATTAGTGTAAATGCAGTGGATCTTGTAGCCCTGCACCTTAGGAATTTGAGTTGTGTGAAGTGCTCATTTAACATGCTGAAAGCTGAAAGTAATCAGGATAACCACAGAGCTAACTTAAAAAGCAGTGCTGCCTCTTATGAAATAATAAGAGGAAAAACAAAATCAGAATTGGTTTTTCATAATCTATTTAGAAACTATAAATGAAACAAAGAAGAAAAGTTAGAGATAAAAATCAAAGACTAGACAGCAGAGCTCACTAAGTTTTGACTGTATCCTCTGAATGATAGTAAAGTTTCATCCTCATCCTTTTTTCCCTTCAGCCAGCTACTATGCATCACTGTTGTTTTTGAGAGCAGAGGATAAAAAGCATGTTGGCACTTCCAAGTGCCTCTTTTATTCTTCAAAGAAACACTCATGTAACAGAGACTGAATAGCTGTCAGGGCTTGTTTAGACCAACTTACTTTTTTTAAACTCTCACAATGCATACGAAGTGTTGCAACTACACTATTGATATAGATCTCCTGATTTTGTTCAAGGGGTACCTCTGTATATTTAGAGACACTGAAATACCTTCACCTTTTCTAGCTGATATTGATGTGTCAGCTCTCATTCAGGAGTAAACGTGACACTATGTGACTTCATCCATGGATTTTTTGTTTAATCCTTTCTTTATCTCTCTACTTTTCTTCTTCCTTTGTTGGGTCTTTTACTGTAAGCTTCTAATAATGCTAAGTAGGATCTCATTCTTTTCTTTCCATTTCGTTTTAAATTACTTGAAATTTTGTACCCTTATGCACAAAGTTTGTATCATCATTTGAACTCAAATTCTTTCTCAGCATGAGCTGAGAAAATTTAAACAAATAGAAGACAAAATAATTTGAGAAAATTGTTATTTTATAAATAATCTTTACACAATTTGTTTCTTCCAGGAATATTAGATTTAAAGATCAAGGATCAGACTATATCAATGCAACCTCAGACCCATTAAGTTTAAAAGTAAGATGGTTTTTGTTTGTGTTATTTTTATAGACAGTCAGTTTTACCTTCTTTTAAAATTAGACATTTTCTTCTCTTTGCAAACATTTTTTTTCTTAAAATGTAACCTCTGTAATATGTTCTAAATGTTTTGTCATTAAGTTTTAACATAATTTTATCTTTCTTTTTAACTGAAAGCACAGTAATACTCCTGTTTTTGCTGACATCTGGTCAACATCTACAGTGGAAAACAACAATCCTACTGTCCAAACCCCTCCCCCAATAACATTGGCACCAGGAAATCAGGAAATGCTCCTATTGCTTGATCATACCAAACAACATTTAGAGAGGTGTGACCTATTTAAATTCTGGGCTTTGAAGCCCTACTCTACATTCTTGAGAATAACAGATGTGTTATGGTATTTTATGTTCCAAGAAGCATCACTGCAAAGACTGATCTATAGGTGAGTAATTAATGATCAGTGAAAGGCTGACACATAGTACAAGGTATAATAACTATTATGGTTAAGAATCTGATAAGCTGTCAGCAGAGTTTCTTCAATTCAAACTTCCATTTCCTTATTATATTGATGCTTAGATATAGCACAGGTAAAATGAGGGTGATACCACAAATGAAAGGCTTTTAGAAGAAAAGCAGGACATCTTATTGATGAGCTCTTTCAATCACATCTTTTGAATTCACACTGAAATTCTTTCCATTACTCAAAGGTGCTGTACTAAAACTAACCTCATAGCCTATGCACATGCTGTTTCCTTTGCCAGGAATATACTTTCCCTTAAATTGTCTTCCTTTTACTTCCTTTCTCTGACTTAGACTTCAAATTATAGCTTAACTGTATTTTCTCATAGAAACCTTACTTGACACACCATATTAAATAAAGTCTACCATTAATTACTCTTATATCTCCCTGTACATTTTTCTTAAAAAAATAAAAATTTATTGCTGTTTGTCATTACTTTATGTGCTTTTAAAATACTTTACTCAACATTTTCTAAGCCCCTTAAGGCCAGAAATAATGTATTTTGTTCAACATTACCTTCCTAGCATCTAGCACAATGCCTGGCAAATAGGTGGTTGTTGCAGATACCAAAGGTGGCACCCATTTCCCACATTTCCTTACTAGCAGAGTCCAGTTTAGTTCAGGTGTGCACTGCACCCACACATGACTGAAGTAATTGCATTCTTCATTTCAGCTCCTAGGATAATTCTTAGGTGATCTAAGTCAATCATTATGATCCAACTCCCCTTTCAGGTGACTGGCTAGGATTTGACATGTGACACATTCTCACCACTGAGACTTGAAAATCTATTTGAGGACTTAAAGGGAAAAAATCCCTTGCTCTTAAAATTTGACACATAAAAAGCAACAGTGCCTCTTCTGCTTCTTTCTTGAGTTCATGAGGCAGGTAAAGCAGAGATGGCAGGACAGAAAGATGGAATGAATCCTGGTACTGGTTAACATTGTTAACGTCACTAAGTTAGTCCATTTTAAAGCTATATTACTTTAAAAAATCTTATTTGCTATAAACAATCTTGAAATCCATCAAGAAAATTTTTTGTTCTTTGAAGCTAAAAGTTTCCTATTTATATGTACTCAACACCTATTTCTTGAATGAATGAAAAGTATATATGCTTAGTGCCTAATAAACAATACACATAGTACATGGACCTGTTTCCAAGACTGGGAAACAGGCTTCCTCAGCTTGAATACCTTTCTTATCCTCACTTCACCAACTCCCAGTCTTTCAAGACTCAGAACAGGTCTCCAGGATGTCCTTTCTTTTACATAACTAGGTCAACAGCCCCTGTTTATACTGTCACACCAACCTGGACTGCTACCATAGCCTACTGTATTATATTCTTATTATATCTTTCCTTGTGCCTTTTCCCTCACTCAGTCAAAAATCTCCATGAAAGAAGGGGCCACAATGACTAAGACTGAGCCTGGCATTGAATATATAAGAGCTTTTCAGAGGGAAGGAATTGCATACACTGAATAACTAGGGAAAGCTTTGTTGAATAAGTGGGAATTCAGTTTAGACACGACAGACAGCTAGATCTTTATAATGTTTGGAGGGTAAATGAAATGAGAATTGCTGTAGGAGATCATAAAATGGAAGAAAACTCATTTTTTTCTTCAGGAAGTTGGTGATTGGAGCATTAGAGTATATATTGGTAGGGATACTATGAGGAAAGATTGGGGCAACAGATTACATTGGAGCAGCTTCTGAATGTCACTCAAGGGTTTGGATTTCACGTTGCAGATGTAGGAATGACATGTTGAGAATATTCATATAACAGTACATAGAAGAGTTGGCAGTGATGGTGAAAGACGGGTAAAGTGACAATTGCAAGAGTCAATGATACAAGAAAAATAAGGCTTTGAAAATAGGTGGTGGTATTCGATATACCTTGGAAATAAATAATAAAAAGAATCTATTGCCAGGTCAATGAGTTTTTTGAAACTGAGTTTATCCACAGTTTAAATTATAATAACATGAAAAGAACACAATTCTCTCTTTTAAATATCTGTTTTCATATATTTCACTGAAGCAATAAAAGGCATTGAGAAGTTTACTGGTGACCATTTTGAGCATCCATAGGATGCAAATCATTTATTTTGTCATCAAATATATTTACTGAATTTCCAAAACTGTATAACTTAACTGTGACGTGTGGTGGCAGCAATCAGGGAATTTTCACTTAACAGTTATACTGATATAATACATAAAGCAGTGGAAAATTGTTGCTCTATATTTTATGTGTATTTATGTTTCAATTTAGAAATGATGTGAACAAGAGGAGATGGATTATTCTAAATCTAAACTTGAAATTCAGGGTTGTAAAGTCTGGAGGAAAGACCACTTACTTAAATGTACAGATGCCAACACAGGGATACAAGGATCACCAAAAATCAAGTAAATGTGAAACCACCAAAGAAACTAATAAAGCTCCAATAACTGACCCTAAAGAAATGGACATTTATGAACTGTCTGACAAAGATTTCAGAATAATACTTTTAAAGTTCAGTGAACTATGAGAACACACAGAGAGACAACTAAACAAGATTGGGAAGATAACGCAAAAAGAAAATAAGTTCAACAAAAAAGTAGAACTCATCCAAAAATCCAAACAGAATTCCTAGAGCTGAAGAATACAATGACTAAATTTGTATAGAATTTAATAAAGAACTTTAACAACAGGCTCAGCCAAGCAGAAGAATAAATTAATTCAAAGGCAGATTATTTGAAATAGAAAACAATGAGCAAAACGGCAACAGTAAGTCCTTGTCTATTATTATTACTTTAAAAGTAGAGATTAAATTATCTAATAAACAACCTTAAAAACCTGAATAGATTTTAAATAATCAAGATTCAGTGGTATGCTGCCTACAAGAGACTCACTTTAGCTTTAAGGATGTATATAGGCTGAGAGTAAAAGGATGAAAAAAGATACTTCAAACAAATGGTAACAAAAAGTAAGCAGAGAAAACTATACTTATGTTATAAAAATAGATTTTTAAATGGTCACAAGAGACAGAGAATATTATTATGTAATGATTAAAGAAGTCAATTCATCAAGAAGATATAACAATTGTAAATATGAACCCAACATCAAAATACCTAAATATATAAAACAAATATAATAGAACTAAAAGGAGACATACATAACAATATAATAATAGTTGAGGCCTCCACTTTCAACAATGGATAGATCATACAGACAGAAAATCACTAAAGAGTCAGTAGATTTGAACAACAGTATAGACCAAATGAACTTAATAGACATATACAAGACATTCCATCCAACAGCAGTAGAATACACATGTTTCTTAAGCACATATGGAACATTTTCTAGGATCATTTGTAAGGCCACAAAATAGATTTCAACAAATTCAATAGAATGGAAATGATATTAAGTATCTTTTCTGACCACAATGGAACTAGAGCTATAACAGAAGAAAAGCTGGGCAATTCACACACAGAAAAAGTGGAAATTAAGCAGTATGCTCTTTAAAAACCACAGGAACAAAAAGGAAATCAAAGGTAAATTTTTTTTCTTAAATCTTGAGATAAAAATAGAAATGCAGCATACTAAAACTTATGGTATGCAGGAAAAAGACGTGACAAGAAAAGAAAACTAAAGGTCAGTATCCCTGATGAATATGGATGAATTCAAAATTCTTAGTGAAATGTTAGCAAACGGAATTCAAGGGCACATTATATACTATGACCCAGTGGGATTCATCTCTGGGAAGCAATCATGCTTTAACATATACAAATCAATAAATGTGATACATCCCATTATAGAATGAAAGATACAAAACATGATCATCTCAATGCACAAAAAGATTTTTTTTTTTTTTTTTTTGCCACATGGTGCAGCATGCAGGATCTTAGTTCCCTGACCAGGGATCAAGCCCATACCCCCTGGAGTGGAAGCATGAAGTCTTAACCTCTGGACCACCAGGAAAGTCCCCAAGAAAAGAATTTGATAAAATTCAGTATCGTCTCATGATGAAAGCTCTCAACAAATTGGGTATAGAAAGAACACACCTCAGCATAATAAAGTCGTATGTGACAATTCAACATTACAATCAATGATGTGTAACATCACGTGGCTAACATCATACTCCGTAGTGAAAGTTTGAAAGCTTTTCCTCTAAGATCAGTAACAAAACAAGGGTACTCACTCTCATCAATCCTATTCAACATAGTACTGAAATCTTATCCGAGCAATAAGGCAAGAAAAAGAAATAAAAGTCATCCAGATTAGAAAAGAAGAAGTAAAATTGTCTCTGTTTGCTAATAACATGATCTTATACGTAGAAAACCCTGAATACCAAAAAGAACTCCTAGAACTAATAAATTCAATAAAGTTTCAGGATACAAAGTCAACAGAATCACAACAAAAATCAGTTGTGTGTCTATACACTAACAACAAACTGTAAGAAAAAGAAAGAAAGGAAACAATGTCATTTAAATTTCATTTAAAATAGTATCAAAACAGTAAAATACCTAGCAATAAATTTAAGTGATTTGAGGTGATGAAAGATCTATATCCTGAAAACTGCAAAATATTGATGAAAGAAATTGAAGACCCATATAAGTGGAACAGTATCTAATGTTCATTGATCAGAAGAATTAATCTTGTTAAAATGTCAATATTGCTCAAAAGCATCTATGGATTCAATGCAATCTCTATCAAAATTTCAGTGACATTTTTTATAGAAATGGGAAAAACATCCTACAGTTTGTATGGAACCACAAAAGACTCTGAATAGCCAAAGCAATCTTGAGAAAGAACAGAGCTGGTGTATCACACTTCCTGATTTTAAACTATACTACAAATCTATTGTAATCAAAAGAGTATGTTACTGGAATTCAAAAAGACACATAGACTAATGGAACAGAATTGAGATCCCAGCAGTAAACTCATGCATATACAGTCAACAAATATTTGACATGGGAGCCAAGAACACTCAGTAGAGACAAGACAGTCTCTTCAAAATATCATGTTGAGACAACTGGATATTCACATGCAAGGGAATGAAATTGGACCCCTCTCCTACACCACTCACAAAAATTAACTTGAAATTGTTTAAAGACTTAAATGTAAGACCTGAAACCATAAAACTCCTAAAAGAAAACGTAGAGGATAAACTCCTTGATATTGGTCATGGAAATTATTTTTTATAGATGACACCAAAAGCATAAGCAGCAAAAGCAAAAATAAACAAATGAGATTGTATCAAACCGAAAAGTTTCTACACAGGAAAAGAATGTTCAACAAAATGAAAAGACAATCTACATAATTGGAGAAGATATCTGTAAACCACACATCTGAGAAGAGTTTAATATACAAATGATATAAGGGACTCACATACAAATGGTATAAGGAACTTATATAACTCAATAGCAAAAAAAAAAAAAAACAAAAAAAAAACAATTAAAAATGGATAAATGACCTTAACAGACATTTTTCCAAAGGAACCCTTGTGCACTGTTGTTGGGAATGTAAATTGGAAATTCCTCAAAAATTAAAGATAGAACTACCATATAACCCAGGATTCCCACTTCTGGGTATACATCCATAAGAAATAAAAATAGGGGGCTTCCCTGGTGGTGCAGTGGTTGAGAGTACGCCTGCCGATGCAGGGGATGTGGGTTCGTGCCCCGGTCTGGGAAGATCCCACATGCTGCAGAGCGGCTGGCCCAGTGAGCAAAGGCCGCTGACCCTGCACGTCCGGAGCCTGTGCTCTGCAACGGGAGAGGCCACAATAGTGAGAGGCCCGCGTACCGAAAGAAAAAAAAAAAAAAGAAATAAAAATAGTATATCAAAGAGATACCTGCATTTCAATGTGTATTGCAGCATTATTTATAATAGCCAAAATATGGAAACAACCTAATTGTCCATGGCTGAATGAATGGCTGAAGAAATACACACACACACACACACACACACACATGCAATGAAGTATTATTCAGTCATAAAAAAAAAGAAATCTTGCCATTTTTCATGACATGGATGAAACTTGAGGCATCATACTAAGTGAAGTAAGTCAGACAAAGAATGGCAAATAGTGTAAGATCTCATATGTGGAATCTAAAACAAATTTATAGAATCATAGTGTAGAATTGTGGTTGCCAAGCACAAATGAGAGAAGGTGGTCAAAGCATACAAACTTTCAGTTATAAGATACATAAATTCTGGGGATTTAATGTACTGCATGGTGACTGTAGTTAACTGTGTTATATTTTATATGTGAAAGTTACTAAGATAGTAGATCTTAAGTGTTCTCACCACACACAGAAAAAAGACAACTATGTGAATTGATAAATGTGTTATTTAACATATTGTGGTAATCACTTAACAATATATATGTGCATCGAACCATCACATTGTACACTTTAAACTTACACAATATTACATATCAATTATATCTCAGTAAAGTTGGGAAAAATAAAAAAGAAATTCGATATCAACTCTTGTCAATTTAACGCAGTGTTCTTATCTTGATAGCTTGCTTGCAACACCCACCTAATCAGTGAAACAGATAAGAAATTTTGTGTGTGTGTGTGTGTTTTTCAGGGTAATATATATTACAAATTTTATTTAAAGCACAGTACAGATTACAATATAAAAGTTTAAAAATTTGTATTATTATAAATAGTAATTTAAAAGACAGTCCATATTAATGATAATGTTATTCCAGTCATACCCCTATACTCCTTGTATGCATGCCTTCCAACCTTTTTACCATTAGGAAACATTTGAAAGTCCTAGGATAAGGACAAAATCCTTGGTTCTGTAGTAACACTGTTATGAACTCATCATAGAATCAGTTTTGTGTGAGTCTCTTAATTCCTATGACCAAACTCTCATAATTTGTCAATATAGAAGAGTTAATTAGATTATTACTAAAATGTTTCAAATGATATCTGCAAAATAGAGAATCTCAGAAGTTGACAATGCAAAGAGAACAATAATAGTGAGAAATTAATAAAGCATTACATGATTTTTCTGGAATTGTGTTTTTGGAGAACATTTATAATTGATAAGTAAATAACAAAATTTCACATTCAACCTAAATTAACGTTTTACCACCCTTTTCCATTAAAATTGGGTTCTAGCTAAATGATGTTAAGCTACCTGTGTACTAGTTTGCATTTAGAAGGATTGACATCCTTTTCATGCCTAAGGTTTTGTTGTGCCTTATACTGATAGCAGGGTCAAGTTTGATACTTTGCTTTTATCATACAATGATAGGTCTATAGGCATTTTAATGATCTCTTACTCCTTATGTACCAACTTTAACTTTGAATCAGTTGTTTGACTTCTTAAAATTCCCACGGTTCATTTTAACTATTGGGAAGGTGAGCCCCTTTGTCAGTTATTCCCTACTGTGTCCAATATAAAACCAGGAAGATCTGAGAAATTCAATCATTCTCATTGCTTACATCTGGACAAAGTGGATCAAAAAGTATCTGAGGATCTTTCACAATATCATTTTAGTCATAAGGTTTGGCCTAAATATTTTTAAGTTATTCCATTATTGTTTCTATCTCTCATGCACAGCCATGTGTGATAAGCAATTACAGAGGATCATGTATGAAATTGCATTATGTTGTGCTATGTTCTGTGTTATATGTAACCCAAGGCATTTATCATTACAACATTGAATTAATTAAAGAATGTGGAATAGTTGGAAGATAATAAGAGCAAGTGACTCAACAATTTGACATTTAACTGTTAGGATTGATTCTCAAGGTTATATCAAATACAAAGTGTTTTCTGTCCTTTTTGTATTTAGAAATGTGAAAGAACAAACAGTAGCGAATGCAGCATATATTTTGTTTTAGCTGTGAGCAACGTCCATTGTGAATCAAGAATTGATTCAAAGCACATCTGACTTATGGTTTTGCTTTTAACAGTAAAAAATGGCAACATCTAACCTCATTGCAGGTGAAGACAAAATGATTTTTTTTTTAGAGAGCTACATATTTTTAGATTTCAGATAATTCCAACAGGTTGCAAAATGTAGGGAAAAGATGAGCCTTGTAGTTCCTTCAAATAAAGAAAACTTCCACCTAAATCAGAATACCATACTAGGTGTTCTACATACACAGGAAATGAAGCTCAGCTCTGTGATTATTATTTTTTCAATTGTTAATAAACAAATACAGGTGAAAAAATATTTGTGCTCATTTTATTCCTTTGGTAGGGAATAACAGGGCAAAAATGAAGTATATCCTGATGTAGAATTCATAGTGTAGCATATAAAATATGAACTACCTTATTATTTACTTTGCCAATTGTGTCTAAATTTCACATAGAAAATATGGTAAGACTCCATCCATTTTATAACTATGCCATGTGAATTTGGAAAGGGATTAGTGTTCCTAAATTTCATCTATTTCCAGAATCCATGAAGCATAGTGCCATTAAGGATAGTTGATTTGTCACTGTATTGTCAGATAAGACAGAGATGATAGTGAATCTTCAAAGGAAGAAAGCTTCCTGAGATCCACTGATTCCATGGCAGGTAGGGTACATTTCAAAACAGAACACTAAAGAAACTATAGCTCAAAACCATACATTTCAGGACTGCCCTGGTGGCACAGTGGTTAAGAATCCGCCTGCCAATGCAGGGGACATGGGTTCGAGCCCTGGGCCGGGAAGATCCCACATGCTGTGGAGCAACTAAACCCATGCACCACAACTACTGAGCCTGTGCTGTAGAGCTCACAAACCACAACTATTGAGCCTGTGCTCTAGAGCCCACGAGTGACAACTACTGAGCCCACGTGCCACAACTACTGAAGCCCACGTACCTAGAGCCCATGCTCCTCAACAAGAGAAGCCACCACAATGAGAAGCCCACAAAGAAGAGTAGCCCCAGCTCGCCACAACTAGACCTGTGCTCAGCAACGAAGACCCAGTGCAGCCAAAAATAAAGTAATTAATTAATTTTAAAAGCCCATACATTTCCCAAGAATCCTTAATATTGGCATTTAGAGTTTTAGAACTAAACCTCAACTATATATATTTGTGTGTATGTATATAATTATGTATATACATATGTATATATATTTTATTACATATTGACATATGTAATAAAACTACTAAGCAATTGCTGGATTTTTAATTGATGTGTAAATAATCAGGATGTCAGGAAAGAGCTTTCACTGGGTAGAATCTTACAGCAACATTACATTCCTTGAAGTGTATTGAAGGAGTTCTTTTTTTTTTTGCTACTGGATGAAAATTCGGGCCGTTCCATACCTTTTCAAATAATACCTAGTATCATCGTCATCATCATCCCATGATCACTATGAGCTACCAAACATAGCAGCAGGTTATTTTGTTCACTCTTATATAATACTAAAAATTCTAACCATTTGATTTTTTTAAAGCTAAATCTTTTCCCCTCCATCAGACAGGCTTGTAGTTGGTGGAGGGGGATGTCTCCTTCTCTCTCTACCTCTCACTCAGTTCACCTTTAGTGTTTCTGAACTCTCTGCAATTGAAAGTGAAGAGAGTCAAGAGAGATAAGGAGGCACAGCAAAATTCTTACCTGACTGCTACTGCCATGAGATATAACACTAAGCTTTTTAGACCTGGCTAATATTTAAAGCTTCCTTTACTTAAGAGGGGAATTTTTTTGGTATATCAGTTAACTTTTTCTGTGAGCAAATTATCCCAACACTTGGTGACTTAAAACACAGCTCTTTATTATTTTTCATGAGTACACAGGTCAGCTGTGTACTGCTGCTGACTGGGCCAGGCCTTTCTTCTCTTGGTTGGGTTGGCTCATATGTCAGATCATGGCTAAACTGTGACTGGATGGTTTCAGAAGGCCTTACTTATATGTTTGGAGGTAGGTTTACTATCGCCTGAGACAGCAGGCTTAGCTGTGTTTAATGTCTCATCTTTAAAGAGGATAATATGCCCTCTTCACATGACAAGGTGCAAAGAACAGGAAAAAGGAAGACTATCCTTGATGCACAAGCACTTTTCAAATTTCTTCCATTTTTGCTTTTATTCTATTGGCAAAAAAAAAAAAAAAAAAATCATGTGACCAAGCACAGAGTTGGCATGAGAAGGGACAAGCCAAGGGTGTGATTACAAGGACTTGTGACAAATTGTCAGCCATTATTGCAACAACTTATCACATATGGTCTTTTCAGAGACCGAGTCCCTGGTCATCTGTCACATTTCTTTCCCTTGATGCAGATCTTGCACTCTCCTCTGTCTTGCTGCTTACTTATTTAGCAGCCCCAAAGAATCTACTGATATCTGTGGCTTCTCTTTGTTGAGGTTTCCAGCCCATGATCCAAGAAAACCTAAAGCCACCTCTCTTATTCATGTGGCTTATACCTGGTCTCTGGGAAATATATCTTTTGTCCAAACCAGGAAATATAAACTGATCCCAATTCAGTTATATCTTATTTGCTCCCACATTTGGAAGAGCTAGCCATCCCACCTCTCCCCTTTTAACTGCAGGAGTCAAAGTGTCCACTTTATCACCCCAACTTCAGGAAACACATATCAAGCTCTCCACACAATTCTGTTGAAGCTGATCTCACTAATCTTGAGATAAGGGTCAGGCATCCATTATCCTTTACACTTGGGAATTGCTTGACTCACAGTTCACTAATAGCTATCTCAAAAATATATCTTTCAAATCTCTCTTAATCACCAATGACATGATTCTTTAAGAGCCTGGATCTAGGTAATGGATTAAGAATTATGTAACCAGATTTTTTTTCTTCAAAATATTCATCTTAGTCTGACACTCCAGTTTAGAGTTTCATAAATATTATACCTGTGGTCTCTCGGCGCCTCAGTTAAAACTGCTAAATTAACATCTTTTTGTATGTGGAAAGTGACAAAATTCATGTAATACGCATTTACCCTCCAAGTAAGAATGATGAAACAAATTGTAATAAAAATGTATTTAATTTTGTACGTATTGATTTAAACTCATCATTATGAGCTAGGTAGATCATCTTAAAGATCAATCTTTGATTACTGCATTACCTCTTCCACCCAGATCTATACCAATTAAAAATCTGATGGTTGTGCTAATTTTGCTTTTATTTAAGTAAATGGTAGACCTGTTGAAGAATAGAGAGCCAATAACAAAGTCTGAGTCTTGCCATGAGTGAATTTCCTACTGGTTGAAATAGAGTCATTAACAATTTATTTATTAAACATTCTAGGTTATTTTTCAGCAAAGGCTGAAAAACCAAATGTCACATGAAAACTCCAAAAGAATGAATTAGTTGAGGTCATTTATGTAGAACACAGGATCTGACACACAGTAAAAATGCAACAAATGTTAGCTATTCCTACTATTATGATAACAACATGTTTACACGGATTCTTAGGTTAGCAATTACTAGAGTTAGGGTTAAATTTCTCACGTGTTCTTTGTTTAACTACCTACCCTCTGAACTCTCTATTCCACCAAACATCCAAACAGCATCTACTACATAGACTCTATTAATTCTTTATTTTGAAATAATTATAAAATTAACCTCTCTTTGGACATATCCTGAATATAGGAGGAGGGTCCAGGATAATAGTAGGTCTAGCTTTCCAGATTGCACAAAGTTGCTGCTAGTCTCTGAGAGATACTTCTTCTAAAATCCTATCAACACCCACACATGTGCTACTGTATGAAAATCCGTTTCTCTACTATCTCTTCTACTATTCTTTTTTTTTTTTTTTTTTTTTTTTTAGATGTTTGGGGTAGGAGTTTATTAATTAATTAATTTATTTTTGCTGTGTTGGGTCTTCGTTTCTGTGCGAGGGCTTTCTCTAGTTGTGGCAAGCGGGGGCCACTCTTCATCGCGGTGCGCGGGCCTCTCACTGTCGCAGCCTCTCCCGCTGCAGAGCACAGGCTCCAGACGCGCAGGCTCAGCAGTTGTGGCTCACGGGCTTAATTGCTCCGCGGCATGTGGGATCCTCCCAGACCAGGGCCCGAACCCGTGTCCTCCGCATCAGCAGGCAGACTCTCAACCACTGCGCCACCAGGGAAGCCCCATCTTCTACTATTCTTAAATGATGAGAATTTAGGCCTTTAGCTTGCCTTGCAATAAAGCAACTGTTCTTCCAGAAACAGGGATTGAACAGATTGGCTGTCTTACCTAGACCATTTCATTGATCCTAGGGCAGACTTCCCAGGTTTCTTCTTTCCCTTTACCCTTTGGGGAAGCTCTTCCTAGGGAGCTCAGGACTGCAAGGCAGGCCACTCATATGGCTTAACCACAGGCCTCTTATGGTCCCTTTGTGTTTGTCTCTGACTTAACACTAAACCAAAAATTGATTTAGTTCTGTCTCCCAATTTCATTTTCTCACAGCAGGCAGTGGTACCTAGACCTCTTCAATCATTACAGTCTTCTTTTCTTTCATACCTCTTTCAAGAAGTGCTCTGATATTTTTCTCTTCTTTCTACCCTTTCCTTGTAGAAGGTAGTTAACTACTTTGACATATATTTCTTTTCTAAGAAGGCTATAAACTTTTAATATTTCTTCCAGTTGACTCACTCTTTTATTTGCTTTTAATAAGGACTTCAGCTGGGGATTTAGCACTCATGCATAGTTTATTTTAATAACATTCACACTAGTTTCTCCCACTAGAATGTGGATAGGACTTTATTTTGCTTACCACTTGTATTAGTCTGCTCAGGCTGCTGTAATAAAATACCAGAGACTGTGTGGCTTAAACGACAGTAGTTTATCTTCTCATAGTTCTGGAGGCTGGAAAATCCAAGCTCAGGGTGCTGGTTGATTCAGTTCCTGCTGAGAGCTCTCTTCCTGGCTTGCAGATAGCTGCCTTCTCCCTGTGTCCCCACAAGGTAAAGAGACAGAGTCTCTTGTGTCTCCTCTTATAAGGACGTTAATCTTATAGGATTAGGGTCCTACCCTTATGATTCCATTTAACCTTAATTATTTCCTTACTCCAAATATGGTCACGTTGGGGGTTAAGTTTTCAACATATAAGTTGTGAGAGGACACAATGAAATCCTTAGTACCACTTTAGCCCAGGACCTAAA
Organism: Hyperoodon ampullatus; assembly: GCF_949752795.1. Taxonomy (NCBI): domain Eukaryota; kingdom Metazoa; phylum Chordata; class Mammalia; order Artiodactyla; family Ziphiidae; genus Hyperoodon; species Hyperoodon ampullatus. The sequence continues at coordinate 94,491,592 of NC_136915.1, forward strand.
AGTGGCGGGTATATAGTAGTCTCTTTATGAATTTTTTTTGAATGAAAATACATATGAATGAATGGAATATTTCTCTGCTTAGGTGTCTATATACCACAGTATTACAAATGAGTTTTCTATCAAAATGATTAACCTATTAATCATCCTAAGGAGCCATACTGTATATAATACTTCTATTATGAAAAGATGAATTTTATTCCTGACTTCATACCAGAGTCCAGATAGCTCATGTTCAACCAAATTGTAGCATTTATTGAGTTCCTGTGCTATAAAAGTACATGGAGTCCAGATCAAGTGGGAGACTCTATGAAAGCACAGAATAGTATATAAATCATGGTAGAAAGGAAACAATGACAAAAGGGAAATATAAAAATAAACTCTGATAGTGTCTAGGAGGGACATTATGTAACTTTTAGCATGGAAAGAATTCAGAGAAAGTGTCATAAGGAGATTTGATTGCTTTGGTAGAAATTGCTCTAAAAGAGAAGGGAATTTGGATAGAGCTAAAAATCAGAGCCAGAACGTATATACAGGAGTGTCAAATGGTCCAGTTTCAGAGTGGGAAAAATCTGGGCATGCTCCAAATCCTATTCAATATTTTCCTTAAACATACTATACATATTCTTGTATCTGCATTATAGATGCTACCCTTCACTGAGTTGCTATAATCTTTATCCTCCCTAAATTTTATTTCCTAACCCTTATGCCTCATACAAAAGAGACACTCAATAAATTCTTTTTGGTAATTACATATTATAAAGTTAAAAATGTAGTGAAATTTTCTGAATTCTGAACTCAAATATTAAAGTAGATCAGTGATGACTGGGAGTTTGTTGGGGACCGAGGAGTACATGGGGGGAATTAAGTGATCAGAGATGGTAGGCTGGGGTTACCACTAGGCCACGGTTCTCTCACTGAGCATCTTGGATACCACCATGTGACTATCCCTTTGGAAATCAGCTCCTAGCATTCACAGGCATGATATCCCATAGACTAGAAATGAGAAGAGTGAAGAGATGTTTGAGATAAAACTGGTTCAGTACCACTGAGATGATACTGCTGTTAAGGAGCTGGACTTGGATTAAAAGAAGGAAATTGCTAGTTGAGATTTATGTTATACTAAATCACTCCAATGTGGTTGAGAAAGATGGACTGAAGGAGCAAGAAACAAGGTAGCAGGACCACTTAGAAGGCCACAGCAAGGGCGTGGCTCAGAGGTGATGAAGATCTTAATTTAAACAAGGAGAGAGAGAGAGAGAGGGAAAGGAGCTGAGAGGTGAATCCTTATAATGCTGCAAAATATTTATAATGCTGGAAGTTTGCATTCCCATACTGACCCGGAGTCTCAGAATCACTTGCATGTTTTCAGGGAGGTAGAATCAATTCAGTGTCTGGATGGCTAACTTGTAACAACATAATTTCATCTGAAAAGTTCAATGGTACCTGAAGAAAAGGGGAGGAATAAATTGGGACTTAGTACTAAAAAGAAAAAAAAGCAACTCAATAAGAAAGAGGGGGGAAGTTTCAACAAAACAAATGTAAAAACGACCGTTAGCACATAAAAAAACATTATTCAACATCGTTTGTCATCTGGAGAAAGCAAATTAAAACCATGATGAAATATCACTATACACTGGACAAAATAACTAAAATTTAAAAGGTTGGAAACAATAAAAGTCACTGAATGCTAGCTTGGCAATGAGAATTCTCATAGTGATTTTGGAGGTACAAAGTATTAGTATGGCCTCTCCTGGCTTTAGTTGTAATTATAATCACCTGTGTTTATGCAAAGTTTATTATTTTCAAATTACTCACTAGGGACCTGATTAAAAATGGTGTGCATGCTCGTCATTTCTTAGTTCACTAAACTCCTCTGATAACGCATGTTTCCCTTTTCAGTCATGCTACAGGGAAGTAAGAAATCTAAGGACAAGATAGAAGGAAGAAAAATAAAATTAAAAGAAATTAACACTGCCCAAAGGTACATATGTATCACTATGGTAGAAATTAGGCACATACATCACAGAGAAGAGAAAAATTCCCATGTTAGGAAACTGCCTATTGGCTACCACAAGTTTGTTCCCAGCCTTCAATATCTTCAATATATGCTCCATTTGCTTGATCTCTAAGGATCCTTTAATTCTTCATGACATTGTCACCAGCTCACCAGAACCTCCAATATTAATACTGGTTTTGTATGCAAGTCAGATAAAAAATAACTGTGCAAAAAGAAAATTGGATAAGATTAATTTTACTTACTAAAAATTAATACAAGAAATACAAAATTCATTGCCTATTGCAAATCTTCAGGACAGCCTGAGGGTAAAAGATTATGTTTTTCTTATATATGCCAATTGTTACTACCACATTACTTCTTAGGGTGAAGTAAAAATGTAGCCAAACCATTAAGGCCATTTCAGTCTCAAAAGTTATAGGCATAGGTATAGATATGGAAATAGTAAAAGTAATAGGAATAGGAATAGATATAGGGATAGATATATAGATGATATATTGGTATAGATATAGATATAGGAGAGTATGCAGATGTGAAAATAGAAGTGAGTGTAGGTATAGGTTTAGGTGTCAAGACTTAGGTATAGGTATTGTTATTATTATTTTTTAACATTTTTATTGGAGTATAATAGATTTATAATGTTGTGTTAGTTGCTGCTGTATAACAAAGTGAATCAACTATACGTATATATATATATGCCCATATCACATCCCCCTTGCATCTCCCTCCTACCCTCCCTATCCCACCCTCTAAGTGGTCATAAAACACCTAGCTGATCTCCCTGTGCTATGTGGCTGCTTCCCACTAGCTATAGATTTTACATTTGGTAGTGTATATATGTCCATGCCACTCTCACTTTGTCCCAGCTTACCCGTCCCCCTCCCCATGTCCTCAGGTCCATTCTCTACAAATGTGTCTTTATTCCTGTCCTGCCCCTATGTTCTTCAGAAAAATTATTATTATTATTATTATTATTAGATTCCATATATATGTGTTAACATATGGTATTTATTTTTCTCTTTCTGACTTACTACACTCTGTATGACAGACTCTAGGTCCATCCACCTCACTACAAATAACTCAGTTTCATTTCTATTTATGGCTGAGTCATATTCCATTGTGTATATGTGCCACATCTTCTTTATCTATTCATCTGTCGATGGACACTTAGGTAACTTCCATGTCCTGGCTATTGTAAATAGTGCTGCAGTGAACATTGTGCTACATGACTCTTTTTGAATTCTGGTTTTTTCAGGGTATTTGCCCAGTAGTGGGATTGCTGGGTCACATGGTAGTTCTATTTGTAGTTTTTTAAGGAACATGCATACTGTTCTCCATAGTGGCTGTATCAATTTATATTCCCACCAACAGTGCAAGAGTGTTCCCTTTTCTCCACACCCTCTCCAGCATTTATTGTTTGTAGATTTTTTGTTGATGGCCATTCTGACCAGTGTGAGGTGATACCTCATTGTAATTTCGATTTGCATTTCTCTAATGATTAGTGATATTGAGCATCATTTCATGTGTTTGTTGGCGATCTGTATATCTTCTTTGGAGAAATGTCAATTTAGATCTTCTGCCCATTTTTGGATTGGGTTGTTTGTTTTTTCTGATATTGAGCTGCATGAGCTGCTTGTATATTTTGGAGGTTAATGCTTTGTCAGTTGCTCTGTTTGCAAATATTTTCTCCCATTCTGAGGGTTGTCTTTTTGTCTTGTTTATGGTTTCCTTTGCTGTGCAAAAGCTTTTAAGTTTTATTAGGTCCCATTTGTTTATTTTTGTTTTTATTTCCATTTCTCTAGGAGGTGGGTCAAAAAGTATCTTGCTGTGATTTATGTCATAGAGTGTTCTGCCTATGTTTTCCTCTGAGTTTTATAGTGTCTGGCCTTACATTTAGGTCTTTAATCCCTTTTGAGTTTATTTTTGTGTATGTTGTTAGGGAGTGTTCTAATTTCATTATTTTACATGTAGCTGTCCAGTTTTTCCAGCACCATTTATTGAAGAGACTGTCTTTTCTCCATTGTATATTTTTGCCTCCTTTATCAAAGATAAGGTGACCATATGTCCATGGGTTTATATCTGAGCTTTCTATCCTCTTCCACTTATCTATATTTTGTTTTTGTGCCAGTACCATACTGTATTGATTACTGTAGCTTTCTAGCATAGTCTGAAGTCATGAAGCCTAATTCCTCCAGCTCCATTTTTCTATTTCAAGATTGCTTTGGCTATTCAGGGTCTTTTGTGTTTCCATACAAACTTTGAAATTCTTTGTTCTAGTTCTGTGAAAAATGCTATTGGTAGTTTGATAGTGACTGCATTGAATCTGTACATTGCTTTAGGTAGTATAGTCATTTTCACCATGTTGATTCTTCCAATCCAAGAATGTGGTATATCTCTCCATCTGTTTGTATCATCTTTAATTTCTTTCATCAGCGTATTATAGTTTTCTGCATACAGGTCTTTTGTCACCTTAAGTAGGTTTATTCCTAGGTATTTTATTCTTTTTGTTGCAGTGGTAAATGGGAGTGTTTTCTTAATTTCAATTTCAGATTTTTCATCATTAGTGTATAGGAATGCAAGAGATTTCTGTGCATTAATTTTGTATCCTGCTACTTTACCAAATTCATTGATTAGCTCTTGTAATTTTCTGGTAGCATCTTTAGGATTCTCTATGTAGAGTATCATGTTGTCTGCAAACAGTGACAGCTTTACTTCTTTCCGATTTGGGTTCCTTTTTCTTCTTTTCCGTTTCTGATAGCTGTGGCTAACACTTCCAAAACTGTGTTGAGTAATAGCAGTGAGAGTAGACAACCTTGTCTTGTTCCTGAACTTAGAGGAAATGGTTTCAGTTTTTCACCATTGAGAATGATGTTGGCTGTGTGTTTGTCATATATGGCCCTTATTATGTTGAGGTGAGTTACATCTGTGCTTATTTTCTGGAGAGTTTTTATGATAAATGGGTGTTGAATTTTGTCAAAAGCTTTTTCTGCATCTATTTGGATAATCATATGGTTTTTATCCTTCATTTTTTTTAATATGGTGTATCACATTGATTGATTTGTGTATATTGAAAAATCCTTGCATTCCTGGGATAACCCCACTTGAACATGGTGTATGATCCTTTTAATGTGCTGCTGAATTCTGTTTGCTAGTATATTGTTGAAGATTTTTGCATCGATGCTCATCAGTGATATTGGCCTGTAGTTTTTTTTTCTTTTTGTGACATCTTTGTCTGGTTTTGGTATCAGGGTGATGGTAGCCTCATAGAATGAGTATCGGAGTGTTCTTTCCTCTGCTGTATTTTGGAAGAATTTGAGAAGGATACGTGTTAGCTCTTCTCTAAATGTTTGATAGAATTCTCCTGGGCAGCCATCTGGTCCTAGGCTTTTGTTTGCTGGAAGATTTTTAATAACAGTTAATTTCAGTGCTTTTGATTGGTCTGTTTACATGCTCTATTTCTTCCTGGTTCAGTTTCAGATGTTTGTGTTTTTTCAAGAATTTATCCATTTCTTCCAGGTTATCCATTTTATTGGCATAGAGTTGCTTGTAGTAATCTTTCATGATCCTTTGTATTTCTGCAGTGTCAGTTGTTACTTCTACTTTTTCATTTCTAATTCTGTTGATTTGAGTCTTCTCCCTTTTTTTCTTGATGAGTCTGGCTAATGGTTTATCAATTTTGTTTAGATTCTCAAAGAACCAGCTTTTAGTTTTATTGTTCTTTGCTATTGTTTCCTTCATTTCTTTTTCCTGTATTTTCGTTCTGATCTTTATGATTTCTTTCCTTTTGCTAACTTTGTGGGTTTTTTATTTTCGTTCTCTAATTGCTTTATGTGTAAGTTTAGGTTGTTTATTTGAGATTTTTATTGTTTCTTGAGGTAGGATTGTATTGCTATAAACTTCCCTCTTTGAACTGCTTTTGCTGCATCCCATAGGTGTTGGATTGTTCTGTTTTCATTGTCATTTGTTTCTAGGTATTTTTTTATTTCCTCTTTGATTTCTTCAGTGATCTCTTGTTTTTTTTAGGAGCATATTGCTTATGCTCTGTGTGTTTGTATTTTTTACAATTTTTTTCCTGTAATTGATACCTAGTCTCCTAGTGCTGTGGTCGGAAAAGACACTTGATATGATTTCAGTTTTCTTAAATTTACCAAGGCTTGATTTGTGACCCAAGATATGATGTATCCTGTAGAATGTTCCATGAGCCCTTGAGAAGAAAGAGTATTCTGTTGTTTTTGGATGGAATGTCCTATAAATATCAATTAAGTCCATCTTGTTTAATGTATCATTTAAAGCTTGTGTTTCCTTATTTATTTTCATTTTGGTTGATCTGTCCATTGGTGAAAGTGAAGTGTTAAAGTCTCCTACTATGATTGTATTACTGTCGATTTCCCCTTTTATGGCTGTTAGCATTTGCCTTATATATTGAGGTACCCCTATGTTGGATGCATAAATATTTACAATTGCTATATCTTCTTCTTGGATTGATCCATTGATCTTTATGTAGTGTTCTTCTTTGTTCTGTGTAATAGTCTTTATTTTAAAGTCTATTTTGTCTGATATGAGAATTGCTACTCCAGCTTTCTTTTGATTTTCATTTCATGGAATATCTTTGTCCATCCCCTCACTTTCAGTCTGTATGTGTCCCTAGGTCTGAAGTGGGTTTCTTGTAGACAGCATATGTATGAGTCTTGTTTTTGTATCCATTCAGCCAGCCTCTGTCCTTTGGTTGGAGCCTTTAATCAATTTACATTTAAGGGATTTATTGATATGTATGTTCCTATTACCATTTTCTTAATTGTTTTGTGTTTGTTATTGTAAATCTTTTCCTTCTCTTGTGTTTCCTGCCTAAGGAAGTTCCTTTAGCATTTGTTATAGAGCCGGGTTGGTGGTACTGAATTCTCTTAGCTTTTGTTTTTCTGTAAAGGTTTTAATTTCTCCATCAAATCTGAATGAGATCCTTGCTAGGTAGAGAAATCTTGGTTGTAGGTTTTTCCCTTTCATCACTTTAAATATGTCCTGTCACTCTCTTCTGGCTTGCAGAATTTCTGCTGAAACATCAGCTGTTAACATTATGGGGATTCCCTTGTATATTATTTGTTGCTTTTTCCTTGCTGCTTTCAATATTTTTTCTTTGTATTTAATTTTTGACAGATTGGTTAATATGTGCCTTGGAGTGTTTCTCATTGGATTTATCTTGTATGGGACTCTCTGTGTATCCTGGAATTGATTGACTATTTCCTTTCCCATATTAAGGAAGTTTTCAACTATAATCTCTTCAAATGTTTTCTCAGTCCCTTTCTATTTCTCTTCTTCTTCTGGGACCTCTGTAATTTGAATATTGTTGTGTTTAACTCAGAGGTCTCTGAGACTGTCCTAAATTCTTTTCATTGTTTTTTCTTTATTGTGCTCTGTGGTAGTTATTTCCACTATTTTATCTTCCAGGTCACTTATCTGTTCTTCTCTCTCAGTTATTATGCTATGGCTTCCTTCTAGAGAATTTTTAATTTTGTTTGTTTTGTTGTTTAATATTGTTTGTTTGCTCTTTATTTCTTTTAGGTGCTTGTTAAAAGTTTCTTGTATTTTCTCCATTCTATTTCTCAGAGTTTGGGTCATCTTTACTATCATTACTCTGAATTGTTTTTCAGGTAGTCTGCCTATTTCCTCTTCATTAGATTGGTATGTGGGTTTTTTCCTTGTTCCTTCATCTGCTGTGCATTTCTCTGTCTTCTCATTTTTCTTTACTTACTGTGTTTGGGGTCTCCTTTTCTCAAGCTGCAGGTTCATAGTTCCCATTGTTTTTGTGTCTGCTCTCAGAGGGTAAGGTTGGTTCGGTGGGTTGTGTAGGCTTCCTGGTGTAGGGGACTGGTGCCTGTGTTCTGGTGGATGAGGCTGGATCTTTTCTTTCTGGTGGGCAGTACTGCATCCGATGGTGTGTTTTGGGGTGGCTTTGATCTTATTATGATTTTAGGCAACCTCTCTCCTAATGGGTGGGGTTGTGTTCCTGTCTTGCAGTTGCTTGGCTTGGGTTGTCCAGCACTGGAGTTTGCTGGTCATTGAGTGGAACTGGGTCTTAGCGTTGAGATGGAGATCTCTGGGAGAGCCCTTGCCTATTGATATTATGTGGGACCAGGAGGTCTCTGGTGGGCCAGTGTCCTCAACTCGCTTCTCCCACCCCAGACGCTCAGGTCTGACACCCATCTGGAGCACCAAGACCCTGTGAGGCCCACAGCACCCACGATTCTTCCCCATCTACAATGCACAGGGATTCATCTAGCCAAGTGTGCTGCTCTGCATCTTTCAGCTCACTGATCCCAATCCAGGGGTCATGCACATTGCATGCATTTAAGACACTCCAGAGAGAGCCTCTGCATGTCTGAAGCAAGGTCTTGGAACAACACCACAACGTGTGTGGCAGTTGGCAGGCAGGATATGGCAGAAGTCTTTCCTTCTGGGGGCAGGAGGAGGTTTGCAGTTATCGGTATAGGTATTGTTATATACAAAATGTGTAAGAAATGTAAAATAATAAGAATTATAAAGTGTAAGGCAGTAGTTTTTTTTTGTTTTCTTTTTTTTTAATTAGTTTCTGCTTTATAACAAAGTGAATCAGATATATCTGTTCCCACATACCTTCGCTCATGCATCTCCCGCCTTCCCAGCCTCTCCATCCCACCCCTCCAGGCGGTCACAAAGCACCGAGCTGATCTCCCTGTGCTCTGCAGCTGCTTCCCACTATCTATCTACCTTACGTTTGGTAGTGTATATATGTCCATGCCTCTCTTTCGCTTTGTCACAGCTTACCCTTCCCCCTCCCCATATCCTCAAGTCCATTCTCAAGTAGGTCTGTGTCTTTATTTCCGTTTTACCCCTAGGTTCTTCATGACATTTATTTTTAATTCCATATATATGTGTTAGCATATGGTATTTCTCTTTCTCTTTCTGACTTACTTCACTCTGTATGACAGACTCTAGGTCTATCCACCTCACAACAAATAGCTCAGTTTCATTTCTTTTTATGGCTGAGTAATATTCCATTGTATATATGTGCCACATCTTCTTTATCCATTCATCCGATGATGGACACTTAGGTTGTTTCCAGCTCCGGGCTATTGTGAATAGAGCTGCAATGAACATTTTGGTACATGTCTCTTTTTGAATTATGGTTTTCTCAAGGTATATGCCTAGTAGTGGGATTGCTGGGTCATATGGTAGTTCTATTTGTAATTTTTTAAGGAACCTCCATACTGTACTCCATAGTGGCTGTACCAATTCACATTCCCACCAGCAGTGTAAGAGTGTTCCCTTTTCTCCACACCCTCTCCAGCATTTATTGTTTCTAGATTTCTTGATGATGGCCATTCTGACTGGTATGAGATGATATCTCATTGTAGTTTTGATTTGCATTTCTCTAATGATTAATGATGTTGAGCATTCTTTCATGTGTTTGTTGGCAGTCTGTTTATCTTCTTTGGAGAAATGCCTATTTAAGTCTTCTGCCCATTTTTGGATTGGGTTGTTTGTTTTTTTTGCTACTGAGGTGCATGAGCTGCTTGTAAATTTTGGAGATTAATCCTTTGTCAGTTGCTTCATTTGCAAATAGTTTCTCCCATTCTGAGGGTTGTCTTTTGGTCTTGTTTATGGTTTCCTTTGCTGTGCAAAAGCTTTTAAGTTTCATTAGGTCCCATGTGTTTATCTTTGTTTTTATTTCCATCTGTCTAGGAGGTGGGTCCAAAAGGATCTTGCTGTGATTTGTGTCATAGAGTGTTCTGCCTATGTTTTCCTCTAAGAGTTTGATAGTTTCTGGCCTTACATTTAGGTCTTTAATCCATTTTGAGCTTATTTTTGTGTATGGTGTTACAGAATGATCTAATCTCATACTTTTACATGTCCCTGTCCAGTTTTCCCAGCACCAATTATTGAAGAGGTGTCCTTTCTCCACTGTACATACCTGCCTCCTTTATCAGAGATAAGTTGACCATATATGCGTGGGTTTATCTCTGGGCATTCTATCCTGTTCCATTGATCTATCTTTCTGTTTTTGTGCCAGCACCACACTGTCTTGATTACTGTAGCTTTGTAGTATAGTCTGAAGTCTGGGAGCCTGATTCCTCCAGCTCCGTTTTTCGTTCTTAATATTGCTTTGGCTATTCGGGGTCTTTTGTTTTTCCAAACAAATTTTGAAATTTTTTGTTCTAGTTCTGTGAAAAATGCCAGTGGTAGTTTGATAGGGATTGCATTGAATCTGTAGATTGCTTTGGGTAGTAGAGTCATTTTCACAATATTGATTCTTCCAATCCAGGAGCATGGTATATCTCTCCATCTCTTTGTATCATTTTTAATTTCTTTCATCAGTGTCTTATAATTTTCTGCATACAGGTCTTTTGTCTCCTTAGGTAGGTTTATTCCTAGATATTTTATTCTTTGTCTTGCAATGGTAAATGGGAGTGTTTTCTTGATTTCATTTTCAGATTTTTCATCATTAGTGTACAGGAATGCAGGGATTTCTGTGCATTAATTTTGTATCCTGCTACTTTACCAAATTCATTCATTAGCTCTAGTAGTTTTCTGGTAGCATCTTTAGGATTCTCTATGTATAGTATCATGTCATCTGCAAACAGTGACAGCTTTACTTCTTCTTTTCCGATTTGGATTCCTTTTATTTCCTTTTCTTCTCTGATTGCTGTGGCTAGAACTTCCAAAACTAGGTTGAATAAGAGTGGTGAGAGTGGGCAGCCTTGTCTTGTTCCTGATCTTAGTGGAAATGGTTTCAGTTTTTCACCATTGAGGACAATGTTGGCTGTGGGTTTGTCATATATGGCCTTTATTATGTTGAGGAAAGTTCCCTCTATGCCTACTTTCTGCAGGGTTTTTATCATAAATGGGTGTTGAAGTTTGTCAAAAGCTTTCTCTGAATCTATTGAGATGATCATATTGTTTTTCTCCTTCAACTTGTTAAGATGGTGTATCACATTGATTGATTTGCATATATTGAAGAATCCTTGCATTCCTGGAATAAACCCCACTTGATCATGGTGTATCATCCTTTTAATGTGCTGTTGGATTCTGTTTGCTAGTATTTTGTTGAGGATTTTTGCATCTATGTTCATCAGTGATATTGGCCTGTAGTTTTCTTACTTTGTGACATCCTTGCCTGGTTTTGGTATCAAGGTGATGGTGGCCTCATAGAATGAGTTTGGGAGTGTTCCTACCGCTGAAATTGTTTGGAAGAGTTTGAGAAGGATGGGTGTTAGCTCTTCTCTAAATGTTTGATAGAATTCGCCTGTGAAGCCATCTGGTCCTGGGCTTTTGTTTGTTGGAAGATTTTTAATCACAGTTTCAATTTCAGTGCTTGTGACTGGTCTATTCATATTTTCTATTTCTTCCTGATTCAGTCTTGGCAGGTTGTGCATTTCTAAGAATTTGTCCATTTCTTCCAGGTTGTCCATTTTATTGGCATAGAGTTGCTTGTAGTAATCTCTCATGATCTTTTGTATTTCTGCAGTGTCAGTTGTTACTTCTCCTTTTTCATTTCTAATTCTATTGATTTGAGTCTTCTCCCTTTTTTTCTTGATGAGTCTGGCTAATGGTTTGTCAATTTTGTTTATCTTCTCAAAGAAACAGTTTTTAGTTTTATTGATCTTTGCTATCGTTTCCTTCATTTCTTTTTCATTTATTTCTGAGCTGATCTTTATGATTTCTTTCCTTCTGCTAACTTTGGGGGTTTTTTGTTCTTCTTTCTCTAATTGCTTTAGGTGCAGGGTCAGGTTGTTTACTCGAGATGTTTCCTCTTTATTTAGGTGGGATTGTATTGTTATAAACTTCCCCCTTAGAACTGCTTTTGCTGCATCCCGTAGGTTTTGGGTCGTCGTGTCTCCATTGTTATTTGTTTCTAGGTATTTTTTGATTTCCTCTTTGATTTCTTCAGTGATCACTTTGTTATTGAGTAGTGTATTGTTTAGCCTCCATGTGTTTGTATTTTTTACAGATCTTTTCCTGTAATTGATGTCTAGTCTCATAGCATTGTGGTCGGAAAAGATACTTGATACAATTTCAATTTTCTTAAATTTACCAAGGCTTGATTTGTGACCCAAGATATGATCTATCCTGGAGAATGTTCCATGAGCACTTGAGAAAAATGTGTTTTCTGTTGTTTTTGGATGGAATGTCCCATAAATATCAATTAAGTCCATCTTGTTTAATGTATCATTTAAAGCTTCTGTTTCCTTTTTTACTTTCATTTTGGATGATCTGTCCTTTGGTGAAAGTGGGGTTTTAAAGTCCCCTACTCTGAGTGTGTTACTGTCGATTTCCCCTTTTATGGCTGTTAGTGTTTGGCTTATGTATTGAGGTGCTCCTCTGTTGGGTGCATAAATATTTACAATTGTTATATCTTCTTCTTGGATCGATCCCTTGATCATTATGTAGTGTCCTTCTTTGTCTCTTCTAATAGTCTTTATTTTAAAGTCTATTTTGTCTGATATAAGAATTGCTACTCCAGCTTTCTTTTGATTTCCATTTGCATGGAATATCTTTTTCCATCCCCTTACTTTCAATCTGTATGTGTCTCTAGGTCTGAAGTGGGTCTCTTGTAGACAGCATATATATGGGTCTTGTTTTTGTATCCATTCAGCCAATCTGTGTCTTTTGGTGGGAACATTTAGTCCATTTACATTTAAGGTAATTATTGATATGTATTTTCCTATTCCCATTTCCTTACTTTTTATGGGTTCGTTATTGTAGGTATATTCCTTCTGTTGTGTTTCTTGCCTAGAGAAGTTCCTTTAGCATTTGTTGTAAAGCTGGTTTGGTGGTGCTGAACTCTCTCAGCTTTTGCTTGTCTGTAAACATTTTAATTTCACCATCAAATCTGAATGAGATCCTTGCTGGGTAGAGTAATCTTCGTTGCAGTTTTCTCTCCTTCATCACTTTAATTATGTCCTGCCACTCCCTTCTGGCTTGTAGAGTTTCTGCTGAGAGATCAGCTGTTAACCTGATGGGGATTCCCTTTTGTGTTATTTGTTGTTTTTCCCTTGCTGCTTTTAATATGATTTCTTTGTGTTTAATTTTTGACAGTTTGATTAATATGTGTCTTGGTGTATTTCTCCTTGCATTTATTCTGTATGGGACTCTCTGTGCCTCCTGGACTTGATTAACTATTTCCTTTCCCATATTAGGGAAGTTTTCAACTATAATCTCTTCAAATATTTTCTCAGTCCCTTTCTTTTTCTCTTCTTCTTCTGGAACCCCTATAGTTTGAATGTTGGTGCATTTACTGTTGTCCCAGACGTCTCTGAGACTGTCCTCTGTTATTTTCATTCTTTTTTCTTTATTTTGCTCTGCATCAGTTATTTCCACTATTTTATCTTCCACCTCACTTATCCGTTTTTCTGCCTCAGTTATTCTGCTATTGATCCCATCTAGAGTATTTTTCATTTCATTTATTGTTTTCAAACGATGCATGATTCATCTTTAGTTCTTCTAGGTCCTTGTTAACAGTTTCTTGCATTTTGTCTATTCTATTTCCAAGATTTTGGATCTGGGAAATAGAATCTTTACTATTTTCTGAATTCTTTTTCAGGTAGACTGCCTATTTCCTCTTCATTTGTTAGGTCTGGTAGGTTTTTATCTTGCTCCTTCACCTGCTGTGTGTTTTTATGTCTTCTCATTTTGCTTATGTTACTGTGTTTGGGGTCTCCTTTTTGCAGGCTGCAGATTCGTAGTTCCCATTGTTTTTGGTGTCTGTCCCCAGTGGCTAAGGTTGTTTCAGTAGGTTGTGTAGGCTTCCTGGTGGGGGGGACTAGAGCCTGTGTTCTGGTGGTTGAGGCTTGATCTTGTCTTTCTGGTGGACAGGTCCACATCTGGTGGTGTGTTTTGGGGTGCCTGTGGCCTTATTATGTTTTTAGGTAGCCTCTCTGCTAATGGGTGGGTTTGTGTTCCTGCCTTGCTAGTTGCTTGGCATAGGGTGACCAGCACTGTAGTTTGCTGGTCGTTGACTGCAGCTGGGTCCTGGTGTTGAGATGGAGATCTCTGGGAGATTTTCGTCACTTGATATTATGTGGAGCTGGGAGGTCTCTTGTGTACCCATGTCCTGAAGTTGGCTCTCCCAGCTCAGAGGCACAGCACTGACTCCTGGCTGCAGCACCAAGAGCCTTTCATCTACCTGGGTCAGAATAAAAGGGATAAAAAGTAGAAAGAAAGAATTAGTAGAAGAAATAAAGAGTGAGAGAAAGAAAGGAAGAAGGAAAGAAAGGAGGGAGGGAGGGAGGAATGAAAGAAAAAGCAAGAGTGAAAGGAAGATGGGAGGGAGGGATGGAGGAAGGAAAGAAAGAAAGAAAGACAGGAGGGAGGGAGGAAGGAAAGAAAAAGAAAGAGTGAAAGGAAGAAGGGTGGGAGGGAGGGGGGAAGGAAAGAAAGAGAGACAGGAGGAAGGGAGGGAGGGAGGAAGGAAAGAAAAAGAAAGAGTGAAAGGAAGAAGGGAGGGAGGGAGCTAGGGAGGAAAGAAAGAGAGAAAGAAGGAATGGAGGGGAAGAGGGAGGGAGGGAGGAAGGGAAGGTAGGAAAAAAAGAAAGAGCAGGTAAAGTAAAATAGAATAAAGTATAAAATATAGTAGCGTTATTAAAATTAAAAAGTAATTATTGAAAAAAAAACGGACAGATACAACCCTGGGACATATGGTGGAAGCAAATCTATACAGAGAAAATCTCACACAGAAGGATACACATACACATTCATAAAAAGAGAGCAGGGGGAAAAATCAAAAATCTTGCTCTCCAAGTCCACCTCCTCAATTTGGGATAATTCGTTGTAAAAAGAGGAAAAGGGCGAAAAGTCTGAAATCTTGCTCTCTAAGTCCACCTCCTTAATTTGGGATAATTCGTTGTAAAAAGAGGAAAAGGGGGGAAAGTCTTAAATCTTGTCCTCAAAGTCCACTTCCTCAATTTGGGATGATTCTCTGTCCATTCATGCACTCCACAGACACAGGGCACATCAAGTGGACTGTGGAGCTTTAATCCGCTGCCTCCGAGGCTACACAGAGAGATTTCCCTGTCTCTTCTCTGCTCTCACAGCTCCCGGGTCTCAGCCTTGGACCTGGCCCCGCCTCTGTGCGTAGGTCGCCGGAGGGCGTCCGTTCTTCGCTCAGACAGGACGGGTTTAAAGGAGCCGCTGATTCGGGGGCTTTGGCTCACTCAGGCAGAGGGGAGGGAGGGGCGCGCAGTGTGGGGCGGGCCTGCGGCGGCAGAGGCCGGCGTGACGTTGCACCAGACCGAGGCGCTCCGTGCGCTTTCCCGGGAAAGCTGTCCCTGGGTCCCGGGACCCCGGCAGTGGCGGGGTGCACAGGCTCCCCGGAAGGCGGGGTGGACAGTGACCCACGCTCGCACACAGGCCTTGTGGCGATGACAGCAGCAGCCCCAGCGTCCCACGCCCGTCTCCGGGGTCCGGGCCTTTAGCCGCGGCTCGCGCCCGTCTCTGGTGCTTCTTTAAGCAGCTCTCTTAATGCCCTCTCCTCGCGCACCAGGAAACAAAAGGGAAGAAAAAGTCTCTTGCCTCTTCGGCAGCTCCAGACTTTTTCCCCGGATTCCCTCCGGGCTAGCCGTGGTGCTAACCCCTTCAGGTTCTCTTCCTGCCGCCAGCCCCAGTCCTCTCCCTGCACTCCGACTGAAAGCCGATACCCGAGCCTCAGTTCCCAGCCCCGCCCGCCCCGGCGGCTGAGCAGACAAGCCTCTCGGCCTGGTGTGTGCCTGAGGGCACCGATCCTCTGTGCCGGAGTCTCTCCGCTTTGCCCTCCACATCCCTGTTGCTGTGCTCTCCTCCGCTACTCCGAAGCTTTCCCCCTCCGCCACCTGCAGTCTCCACCCGCGAAGGGGCTTCTAGTGTGTGGAAACCTTTCCTCCTTCACGGCTCCCTCCCACTGGTGCAGGTCCCGTCCCTATCATTTTGTCTCTGTTTATTCTTTTTTCTTTTGTCCTACCCAGTTATGTGGGGAGTTTCTTGCCTTTTGGGGGGTCTGAGGTCTTCTGTCTGCGTTCAGTAGGTGTTCTGTAGGAGTTGTTCCACGTGTAGATGAATTTCTGATGTATCTGTGGGGAGGAAGGTGATCTCCGTGTCTTACTCTTCCGCCTTCTTCCTCCGGGGTTCAAGGCAGTTGTTTTGTAGAAATCTGTGGTAAGCATTAAATCTACTGCCAGTTATCTTAGATACCCAATGATAAAAAGCTTAATATACCTTTTTATTTTTATTTAGTTATATTTTTATTGAAACATAGTTGATTTACAATGTTATATTAGTTTCAGGTGTACAACATAGTGATTCATTATTTTTATAGATTATACTCCGTTTAAAGTTATTGCAAAATAGTGACTATATTTCCTTGTGTTGTACAATATAACCTTG
This sequence comes from Hyperoodon ampullatus, assembly GCF_949752795.1. Lineage (NCBI taxonomy): Eukaryota > Metazoa > Chordata > Mammalia > Artiodactyla > Ziphiidae > Hyperoodon > Hyperoodon ampullatus. Next base: position 94,507,994 of record NC_136915.1, read on the forward strand.
TTGTTTATAACAAAAATTTAAGGGAGATTTGTTCTTCTTTTATTTTTTAAACAAATTTCTAGAAGAGTTTTGTCATGTGGTGCTTTAAATAAGGAACAGAATTACATAGTGAACAGTGTTTTAACCAGCAGTTTTTCAGCATCAGTCCTTAAAGGCCTGGCCCAGTTAGTGAACCACTCGATGGTTAAGTCAACAAGCAATTGTCTGCAGAAGTGAAGTAATTGTTATGTTATATATAGCCCTGCAGGGCTAAGGGTGGAAACAAGGAGCTGATAAGCAGGGCTCTCTAGATCTGGTCAACTAAAGTTCCAAGGACTCAGTAATCAGCCATAAATCATGTATTTTAAATGCATAAGCTTAACTTTTATATATATATTTCTATATGCTGTGACTCCATATAGCGTGAAATTACAAAAATAAAGCTGAAATTCAGAAATGCAAAGAAGATAATGCTGTTATATTTTTGATAACTTTGCTAGTCTGCTTCTCAAGCTGTGAACCATTTTATCTGGGTCCTTCAATGCCTGGAGAACCTCCCGTGTCAATTGCAACCCACGTAGCTTCTTCTGATGCTGGGGATCTCACTGAAGCCTGCCTATGACCTCCCATTGATCTCTAACTGTCTTCCTTGAAGCCATAGGGCACAGAATTGCTTTGTGCAATCATTCCCCAGCCTCCCTGATCCTATACACATACACATACACATACACATACACACCCAGTCAGAGATAACACTCAAGGATAAGTTACCATTTGGCATCAGAAGCTACATTTTGGTTTCCCCACAGGACAGATGGAAAACTCTGGATCCCTAGTACAGTATTCAAACTCAAAGTAAGGGAAACTGAAAAGTAGAAACTCAGATCCTCTGTACCTGCCTCCTCACCACACCACCATTTTTACTCTGTTGGAGACTTTCCTTTATACATGGTCATAGTTTGTCCCTGAGAAGCACTGTTCATTTACCTCCATGGAGATCCCTATGGAATGTGGGACACCAAACCCTCCACTTTGAATTTCCATCACCCAGTCTAACACTTCTTTCCCATTATCATGTTGTCTCTGGAAAAGTGCCTGTGTTACAGAACACTTTCCAATCTTCTCTTTCCTTCAGTTTCTCAAACAGTAGCTCTTCCTTTCACCCTTGCCATTGGACAAAGAATTGTCCCTTGTCACATTCTTGCTCAAGTGACATTTGTCTTTTCTCTTTCCTGGGGCCATCCTGTCAGTGTGTTCCAAACCTGCTTCAAAAGGAAGAGGAATAAAAAGTATACTTGTTCATTCAATATGTTCAAAATATCTTAATTATACTGAATTCATTTTTCAACTTATCCCCTATCTGTATTGTTGCCACTGCCATAACAATTTGGATACTTTAAAATTTTAGATGACACCTATAGAGCAATTAAAATTTTTTCTGGCTTTGGAGAGAAAACACACAAGTATATTTCTTAGATAACTGAATCATACCCATTGAGTCCAATGCTTTTGAATTAATGAACAATTTTAATACAAACATTTGTGGAATAAACATTATATCATCTTTTCTTCATAAACAGATTATTAAACATAATATTTATGGAAACATAAATACTTCCAGAATATTTTTATTAAAATAAGCAATTGCATAATGATATAATATGGTAATATCCCCAGAAATCTTTGAAAGATTGTATAAGGCTTTTGCTCCTACAGTTATTGGCTGTGTATTCCTACATGTTTGGTACACTTGTTTTTAAACCTCTTCTTACTGTTGATAATGTCCCTGTCTATTAAATACTTTCCACTTGATAGAAAGCAGCAAAAGCAAGATTCAAGACCTTGTCTACTTGACTCAAAATCTCCTGTTTTTCTAACTGTAACATATTGTGCATGAAAACTGTAAGTCTAAGACCATAAAAGCTCTAAAATCACCTTCTTCTAAAATCAATATGAAGCAGTTTTGGTGCTAGTAAATTGTAAAATGGGATCCAGTACCTGTTGAATGATCTTTAGTTGGATCATGTTCCAGATAAAGAAGACTGTTATATAAATATCCTCCAGATCAGTAAGATGACAGTCCATGTATACTATTTATGAAGATAAATGAAAGTTCATTAAATATTAAGAATTCTTAGAAAAAAAAGTGCTACATCAATTGATATAATAGAAACCTGTCTGGAGAGTCATGAAATCAGGTGTGTAACTCCTCTTTTTGATGGATTCTCATTCAATTAAGTAGATTTCTCTATAGATGAGAGAGTAAGAAATTAATAGGAAAAAGTCAGGAAAGTCATACAAACATATAAGTGCTATACTAGGATTTCATAGAGACCCATTATACATGTTTGGAATTCAGACTTCTTTTAGAGGAAAAGATTCAAGACTTCCTTCCTGACTAAGGTAAATGCACCTTCCCTGTATCCATTCCATTTCATTAGAGCACCTTTAAAATATATTTATCACAATATTTTGCAAATAGAATCTTAGTTATTGATTTAACTATTTTCTTCCTCTTCCTTATCTGTGTGCAGTTGAAGGCAAAACTGTTTTTCACCTTCGTTTATCTAGTTTCTAGTAAAATGCCCAGATCCAGACCATTATTTACTGAATTATTTCAATTCAGTTTATTTAATGAATATTTAAACCTTCAAAAAATCTGGCATGATTTTCCTGCTTAAAGAGAATTTTGAACTGATAACATATTGAATATTTTCTTTCTTTCTGTGAAATATATTTGCATATATATTCCCATCACTGCCAATGAATCTGAGGAAGATCAATAGCATAAATCAATACACTGGTGAATCCAGGTTCAATTCTTTTTTTTTTTAACATCTTTATTGGAGCATAATTGCTTTACAATGGTGTGTTAGTTTCTGCTTTATAAAAAAGTTAATCAGTTATACATATACATATGTTCCCATATCTCTTCCCTCTTGCGTCTCCCTCCCTCCCACCCTCCCTATCCCACCCCTCTAGGTGGTCACAAAGCACCGAGCTGATCTCCCTGTGCCATGCGGCTGCTTCCCACTAGCTATCTATTTTACATTTGGTAGTGTATATATGTCCATGCCACTCTCTCACTTTGTCACAGCTTACCCTTCCCCCTCCCCATATCCTCAAGTCCATTCTCTAGTAGGTCTGTGTCTTTATTCCCGTCCTACCCATAGGTTTTTCATGACCTGTTTTTTTTTTTTCCTTACATTCCATATACATGTGTTAGCATACGGTATTTGTTTTTCTCTTTCTGACTTCACACTGTATGACAGACTCTAGGTCCATCCACCTCACTACAAATAAATCAATTTCATTTCTTTTTATGGCTGAGTAATATTCCATTGTATATATGTGCCACATCTTCTTTATCCATTCATCTGTTGATGGACACTTAGGTTGCTTCCATCTCCTGGCTATTGTATATAAAGCTGTAATGAACATGACTCTTTTTGAATTATGGTTTTCTCAGGTTATACGCCCAGTAGTGGGATTGCTGGGTCGTAAGGTAGTTCTATTTGTAGTTTTCTAAGGAACATCCGTACTGTTTTCCATAGTGGCTGTATCAATTGACATTCCCACCAGCAGTGCAAGAGTGTTCCCTTTTCTCCACACCCTCTCCAGCATTTATTATTTCTAGATTTTTTGATGATGTCCATTGTGACCGGTGTGAGATGATATCTCATTGTAGTTTTGATTTGCATTTTTCTAATGATTAATGCTGTTGAGCATTCTTTCATGTGTTTGTTGGCAATCTGTATATCTTCTTTGGAGAAATGTCTATTTAGGTCTTCTGCCCATTATTGGATTGGGCTGTTTGGTCTTTTGTTATTGAGCTACATGAGCTGCTTGTAAATTTTGGAGATTAATCCTTTGTCAGTTGCTTCATTTGCAAATATTTTCTCCCATTCTGAGGGTTGCCTTCTGGTCTTATTTATGGTTTCCTTTGCTGTGCAAAAGCTTTTAAGTTTCATTAGTTCCCATTTGTTTATTTTTGTTTCTATTTCCATTTCTCTAGGACGTGGCTCAAAAAGGATCTTGCTGTGATTTATGTCATAGAGTGTTCTGCCTATGTTTTCCTCTAAGAGTTTGATAATTTCTGGCCTTATATTTAGATATTTAATCCATTTTGAGCTTACTTTTGTGTATGGTGTTAGGGAGTGTTCTAATTTTATACTTTTACAGGTACCTGTCCAGTTTTCCCAGCACCACTTATTGAAGAGGCGGTCTTTTCTCCACTGTATATTCTTGCCTCCTTTATCAAAAATAAGGTGACCATATGTGCGTGGTTTTATCTCTGGGCTTTCTATCCTGTTCCATTGATCTATATTTCTGGTTTTGTGCCAGTACCATACTGTCTTGATTACTGTAGCTTTGTAGTATAGTCTGAAGTCAGGGAGCCTGATTCCTCCAGCTCCACTTTCGTTCTAAAGATTGCTTTGGCTATTTGGGGTCTTCTGTGTTTCCATACAAATTGTGAAATTTTTTGTTCTAGTTCTGTGAAAAATGCCAGTGGTACTTTGATAGGGATTGCATTGAATCTATAGATTGCTTTGAGTAATAGAGTCATTGTCACAATGTTGATTCTTCCAATCAAAGGACATGGTATATCTCTACATCTGTTTGTATCATCTTTAATTTCTTTCATTAGTTTCTTATAATTTCCTGTATACAGGTCTTTTGTCTCCTTAGGTAGGTTTATTCCTAGATATTTTATTCTTTTTGTTGCAATGGTCAATGGGAGTATTTTCTTAATTTCACTTTCAGATTTCTCATCATTAGTGTATAGGAATGCCAGACATTTCTGTGCATTAATTTTGTATCATGCTACTTTACCAAATTCATTGATTAGCTCTGGTAGTTTTCTGCTAGCATCTTTGGGGTTCTCTATGTATAGTATCATGTCATCTGCAAACAGTGACAGCTTTACTTCTTCTTTTCCAATTTGGATTCCTTTTATTTCCTTTTCTTCTCTGATTGATGTGGCTAAAACTTCCAAGACTATGTTGAATAAGAGTGGTGATAGTAGGCAACCTTGTCTTGTTCCTGATCTTAGTGGAAATGGTTTCAGATTTTTACCAATGAGGACGATGTTGGCTGTGGGTTTGTCATATATGGCCTTTATTATGTTGAGAAAAGTTCCCTCTATGCCTACTTTCTGCAGTGTTTTTATCATAAATGGGTGTTGAGTTTTGTTGAAAGCTTTCTCTGCATCTATTGAGATGATCATATGTTTTTTCTCCTTCAATTTGTTAATATGGTGTACCACGTTGATTGATTGGTGTATATTGAAGAATCCTTGCATTCCTGGAATAAATCCCATTTGATCATGGTGTGTGATCCTTTTAATGTGCTGTTGGATTCTGTTTGCTAGTATTTTGTTTAGGATTATTGCATCTATATTCATCAGTGATATTGGCCTTTAATTTTCTTTTTTTGTGACATCTTTGTCTGGTTTTGGTATCAGAGTGATGGTGGCCCCATAAAATGAGTTTGGGAGTGTTCCTCCCTCTGCTATATTTTGGAAGAGTTTGAGAAGGATAGCTCTTAGCTCTTCTCTAAATGTTTGATAGAATTCGCCTGTGAATCTGTCTGGTCCTGGGCTTTTGTTTGTTGGAAGATTTTTAATCACAGTCTCAATTTCAGTGCTTGTGATTGGTCTGTTCATATTTTCTATTTCTTCCTGGTTCAGTCTTGGCAGGATGTGCATTTCTGAGTTGCTTACAGTAATCTCTCATGATCTTTTGTATTTCTGCAGTGTCAGTTGTTATGTCTCCTTTTTCATTCCTTATTCTATTGATTTGAGTCTTCTCCCTTTTTTTCTTGATGAGAATGGCTAATGGTTTATCAATTTTGTTTATCTTCTCAAAGAACCAGCTTTTAGTTTTATTGATCTTTGCTATCATTTCCTTCATTTCTTTTTCATTTATTTCTGACCTGATCTTTATGATTTCTATCCTTCTGCCTACTTTGGGGTTTTTTTGTTCTTCTTTCTCTAATTGTGTTAGGTGCAAGGTTAGGTTGTTTATTTGAGATTTTTATTGTTTTTTTGAGATAGGATTTTATTGCTATAAACTTCCCTCTTAGAACTGCTTTTCCTGCATCCCATAGGTGTGGGGTCGTTGTGTCTCCATTGTCATTTGTTTCTAGGTATTTTTTGATTTCCTCTGATTTTTTCAGTGATCACTTCGTTATTAAGTAGTGTATTGTTTATCCTCTATGTGTTGTATTTTTTACAGATCTTTTCCTGTAATTGATATCTAGTCTCATATAATTGTTGTTGGAAAAGATACTTGATACAATTTCAATATTCTTAAATTTACCAAGGCTTGATTTGTGACCCAAGATATGATCTATCCTGGAGAATGTTCCATGAGCACTTGAGAAAAATGTGTATTCTGTTGTTTTTCGATGGAATGTCCTATATATATTAATTAAGTCCATCTTGTTTAATGTATCATTTAAAGCTTGTGTTTCCTTATTTATTTTCAATTTGGATGATCTGTGATCTGTCCATTGATGAAAGTGGGGTGTTAAAGTCCCCTACTATGAATGTGTTACTGTCAATTTCCCCTTTTATGGCTGTTAGTATTTGCCTTATGTATTGAGGTGCTCCTATGTTGGGTGCATAAATATTTACAATTGTTATATCTTCTTCTTGGATTGATCCCTTGATCATTATGTAGTGTCCTTCTTTGTCTCTTCTAATAGTCTTTATTTTAAAGTCTATTTTGTCTGATATGAGAATTGCTACTCCAGCTTTCTTTTGATTTCCATTTGCATGGTATATAATTTTCCATCCCCTCACTTTCTGTCTGTATGTGTCCCTGGGTCTGAAGTGGGTCTCTTGTAGACAGCATATATATGGGTCTTGTTTTTGTATACATTTAGGCAGTCTGTGTCTTTTGGTGGGAGCATTTAATCCATGTACATTTAAGGTTATTATTGATATGTATGTTCCTATTCCCATTTTCTTAATTGTTTTTTGTTTGTTATTGCAGGTCTTTTCCTTCTCTTTGTTTCTTGCCTAGAGCAGTTCCTTTAGCGTTTGTTGCAAAGCTGGTTTGGTGGTGCTGTACTCTCTTAGCTTTTGCTTGTCTGTAAAGCTTTTAATTTCCCCATCATATCTGAATGAGATCCTTGCTCTGTAGAGTAATCTTGGTTATAGGTTTTTCTCCTTCATCACTTTAAATATGTCCTGCCACTCCCTTCTGGCTTGCAGAGTTTCTGCTGAAAGATCAACTGTTAACCTTATGAGGATTCCCTTGTGTGTTATTTGTTGTCTTTCCCTTGCTGCTTTTAATATGTTTTCTTTGAATTTAATTTTTGACTGTTTGATTAATATGTGTCTTGGCATGTTTCTCCTTGGATTTATCCTGTATGGGACTCTCTGTGCTTCCTGTACTTGATTATCTATTTACTTTCCCATATTAGGGAAGTTTTCAACTATAATCTCTTCAAATATTTTCTCAGTCCCTTTCTTTTTCTCTTCTTCTTCTGGGACCCCTATTATTCGAATGTTGGTGCATTTAATTTTGTCCCAGAGGTCTCTGAGATTGTCCTCAATTCTTTTCATTATTTTTTCTTTATTCTGCTCTGCAATAGTTATTTCCAATATTTTATCTTCCAGGTCACTTATCCATCCTTCTGCCTCAGTTATTCTGCTATTGATCCCTTCGATAGTACTTTTAATTTCATTTATTGTGTTGTTCATCGTTGCTTGTTTTCTCTTTATTTCTTCTAGTTCCTTGTTAAATGTTTCTTGCATTTTCTCTATTCTATTTCCAAGATTTTGGATCATCTTTACTATCATTATTCTTAATTCTTTTTCAGGTAGACTGCCTATTTCCTCTTCATTTGTTAGGTCTGGTGGGTTTTTATCTTGCTCCTTCATCTGCTGTGTGTTTTTCTGTCTTCTCATTTTGCTAATCTTACTGTGTTTGGGGTCTCCTTTTTGCAGGTTGCAGGTTCATAGTTCCCATTGTTTTTGGTGTCTGTCTCCTGTGGCTAAAGTTGGTTCAGTGGGTTGTGTAGGCTTCCTGGTGGAGGGGACTAGTGCCTGTGTTCTGGTGGATGAGGCTGGATCTTGTCTTTCTGGTGGGCCCGTCCATGTCTGGTGGTGTGCTTTGGTATGTCTGTGGCCTTATTATGATTTTAAGCAGCCTCTCTGCTAATGGGTGGGGTTGTGTTCCTGTCTTGCTAGTAGTTTGGCATAGGGTGTCCCGCACTGTAGTTTGCTGGTTGTTGACTGAAGCTGGTTGTTGGTGTTTAGATAGAGATCTCTGGGAGATATTTGCCATTTGATATTACGTGGAGCTGTGAGGTCTCTTGTGGACCAGTGTCATGAAGTTGGCTCTCCCACCTCAGAGGCACAGCACTGACTGCTGGCTGCAGCACCAAGAGCCTTTCATCTACATGGCTAGAATAAAAGGGGAAAAAGTAGAAAGAAAGATAGAATAGAAAAGACAAGAAAAGAAAGAAAGAGAGAAATAGGTTACAATAAAATAAAATAAGATAAAATAAAGTTATTAAAATAGAAAGTAAGAAATAATTATTAAGAAAAAAATTTTTTTAAGTAAATCAAACTAACAAACAAAAAAACAGATGGACAGAACCCTAGGACAAATGGTGAAAGCAAATCTATACAGACACAATCTCACACAGAGCATACACATACACACTCACAAAAAGAGGAAAAGGAGAAAAAAATAATATATCTTGCTCTCAAAGTCCACCTCCTCAATTTGGGATGATTTGTTGTCTATTCAGGTATTCCACCGATGCAGGGTACCTCAAGTTGATTCTGGAGATTTAACCCGCTGCTCCTGAGGCTGCTGGGAGAGATTTCCCTTTCTCTTCTTTTTTCGAACAGCTCCTGGAGTTCAGCTTTGGATTCGGCCCTGCCTCTGCATGTATGTCGCATGAGGGCATCTGTTTTTTGCTCAGACAGGACGGGGTTAAAGGAGCCGCTGATTTGGGGGCTCTGGCTCACTCAGGCTCGGTGGAGTGAGGGGAATGGAGTGCGTGGTGAGCCTGCGGCGGCAGAGGCCACTGTGACATTGCAGCAGCCTGAGGTGCACGTGTGTTCTCCCGGGGAAGTTGTCCCTGGATCACGGGATCCTGGCAGTGGCGGGCTGCACAGGCTCCTGGGAAGTGAGGTGTGGATAGTGACCTGTGCTTGCACACAGGCTTCTTGGTGGTAGCAGCTGCCGCCTTAGGGTCTCATGCCTGTCTTTGGGGTCTGCGCTGTTAGCCGCAGCTAGCGCCCATCTCTGGAGCCCCTTTAAGCACCGCTCTTAATCCCCTCTCCTCATGCACCAGGAAATAAAGAGGAAAGAAAACATCTCTTGCCTCTTCGGCAGCTCCAGACGTTTTCCCGGACTCCCTCCCGGCTAGCCATGGTGCACTAACCCCTTCAGGCTGTGTTCACACAGCCAACCCCAGTCCTCTCCCTGAGATCTGAACAAAGCCCAAGCCTCAGCTCCCAGCCCCACCTGCCCCAGCGGCTGAGCAGAGAAGCCTCTTGGGCTGGTGAGTGAGGGTCGGCACCAATCCTCTGTGCGGCAGTCTCTCCACTTTGCCCTCTGCACCCCTGTTGCTGTGCTCTCCTCCACGGCTCTGAAGTTTCCTCCCTCCACCACCTGCAGTCTCCACCCGCGAAGGGGCTTCCTAGTGAGTGGAAACCTTTCCTCCTTCACGGCTCCCTCCCACTGGTGCAGGTCCCATCCCTGTTCTTTTGTCTCTGTTTATTCTTTTTTCTTTTGCCCTACCCAGGTACATGGGGAGTTTCTTGCCTTTTGGGAGGTCTGAGGTCTTCTGCCAGCATTCAGTAGGTGTTCTATAGGAGTTGTTCCACGTGTAGCTGTGTTTCTGATGTATCTGTGGGGAGGAAGGTGATTTCCGCATCTAACTCTTCCACCATCTTCCCCTTCTCCCCTCTAGGACATTCTTCAACATAAATGATAGCAACAGTTTTAGGTTCAGTCTCCCGGTCCGCGGTCCCCAAGACTGTTGCAGCTTTGGCCGCCGGGGCCCCTCCAGAGCTGGCAGCCTCAGTGAGGTCACCCTCCCCTCGGGCTCCAGGCCAGTTCCACGACCTATCCAGGTTCAAGTCTTATTGCATACATGTGTGCTCACTTCCCCTCACTAATTTCACATGGCTAAAATAAGTTCTTGTTAACGTTCTACACAGAAATAACAAGGAGTCGATCCATGTATTTTTCAGAGTTTACTCTTTTAACATTTGCTGCAGTACTTAATAGGTGAAATTATTTAGGTTTCTTTTTTTAAAATCTTACATGTCATAGTGTAGGTCCAAATAGAAATAGTCAAATTAACATCCTAAGCACAATGGTCAACGTACAGTCCTGTCCCTACAATTCCTGTTTAGCTTTAATTAACACTTTTGAATTATTCCCTTCCTCTAACTGTGGAAGTATTTGTCTTATTGTTATTCAAGCCCTCAAAATGTGATGCCAGTCACACTCTCCAATCTTAAATCTCTGAGCTTCCTTTCACAAATTTTTGAATTATGTAAATTCTTTAAATGTTTTTCCCCACACATGTCCTGAGGTACAGTCTAGATCCAAGCTAGAAAACAGAAAAAGACAGTGAAGTTTGGATTTCCCCAGGTTCAAATCCTAGTCTAGAAAATTATTAGCTATGAACTTCTGTGTTTTAGTTTTATCATCTATAAAATGGAGGAGATGTTATTTACCTCATGTAGCTCTATTGATATTGAGGAGAAAATATCATGTTTAAAGCATCAACATGATATCTAGCTATAGAGTGCTCAGAAAATGCTAGTAATTGGTACTAATGGTACTATCAGCATCCCTAGCATTATCCCCACACTCATGGTGTTCTGTCTGTTTGGAATTATGTACTCTGCATTTTTTTTTTTTTTTTTTTTTTTTTTTGCAGTATGTGGACCTCTCACTGTTGTGGCCTCTCCCGTTGCGGAGCACAGGCTCTGGATGTGCAGGCTCAGCAACCATGGCTTATGGGCCCAGCCACTCCGCGGCATGTGGGATCTTCCCAGACTGGGGCATGAACCCGTGTCCCCTGCATCAGCAGGCGGACTCTCAACCACTGCACCACCAGGGAAGCCCTGTGCTCTGCATCTTTAACATATCAAATTCTTTTTAGTCTTTAGAATCTAACAGCCATCTCATTTTTTTTTAAAAATGTAAAAAAAAAAAAGGAAAATTAAAACACTAAACTGATTAGACCTCTCACTCTTTTGAGTCCCTACAGGACGAGACTCTGTTGCTTTTATAGATTTCACTATATCTGCCTGATATTATAATAATTCATATACATGCTTTACAACGTTTATCATTTATTTTTGTTTCCTATGAAGCAAGTAGAACAGAGATGTATAAATTTTAAGTTCTTGCAAGTCTACTTTCTATCCACAATAACTGTAATGATGAGAGTTTGAACTGAATTCTACCCAACTCCTTCCCCACTTTGGATCTTTGAGACAAGAAAATCAAAAGGGAAAACTCCCTACCAAATAAAGGAAGATGTTTAGGGACAGATTAAGAAATTTCATGTATATAAATCACATGCCATAGAATTTACCCTTTTGAAGTATACAGTTCTGTGGATTTGGTTATATTCACAGAGTTGCTCAGCCAGCACCACTATCTGATTTTAGAATATTTCTTTGTGTCCAAAAGAAATCCCATAACCATTAATAGTCACTTTCCACTACCTCTTCTCCCCAGCCTCTGGTAACCACTAAATCTATTTTCTGTCTCCATATATTTGCCTATTCTGCACACTTAATATAAATGGAATTATACAATATGTGGCCTGTTGTCACAGGCTTATTTTATTAGTATAACATTTTCAAGGTTTATTCATGTTGTAGCATGTATCATTTCTTTATTCTTTTTATACTGTGTAATATTCCATTTTATTGATACACCACATTTTGTTTATCCATTCATCAATTGACATTTGTGTTGTTTCCACTTTTGGCTATTAGGAATAATGCTACTATGAGCATTTTTAATTTCTAAAAAACCCTCACCAATATTTGTTAGTTCTCTTTTTGTTTTTAGTTATCCTAGTGAGTGTGAAGTGGTATGTCATTTTGGTTTTACTTTACATTTCCCTAATGACTAATGATGTTGATCAAATTTACATATGCTTATTGACCATTTGCATGTCATCATTCAAGAAAAGTCTACAAATCATTTGTTCATTTTTAAACTACACTATTTTTCTTTTAATTTTGTATTTATACATTTTGAATACTAGTCTCTTATCAGATATATGATTTGTAAATATTTTCTCCCATGCTATGGGTTATCTTTTTTTTTTTTTTTTTGTGGCACGTGGGTCTCTCACTGTTTTGGCTTCTCCTGTTGTGGAGCACAGGCTCCAGACGCACAGGCTCAGCGGCCATGGCTTATGGGCCCAGCCACTCCATGGCACGTGGGATCGTCCCAGACCAGGGCACGAACCCATGTCCCCTGCATCGGTAGGCAGACTCTCAACCACTGCGCCACCAGGGAAGCCCTGGGTTATTTTTTTACTTTCTTGATGGTGTCCCTTGAAGCACAAGTTTTTTTTTGTTTTAATTTTTGTGCTTTTAATTGACGTCCAGTTTGTCTACCTTTTCTTTTGTCAGTTTTGCTTTTAGTATCATTGCTTTTAGAAATCATTGCTGAACCCAAAGTCACAAGATTTACTCTTATTTTTTATCTAAGATTTTTATAGTTTTTGCTTTTAGATTTAGGTCTGATCCAATTTGGGTTAATTTTTATATGCAGTGTGTGAGGTAGAAGTCCAAATTTCATTGTTTTGCAGTGGATATTGAGTCCCACCATCGTTTGATGAAAGAAACTATTCTTGGGCTTCCCTGGTGGCGCAGTGGTTGAGAATCCGCCTGCCGATGCGGGGGACACGGGTTCGTTCCCCGGTCCGGAAGGATACCACATGCCACGGAGCGGCTGGGCCCGTGAGCCATGGCTGCTGAGCCTGTGCATCCAGAGCCTGTGCTCCGCAATGGGACAGGCCACAACAGTGAGAGGCCCACGTACCGCAAAAAAACAAAGAAACAAAAAAACTATTCTTTCTCAATTGAATTTTCCTGGCACCCTTGCCAAAAATCAATTCATCATAAAAGTTAGGGTTTATTTCTGGACTCTCAGTTCTATTCTGATCTATATGTCTTTTCTTATGCCAATACTATTTTGTCTTGATTACTGTTGCTTTCTAATAAATTTTGAAAGTTAGTCTTTCAGATTTGTTCTTTTTCATGACTTTTTTGTTATTCCTGGTCCCATACACTCCCATATGAACTTTAAGATCAAATTGTGAATTTCTGGAAAAAACAAAGCCAGCTTGGACATTGAAAGGAATTATGTTGAATATGGGACTTTGTTATTAGATAGAGAGATATACATGTTTATAACTGTTATATATTTCTGAAGGATTATTATTATGAAATGATTTTGCTTGTATCTTGTCTGAAAGTCTTTTTTGTTTTGTATAGTTATATCCACTCCAACTCTGTTTTGAATACTATTTGCATGGTATTGGTATATATTTTCCCACTCTTTTACTTTCAACCTATTTGTGTACTTGAATCTAAAGTGTGGCTTTTGTTAAACATCATAAAATTTGATACTTTTTTAATGAATTCTGCCAAACTTTATTTTGATTGGAGTGTTTGCTCTATCTAACTTATATTAAGTTCTGATAGTATAGGATTATAGTCTGCCATTTTCTATTTTTTTCTATATGTCTTATATATTTCTTATTCCATTTTTCTATTACTGCTCTATTTTGCATTAAAGAATTAAATTCTAGTATTCAATATTTTCTAGGGTTCTATTTTAAATTTCTTCTTGTTTCTTTTACTATTTGAATTATTTTTTATTTTACTAGTTGCCCTGGGGATTGCATTAATTTTTGTTGTGGACTGAATGTCTGTATTCTCCCCACCCCAAACAGTTCCATATGTTCAAGTCCCATTCCTCAACATGATGGTATTTGAAGGTTGTGTTGTTGGGAGGTAATTAGATTTAAATGAAGTCATGGGGGCCCTACCTTATAAGAAGAAGAAAGAACAGAACTTATTCTTTCTGTGCATGCATGAATATGAGGTCATGTAAGCACACAGTGAGGTGGTGGCCATCTACCAGCCAAGAGAAGAGACTTTAGAATGAAACCTATCTTGCCAGCCTCTTAATCTTGGACTTCTCAGCCTTCAGAACTGCAAAAAATAAATTTCTACTGTTTAAGCAACCAAACTATGGTATTTTGTTATGGCAGCCTGATAAGAATAAGACAGCATCTTAACCTAAAACAATCTCATTTGAATTAATACCAGTGTAATTTCAGTAGTGTATAAAAATTTGTGTGCAATATAGCTCTGGTCCCTCCACTCTTCTTGTACTATTATGGTCATATAAATTAAATCTTTGTACATTACAAACCCATCAAAATGTTTTAATCATTATATCTCTCTGCAGTTGCTTTTTAAATCAGAGAAGCAAAGAGGTTACAAATAAAAGTGAATTAACTGTCTTTTATACGTAATGCCATAGTTACCTTTTCTGATACTTTTAATTGTGTGAGTGAGTGAGTGTGTGTGTGTGTGTGTATGTGTATCTGTGAGCAGATTTGAGTTACTGTGCAGTGTAATTTCATTTCAACCTGAAAACTCCTTTTAGTATTTCTTGTAGGGCACGTCTACTAGTGACAGTTTATCTCAGCCTTTGTCTGGAAATGTCTTAATTTCCCCTTCATTTTTGAAGATAGTTTTGTGACATATAGAATTCTTATTTGGCATTATTTTTCTTTCAGCTCTTGGAATATGTTATCCCATTGAATTCTTTGTCGTGTGGCCAGTGAAATGTATGCTCAGTTTGATTAGTAGTCAGCTAATGATTGAGCAGAGATTTCCTTAAATGCCTTTTAACTAGTAAGGCTCCATCCTTTGCTAAGGGTTTTCTGTGTATGTTGGGACACAACTTCAGTAATTTAGCAATTTGCAACTTTGCCTTACCTATAACTTCCTTATTGCACAGGACCTCAAGGTTAGCCATTGGTCAGAGATGGGGCCTTCTCAGTCCTTTCCTGTGTATGCACACACTCCTGGACATGAGAATGTCCTTCTAGATCCTTAGGAATATGTCATAGCTTTTAAAAGACATTGTGGATAACTCATTTCACAGATTTTTCTTGTAAGTTTTGCCAAGTCTTTTGTTTGTCCAACTGGTATTGCCTCCTTAGGCAGCTGCAATGTTAAACCATTGTTGCTGTTTTTTTTGTTTGTTTTTGTTTTTAACAAAACCCTGGGGATAGGGCTTTTCTCACTGAGTGGGCTCTAAATCATATCAAATAAAGACAAGCCCTGGGAGTGGGTCTTCTCCAGAGAGCTAATATACAAGTCAAATAACAATTCTCTGAGGAAACTTCTAAGGATCTTCAAACCCATTTGGCATCCTTCAGTTACTCCTAGACTCATTTTCAAAGCTGACTTGGTGCATGATTAATGGTTTTCAAGTCAACCCTGGAGCTGCAAAGGATGGGAAAAGGACAAATTAAAATACCACAAAACTCCCTGTTCTTCCCAAGATCATTATTTTCCATAAGAAAATAATCCTCAGAATGTATCAATCCTTTGTTAATTACTAGGATTCAAAAAAAGTTGATACTGACCATTTTTGGCAGTGTTCTCATTCCTTTTATGGGAGAATAGATCTTTGTATGTCCTTACTGTGCCATTCCAAAAAGTAAAATGGATTTCAATAGAAAGGAAGAAAAATATACCTGAAGGGTAAAATAGGTATTAAAAGTTTCAGAATAAAAAAAAAAATTAAATTTATACTGGTAGATGATAAATATGAACACAAAAGTTATCCATAAAGTGGGTTTTTAGAGATAAATTAGTGGTTTTGCAGTGGCAGGAAAAAATAATTTTAAAACTGCGCTGGACAGGAAGTTATTGACAATTGGTGCATTCTAGTAATGTTGCACACTATTTTTCTATTTTAATTATTTTTCTCAAAACTCTAAAATATACACCCCCATGTGTGTATTTTAACCTATGTGACTATGTATATACTGGGCCAAATATATAAATGAAAATAAAGTGGTTTTTCCTCATAGAAAAAGAACACATGCCTTTCAGCTTTAATAGAACTGATCATAGAAGGTGAATTAGTACACCACAGAGGGCCATAATGGTTTTGAGATAGTAATATTGAATAATCAAGTATATCTTTTTTTTTTTTTTTTTTTTGTGGTACTTGGGCCTCTCACTGTTGTGGCCTCTCCCGTTGCGGAGAACAGGCTCTGGACACGCAGGCTTAGCGGCCATGGCTCACAGGCCTAGTCGCTCCGTGGCATGTGGGATCTTCCCGGACCGGGGCACGAACCCGTGTCCCCTGCATCGGCAGGCAGACTCTCAACCACTGTGCCACCAGGGAAGCCCGTATATCATTTTTCAGAGTTGTTAATTTATTGTCCAATCTATAAGACTGATCCACTATTTAAAATTTTCTTTTGAAATTTTTACCTAATAAATTTCTGGATGCCTCAGAAGAGATGAATGAATACTTTTCTAAAAGGAATGTTTGAAATTGTACTTGTGCATAAAAGCTTTTTAGTAAGTACTGTCTTTAGCCACCATATACACTAGTCATCTTATGTGACCCTGATTGCCTGCCCTGCCACTATTCAATTAACCTGTCATCCTATGTTTCAACAAAGGACACAGAGGATTACACATCATAAATGGCTCGCAAGTGAGCTCACTCAGCTGTGGTAAATACATTATGTGTGCCTTGTACAGAAGGGGAACTCATAAAGACACAATTCTACTATCCCTTTGTGTTTAGGTAAATTTCTCTCAGTAATCCAATTCACCATGCTCTCTCAACTCCCAACAGTCTCTCTTGTCAAAATAAGTGACCATAACAAAAGAATATTAGACTTTGTTATGCTATATTCCAATCACATTTATTCTTGTACTCCAGGGGAGCCTTTAAATGGCTATTAACAAGCTATACCGATTTTTTATTACAGAATGCTTGTTCTCAAATCATTTTTTTTCTTTTGTTTTTCTTTTTTCGGTACTACTAGCAGGGATCTTACACATAACTTTCTAAATATAAACCATGTCAGTGTCCTTACTCTGCATGCATACGTTTGTCTTTTTCTTTTTTTTTTTTTTTTTTTTCAGTATGCGGACCTCTCACTGTTGTGGCCTCTCCCATTGTGGAGCACAGGCTCCGGAAGCGCAGACTCAGTGGCCATGGCTCACGGGCCCAGCTGCTCCATGGCATGTGGGATCTTCCCAGACAGGGGCACGAACCCATTTCCCCTGCATGGGCAGGCAGACTCTCAACCACTGCACCACCAGGGAAGCCCGTTTGTCTTTTAATGCTCAGGTAATGTCCTCAGCATTTTGTTTCTTTTTAATCTGAGATTTCTTCTTCATCTTTACATATGGGAAAGGAATGGGTACAAAGGTTAAGTGTGATAGGCACATGAAATCAGGTTCTTTAACTTGCTGATTTAGGGGTACTCAAGATTATCTTCTCATTGAGGAGTCTGCTTGTGTAATATATTTTAAAAGCTGTCTTTTTTTTTAAGTCTAAAGAGCTACTTTCTGCTTCATTGTTTTGCTTATGTAAATATAATTAATTCATTAACTCTTGCCAGAAAGCAATGTGACTGATATTAAGTGATTTTTCTACATGGAATTTCAGAGATCATTTTTTTACTTTCCAATTAAGAGGCAATTTACTGCTAATCATAGAGCCATCTGTGTGAAGCTCAGTGTCCTTCAGTCTGAAAAATGAGGAGTTTGTATCTCATACTAGAAGGAGTAATGTAACCCATCCTTCCCACAGGGAGGAAGTTTTGGAATCTCACAAATCTGGAATTTCAATCCTGAATTAATATTTACTATCTATAAGACCTTTACCAAATTATTTTACCTTTCTGAGCCTCCGTTTCCTCATCTGAAATACAGGGTTGATGGTATTATTTATTTTATGGGTTCCTTGTGAGGATAAGATGAGATAATGTTTTAAATTTCAAGAGCCTGGGAAAGTATACAGTGGGTAACAGATACGTGGTTAAATTTTTTTTTTACTATATATATATTTCCACTTCTTAAGACTCTCCTCTCTCTCTCTTTCTTGCTCTCCTTCTCTTGTACATTTTCTGTCTTACTCTCTATCTCACTCTGACTCACCCATTCACACACACACATGCAATGTAATACAAATAAATAGACTACATTATATTGGGACAAATACATATATCTTCTTTACCTGAAAATAAGGTTTTACTTATTCCATTATCATTAGCATTTATAAAAAGCCTATTTTCAAATGAGTGTGCAAAACAAAATTAAGTCACTAATTAGTCCCTTTCAGATGCTTTTTGAGAAGGTATTGAATTCTTAGTGATTTTTATTTTGTTTCTTAACTCATTACATTTATTATTTTTTCATGCACTGTCAATTGGAAGCTTACTAGGGAATATTAATCTATGAACTAAAAGCACCTACATTTAGTTAACTCTTAAGTAAACCATGAGGAAAACCCACTAAATCAGGAGTGGGAGGGACGGATAGTGAAATAAGGGTTTTGTTTCTTTTGTTCTTGCTATCGTTATTGTTTTAATAGTATATATTTCCTGCTGACTATACAACTTTATGTTAGTTTTCATACTGTCACTCAAGAATTTAGCTGTCTTTGACAATAGCTCAGAAGGAAATTTACTTGAATCACTATTTTTATACCTTCATTAGACTGAAACTATCAAGGACACAGAGTAACACACAGTAGATTCTCAGTAAATATTTATTGAAATACTGGTTAAATGAATTAACAAGTTAATGAATGATTATGGAAAAATACACCTATGACATCAAGTTCCCAATAAAGTGTTCAAAGAAGCTGTGCACCTGGAACAGAAACCTCATATACTCTTTACTTCCATTCTTTGATTTCCAAAGATCATTTGAGTCTCTCTTCTTAGCAAGACCTCTGTTACTCATAAGTTGCTTCATATATTAAAGATATATTGCAGTTTAATTAAAAGTTTAAAAATAATACAGGATAACACAGAATGATTTTTTTCACCTAATAGAAAAATTATTAGAATTTTATTTTTTTAAACCTACAAACTCACAGTTAAGTGCTTCTGAAACTTTAATATCCAGGTAAATTACATGGAGATTCTTTAGCATGTAGATTCTGATTTAATAGGCCTTGGATGGGACCTTAAATTCTTCATTTCTAACCAGCTTCCAGATAATGTTAGTTCTGCTAATCTGGGACCACACTTTGAGTAGTAAGTAGCAACTCAGTCTCAGAAATTTTAGTTTAAATTGTGAGGAGGGTCAAGCAAGCCCAAGATTAAGCAGGGAGGAGACACAGTTTTATTTAGATAAAGGCGTACTGAACAGAGTGAGGTAAAAAATATCATTGGAATCAGGAGAACTAATGCTCTAAGTGAAGTGGACTAAGGCAGGAGTAACTGTAGCTCTAAAAAACTAGTTACAAGCTGGGGACTCAGAAAAACCAGGAAGCAAGGAAATTTATTGTACTAGGCAGAGAGAGGATGAGCAGTTCATCCTAGAAAATATAGTTCCCATGAAAATCGACCAAATAAAACAATATTTTTATGAATTATTACTCTTTATTATTTGTTTTAATCTGGAGACATCCAAGTCTACATGGATTCATCTCCAACATCAATGTGTGTGTGTGTTTTAATTTTCAGTTTTAAAAAAACATGTTCAATAATGAAGAGTTTTATCTCCCCAATGTCAGAATCTATCTTCAAACATTCCTAAATATTGGCTGTGTTCATTTATTCATCCCTTGAATATTTAATTAAAACCACCACTCATTCCTAAATGTTTTTGTAAACAAAGAATGTTGCCTGCCATTCAAATTCTATAAGGATTTAGTCATTAATCACTACAGTCACTGACCTATAAGTACTCTCAAAAGGAATTTGGGGGGCTTCCCTGGTGGCAGAGTGGTTGGGGGTTCACCTGCCGATGCGGGGGACACGGGTTCATGCCCCGGTCCGGGAGGATCCCACATGCCGTGGAGCGACTGGGCCCGTGAGCCATGGCCACTGGGCCTGTGCATCCAGAGCCTGTGCTCCACAACAGGAGAGGCCACGGCAGTGAGAGGCCCGTGTATTGCAAAACAAACAAACAAACAAACAAACAAACATAAAGGAATTTGAGATGAAGCATTATATGTTTTGGTTATATGGTCCCCTAGAAACTTGAAATGCATATCTAAGGAAGAATTTCAATAACCCCAGATTCTTGCATCTTCCCTTACATAGATAAGCACTAAAAATCATTAACTGAGATTTCTGATCCATGTAACTAGCAGCAAACTTTTACCAAGATATATGCTTGACTACATGTATTTTCCAACCAAAATAATCACATATATATTGGCTCCTGCTCCTTCAATATAGTTCCTGAGAGCAATCTGAGAGGTTGTCTCCCTGGCTATAGTCCTCAGTAAGACACTGAATAAGTTCAACTCACAGCTCTTACACTGTGCTTTTTTTTTTTTCCAGTCAACAATCTGATATTTTTAAACTAGACTGTAAGCATCTCTTTGCCAATAATTAAATTTTTGCTTATTTTTTGTTGCATTTATGTATAGTTTAACACCTGGAATAGAGTTTAAAAATCCATTCTTTATAAAATGTTCTGCAATTCAAATCAATGATTCAAGTATAACTCTCTCATCCTTTATTCAAAATTAATGATTTTATGTTTTTGATCTTTATATGTGCTTCAGAACATATTAAAGTATCAGGAAAACTGCCCTTTTTTTTGCTCTTATCCCTTAGGAAATCATAGAATTAAAAAAGTAATCATCTGCAATCATCAAAACCTCTTCACTTATTGAAGGCCTTGTTAATTTTATACCTGGTTGTTAGGATTATGTGTCTTGATTACTTGGAGTAAATAAAGTTATTATTATTTTTTTACCACTGTGCAAATTGTCTTAAAATACAAAGCTGTGGCCATTCTTTTCATATTTTTTGTCATTGTATGAAAATGTCTTTCTAATAATATTAAATACAACAATAACTTGTACTGAATATGAAAAGCTTTGGCTCAAAACTATTGGTTAATATGTGTTTCTTTACAGAATTTTACATTTGTAATTATCGTTACCTGTCATTTTTGGCAATTCAAAAATCTCTAAAAAGACTAAGGTAAAACAACTACAACAAATCAAAAATGTAAGAAATTGTTGAGACTGGAAAACACTATCTGTGTGCTAATCTCAAGGGAAGAATAGACACCTCAGGTTTAAACAATAAATTTGTTATGGAAGATTTTTGGTGAAAATACATATTACCAAAATGTACTGTTTGGGGAGTTCCCAGCACAGCTTACCAACTATTTTCCCAGTAGGAGATTTTACTGCTTTTAAAATGAGAAGATAAAATAGCACTTTGCAGTATATATATTTTTAAATGAAATAAATATGCAGAATCTAGTTTGTGTACAATAAGGAAGTAATGCAATGATGCCAGAAAATTCACATCAAGGTTTTAAACTCTTCCCTTTTTTTTTCTTTGCATTTGCTGATTCCTGCCGGTTATAGTAGGTGTGTTTATTACAGGTGGAGTAAAATTAAGATACACTGAATATAGTAAAATAGGTATATCATGCCAGGATACTTAACTCCTAAGCCAAGTAAATATGTACTCCAAGGTAAAATTGAATCTCTGCATCAGAAAGTTTATTTTATTCTTCTTGGGAAAATATCCTTTCCAAATATTTTTAGTTTAATAGTCTTTAACACATAACTTTAAAAGATGGATTTTAGTTTTTATCAAAGTAACCTTGAGATATTTGATGTGTACTAGATAATCAATGACTTGGAAAAACAAAGTCAATATGTATATTTTAAAATCAGTAAATTGCAAGCAACTACTGTTACCACTTATATTTTTCATGCTTGTTTCTTCTAGCATTTTATTTTGTTACTTCTTTTCACTTGGAGAATAAGAGAAAGCCAAGCAATATATCAAGAATTAATACTCATGGAATAAGAGGCAGTACAGAACCAAAAGATGCAGTTTCAGGAAAGTGGAGGTGCCAGTCAATAAGGTCATAAGCCATAGACTGGGGTGTGGAGATCACTGCAAATACTGTCAGTAGAGTGGTAGGGACTGAAGTTAAACTGCATAGGTTGGGAAGAAATGTGTGGTTTGGAAGCAGAAAAAGCAAGTCTAAAAAACTGTACTTAGAATATCAGAAATATAATAGGTACTCAAGAACAGTTTGCCAGAGTTTGATAGTAGAGGGAAATGTATATAAAATGAGAGGTTGAGGAGGAAGAATAGTTGCTTCTAGATTGTTTTAGGAGAGGAGAAACTTAAAGTTTTCTGATGAGCTGCCAACAGAGAGGGCAAGAAGAAAAATAGAAGGGAGAGAATAATTAATGGTTTAAAATACCAGTGAGAACAATTTGGACAAAGAGAAAAGATAGAGAAAGTTGGAGACAAAAGCTGGAGAGAATATGAAGCATTTGCACTATGTGTTCATTTGTTTGTGTCTCTTAATGTGGGAGATTGATTGCAAAAATGGCTCCAATTCTCCACTCCTCCCTGCACCCACAGCCTTTAAATATGATTTTACAGCACTTTCCATCAAGAAGGGAGTCTACTTCCCTATACTTTGAATACTGTTCTTATAACTTCTTTAATTAATAGAATGAAGCTGTTGTGAAAGTAAGTTAGTTCTAACCTTTGTTCTCAAAAGGCCCTGCACATTTCCTCCTTCTGTCTCTCTCCTTTGCCTTCACCATGAGGACATGCCCAGAATAGCCTTCTCTTGAGTGTCTGCTTAGACTGTTAAAACCAGCCCAGACCAGTCTACT
This sequence comes from Hyperoodon ampullatus, assembly GCF_949752795.1. Classification (NCBI taxonomy): domain Eukaryota; kingdom Metazoa; phylum Chordata; class Mammalia; order Artiodactyla; family Ziphiidae; genus Hyperoodon; species Hyperoodon ampullatus. The sequence continues at coordinate 94,530,889 of NC_136915.1, forward strand.
GGAGGATGAGAGATGACATGATGCATAGACAAGTTGTCCTACCTAAGGTCATTTAAGAGCAGCTGTTCCCTAGGTCACTTGCCAGGTAACCACAAACTCATGGGACGTACCAGCTAAGATGCGCTAACCCTGGCTCAGATCAGCAGTCACCCTGTTGATCTATAGAGTAGTGAACTAAAATAAATATTTATTGTAGTATGCCACCAAGGGCTTTGAGCTTGGTTGTTACACAGCATTGCTATTGCTGTAGATAACTGATACATCTGCTCAAGACTAATATATCTTTGAAACAGAAACAGTATATTGTTTACAGTTATAGCTCCCAGATCTATCATAGGCTTTGAGATAATAAATGGATCTTAAATATTATGTTTTTTTTGAATGGATAGATGATGGCTGGATGAATGACTTGATGAATGAAGGAGATATTTAAAAAAGGAATTTTCTGTTGTATATTAAGCAAAGACAAAGTCTGATTTTACAATGCTTTATATGTTAGGATTAGGAGTTAGGATACTACATGTATGATCAAAGGGGAATGTTTTCATTTCCTTTTTTTATACAGTATAATTTCATGAAAACATTGATGCTATTTTAAGATACCTATAGCAGTTTACAAAGAGCTTTCACATTTTATTCAACTTTGATTTCACAGTAAATTGGTGTATCAAATAAGTATTTGAATGAATATGTTATACATGTGGAAAAAAATAGTTTAGGGAGATTAATCACCTAAAGCCAAGTATTCTAATAACATTTAATCTAATATTCCCACTATATGACAAACAGTGATTGTTTAAGGAAAAGTAACTTGGTGGAATGAGAGACATATGAGGATTTTAATGTGAGACATTGATTAATATTTAAAAAATAATATGCTAAAGCAACATTCTCCCATAGGAGAACTGTACAGGAAAAAGAGTGATTACATGGTAGATAATAATATGTAAATTGTCTTGTTTATTAATTTAAATACATTTGATGCAAATACCATTCTATTCCTGGCCTTGCATACTATAAATGACTAAGAACAAAGAAACACCATGCAGTCAAATCTAGTATTTCCAACATGAGGAGTAGATAATTAGTGAACGTTTGTTATTTAAAAATAAAACTCCTAGAAACATGTTTAGGCATTGATATTTTGCATTCCTTTTCCTAAAATTTTGTAATGTTATTAAGATCTTACTGATTTGATTTTTTTTGCTATTTTTTGTTTTCTTTCTTTAAAAATCAATACAGTAAACAAAAGAGAAAAAGTCGATATATGTTAAGTGATATAATAAAAAGACTCGAAGGCATGAACATGACTATGCCTAAAAAATGGTAAAATATTTTAAAAACTGTCTCACAGCAGTGATTTATTGTAACTTGTTACATGTATTTGATTTCATGTAAAGACCTACAAAGAAACTGACAAGTCACCTTTGCTCACTATGTCACCTCCATCTTCTATGCCTACCTTATATTTTGCCACTTATATTCCAAAGAAGCCATGAAAGCTTACTCTTATCTTACATACATTTTCATGAACCCAAACCACAAAACCCTCCAGAGGCTCCTGATAGAGAGCAATCAAAAGAATAGTCTCAGGGCTTCCCTGGTGGCGCAGTGGTTGGGGGTCCACCTGCCGATGCGGGGGACACGGATTCGTGCCCTGATCTGGGAGGATCCCACGTGCTGTGGAGCGGCTGGGCCCGTGAGCCGTGGCCGCTGGGCCTGTGCCTCTGGGGCCTGTGCTCCGCAGCGGGGGAGGCCGCAGCGGTGAGAGGCCCACGTACAGCAAAAAAAAAAAAAAAAAAAAAAGAATAATCTCAGATGGGAGAACAATGGTTGGTAAATATTCATGATACATACCTCCAACTTGCACTTCTAAAATTTTCTTCAGATACCATATCACCCAGATCCCAAGGGGCTTCATCTCTCAGCAGTTGCCTCAAAGCTGTTGTCCCAGTGGTTCATGGAACTTTTATATATATATATATATATATATATATATATATATATATATATATATATATATAAATCCATAATATATATGGAGCTTTACTACATTTGGGGGGAGGAAGAACTTAACTACATTTGGGGTGAGACCACGGATAGGAAACACAAAGAGAAACTTCTAAATTAAAGTTTATTTTATTATCTACATTAAATATCCTCAACCCCAAGATTACTGATCCAACTCCATAGGGTAATTACCTGTAATAAGTGCTATTACATTTGCCCACATTAAAGGCTAGATTACAGAAAATAAATCACGTATTTTGTTTAATTTTTAAAGGGCACATTTAAACTTAAAATTATTGTTTTGCCATTTTCCTAAAATTATTATTCCTAAGTAATCATTCAATTCAGTCCAACTCCCTGGGTAGAAATAATTGATGTGACAAGTCAGGCAAATACTGAGGTTGAGGGCACAGTCCCCCAGACTGCCAAGTCTGCCCAGGACCCCACTGTAAGGAGTTAGGGCCCAAATACAAAGTTAGAGGGAAGGGCCCACACAAGGCCATCCTCAGGTTTGATAATTCACTAGAAAGACAGAACTAACTGAAAGCTATTATAGCTGCTGATTATAGGAAAAGGCTACAGAAAATCAGCAAAGGAAAAGATGCATAGGGCAGAGTCTGTGAACATTCCAAATATGAACCTTCTATTGTCCTCAGGATGCTTTATTCTCTCAGAGTTGATGTTTGACCATCTGCACAGAATACTGCCAATTTGAAAAGCTCATGAGAGCTTTGAGTCCAGAGATTTTATTAAGGTTGTTAGTTGCACATGTGGTTGCTTGTTCTTTTTATATGCTCAGCATCCACCTTAAGACCATTGGATATGATTGGCCTCAACCTGAGTCATCTTGTTAGCATAAAATATCAGGTATGGTCATAGAGGCCCACATGAATAATAAAGACACTCCTATTATTATGGAAATTTCAAGGGTCTAGAGAGTATCTTCCAGGAGCCAAGGATGAAAGTCATGCCTCTCTTTGGGTGAGGCCAAATTTCTCAGTACACAGAATGTAAGATGAGAGGGCTTAAGGAAACATCCATCTTAAAAAATTAGAAGTGTTCCACACCCTAACACTAGCACAAGCCTACCAGTGATACTAGTTATTCTTCATTACATATACACACGAAACAATTACATTGCTAGTTCTTGGCATTATAACCTTGTATCATAGTAATACTTTAACAATAAAATAATCATAGGAATTATACACAGAGTAATAGAAAAGCTATTTAAAGTTATAAAAGTGACCCCCAATAAGATAAAAAAAGAGACATATCCCTTTCATATCATAAGAGGGAAAGAGATACAAACCATACAGCAAAAACAAAAATCTAAATAAATATATATGTACTTAAAGACACTTATCTAGGAGGATGCTTAAACAAATGTTAGTGGGAGTTCTTTTTCTGAGCGGTGGACTTTTAGTGGATTTTTGCTTTTTCATAATTGTTTCTTGTCCTTCCTGAATTTTCTACAAGCATGAATATTTTTGTAAACAAATTAAACTCATAGATTGTAGTTAGTAGATGATATATATACAGGCCTCCTATGCATATGACTTGTGGATTTGTTTGCAAGAAACTGCAGCCGTCATCCTTTTCTTCCAAGAATTTTCTGTTTCTGCATCATGTGGGAGATTCAAATCTTCTCAGTTAATTTAGGAATAGTAAGTGTTCAACTGCAAGCTTAGTCTCTATGATTAATCAAGGATGTCTTGTCTTCTTCCTTATTTAATATGTCATCCCATAGTCCTTTACAGACGGCCTAAAATACCTTGTACTTGATACGTTCAAGGGACACAACAGTAAATAAGATATGCTCCCAATCCTCAAGAAATTCAAAGACTAGCAGGACAGTTAGTTTTCAGAGGGTATCATATCTCCTTCACAGAAGGTAGTACTAAATGAGTTTGTGGCCAGGGTCCTGAGCTTCTGAACCCTGAGTCTGAATGTACAGAGCCTCTGATTCCTAAGTGTACTAGTTAAGTTGAACCTTATATCTCTCTTTGCCCTGCTTATGGTAGATAATTTGTAGATTTGACATCAGCTGGGTTTAGGGTTCTGATGCCTGGGTGACTTTATTCCACAAACATCTGCATCAGATGATTGGGGAAAGTGAGAACAGAAATATTTAGAAGGCTAGAAATAAATTTAGTTTGTATTTGTCTGAAAGCATCTTTATTACAGCTATTTTTGAAGGCTATATTTGCTGTATATTATAAGTTAGCAGTAAGTATCTTTCGGCCCATAATTTATTCAGTCATCTTCAGACTTCCATTTTCTCTTGTAAAGTCAGCTGTATGTCTTATTTCTATGCCTTTGAAGATAGTGTATCTTTTTTTTTTTCTTTTGGTTACTTTAAAATTTTATTTTCATCTTTGATATTTTGCAGTTTCACAATGATATGCTTAGATAGTTGTTCAGATATGTCTCTTGGGGTTCACTGACCTTACCTTTGAATCTGTGAGTTGATATGTTTCTTCAGTTTTAGGAAACACTTAGCCTTATCTTTTTAATATTGTTTATGCTCATCATATCTCCCCACTTTGTCTGGGCCTCTTATTTTGTGTTAGCTTTTTAAATTTTGTCCTAAACTTCTTATATTCTTTTCCATTCATTTTTCCTCCATGTTTCAATTTCTGCATTTCTATTAAAATATATTTTAGTTCACTAATCCTATATTCTTTTATGTGTAATCTGTATTAAAACTTACCCAAACTGTTCTTAAATTCATAGTTTTTTCAGTTCTAGATGAATTGTTTATTTCTGTGAATTTTAATTCTTTGTTACTTTCATCCATTTTATCTATATATTTTTCTATTTTGTGAATGTACTAAACTTTTTAGAGTCCTTCTATCCTAACTTAAATAGGTGGCTCACCTGTGTGTGTGCTTTTAGTCTATTTTTTCCTCATATGACATGCCTGGAACTTTTTATTAAATGATAAACTTTACTAACAAAAAGCTGTATTGGCTTTGGATAATATTCTTTGACCCAAATGACAGATCTCCTGTTCTATCTCTATCTCTGTCTTTCACATACACTCTGCTAGATTTATCTTTCTGAAATGGCATCTTTGTTAGATTGTTTATCCATGTACAAAACTTGATTGCTCTCTCTTGCCTGCAGAATAAAGTTCAAATGCCCTAGGCTTCAAATCAGTTAAGACATTTTCAGAATAAAACATTAAATAAATCTGATTTTTCTGTCTTAAAATGTGAGGTGTGTATTATTTTGCATAACCAAAAGTCATGTGCTGTTTGTCCCAGGGGTAGCTGACTCCAGGAATTGAACAATATTATCAAACATACATGTTCACGGGCTTCCCTGGTGGTACAGTGGTTGAGTCCACCTGCCGATGCGGGGGACACGGGTTCATGCCCCGGTACGGGAAGATCCCACATGTCGTGGAGCGGCTGGGCCCGTGAGCCATGGCCGCTGAGCCTGTGCATCCGGAGCCTGTGCTCCGCAATGGGAGAGGCCACAACAGTGAGAGGCCCACATACCACACACACACACAAAAAAAACCATGTTCAATCCATCTACCAAAAGGGTCACTCAAAGTCTGTTGAATTTTTCATGGCTAGTCCCTCATTGTTATGCATGTATTCCACAATCCAGGAGCAGGTACTAACATGCCTAGTGGGGGAAGTTGATTATTTCTTCTTATCTTTCTTTTATGAGCAAGGAAACATTTCCCAGCAAGCCCACAGAGGCAAAGTGCTAGAGCCCATGGAAGTCAAAATGGGAGTCTGAATGAGATTACCATAATTAACTTAGACTAATTAGAATATAATCATAAATCACATGGGAGTGGGATAGACTCAACCCCTTAAAATGCATATTCTGCTAATATGGAAAAAGTGGGTAACGGCTTTAGCACATGAAAACAACACTCCTTTTCAAAGCCAGTTAATGACATAATCTGCAGTGTAGTCTCAAGCAACCATCAACTATCACTTTATCATCATCTCCTCCTCTTCTTCCTACTCCTATTCACCCTCGTCCTTCTCCTCTTTCTTCTTCTCCTTCTCTTCTGAGAGTGCCTTGCATCTGTTAGAGGAATTGGGGAGGGTTGGTCCATGTTTCTAAGGAGGTTTTGGTTTCTCAGAGAGGATATGGAGGAGGGGACAGTATGTACATTAGAAAGCATTTAATGCAACCTATAATATAAATGATCTTATAAGTTATAGAAAATAAAGCCTGATGTTCTATCTATTCTGGTAAACATATATAGTGAATGTGTCTATTTAAAGGGAGTTAATAGGAAGATAGGTTTTGGTATATTAAATTGTGCTATATGAATAAGTGGTTGGAATTCAAACATTTTTAATATTAAGGCATATTTGCACTATAACTACATAGAACTGTAGATATTTCCTAGGAAAATTATTATTATATTTTACTGAAAAATTAACCATATTTCTGATTCTTCACATATACCAAATTATTTCATTTAAAAATTATAATATATAATGGGTTTAATGTAAAGAAACACATTGTATACATATGGTAGTCCCAGATGCATATATATTAAATATTAAAACAATGCATAGATAATACACTTTTAAGGGAAAAGTCACATTTAAAAAAAGAAAACACCATAGAGAATGTTTAACATGGACTGAATCTGAAAACCTTCTTTCTAATCTAGCCATTCCTTATAACAAATAGGTTTTGGGGATTATCTTATAGACTCTTCAGTTTCCTGTAAAATGAGAAGTGTTTTAAAATTTCCATCCATTTCTGATAGTCTAAAATCAATAAAAAAGGAAACCAAATATACAGATGAAGAAATTGAGATACAAAGTATTTCCCCTTTAAAAAAAATTTTTTTTGGCTCTTTTCCTTCCACCAGTTTCATGGTAAAATATTCACATTTATTTAACTTAGTGTCAGATACTTTTTCTGTAGTCAAAGTCAGTTGCTTAATAAGGTTGACTTTAATCTCTCTAAAGCTGATTTAGCTTTTTTTTCTTTTTAAAATATATCCTATCTGACAACTTTTATCTCTTATTTTAATGCACATACAGTCAGTAGGCCAGAGATCAGTGCCTTCTTCCTGGCCATTTTTCAGTCCTTATCACCTGTGAGTATCTTTCTGTCTCTTTCTTATCATGCAATTGCATAGTCTTTAGTGGTTTCAATTCTGTCTCTTCTTCTCAGAGCAATACTGACTCTAGCATATCAGTGTGACAAGTTACACATTTCTAATGGAGCCATATTCTTTTGGTGTTGACCAATAGCATGAGAAAGTTAATTCATTTAAGATTGATTCAATGAATCAAATACTTTTCAAATTATGTTTATTTTAACAATACAGAACATTAAGTCACCAAAACACATACAATTTTACCAATATAAAATTGTTTAAAGAAAGACTTTGGTTTTTATTAAGAACAATGATGGTGTATGATTTGAGGAGCTCCTTCTCACTCACTGGGAATAAGCTAGCCTGGCACAGTACTTGAATAATTCATGAGAGAAGAATAAAAGATTTATCAACAAAAACAAGGTCAAGTTCCTAATGCAGAGCTTTAAAATATAAGTATATGCTAGAACAGAACAGCATCAGAGAAGAAATTATATATTTGAATGCATCCAGTGCAGATCTTTGTTAATAACTTAATACAGGAAATTCCCATACCATCACAAAGTCTAGAATATTTCAGAATCACCTATTTTTAAATATTACTCTTGGGGAAAATCCTCTCATGCCTCTGAAATTATTTTCCACTATATCAGTTTTTAAGAACCACTCAAGTATCCTTAACATAGCAAGAGAAGGGTTTTCTCCCAATACAGGCACTCTTATAGCCTCGTGTAGCATGGCATTTCTAAAGGGAATATCGCATAAACTTCTTGTCATCTAATACATGTAATGTTATGTTTGATTCATATATATGTGTGGCTGTAATATATTTATGATACATATTCTTATATTTGATGAAGCTGTAGGTGAATGATGAGGCAAGACCTTGTGGGTGTGATTACATGGCAGGCGTATATTTATCAGGAGTGGAGGAAGAACTGTCAGCTAATGTCCCTGCAAACAGCAATCATAACGACCCTGACAGGTTGCTGCCAAGCAGGCAGGGGCATTCCAGAGGTAGCACAACTGCCAAAAGCAAGACAAATGCGTTTAGAATTGGTAATAAATCATATCAGCTGTCTCAAACTTCTCCTTAGTGTATTGACTATAATTAAAATAGTTAGAATTATAATGATACATGTAAATGTTGAGCTCACAGATAAAACTCCCAGAAGTTAACACAGGAGAAACTGTAGACAACCTTGAGTTTGTTGAGGACTTTAGATAAAAGTCACAATCCATGAAAGAAAGAATTGATAAGCTGGACTTCATTAAAATTATGAACGTCTGCTCCACGAAAGACAGTGTCAAAAGAATGAAAAGAAAAACCCCAAATTAGGAGAAAATATTTACAAAAGACATATAAAGTTTATTTATCCAAAATAACTATCCTATAACAAAGAACTCTTAAAACTCAGCAATAAGAAAACAATCAACTTGGTTTAAAAATGGGTCACAGACCTTAACACTTTGCCAAAGACAATATACAGATGATGAATACATATATGAAAAAAGATGTTCCACATTATGTCATCAGGGAAATACAAATTAAAACAACAATGAGATACCACCGCACACCTATTAGAGAATGGCCAAAATCCAAGAAACTGATGACACCAAATGCTGGTGAGGATATGCAGCCACAGGAACTCTCATACAGTGCTAGTGGGGCTACAATATGGTACAGCAGCTTTGGCAGACCATTTGGCAGTTTCTTACAAAACAAAACGTACTCTTTCTACGCAGTCCAACAATTACACTCCTTGGTATTTACCCCCCAAAAGTTCCAAATTTATATCTACACAAAAGCACACAAATGTTTATAGCAGCTTTATTCATAATTGCCCAAACCTGGAAGCAACCAAGATGTTCTTCAGGAGGTGAATAGATAAATAAACTGTGGTGCATCCAAGGAATGGAATGTTTTTCAGAACTATCAAGCCATGAAAAGACACGGAGGGACCCTAAGTGGATATTACTAAGTGAAATAAGCCAATCTGGAAAGTCTATATAGTATATGATTCCACCTATATGACAGTCTGGAAAAGGCAAAACTGTGGACACTGTAAATAAATCAGTGATTACTAGGAGTTAAGGGAGAGGGAGGGATGAATAGGCAGAGCACAGAGAATTTTTAGGGCAGCGAAACTGTTCTATATGATAATGTAATGGTGGATACATGCCATTATACATTTGTCCAAACCCATAGAAGGTGTAACACCAAGAGTGAAACCTAATGTAAACTATGAACTTTGGATGATATTGATATGTTAATGTTGGTTCATCAGTTGTAACAATTTTACCAGTCTGGTGGGAGTAATTAATAACCAGGGAAACTATGTATGTTTAGGGACAGGGTGTATATAGGAAATCTCCATACTTTTCCCTCAATTTTGCTGTGAACCTAAAACAAGTCTAAAAAATATAGTCTATTTAAATAAGTAAACAAATCATTCTTTAGAGAGGGAGTTTTACACATCAACATTCCAACTTAAATGGTTAGGCATTAAAACAGAGTAAGAGCTCATGCTTAGAATTTGAACTTGCCTGCATTCACACCCTGAGTCTCTACTGTGTATCCTGATACAGTTTACTTAATGTCATTGTCTCAGTTATTTTCCTATGTTAATAGGAATGTTGATTCTATACAGATCACATGTTTATTTTATTTTCCACTGGAGTCTAAATAATATATTTTACTTAAATGAAATCTGTTGAGTACTTCCAAGTACCAAGCACTGTGAAATTCTTTTTAAAAGTTTAAGTATGTAGGCTGCAGAAGCTTGAGGAAGGGTAGTTTTGTTGCTTCTATCACCCCTCCACCCACCTCCCTGTCATAAGTTTTCCATATAATGTTCACTCAGCTTTATTTTTCTGATGCACACTGATTGCCTTAAATATAACATACCTGTTTCAGCCTGTTACCTCCGTTGACATGAAAATCACATCAGTAATGACATCCAGTCCCGATGGTCACATCATTATATTCTACCTTACTTTCTTCACAGAATTTTGACATGTCTTCTACTTGTTAATTTTCTTCTACAAACTCCCTAGAAGTGGACATTCCTCTAGTCACTGCTGCTATTACACATTTCTTATACATTTTGCCTTGGAGATTTTCATCTGTACCTTTGTGCTCAATAACCCCTATTTGTAGCTAACTACCAAGTCTATATACTGTGATTTGTATGGATAACATACATAGATACTATATAGTATAAATATATGCTAACTATATATATACTTAATATTGATAATATATATTAATGTATATATGTATACTAGTAGCTATAATTCTCTATAGCTATATCTATAATCACCTAAAATCTATACCCCTTTCTCTTGAACCAGAGATCTGCTTTTCCAAATAACTGCTCTTTCTTAAAATTTACATGTATAATACTAGATTATATATAGAGAAGCCTATCCACCACATAAAATCTCACGTCTTCTCATGTCTGCTATTATCCTAGATTTTATAAGCTTTGCTTAACTGTAGTACCTTCTAAAATGAGCGATTATATCATATGAATGAGAATAATTTAAACTTTACTGTATATTTGCATAAAGAATAAACTCAGCTCCTTCTTAATTTTCCAAGTATATCTGGTAAGTATCAGTAACTTTGGCAATTCATGCTCAAGACCCATCCTGTCATATTCTCCCACTCTGGCAATTTCCTTTCTAAGAATCTACTTTAGGGGATTGGAAGGTCTTTTTTCTACCCACATTGCTTTAAGAATTCTGATTTTTATGTCATGGGTTCTCTCTCTCAACTCTGCTTTGAGATTTCAAAGTGGAACCGTGTCTCCTCAGTCCTCACTATAAACAAGTCATTTTAGAATGGGGACAATTTGCCCACCACATTCGATCCCACTTTCTTTTCCATTAGGAACCCACAGCAGTGATTTTGTGGCTTAAAAAAGTAATTCAGCTTTTATTTGCAAGACTTCTTTCTATACATTTTAGAAGTATGTCAGGGGAGTATCTGGAAACAAAATCTTAAAATGTACAGTTGATTAAAAATAAAAAACAATGGTAACAAATAGATCGAAGAAAGGACACTATTATAGTGGGAGAGCTGGAACAAGAAGGCAGAGCACCATCTCCTTCAACCTGAACTGGGAATAAACGAGTTGAATGAGACAAATTTTTCTCCATTCTGAGCATGTCTGCTAATGACCACAAAGTATTGCTTTTGGGGTTGCAAATACATTTTAGTGAGAAAGCTAATTTACAAATACAGAATCTGTGAATAATGAGGATCAACTCTATTATGTTGTTCTCCCTGTATTCTAATTCTGGGGTGTTTTATGATATTGAATATATTTTATGAGTCTCAGGAGAAAGAGAAAAATCAATTTGAAATATATCAAATACTAATCTATCCATTAAATATGTATATCATTGACACGCTCACTGAGTATAAAGGTTTTTTTTTTATTTTGTCTGTAAACATTTTTGTTCAAAGTGGTATTTAGAAAATCTCAGATGAGTAAATATGATGAAGTATCTAATTTGGAAAAATCGTGATTTTTGTTTTATCATAGCTTGCTTATTTGATGAATATAATTGAAATACTTAGACATTCACAGGATAATGCTATAAATTATGGGTTATTTTTATTCTTTTATAATGTATTATGGAAAATATTTTTCAAACAATCACTATATTTGAATTTCAGAACTACTAAGAAATGGTAAAAAATGTTCTCCACAATGTCCTAAGCAAAACCGCTGGGAAAGAATGCTCTTAGTATAAAAGTATCAACATCTTTCCAGAACACTACCATCCTGAAGCCAGTTTTCCCTTGGTAAACACATCATTCTATATAGATAGATAGATAGTTAGACAGATAGATAGATAGAGAACGTTCTATATATAGAAATATATATATGTTTATTTTTGGCTGTGTTGGGTCTTCGTCACTGCGCTCAGTCTTTCTTTAGTTGCGGCGAGTGGGGGCTACTCTTCCTTGTGGTGAGTGGGCTTCTCATTGCGGTGACTTCTCTTGTGGAGCATGGGCTCTAGGCATGTGGGCTTCAGTAGTTGTCATGCACAGGCTTCAGTAGTTGTGGCTTGCGGGCTCTAGAACACAGGCTCAGTAGTTGTACTGCACGGGTTTAGTTGCTCCGCGGCATGTGGGATCTTCCCAGACCAGGGCTTGAACATATGACCCCTGCATTGGCAGGCAGATTCTTAACCACTGCGTCACCAGGGGAGCCCCAGTAAACACATCTGTAATGCACTGGTAAAATTTCTTACATTAAAATGTACTAAACAGGAAAAAAACATGGAAAATGGGATTTAGTCTTATGGGAAAGTAAATCCCATAGATAGATTTTTCATCTTTAATACTTCTCCAAATTATTTAAGGAATTGTTTTTTATAAAGATCTTCCTGAGTGAAAGTACCATTGGATGTCTGTGAAGACTCAGCATTTTCCAAAAGAATTTTGCAGAACATTAGTGCCTTTGACATGTTCAGTATTCCTTTTCATAGGACTTCTGTAGTCAAAAAAAAAAAAAAAAAAAAAAAGTGGGCAGCTCTGTACATGATTCCCTCTTGGATATTCAAAACAAATCTTAAATATTCTAAAATGTCCTGTGTTCAACTGATTTTGCTCTGGTGAAGCCAGTGTTTCCCAAGTTTATTTGAGCAAAAATACGTACTGATGAAAGTGTAGGTGATGCTTAAAGTTAGATTACAGAGTCAGACTGCCTGCCTTTGAATCCTAGTCTGACTGCTCACTAGCACTGTGAAGCAGGCGAATCATTTAGCCTCTCTTAGATCAGTTTCTTCACTTATAAAATGAAATAAGGGCAATACTCACCTTCTAAAGTTTTGTTAGCATTCAATAAGAATAGTACTTATTCCAAATTAAACTCTCACAAAACAATAGTTATTACAAAAAGGAAAACGGCCTTCATAAAGACAGTTTAGGAAACATCATCAAAGGATATTCAAGGTATTTTTAATACTTTCCTTTTTATTTAAATTTATTTCAAAATTGAATTTAATGAATTTAGTTCTGGGCCTTGGATACCATTTTCTTTTTTGGATGAAGAAAGTAAATCTTGGAAAGACCAAATGACTTGCCCAAGGTCACACAACTCATTTGTGGCACAACTAGGTTAAGAAATCAGGTCTCCTAACTGCTAATTGAATAGTGTTTTCTTTGCGCTTGGCTGCCTTTCATATACTCAGATATTCACATATTGATTCTCTTTCAATCTAAGGGAAAAGCCACTATGGAAGGGAAAGATGTTAGGAAATCAATTTCCTATTATGTAAGTCATTAATGCTATCAAATATCATGCTTTCTCATCACCAGTACTTCCTTATCCTTGAAACTGTTCAAGGTTATGGTCCACTATGACACAAAGATTATTTTCTACCCAAAATACTAGGCCAACAAGCTTTATATTCTGCCAGTTTGTACTTCTAATAGTATACTGTTTATTAATTATTCTTTTAAATTTATTTCATTAGCATGTTATTATTTTTCTTTTTAAACATGGTCAGTGTTAAACTTATTTCACAAGAGCACAAGGAACTCCTGTTTTCAGCATCTGCATTCTATAATTTATTCAGCTTTATTATTTGTCTAAATAATATGCTATATGTTACAGAAAGTCACTATATTATTTCAGGTTAATATTAACCCACACATAGCAATGGTTTTCATGTAACATTTAAGTTGGTCAGTTATATGACTGATTCTTTAAAAATGCAAATTTTATTAATTCAATATTGAGTATCTCATATAGCTCAGAATGAGAAATTTTGCAAAAGTGAGTATCTATCAAAATACTTAAAGGACACCTATAAATTCATTAGAAAATGATAAATATGCCAATAGAAACACAGACAAATGACTTGAATGAGAAATTTATTTTTTAGATATCCAATAAGGATATTTAAATTATCCACTTTTTAAAATCAGAAAAGCAAATTAAAACAAAATCATGTTCAGTAGGGTAATTAATGCATGCAAGAAACTAGCACTTACCTGAACTGCTTAAAAAATTCACTTGCACGAACTGCTTGGCACAAATTTTCTGAAGGCCATTTTTGCATTCTCCCAAAGGCTTTTTAGAGGGTAATAGGAAAGATGTAGCTACAACAGTGCATCTCACAAAGTTGTTTATAAAAATCCAGGTTCAGTATTTACTATAATTTCCAACATTAAGAATGCTGATATATACATGATGACACGTAGAACATATCAAAAATACTGTAAAAATGCAGGAGAAAAGATATTACAGAAATTTGCTGAATGATTCGATTTTCACCTTACGTATATAAAAATGTCTAGATTAGGTTACATAGAGTAAGATGTTAACAATACCAGTCTCTAGGTAGTGAGACTTTTAGTGCATTTTACTTATTTATTTTGCCCTTGAGTGTGTATTACTTTGATGATAAAAGTGTGTCTATTTAAAATTATAAAACCGTAATAATTTGTGTTGTGCTGCTCTCCATATGGAGAAATCAGAGGCATAAAACCAAGTCATTATTAATCTTTACTCCAAAAGTATGATTAGAAATTAGAGTTTGAAAATATGATTTTACTATAAAACTATAAGAGGAAGACATAGGGTTGTGAACAGAATTTGCCCTTGACAATTTTTAAAATATATAACCAAGAAATTTGAATTCAGAATAATTCTTCTTTAGGGTAATATATCCATTATCAATTTCACTATTATCTTAAATGATTAATAAATAGTACAATTAAGCTTTTGTTTGTTTTCAAGGGATTGCTTCCAACAAACTGGTTGCTATTAGGAAATGTAATATTCTTAATGGATAAATTAGCACTTGATATTTTTAAATTCTTTGAAAAGACTACTTGGAATAAATTAAGTATGATCTTTGCTATTTCTCATTTCATTTTATGCATTTTATGCACAACATCGTCATTTATCATGTGTGTTTGGTAAAAGAGATCTTTCTACTCATGTTCTTTCAAATATCAATCTGTATCCCCACAATAAATGTTCTGTCCACTCTAAGTCTGCATACACAAGTGAAATGAGATTCTACCATTCTTTCTTTGTCTACTAACTAAATTTTTCATGACGATTTTATTTCATGCAAGCCTTTGCATGAAGAGAAGATAGTCATCGCTTTAGTTCTCATTCAGTGATCAGGCTACTTTTGCAAGTGGTGCATTGTTCTGTATTCCATAAGCAAAGCACCTTAAAAACTCAGGAAAGATAATAGTGTGGTTAGTAGTCTATGGCGGGGTTCACCTACCTAGGGAAACCAGACATTACTGGTAAAGTACTTTATTTTGTTTGTAAAGGGACTGATTACTTTGTACTAATTTAAAATATAGTAAAAGGTTAGTATAAGTATTGTAGTAGTGCTTTTCCAAATAAAATGTAATGGAGCTCAGTTACAAATTGAGAAACGCCCTTTATACTCCAGTGCTTTCTTCATTTCCAAAACGGCTTTCTTCTAACTAATATGTCCTGTAAAATATCTTAACTTATTGTCAAATAATAGGAAAGGGGAATACTCTTTGCATATAAACTATACCAAATACTTTTCTAAAAATGAGATCTCCAAAACTATTTGGAAATGGAGGAAAAGGGTAGAGATAATCTTATTAGTGTTAGCGGGAATTTAGCATAACAGATGCCAGATTGTTCTACCTACATATAATCCATCTTCCTGGGAGTTGCTGACCTTTGTAAAGGGCACCAAGAGTTGCCTAACTACACAGAGAAAAAAAGCCCTCTATAAATACCCATGTGTTAAAAATAATTCGGGTTGACAGCATATTTTGTATTCCTATCATCATCTAATCTATGCATCTTAATTTGTTAAAAGTCTTTTATTTACCCTTCAAATTTCCTAATTTCATTCATATTAGGACACTATACTTGATCTTCATTCTTCAGTGTATACACACACACAAAAAAATATATCCATTAAAATATCATTTTGCTATCTGAATCTATAAAACTTTCTAGGTAAATTCTTAAGAACTAGGTAAGCTCTTTCCAGTTACTGTCTCTCATGCCTGACCACAGTTCAAATAGAAAACTTTCTCAATGCAACGGTAACAGTTTAAAGATGGAATAGGTATGTGTTATACAAAATCTTTAACCTCTGATTATTTTCAAGAGTGTTTTTAGTTCCATTATATGATAATATCTCATAAAATATTATTTTCCTTCAAAATAATATAGTTTAGGTTTTTACTGTTTAAATTCAATTTCAATGGCACAGCATCAACATATTTCTATAAACAATACTTACAGTTTTTACCTCAAAATAAATTACTAACAGGTTCCAACAGAAGTAAGAAAGGGAACAGGCCTGGATTTGAATTCTCACAACCTGCACCTCAAGCTTCATATTCTCAATGGTGCCTCCATTCTACAGAATGCGTGCTTGTAAAATCTACTCATCTGTTTTAGCTATCTACAGTGCCCCTTTTAAAGTATTGATCACTGTAGTTTTTGACGTTAATGAGCACTTCCTCATTATTAAATTTACTGGAAGTTTTCCAGTTTTCACACTATGGTACTCTCATCTTAATTTTCAGTTTCTACTTCTAGCCTCTATATAATTTTTACCGGCAGAAAAGGGATAATAAATATGCTTTAACTTTTACTCAAACTGATTGAAAAGTAACAACGGCCTATTAGGCAAGATTTGAGGCTGCATTTATAAATCCTTTAACTATCACCCCCCAAAATCCTCTAAGAGAAATAATGCTTCTTCCCATATGCATTCCACTGCAACTTGAAGGAACCTTTATTAGAACCATAGCACATGGTTCTCTAATTTGCATGAGAAACTATTGGGTTGGCCAAAAGGTTTGTTCACGTTTTCCATAAGATGGCTCTAGTAGCACTTAGTTGTCTTTAACTTCATTCAAAACAATTTTGTTGGATTGTACGTGACACCTGTCATATCAGCATGCATTTAAAAAAAGACATCAGGGCTTCCCTGGTGGCGCAGTGGTTGAGAGTCCGCCTGCCGATGCAGGGGACACGGGTTCGTGCCCCGGTCTGGGAAGATCCCACATGCCGCGGAGCGGTTGGGCCTGTGAGCCATGGCCATTGAGCCTGTGCGTCCGGAGCCTGTGCTCCGCAACGGGAGAGGCCACAACAGTGAGAGGCCCACATACCGCAAAAAAAAAAAAAAAAAAAAAAAAAGACATCAAAATTGGTGAATTTTTGTGTAACCATTTTAATATTGAAGATGGAAGAAAAAAGCAACACTTTTGGCATATTATGCTTTATTATTTCAAAAAAGGTAAAAACATAACTGAAATGCAAAAAAAGATTTGTGCAGTGAATGGAGAAGATGCTGTGACTGAATGAATGTGTCAAAATTGTGAAGTTTCGTGCCGGTAATTTCTCTCTGGATGATGCTTCACGGTTGGGAAGGCCAGTTGAAGTTGATAGTGATCAAATCAAGACAATAATTGAGAACAATCAATGTTATATAACGCAGGAGATAGCCGACATACTCAAAATATCCAAGTCAAGCACTGAAAATCATTTGCACCAGCTTAGTTATGTGAATCACTTTGATGTTTGGGTTCCACATAAGTTAAGCAAAAATAACCATCTTGACTCTATTTCTGTATGTGATTCTTTGTTTTTAAAACAAATTGTGACAGGCAATGAAAAGTGAATACTGTATAATAATGTGGAATGGAAGAGATCATGGGGCAAGTGAAATGAACCACCACTAACCACACCAAAGACCAGTCTTCATCCAAAGAATGTGATGTTGTGTATATTGTGAGATTGGAAGGGAGTCCTCTATTATGAGCTGTTTCTGGAAAACCAGTTGATTAATTCCAACAAGTGCTGCTCCCAGTTAGACCAACTGAAAGCAGCACTCGAAGAAAAGAATCCAGAATTAGTTAACGAAAATGCATAATTTTCCATCAGGATAACACAAGACCACATGTTTCTTTGTTGACCAGGAAAAAACTGTTACAGCATGGCTGGGAAGTTCTGATTCATCCATCATATTCAGACATTTCACCTTCAGATTTCCACTTATTTAGGTTTTTACAAAATTCTCTTAATGGAAAAAATTTCAGTTCCCTGAAAGAGTGTAAAAGGAACCTGGGACAGTTATTTGCTCAAAAAGTTTTGGGAAGGTGGAATTACAAATTTGCCTGAAAAATGGCAGAAGGTAGTGGAACAAAAGGGTGAATACATTGTTCAGTAAAGTTCTTGGTGAATATGAAAAATGTGTCTTTTATTTTTACTTAAAAACCTAAGGCACTTTTTGGCCAACCCAATTGTCCATTTAGGTAAGCTTGGGAATGTTCATTTCTCAGTTCCCTGTTCCTAGCCCAGTGTCTAACACAGAGAAGCCACTCAGCAAATGCTTTTGAATAATTAATTAATTTTGAAAAATTAAATATTTTTGAAAAGTAAATAAATATATGCCAGATCTTCTGGACCTTCGACTTTCATGCTCAAAGTTTGGACAATGTGATGAAGCAACTTGATCAGGGAAAAGAAATACTTTTTTTTTTTTTCTGCAATAAGACCTGTGTTAATTTGACTTAAAGATGAAATCAACTGAAAGGATCACTGACATTTGTGATACTTCTGCTGAGAAGAATATTTTATTTATTTATTAACATCTTTATTGGTGTATAATTGCTTTACAATGGTGTGTTAGTTTCTGCTTTATAACAAAGGGAATCAACTATACATATACGTAGATCCCCATATCTCCTCCGTCTTGCATCTCCCTCCCACCCTCCCTATCCCACCCCTCTAGGTGGTCACAAAGCACCGAGCTGATCTCCCTGTGCTATGTGACTGCTTCCCACTAGCTGTCTATTTTACATTTGGTAAGGTATATATGTCCATGCCATTCTCACTTCGTCCCAGCTTACCCTTCCCCCTCCCCATATCCTCAAGTCAGTTGTCTATGTCTGCATCTTTATTCCTGTCCTGCCCCTAGGTTCTTCAGAACCATTTTTTTTTTTTTTAGATTCCATATATATGTGTTAGCATACGATATATATTTTTTTTCCTTTCTTACTTACTTCACTCTGTATGACAGACTCTAGGTCCATCCACCTCACTACAAATAACTAAATTTCATTTCTTTATATGGCTGAGTAATATTCCATTGTATATATGTGCCACATCTTCTTTATCCATTCATCTGTCGATGGACACTTAGGTTGCTTCCATGTCCTGGCTACTGTAAATAGAGCTGCAATGAACATTGTGGTACATGACTCTTTTTGAATTATGGTTTTCTCAGGGTATATGCCCAGTAGTGGGTTTGCTGTGTCGTATGATAGACGAAAAGACAACCCTCTGAATGGGAGAAAATATTTTCAAATGAAGCAACCGACAAAGGATTAATCTCCAAAATTTACCAGCAGCTCATGCAGCTCAATATCAAAAACACAAACAACCCAATCCAAAAATGGGCAGAAGACCTAAATAGACATTTCTCCAAAGAAGATATACAGATTGCCAACAAACAGATGAAAGAATGCTCAACATTACTAATCATTAGAGAAATGCAAATCAAAACTACAATGAGGTATCACCTCACACCAGTCATAATGGCCATCTCAAAAAATCTACAAACAATAAATGCTGGAGAGGGTATGAAGAAAAGGGAATCCTCTTGCACTGTTGGTGGGAATGTAAATTGATACAGCCACTATGGAAAACAGTACGGAGGTTCCTTCAAAAACTAAAAATAGAGTGTTTTATTTTTAATTGTTAAAAATATTAGGAGCCCTCAGCACAACCTTCTGAGAAGAGTGGGCAGAATGACCCAAACTGGCACAATGAATGTTATTCTAACAATTATTACATTTTATATATTTTTAAGGCACCATATTTGTATATCTTATATAAACTAAGGTTCCAGACAGTATGAAAATTCAGAAGATACACTAATCACCCTCCTAGATACATTGCCCCATTTCTCTCTTTTTTTAAAAAAAATCTGCTCAGAGGATGGTAAAAACAAATGAATAGAGGGTATATTCTCTGATCTGTTTTGTATCTTACTAAAAGGAAAAAAATAAAGTGAAATAAAACATGATACTAATCTATTATATTGTCTATATATGCCACTCTAATTCATCTTGCAAATGTTTTTCAAAAACATGAGGTTTTCCATAAAAAAGAGAAGCATCTCTAATTATGAACTATCAATATTTAATCTTTTGTAGTATGAACAAAGCTACTGGTAGAGCAAAGCCACTGCCCCCCTTCTCCAAACCCTGTACCCAGGCCCACAAAATGGAGATAGCAGTTATTTGAAAACAGATTCATTTGCATGTTGTTACTTTGGATTTTTATGCAAATAGGTTTATAAGAAGTATTTTGGAACATTACCTGTAATTAAGAAGCTGGCATCTTTTTGTCTCATTGCTTTAGAATTGTGACTTTAAATCAGAAACAGGCAATAGCCTTGTTTACCTCAAATAATTATCATGAAAACTTAAATAAAGGAAAACAGAGAGCCATTTATTGACCTCGTGAGATAATTCACTGTAAAATTGTTAGATTTTGGTTGATGTATCTTTTTTTAAGTTTGTGTGAATGTGCCTATGTTCACGAGCAATTTTAGACTTGCTGAGTTAAATTGCATGCTGAATTCTAGTTTTTGTTCTAATAATGTCATAACAAATAAAGATATTATAAATATTATAACCACCAAAAACCTTTAACTTTATGCATTGGCATGTAAGATTGTGTGTGTGTGTGTGTGTGTGTGTGTGTGTGTGTGTATTTCTTTATCAGGAATGTAATAGGATCGTTCTTTCATAAGATGTTTTTCTAAGTAGTTCAAAGTAATTCTAAACATATGAATATTGTATTTGGTACTTGTGATTATAAATTTGAGGGCCAGTAAATGTATTTCCTATTATATATCATTCAGGTAGGATTAAAATAGAGCAACTTTGAAGTAAATTTCCAGTGGTGGCTCAGGTGAATAAAGTATTAACAAATTCAACAAAGTAAATATTATTTGAGTTTAAAACAAAGAGCCAGTTTCATATGTGTTATTTTATTTTATTTAAATCTCTAGAGCTCGCAAAAAGGCAACACAAAGGTTGCAGTCAGACATATTTCCTTTTCTTTTAACTGTGAGAAAGAAAAAAATAAATGTGGCATAGTTTCCCCCAGTCCTTCCCTTGATCATATGAATGCAACCTTTCAAAATGGCCTGAGGTGACAGTGGGCATTTTATCAGTGATCTCAGAAGACATATTCTAGAAGTTATATTTCTTTGCCTTTTTTTTTGAATCTCTTATTTTCAACAGATTCTTTGTGGCAAAACATACCTACTCTTTTCCTGAATTTTTCAAAAATCAAATAACTTTTTCACTTTTCTAAAATAAAATAGAAATTTACATCTTTATGTGAGGTGATGAATTTTTAAGCTCAAAAAGTCTATTAATATTGCCAACAAGTCACTTCACTCTTTTTTTCCTACAGCTTACTTTATATTGTTTTTTTCTCTTGCATATTACGTGCTACACTGTAAACATTTTGAGAAGCTTTACTGATTTAATTTTCTTATTGTGCTTGATTTATTGAAAATAATGAGATAAGTTTTAATGGGAGTTATACATTTAACAAATTTCAAATCTTAACTTGTGGCTCTTTTGGTCCCATTTTCTTTCCTTTTTAATTTTCTTTTATTATCATTGACAGTTTATCATAATCATTTGTTCTTTGATATATTCCCAATAACCTCCAATGTACAGTTGCAGGGGGGAGATGTTAATTTGCCCCCAGTCCTTTCAGGAAATACCAGCATCTTCAGTGATTACTGCAAGTAATTTTTTAGCAATTCCATTTGTCACCAAACCCTTGCCTTCCAAAAATTCTTCTTTTTCCATCCTAAAGGTAGGATTTACTGATCCTGGCTTTGTTAACTCCCCAAAAGCCTTGATAAACCTACTCTTTGAACATCCTACTTATTATATTGTACCTCACAATTATCTCGAAGAATGGGTATCACAATTATAACTCCTCACTAAAAGTAAACATTCCTTGCTGTCTGGCTTAATTATCCTCATTTCTATATGTATCTCTCTGTTTGTATTTATTATTTTTAATACCAATGTAAAATTTTCATATTACATTAATTATATACATGCTCATAAGGATTATGAGCATTTTATTGTATTTTATCTATACAGTAGATCTATGAACACACTGTTATTTGAGTTTACAGATACAGAAACTCTGAAACATTGTTTATCCTTCTGGTAATTGGATGAGACAGAACACAAACCCAAACAAAAGTAAAGACCAGTGAGCTTCCTAGGGTGCCATAGCTGTCACCTGAGTAAGAGAATGTGTGTAGACTGGGTAGAATCTATATATTCTACTTACCTTGGAATGGGCTCATAAAAGTGCTAATCGTTGATGAGGATCTCATAAATACTGAAAATTATAGCTGAAACTGACTTCATTAGGTGATTAGTAAACTGATTAATTGATAGGGAAATAATAGAATGCTCTCAAAGAATGCATAGTGTATCATTTTAGAAATGGTGCTTGGCATTGCCTTCTGAATATGCATTTCATTGATCCCAGCACTGAAAGGCACATTGTATACCTGAGAGCCTGGCTAATACTTTTGACTTTCCATTTATATTTCTCTTAATTTATCTCTTTATCTTAATACCTCCTCAACCTCAGATAATAATTTATAGAAATCTATAATGGAAAATGAACCCAAATATCAATGTTAATAGTATTTGTTATAGATAATGTGTGAAATTTTAATATTATTGATGTTAAATAATTAACTTTCTGTTAGCCTCAGGGGGAAAAAAATGTTCATCTTTTCCTCAGGTTAGAGACATTTTTATTCATTGGAGCCATTGTATCCACATAGTATTCTCTTATTTTCCAATATTTTCCACATTCAATGAAGATAACAGATTCTTTTTTCTATTCTATGAATAATTACATAGAGTAAATTCTAATTTGAATCAACAATCTTAGGAATTTAGAAAGCATTTAAAAGTTATTATCAGTAATACTTATTTTCTCAATTTAGTTTTAGTTTACACACTTACTTTCAATTTCATTTGTGAAGTCCTAGAGATTAACAAGAAAATGGTCCAAATTGCATTTTTCTATTTAGGGAGCTGAATAATGATTATTCATCTTTGCAAAAAGCACAAAAGGTAACACAGTATTTTCAGCCTTATTCTCCCTTATTTTCATGGTACCATTCAATGTGAAGTGGGTAAAAATGCCTTTTCAGGTGCTTCTATAAAATAAGTAATTCCCTGAGGGTCACTCATTCAATTTGTCCACACATACATTTTACACCAGAAATTAATTTAGAAAGGTTGACTAAGTGATCATCTATGTCAGAGACAGAAGAAGCCATCCAGTCAGTGTTAATCCTTATGAGCAAGGATTTGGGAAGTAATAGTATGTAATTATATATTGTATATTATCTGATATATTATAAGTATAAATATAGACAATATATACATAGTTCTTATAGATCAATAATATAAATATTACCTTAATTAAATATACAAATACATGAACAGATATTTTAAAAAGAAGTAATACAAATGGTGAATATGCATGTTTTTTAAAAAATCAACCTTCTAAAAAGCAATAAAGCAATTATAATAAAATTCTTTTTTTGTTACACACTTTAACAAAGTTAAAGATGAATATGACAATATGTATAATAAGTTTTAGAAATTTTCATATTCTTACATCTACTAGCTCTTCTAAGAATTCATCCCATGAAAATAATCTTAGAATAAATGCCTTCAAATAACTGTAAACAAGAATTTTCGGCACTGCCTTTATTTATGATTGCACAAATGACAAATAAACCTAATGTCCAAATTGCAAATATATTAAATAAAGCATTATCTATCTATATATAGAATTTTAGAAATCACATTTGCAAAACTATCTAAGAAATAAGATATAGTATATAGTAATAATGTAATTGTAAGCAAAAAATCAAGAAATAAAGCTTTATATAGTATGATACAATGTATTTAATACAATGTAAAATAAAATGTATATTTTATAAATATAAATATACATTTATACATGAAATAACCATACAAAAAATTACCACATTTTTAGAGTAGATATTACTCTGTGATATTCATACTTTATTGTATACATTAAATTATATTTCTGTTTTCAAATTTCATCAATAAATATGCATTATATTATAATTAGAAACATATTACCAAACGTTTTAAAAGCTACACATTTTATATTGAAAAATTAAAATAGTGACATGTAAAGTATAAATGAGTTCAATACAGCAGCAAGTATTTTTGGTAAGCTGCATTTAAATCAGTTTTTAAAAGTTAACCTCTGGGTGACCCGGAGGAAGATGGCGGAAGAGTAAGACGTGGAGATCACCTTCCTCCCCACAGATACATCAGAAATTCATCTACACGTGGAACAACTCCTACAGAACACCTACTGAACGCTGACAGAAGACCTCAGACCCCCCAAAAGGCAAGGAACTCCCCACATACCTGGGTAGGGCAAAAGAAAAAAAGAATAAACAGAGACAAAAGGATAGTGACGGGACCTGCACCAGTGGGAGGGAGCCGTGAAGGAGGAAAGGTTTCCACACACTACAAGCCCCTTCGCGGGCGGAGACTGCAGGTGGCGGAGGGGGAAAGCTTCGGAGTAGCGGAGGAGACCACAGCAACAGGGGTGTGGAGGGCAAAGCGGAGAGATTCCGGCACAGAGGATCGGTGCCCTCAGGCACACACCAGCCCGAGAGGCTTATCTGCTTGGCCGCCGGGGCGGGCGGGGCTGGGAGCTGAGGCTCGGGTATCGGCTTTCAGTCGGAGCACAGGGAGAGGACAGGGGCTGGCGGCAGGAAGAGAGCCTGAAGGGGTTAGTGCACCACGGCTAGCCCGGAGGGAGTCCGGGGGAAAAGTCTGGAGCTGCCGAAGAGGCAAGAGACTTTTTTCCCTTTTGTTTCCTGGTGCGCAAGGAGAGGGCATTAAGAGGGCTGCTTGGGGAAGCGCCGGAGACAGGAGCGGACCTCGGAGACGAGGGTGGGACGCTGGGGCTGCTGCTGCTGCCGCCGCCGCCGCCGCCGCGGGGCCTGTGTGCGAGCGCGGGTCACTGTCCGCCCCGCCTTCCAGGGGGCCTGTGCACCCCGCCACTGACGGGGTCCCGGGACCCGGGGACGGCTTTCCCGGGAAAGCGCACAGAGCGCCTCGGGCTGCTGCAACGTCACGCCGGCCTCTGCCGCCGCAGGCCCGCCCCACACTGCGCACCCCTCCCTCCCCTCTGCCTGAGTGAGCCAGAGCCCCGGAATCAGCGGCTCCTTTAAACCCGTCCTGTCTGAGTGAAGAACTGACGCCCTCCAGCGACCTACGCACAGAGGAGGGGCCAGGTCCAAGGCTGAGACCCGGGAGCTGTGAGAGCAGAGACAGGGAAATCTCTCTGTGCAGCCTCGGAGGCAGCGGATTAAAGCTCCACGGCCCATTTGATGTGCCCTGCGTCTGTGGAGTGCATAAATGGACAGCGAATCATCCCAAATTGAGGAAGTGGACTTTGAGGACAAGATTTAAGACTTCCCCCCTTTTCCTCTTTTTACAACGAATTATCCCAAATTAAGGAGGTGGACTTAGAGAGCAAGATTTCAGACTTCTTGCCCTTTTCCTCTTTTTACAACAAATTATCCCAAATTGAGGAGGTGGACTTGGAGAGCAAGATTTTTTATTTTTCCCCCTGCTCTCTTTTTGTGAATGCGTATGTGTCATCTTCTGTGTAAGATTCTCTCTGTATAGCTTTGCTTCCACCATATGTCCCAGGGTTCTATCTGTCCGTTTTTTTTTCAATAATTACTTTTTAATTTTAATAACGCTACTATATTTCATACTTTATTCTATTTTACTTTACCTGCTCTTTCTTTTTTTCCTACCTTCCCTTCCTCCCTCCCTCCCTCCGCTCCTCCTTTCCTTCTTTCTTTTTGTTTCCTCCCTCCCTCTCTCCCACCCTTCTTCTTTCCACTTTCTTTTTCTTTCCTTCCTCCCTCCCTCCCTCCTGTCTTTCTTTCTTTCTTTCCTTCCTCCCTCCCTCCTTTCTTCCATTCACTCTTCCTTTTGCTTTCATTCCTCCCTCCCTCCCTCCTTTCTTTCTTTCTTTCTTTCTTTCCATCCTTCCTCCCTCCCTGCCTCCTTTCTTTCTTCTTTCCTTCCTCCCTTCCTTTCTTCCTTCTTCCTTTCTTTCCTTCTCTCTTTCGTTCTTCTGCTAATTCTTTCTTTCTACTTTTTCTCCCTGTTATTCTGAGCCAGGTGGATGAAAGGCTCTTGGTGCTGCAGCCAGGAGTCAGTGCTGTGCCTCTGAAGTGGGAGAGCCAACTTCAGGACACGGGTCCACAAGAGACCTCCCAGCTCCACATAATATCAAGCAGCGAAAATCTCCCAGAGATCTCCATCTCAACACCAGCACCCAGCTTCAGTCAACGACCAGCAAGCTACAGTGCTGGTCACCCTATGCCAAGCAACTAGCAAGGCAGGAACACAACCCCACCCATTAGCAGAGAGGATACCTAAAAACATAATAAGGCCACAGGCACCCCAAAACACACCACCAGACGTGGACCTGTCCACCAAAAAGACAAGATCGAGCCTCAACCACCAGAACACAGGCATTAGTCCCCCCCACCAGGAAGCCTACACAACATACTGAAACAACTTAGCCACAGGGGACAGACACCAAAAACAACGGGAACTAAGAATCTGCAGCCTGCAAAATGGAGACCCCAAACACAGTAACATAAGCAAAATGAGAAGACAGAAAAACACACAGCAGGTGAAGGAGCAAGATAAAAACCTACCAGACCTAACAAATGAAGAGGTAATAGGCAGTCTACCTGAAAAAGAATTCAGAAAAATGATAGTAAAGATGATCCAAGATTCTATTTCCCAGATCCCAAATCTTGGAAATAGAATAGACAAAATGCAAGAAACAGTTAACAAGGACCTAGAAGAACTAAAGATGAATCAAGCATCGATTAAAAACACAATAAATGAAATGAAAAATACTCTAGATGGGATCAATAGCAGAATAACTGAGGCAGAAGAACGGATAAGTGAGGTGGAAGATAAAATAGTGGAAATAACTGATGCAGAGCAAAATAAAGAAAAAAGAATGAAAAGAACAGAGGACAGTCTCAGAGACCTCTGGACAATATTAAACGCACCAACATTCAAATTATAGGGGTTCCAGAAGAAGAAGAGAAAAAGAAAGGGACTGAGAAAATATTTGAAGAGATTATAGTTGAAAACTTCCCTAATATGGGAAAGGAAATAGTTAATCAAGTCCAGGAGTCACAGAGAGTCCCATACAGAATAAATCCAAGGAGAAATACGCCAAGACACATATTAATCAAACTGTCAAAAATTAAACACAAAGAAATCATATTAAAAGCAGCAAGGCAAAAACAACAAAGAACACACAAGGGAATCCCCATCAGGTTAACAGCTGATCTCTCAGCAGAAACTCTACAAGCCAGAAGGGAGTGGCAGGACATAATTAAAGTGATGAAGGAGAGAAAACTGCAACCAAGATTACTCTAACCAGCAAGGATCTCATTCAGATTTGATGGAGAAATTAAAACCTTTACAGACAAGGAAAAGCTGAGAGAGTTCAGCACCGCCAAACCAGCTTTACAACAAATACTAAAGGAACTTCTCTAGGCAAGAAACACAGCAGAAGGAATATACCTACAATAACGAACACAAAGCAATTAAGGAAATGGGAATAGGAACATACATATCAATAATTACCTTAAATGCAAATGGACTAAATGCTCCCACCAAAAGACACAGACTGCCTAAATGTATACAAAAACAAGACCCATATATATGCTGTCTACCAGAGACCCACTTCAGACCTAGAGACACATACAGATTGAAAGTAAGGGGATGGAAAAAGATATTCCATGCAAATGGAAATCAAAAGAAAGCTGGAGTAGCAATTCTTATATCAGACAAAATAGACTTTAAAATAAAGACTATTAGAAGAGACAAAGAAGGACACTACATAACGATAAAGGGATCGATCCAAGAAGAAGATATAACAATTGTAAATATTTATGCACCCAACATAGGAGCACCCCAATACATAAGGCAAATACTAACAGCCATAAAAGGGGAAATCGACAGTAACACAATCATAGTAGGAGACTTTAACACCCCACTTTCACCACTGGAGAGATCATCCAAAATGAAAATAAATAAGGAAACACAAGCTTTAAATGATACATTAAACTAGATGGACTTAGTTGATATTTATAGGACATTCCATCCAAAAACAACAGAATGCACATTTTTCTCAAGTGCTCATGGAACATTCTCCAGGGTAGATCATATCTTGGGTCACAAATCAAGCCTTGGTAAATTTAAGAAAATTGAAACTGTATCAAGTATCTTTTCCGACCACAATGCTATGAGACTAGACATCAATTACAGGAAAAGATCTGTAAAAAATATAAACACATGGAGACTAAACAATACACTGCTTAATAACGAAGTGATCACTGAAGAAATCAAAGAGGAAATTAAAAAATACCTAGAAACAAATGACAATGGAGACACGACAACCCAAAACCTATGGGACGCAGCAAAAGCAGTTCTAAGGGGGAAGTTTATAACAATACAATCCCACCTTAAGAAACAGGAAACATCTCGAGTAAACAACCTGACCCTGCACCTAAAGCAATTAGAGAAAGAAGAACAAAAAAACCCCTAAGTTAGCAGAAGGAAAGAAATCATAAAGATCAAATCAGAAATAAATGAAAAATAAATGAAGGAAACGATAGCAAAGATCAACCAAACTAAAAGCTGGTTCTTTGAGAAGATAAACAAAATTGACAAACCATTAGCGAGACTCATCAAGAAAAGAAGGGAGAAGACTCAAATCAATAGAATTAGAAATGAAAAAGGAGAAGTAACAACTGACACTGCAGAAATACAAAAGATCATGAGAGATTACTACAAGCAACTCTATGCCAATAAAATGGACAACCTGGAAGAAATGGACAAATTCTTAGAAATGCACAACCTGCCAAGACTGAATCAGGAAGAAATAGAAAATATGAATAGACCAATCACAAGCACTGAAATTGAAACCGTGCTTAAAAATCTTCCAAGAAAAAAAGCCCAGGACCAGATGGCTTCACAGGCGAATTCTATCAAACATTTAGAGAAGAGCTAACACCCATCCTTCTCAAACTCTTCCAAACAATATCAGAGGAAGGAACACTCCCAAACTCATTCTACGAGGCCACCATCACCTTGATACCAAAACCAGGCAAGGATGTCACAAAGAAAGAAAACTACAGGCCAATATCACTGATGAACATAGATGCAAAAATCCTCAACAAAATACTAGCAAACAGAATCCAACAGCACATTAAAAGGATGATACACCATGATCAAGTGGGGTTTATTCCAGGAATGCAAGGATTCTTCAATATACACAAATCAATCAATGTGATACACCATATTAACAAGTTGAAGGAGAAAAACCATATGATCATCTCAATAGATGCAGAGAAAGCTTTCGACAAAATTCAACACCCATTTATGATAAAAACCCTGCAGAAAGTAGGCATAGAGGGAACTTTCCTCAACATAATAAAGGCCATATATGACAAACCCACAACCAACATTGTCCTCAATGGTGAAAAACTGAAACCATTTCCGCTATGATCAGGAAAAAGACAAGGCTGCCCACTCTCACCACTCTTATTCAACCTAGTTTTGGAAGTTTTAGCCACAGCAATCAGAGAAGAAAAGGAAATAAAAGAATCCAAATTGGAAAAGAAGAAGTAAAGCTGTCACTCTTTGCAGATGACATGATACTATACATAGAGAATCCTAAAGATGCTATCAGAAAGCTTCTAGAGCTAATCAATGAATTTGGTAAAGTAGCAGGATACAAAATTAATGGACAGAAATCTCTGGCATTCCTGTACACTAATGATGAAAAATCTGAAAATGAAATCAAGAAAACACTCCCATTTACCATTGCAACAAAAAGAATAAAATATCTAGGAATAAACCTACCTAAGGAGACAAAAGACCTGTATGCAGAAAATTATAAGACACTGATGAAAGAAATTAAAGATGATACAAAGAGATGGAGAGATATACCATGCTCCTGGATTGGAAGAATCAATATTGTGAAAATGACTCTACTACCCAAAGCAATCTACAGATTCAATGCAATCCCTATCAAACTACCACTGACATTTTTCACAGAACTAGAACAAAAAATTTCAAAATTTGTTTGCAAAAACAAAGGACCCCGAATAGCCAAAGCAATATTGAGAACGAAAAACAGAGCTGGAGGAATCAGGCTCCCTGACTTCAGACTATACTACAAAGCTACAGTAATCAAGACAGTGTGGTACTGGCATAAAAACAGAAAGATAGATCAATGGAACAGGATAAAAAGCCCAGAGATAAACCCACGCACATATGGTCAACTTATCTTTGATAAAGGAGGCAGGAATGTACAGTGGAGAAAGGACAGCCTCTTCAATAAGTGGTGCTGGGAAAACTGGACAGGGACATGTAAAAGTATGAGGTTAGATCATTCTGTAACACCATACACAAAAGTAAGCTCAAAATGGATTAAAGACCTAAATGTAAGGCCAGAAACTATCAAACTCTTAGAGGAAAACATAGGCAGAACACTCTATGACATAAATCACAGCAAGATCCTTTTGTACCCACCTCCTAGAGAAATGGAAATAAAAACAAAGATAAACAGATGGGACCTAATGAAACTTCAAAACTTTTGCACAACAAAGGAAACCATAAACAAGAGCAAAAGACAACCCTCAGAATGGGAGAAAATATTTGCAAATGAAGCAACTGACAAAGGATTAATCTCCAAAATTTATGAACAGCTCATGCAGCTCAATAGCAAAAAACAAACAACCCAATCCAAAAATGGGCAGAAGACTTAAATAGGCATTTCTCCAAAGAAGATAAACAGACTGCCAACAAACACATGAAAGAATGCTCAACATCATTAATCATTAGAGAAATGCAAATCAAAACTACAATGAGATATCATCTCATTCCAGTCAGAATGGCCATCATCAAGAAATCTAGAAACAATAAATGCTGGCGAGGGTGTGGAGAAAAGGGAACACTCTTGCACTGCTGGTGGGAATGTGAATTGGTACAGCCACTATGGAGAACAGTATGGAGGTTCCTTAAAAAACTAAAAATAGAACTACCATATGACCCAGCAATCCCACTACTAGGCATATACCCTGAGAAAACCATAATTCAAAAAGAGACATGTACCAAAATGTTCATTGCAGCTCTATTCTCAATAGCCCAGAGCTGGAAACAACCTAAATGTCCATCATCGGATGAATGGATAAAGAAGATGTGGCACATATATACAATGGAATATTACTCAGCCATAAAGAGAAACGAAACTGAGCTATTTGTAATGAGGTGGATAGACCTAGAGTCTGTCATACAGAGTGAAGTAAATCAAAAAGAGAAAGAGAAATACTGTATGCTAACACATATATATGGAATTTAAAAAGAAATGTCATGAAGAACCTAGGGGTAAAACGGGAATAAAGACACAGACCTACTTGAGAATGAACTTGAGGATATGGGGAGGGGGAAGTGTAAGCTGTGACAAAGCGAAAGAGAGGCATGGACATGTATACACTACCAAACGTGAGGTAGATAGATAGTGGGAAGCAGCCGCAGAGCACGGGGAGATCAGCTCGGTGCTTTGTGACCGCCTGGAGGGGTGGGATGGGGAGGGTGGGAGGGAGGGAGATGCATGAGGGAAGGGATGTGGGAACGGATATATATGTATGACTGATTCATTTGTTATAAAGCAGAAACTAATAAAAAAATTTTAAAAAAGTTAACCTCTGTATAAATGAGTGTATGTAAGATAAAAAAGAAAAAGCAGAGAAAGAACAGGCAATCCATCAAATAACTATAAATAATTAATAAACATGGGAATGTTGTTTGTAATCTTCAGCAATTAAAGCTCTATAAGTGTAACCATTATAAAATGTTCAACTCTAAATTTGACAAAGATTAAGTAGAACACATGCATACTATTCAATGTTGAAGAGGTAAAAAGAGATGGGCTAATACACTACACATAGAAAATTAAAGTTGTAGAATATCTGTGTAGAAAGTAATTTGGAAATCTGCTCTTCTCTTACCTCCAGGAAGTAAGGTCTTCCTTTCCCTCAAGTATGATTGTATTTTTTTGAAGTAGAGATTAAAAAGTATAGTTCCGCAAAATTGTGTTCTCTTTCCAGTCTAAAAACAGATTGGGGCTTCCCTGGTGGTGCAGTGGTTGAGAGTCCACCTGCCGATGCAGGGAACACGGGTTCGTGCCCTGGTCTGGGAAGATCCCCCATGCCGTGGAGCGGCTGGTCCCGTGAGCCATGGCCACTGAGCGTGCACATCCGGAACCTGTGCTCCACAATGGGAGAGGCCACAGCAGTAAGAGGCCTGCGTACTGCAAAAATAAAACCCAAAAAACAAACAAACAAAAAAAAAAACAACAAAAAAAAACCAGATTGACTTTCTTCCTATATCCAGTTTCTGTATTGGAGATCCCACTTATGCAGGAGAGGCCCACACCTACCTAAAAAGGACTGTAAGCTTACTCTATGACACCTGCAAGATAACTTATCAAAATATTGCAGAATAAGACTAATATCTTAATAGCTAAAAACAAACTAACAAACAAAACTAGAAGCAGTGGCCGATGTATTTTTTACAGATATGATCAAATATGTTTACAAGTGTTATTTACTAAAAAAATAATTGGAAACCAGCTAAATATTCAACAATAAAAAATAAACTATCATTGCAGCCATAGGATGCATTATGTATTTATTAAAAATAAGTTTTAAAGAATTATAATACCAGAAGGTTAAAAAAGCATAATGTAAGGATATCTCTGCATTGTGATCTGTTGTATCTCGTACATGTGTGGGTGTGGGAATGTGTGGACAAAAAGAGAGTGTCAGGGTGTGTGTGGGGAAGAAATGGCTTATGCAAAATATACCACATTTTAATGGGGGTTATATTTGGTTTCTGGAATTATTTTCTCTCACAATTTTTACATTTGCTAAATTATTTTGAATCAGAAAATATTTAAAAAGCTTAAATTATCTACTCTCATACTTCCACTATAAAGTTCAAATATTTAAAATAAGCTTACCAAGACTTAGGCATGAATGAATTTAAAAATAAATTGACCAATAAAAATGGTCAATATCATTAATAATTTATCAATTAAAATCATAAATGATATTACCATTTGTATCTGTCAGATTGGAATATTAAGAATCTTCCTATTACCCAATGGATGGGGGAAAATCATACTTATACTATTACTGAGAGTATTAATGGATGACACAGTTTAGGAAGGTAGGCAGCAATGAACACCTGAGCACATGTATTCCTTTATTTAGGAATTTACACTTCTTCTGATCAAAAGTTAGGAATTTATGTTTTTTCTAATCAAAAACAAATGCGTAGAGATAAATAAATATGAATAATCTCTGTGATTTTTTTTTCTAATAGCAAAAAATATATATGTTATATAGTAACGATGCAGTGTTTGGAGGGTGTAAAATTAAATGTAAAGTGGGCTATAAGTAAAGATGTAGAAAAATCTTTCAAGATATTTTGTTAATTAAAAACATCTGATTTCAGAATGATATGTAAAATATTTTTACATTTTTACATAATATCCAGATTAAGCAAGAAGATATCAATCACTTCAATCATTTATAAAATACAATTATCCATACTTTGTGTCTGCATAGAAAATTTAGGAAAGAATACACTACAAATCTTTGACAATGGTTGTACTGATTGAGGTTCATGAATTTTTACTTTCTACTCTTTGTCCCATTGTGTACACTACTTTCATAATAGTATTATTATAGTTAATAATGATAAGAAAAGCATGCCACTTGCTGCCATTTAATTCACTGCCATTAAGGTTGGAGCTGATTTAATTTTCCTTAATTAGTATGCTGAATCTGATATTATTGTTTGAAACTGAAAAATTATAAATGCCATCTTTTTTTATCAAGGGAGTAAATATTTTCACTTTCAGAATAATGACTTGCTTTTGCTTTGTTCAGTCATACTTTATTGCTGTTAGGTTGGATTTCACTAAATCCTCCTGTGTTATCTGGGTATTATATAGAATAATAAACATTTTATTGCATATAATTATTTTAGCAATTGAAAGCTCACTAATAATTTCCATTTTTACTTTTTTTTCTCAAAATCATAATTTTTATCTATCAGAAGTAATTCTTAATGAGATTTTTTAAAAACCTAAAAAGTAAAAACTTAAACACTCACTCTGGAGGCAATCAGGATGTCCAGAAGTAATTGATATTCCAACTACCAAAAACAAAGAGAGGTGGAAGTATTGGGTGATAGTTAATTCTATAGAAAATAAGTCCTGATATCAGTACCCAAAGACTAAATATGTAAATTCTTAAATTTCAGTTAAGGGTGATGAAGTAATTATTACAATAATAATAAATTTTGTTGTATCAGTTAAAACATTGAACTCTGATAATAGAGGATATATCAAGTACACAATAACTTTAAAATTAGAACCATGCCTATTATTTTTCAACACAATTAATTTCAAAGAGAAGATGTATATCCTAAAATAACTCATTGTATGTAAATATATTTTACAATTACTTTGAGTTCCGAAGAGTCATCTTATAGACAATATAATGCATTCCTAAAAATAAGCAAATGGATAAAAATACATTTATATACACTAGAAAATACTACACACAAACACATATACACCCTAAATTAGTTAAATTCTTAATTCTTTAGTCTCCAAAGGAAAAAAAAAGTCTACCAATAAACCAGGGATTGTTTCCCCAAATTGAGATTTTCCTGTTCAATATCTTTGATTTTTTTATCAAAGATTTTTTATCAGTAAACCTTTGCCAAACCTTTGTTTTACACATTTGAATTTACATTGTAGACCAAAGATACAATAGGGTGACTGCATTCAATTGTTAAATTCAAGCTTTCCCATTCATCTAATTTTTTTTTATTACCATAATTTCTGTAGTTCCTTTCACTATGATCTCTTATTGTGAAATGCAATTTGCACTCCACAATTTGAAACCCTCCCACCCAAGTTCACAAACTAGCACTCTTTTTATGTTAGACATGATTATTTGAATGGTCTTGTTAGGAATTAGTGGTAAAACTAGCAATGAATGTTTTATTATTTTTGAGGCAATTATTAAGACAAAAGAGGCACATGTTATTGACATGAGACCACATCTAACAAGGACCCTAATCTAGAATCCATGATAGGTCTGGATTGCATCACAGAATGAAAAAGTCTGAAAATTGTGTGTGTGTGTGTGTATGTGTGTTTCCGTGAGTCCTAAACTTTCATTGACTTAAGAACAGTGGGGAAACACCTTCCGCAAAGACTTCAGTAACTGGTTAAACAATCAAGAATCACCCCTAGTTAGTTTTCTTCTCTCCTGAAAGCTGAAACAATTGTTGCTAAGCTCCACCCCAAAAGAAAACTACTTGTTTTACAGTATTCAACTACATCAGGTATTGATTTTAGAATAATATTCAATTCAATATTATGTTGCTTAGATTATTTTTAAATTATTGATCTAAAGATCATAATACATGGTATTGTTTAAGCCTTTATAAGGGAGTTAGATGGAAAAAAGAGTATATTATTTTGATGTCCAATTAACAGGACAAGAGAGACTCTCAGATGAGAAATAGCTGCGACCTAAGAGTTATTTTTTTATTCCTCAATTCCGCTTTACTAACTGAAAATATTGATTAGAAAATAAACTTAGACCTCAGTGCCACATCCATCTTCTTGTGTTAAGAAGGCAGCACTAGCAGAGAGGTTCCTATTAAATATAGGTGTCATTTTTATTCCTTATGCACTTCTTTCTATTCTGCACAGTTTACCGAGGGATGTGAAAATAAACATACTTAAGAGATTTCACAAGAACTGTATAACTTCAAGATGATATGCTGCAATTTTTTTCCTCCAAAAAAATCAGATCTTTTATTATCATGTCATTTATTCATATATTGGGCTTTTAATCTGTAATTGTGACTGTGTCCAGAACATAAATACCATAATCAGTATGAAAAGCACTTAAATGGAACAACAACCAATGTTGGTTTAAAGCGATTCCACTGTACAAGAAGCTACATACCACATGTGGCAGAAATAAAAGTAGAAATTTGATTAAACAGCAGTGCAGGACACTTACCACAAAAATAGTGTGGTGGTACAGATTTGTGACTTGCAAGGCATATGAAATATGTGTTCTTAACTTCTAAGTGTATTGAGACAGAGATTGGGATATTATTTTATTGTTAGTTAATAACTTTATTAAATTATACTCTGAGAATGAGATTTGCATAAAAAGACCCATTTTAGGATTTTTTTGTTTGAAAATCCTTTGTGACCTATTACACATGCATGAAGAGAATATGCATCATCTATTTTTCAGGAATAGGATCAGTCTGTTTGTCTATGTGTCAATGAATTCATACACAGACATAAAATCAAATTTTTAAGTTTTTCTGTTCAACTCATATTGCCTCACTAAAATTGCAAGGCTTTATCTAACAAATCATTTTATGTGATTTTTTTTATACTACTGTTCTATTACTTTACTCACTTTCAACTTCTTTATCAGTCTCTGAGACAGATGCATGAAAATCTCCTGCTGTGATTGTGGATTTGCAATTTCTCCTTTTAATTATTAGCATTATTTAAAAATATCTCTGGTAGTAACTTTACTAACATCATAGTGTGTATTTTTCTTTTTGCTGTTATAAACACTTTTTATTTCTATATTTGTGCAAATGTTATTTTGAAAAAGGAGGATTAGCTTACATTAACTTACCTTTTACTGGGGTGAACAATGAACATTAAAACTGATTACTCTTTAATATTGGGTAGTGAGATCTGATATAAGGAAAAATAAAGCTAGGTAAAGAGATAGCGTGTGATGGCAAGCTGCTTTGAGGTTATGCTTTGGCATAGAGTCCTGAGAGTGCGTGAGAGATTAAGTCATGTTGGTTACTGGCAAATAGTTCTCCAGGAAGTAAACACAGGTTCTTCCAGGTCTGGGGAAGGTAGGATTAAAAGAAAATTTCAGTAATGGAAAGGCTACCTGGCTAGAGTGAGCAATGGGAAATGTGGAATAAAATGGTGTTAGAGGAAGAGTTTAAGCCATGCAGAGGATTAAATTTGAGTTTTGATTCATTTGGTACTGAAAGCTACTAGAGTCTGTTAAATCTGCTGAAGCAGATTTCTATTAGTATTTACTAGGCGTATTTTCTTCCATCTCTTATTTTTTTTTTAATGTTTTTTTTTTTTTTTGCGGTACGCAGGCCTCTCACTGCTGTGGCCTCTCCCGTTGTGGAGCACAGGCTCCGGACACGCAGGCTCAGCGGCCATGGCTCACGGGCCCAGCCGCTCCGCGGCATGTGGGATCTTCCCAGACCAGGGCACGAACCCGTGTCCCCTGCATCGGCAGGCAGACTCTCTACCACTGTGCCACCAGGGAAGCCCCCATCTCTTATTTTGATATAGTATAGGTAATTTTGTTTTATGTGTATCTTTTAAAGAGCACCTTGCTGCTTGTTTGTCTGTTTTAATTCAGTTATATTTGACATACAACACTGTAAGTTTAAGATGTACAACATTGATTTGATACATTTATATTGTGGTATGATTACCATAGTGGCATTAGCTAACACTTGTATTGCTTCATATAATTGTCAGTTTTTCTTGTCTTGAGAACAGTTAAAACCTAATCTCTTAGAAAGTTTAATTGATAATATAGGTTTGTTGTCTATAATCACTACTGTTTATTAAGTGTCTAGGACTTATTTATCTACTGGTTGCAAGTATGTACCCTTAAACAATATCTCTCCCATAACCCCCATGCCCCAACTCCTGGTAACCATCATTTTACTCTCTGCTTTTACAATTTCAGGTTTTTTTAGATGTCACATATAAGAGATATCATATAGTATTTGTCTTTCTTTGTCTGATTTATCTCACATATCATAATGTCCTCAAGATCCATCTATGTTGTTGCAAATGGAAGAATTTCCTTTTTTCTATGGCCAAATAGTATTCCATTGTATAAGTATACCACACTCCCATGTTTATTGCAGCATTATTCACAATAGCCAAGATATAGAAATAACCTAAGTGACCATCAATGGATATTGTTTTTATCTAACCTATGATTGTCTAGATTTTTATGAGACAGAATAGAATGGTAATCAACAAAATGTTCTCTCGATTCAGTTTTGTGACCTTGGACAAATTTAATTAAATTATCTAGACTGTGGCTTCCTTTTTGTGAAATAAGAATAATTATAGTACTTATATGATGAGTTTGCTTGGAGAAGTAAAAAATTTAATATATGTAAAGCCTTTAGAATAGTGACTAGTTTATGTAAAGTACTTAGCATAAAATTAGCTTTTATAATATTATTAATGATTTATTACATTCACATTTATTGTAGTGATTTTATACACACATTTGCATGCACACATATACACATATATGTAATTATTAGTAATATCATACTGTGAGTTGTTTTCTTTCTTTTCTTATTTCTTCTTCCAGCTTTAGGTTGGATTAACAGATTTCTTTTAACTACTTTGTTAAATCCATACAGTACAGAAGCTAATTGTATTGTATTTCTGTTTTGTTAGTGGCTATCCAATTAAGAATGTCTCAAAACTCTGCTTTTAGACATAAGGAAAGAAAGCGATGTCTGTTTATGAACTAAAAGTGTATTGAAAATAAGTGAAATATCAATGTCACAACACTCTAACTACTGGCACTAATATTGAGTATTTAGTATACTCAATTATTGTCTCATTGAACAAATTAAACAGCATAGATTTTTAGCTTTAGAATAAATAAGTGCATGAATAAACTATTACTCTGGTATAACTTTTGTGACATGAACTACTGAAAATTTTCAGGAAAAAGGATTGGGGAGAAATCACAATAGTAAATGGTCTTTCAGTAACTGGTTTGGCAGGTTGTAGTGCATATCTTACTTATTTGAATGATATTTTGAGAACAAATCAACTCTTTTTGCTTTCTCTGTAAAAAAGAAATTAAAATTGTGGACCATATCTATCCAAACATTTGTCCAAAAGGAGGCATCCCTACAATACCCATTGAGGAAGGATACCTAGGCCAAAAGAATGTTCTTCTTTGTGGACTTTAAGTGGAACTGAATATTGCTTTTGTTCTCCATAGGATTAATCAATTAGACCTCTTTTAAGACGTGCCTTAGTTGATTGGCCTATGGGATAAAGGAGATTGGACTACACAGTTTCCTCTGGTGCTTGGATCCTCTAAGTAACTCTATTCCAATGACATAAAGTTCTAAATCACCATTATTAATTTTAGTTAGAAACTCCACTTATTAAGGAAAATTGTTCACAAGTTAGAGAAACCAATTGAAACTAGCTTAAGCAAAAGATATTCAAGTTTATTATGGGAATGCAGGGAGAATACATGAAACCAGAGGAGGGACAACTCTTGCCATCTTTCATTTCTGCTCCTCTTTCAGCATATGCTTCATTCTTCCCTGACTCTGTGCACATTCTTTTCTGTTTCTAAATGCACATGATGACAGTACAGTCTTACATCTTCTCTCTTTAAAAGGCAAACACATATTGAAAATTAAATTCCTTAGTCACAATTCTAAATTCCCAGAAAAATGACCATAGATCAGAAGATATCTTTGGACT
This sequence comes from Hyperoodon ampullatus, assembly GCF_949752795.1. Taxonomy (NCBI): domain Eukaryota; kingdom Metazoa; phylum Chordata; class Mammalia; order Artiodactyla; family Ziphiidae; genus Hyperoodon; species Hyperoodon ampullatus. Next base: position 94,570,870 of record NC_136915.1, read on the forward strand.
GATTAACTGGTATAAAACATTATTGTTTTGTGTGTATTGAAAGTGAGTCTTTGGGGAAAAATTCTAGTTGGAGGATATTTAACAAGCAAAGAGATACTTATCTCTGAAACCAAAAATGTACTGAATAGGATCACCACTGAGAAAGAATAACCCTCATTTCTCTATGTACATATGATTCTGGCTATCCTAGTTATGGACTTATTTTCAGGGTCTGATATTTATTAGATCCTTAAATATTAGTTATTAAGATATGTTTATAAGGTTCAACTACATTCCTATGACTGACCTGGAAAAGATAAATATCTTTAGATGGAAAAAACAACGAAATTTGGGACCTAAAGTATACTTCTTAATAGGTCATTGCCTCTAAACATGTGTCAGTATATCTTCAATTACATATGAAATCTTCGTATGGTCAATTCTTTATAAAATAATATACTGTTGTATTATCTAAGCTAATTTTTATTCCTTAAAACAGTTATAGATGTTATGGGAAAGAATCAAGAAACTTAGATTACAACTAAAAATATTTTTATCTATCATGGCTCTTCTATTAACTAGAATTAGACTCAAAAATAAATTGCCAATGACCTTTTAGGACTATAAAAGTTAAAACTTATTTTCCCATGAGTTATTTCTTGCTCATCAACCTATAATATCTCAGTTGCCCTTTTTGGCTCATATGCTTTATTGAAAACACTACGGCTACAGTTCAGTAGCTGGACTTCTCCTAGATCTTTGCTGGTGGGTAAACCATAGGTAAGAGTGGCCGACTATTAAACATTAAAACATTAAAGTTTTTTCAGTAAAATCTGTTTGAAAATACCTCCTTTTAACATTTGTCATGTCTAAAACTGAAAATTTAGAAGGTGAAGAAGAGAGATTGTGCAAGAAGCCATAAATTGTCATACATGTTTAAAGCAGTTAAAAGTGAAATTAAGGTACAATACAGAAGAGTAGTCTCTGTATTCTTTCCTTGGCCTAAAGTCTATCATTAGGGCCAATATTTTGATTTATGTATTAATATTTCCTAGTCTAGAGTTATGAAGTTAGGTATAGATGTAACATATATGTATATAATGTATGTTCTAGTCAATGAATTTCACATTTTGATTTCTGTACAATATAAAAGTCAGAGTCAATAAAAAGTCAGAGTCAATAAAAAAGGTCAGAGATCCACAGATATAAAAGATGAGAAAACTGAAACCCAAAGAAGAAAAGTGTGATTTTTCTAAGGCCACATTAGTATTAGTGGCAAAACATGATCCAGCACAAGCCTACTGGTTTCCACTTTTACTTTCACTACTTCACACACCCTCACCAGGTAGCCTTCTTGTTACTTGCTTATGGGTGAATTGCAGACTTCTCATCTGTTCTCATCTCACATTATAAGATCCACTATTTCTACCACGATTGAGTGAGATAAGCAGTGTTATTTATAAGACTCTAGTCATAGTGGTCTGAATATTGTTAGGCTGGAGCAAGTTTTGGTTGAAAACAAATTGATCAGCTCAAACATTTGGTTAAAATGACAATTGATATGTCCCAAGGAATAACTTGCTCTTAGATATTTAGTTTCATTCAAAATTTCCCCTTAATATCAAACATCTGTCTTCTAAATTATCTCCATAGCAATCAATGCAGAGTAGAAATAATTCACTACATACTTACATTTGTTTAAAATTGATACAAATGTGGAAACATCCATAAATATTTGCAGTGCCACATCATGGTTATTATCAATTATGATTTAGGCCTAAGCTTGCTGTGAATTAACAAAATTGCATATAGCTCTATCATTCAAGTCATTTCACTAGGTACTGTGAATGTTGTGCTATATTATTATGTGAGCATCAAAACGTCTCTTTTTCCTACTCATGAAGTAAATTTATATCCATAAAGAAGCTCACGGCTCAGTAATAAACAAGACGTGCATTCAATGAGTTTATTTCTGAGGAAAAAAAAACAGTTATTTTCATCACAGTAATACTTTCTAGTAGTTCCTGTGGATGAGGTTGAAGAGCAGGGACACTCAATGCCTTTTTTTTTTTTTTTTTTTTTTTTTTTTGCGGTACGCGGGCCTCTCACTGCTGTGGCCTCTCCCATTGCGGAGCACAGGCTCCGGACGTGCAGGCCCAGCGGCCATGGCTCACGGGCCCAGCCGCTCCGCGGCACGTGGGATCCTCCCGGACCGGGACACGAACCCGCGTCCCCTGCATCGACAGGCGGACTCTCAACCACTGCGCCACCAGGGAAGCCCCTCAATGCCTTTTAAAAGGAATGGCAGAGGGCATATTTTATAACTAAAAGCAGACAAGTCTCTTTTCTCCCAAGTAAAAAGGAGTGTTTTCTAAAGAAGAAATTCCTTTTTTACAAATCACAGGAGCATTCTCATTTTTTCACCTGAAATACCTCTCCAGGTTTTTCATTGAATTTCCATAGTTTTGGAAGGCAAAGAAATGACTTTAAATTATCACTTATTTTACTTTTTATATGAACCCTCTCCATTTTATTGGAAAATGAGTTTATCCTTCAGACATTTCAATAATTTATGTATGTTTTATGACCAGCTGCTTCCAGACATTCTTAGGATTTATCCCAAGTGCCTGTGGTCAATCAGCAAGGCAGCACATGTTTATGGAGTATCAGGTGCATGGATAATCTAGTGTTGGCATAAGTTTCATACAGAACTTAGATTTTAGGAATTATGTTTAAAAATATTTACTATGACTTTATATTCTCTTGCCCTTAATTTCTTAGGAAAATAAGAATGTCATTAGAAATGCATATTACCATATATTTAGTGAAATTGGTGATAATTATGATGTGAGTGAAAACATCTTTCTTGAAATACTGTTATCTTGGCTTTTTAATATTAACAGCATTCCTGGTGGATTTTACAATTAAGTTGTTATTTGGTGAACATGCATAAGAGACTCAGATGTATAGGAATTATTACTAATTATAAACTAGCTGGTCATGAATGCATATTGACAGATTTAAATTCTTTTTTTAAATTACTATTAACTTTCCAATAAAAAAAAACAGAAGTTTTAAATTCAGTAAAAATTTGTGTAAAAATATGTAAAAATGTCTCCTTTTAACCTTTATATGTTGAAAAACCAGGTTTTTGTTTTGAAGAAAGAAACCTCATCAAGGCCATGACCCTATTCATACCGTAAGGGCAGTAAAAGACATTAGAAACACATGCTCATGGATTCCGCCGGCCTCGTTAGTGAGTAAAGGATATGCATGTCATAAATGCAATTGGGCCACATCAGAAACACTACATTAAGCAGCGTATAAAATTTGCACATTTATGGAATGATATGCTTAGCATTTATGAAGACTCATTTTTCTATTGCCTGAAAAGAAACAATACTAATAGTGTGTGCAGTTAAGGGCTCCCAAGAATAATGGAAAAATTGGTGACTTGTAACCACATTTAGTACTATGTGCTGCCTTGAAAGTGTAATGAATTCCTCCCTGTTGTCTTCACAGAACATCAGTGAAGATAAATAATTTATAAAACTGCTAGAATAACACAGGAGATGATGAAGGGATGGTGACCAAGGTAGTCTCTAAAGATGCAGCCTTGCTTCCTTGTACATCTGCCATGCCCCAACTTACTGAAGAATCCTCTTGATAAGTCAATTCAATTCTAAAAGCATTTATTAATAATCTTCTCTGATAGGTGCTACACAGTAAGTAGGAGTCCTTTATCTCCAGGAATAATAAAGCACACTGAGAAAAAGAAACAATATCTCTATAGAAAATACAGAGTTAAGAAGCAAAATGAGTGGTGGAAAATAACACAAAAAATTCAAAAAATTCAATAAGAGGAAGGAGAAATTGGGAAATCTTTAGAAATGAGTAAGACCTTGGATAGATGGTAATGTATGGATATAAAAATGGTGTGGGAGAGAGAGACGGAGAGCAAGACAGAGAGAGAGAGAGAGAGAGAGAGAGAGAGAATAAACAAGCCAGCGAGCAGATGGAAAATGACTTAATGTGATGATGAAAGTCAGGTTGTCCTGGCCTTGTCCTCAGGGTGGTTTTAGTTCTTAGTTTAGATGCATGGCCCCTTTGCAGAAAAAAATAATTGCCCAATTAGACATCATCACTTCAACCACAGAAGACTCCATCCAAACCAGAAAATGTAGGAACTCTTGGGTTAGACGGTACCTGGGCCAACCCTCATATCATAGGGAACAATACAAACACAGGTGTTTTCTTTTATAGCTTAAGGAAAAGAATTCTACAAGAATGTGTCAGCCTGGAAACAGTGTAAGTTTTCCCAGGTCTACAAACAGCATTTTTCACATAACTTCATCACTCAAATACTGCTTTATCCCCTGCAGAGAATACAATTCTAAAATAATATCAGAATTATAAAGATTATTAAAGGCTAAACATTTCAACTGCCAATTATTAGAACAAGTGCAAAGACTGCAACTGGGCATTGTCTTATATAGGGATTGCTTGATGTCACAGCCTTAATTCCTCTTCTGTGACAACAATTTCCTGTCTTGCCCTTTCTACCACCTCCCTTGTTTCAACTTCAACCACTCTCTGCTCTCATCCTAACCACCTCTTATTATGGTTTCATTTTCTTCTGGTTTATAAGTACTCTCCCTCCTATTTTTACAGTCTTTCTTATCTAACGATGAATTGATGGTATAATTTGTTAATTACTCTCTCATGAGCTTTCTCAAGTTCTTCCATCCTCTGTCCTTTTGTGTCTACAATCCTGAATCAATCTAAACGTTTAGCTTCCCCATACCTACACAGTGGGTAAGTATGACTGCAAGAAGTCACAAAATTGTGCACATTTTTGCAACTACAAATATACATAGTATTAAATTTTAAATGGATCCTCAATATCCTTATTTTTATTTGTCTTAACTCCATTTCTTATTACCCAACTTTGCTATAAAAAACTTAATTGCTTTTAAGTATCTTACTGTACCTTTAGATTAATTACTTAAAAAAACTGATATCTCCTACAGCATATAGAACAGTGAAATCATCCTGTAGGAGAATCTTCAACTTAATGACTTGTGACCCCATGATTATCTATTAAATACCTATTTTTGCTTCTTTCTTCCCATCTCAGAAATTTTATTGTTTTCAATTTTTTTCCTGAATTCTATGTGTTTGTTGATTTTGGCCCATCAATTATTTTCTATATCTTCAGCATATTTTTCTCTAGAAGCATCTTTCCTTTATTTATTGATTTCTTTCCAATTTCTTTTAGTTACTATATCCTTCATAATAAAAATTAAAATTATTTCCTGAAGTACACATACCAGCTTTTGGGAAATCCACAATTACTGTATGATATAGCATTCAAAAGGGACCACAGTTGAGATTAAAAGAAAGATGATAGGGGCTTCCCTGGTGGTGCAGTGGTTGAGAGTCGGCCAGCTGATGCAGGGGACGCAGGTTTGTGCCCCGGTCCAGGAAGATCACACATGCCTCAGAGCGGCTGGGCCCGTAAGCCATGGCTGCTGGGCCTGCGCGTCCGGAGCCTGTGCTCCTCAATGGGAGAGGCCACAACAGTGAGAGGCCCACATACCGCAAAAAAAAAAAAAAAAAAAAAAGAAAGAAAGAAAGATGATATTAGCAAGCAAAATCAGAACTGTGCAGGGCAGAATGAGGTGTATGGCCATCAAAATAATGAACTACCTAATTCCACCTTTGTATACAAATGATTGGAGTATGAATGGATGCTTGGTCTGCCTTGGGGGTCAGGGGTAGTTGGTTCAATTATTGCAATTAGTACTAAAATAAATCCACAGTGTTACCAAATTTTCAGGTATTTGTCGATTAAATTGAAGAATACATGTAGAGTGACTCACATTTCAACTGGCACCTAAAAATTCTGTGTACAGTAGGAAAGCTATTTGATTCATAAGAAATTAAAGTCCCATTCATTTTTGAAGAGTTTTAAAATATTTTGTTTTACAAAATTTGAGGAAATACTCTAGGATATTCTATCTGTATACTGGCATATAAAACAATGACTAGAACTGAAGAGTTAACAGCAAATTTTGTTCTTTTTTCTTTCTGGATGTGTAGAAAGCAGGCAGAATATAATACAATTCCTTAATTAGTGTGCATTCCATTTCTGCTTGTTTTCAAGTTTGTTTTATCATTAAATTGTCTTACAAATGTATAAGAAGTATTGTTTTACCCTTTATTTTTGGATTCCTGGACCTGATTTCAACATGTACGGGTGGAGTCCCCACACATGCAACAAGCAGTGCTCTGACACCAGCTGAGTGTCTTATAATTTAACTCATTGTGACACTATTTACTTGGAGATAGCATCAGATTCCACAGGTTAAGCATTCAGTCTTACAAGACTGCCCCCCGACCCCCACCATTTCAGCTGTTACCTGTGCTTCTGCCCAACTAGCTATAAATCAGAGGTTCCCATAAATCCTCTCCTTGTGTTCTATTAATTTGCTAGAATGGCTCACAGAACTCAGAGAAATATTTTACTAACTAGATCACTAGTTTATTATAAGAGGACATAACTCAAGAATAGCCAGATGGAAGAGATGCACAGGGCAAGGTATGGGGAAAGGACATGGAACTTCCATGCTCCCTCTGAGTGCCACTCTCCCTAAACCTCCACTTGTTCACCAACCTGGAAGCTCTCAGACCCCATCCTTTTGGGGTTTTGTGGAGGTTTCATTATATAATGATTGATTAAGTCATTGGCTATGGGTAATTGATCCAACCTCCATCTCTACCCCTGTCCCCAGAGGTCAGAAGGGTGGGACTGAAGACTAAAATTTCCAATCCTTTAATCACGTGGTTGACTCTTCAGCCAACCAGCCAACAGCCTTAGGTGCTTTCCAAAAGTAACCTCATTAAATAACAAAAGACATGTTTTGCTGTCATCACTTAGGAAATTATAAGGGTTTTAGAATCTCTGTGCCAGAAACAAAGATGAAGACCAAATATATATTTATTATTATAAATTACAAGGTTGCATCTTTTATACAAAATTTAATTTAGTACTGTTTATATAAGAAATCTAGTTTCTAAGGAAAAACTACCTCATATTAGATTTTTTAAAAATTGTGTACCTCACAACACTTATTCACAAAATAATTACATTCAAAAAAATGGCAGAAGAAATTATCTATTTTAAAAATTTAGCTTATTTTTACATCTCCAATTAATCAGTATGGTGTTTTAAAGCAAGAATTTTTTTTTGACATCACACATTAACTTTAAAATAAAAATACAGGGCTTCCCTAGTGGTGCAGTGGTTGAGAGTCCGCCTGCTGATGCAGGGGACATGGGTTCATGCCCCGGTCTGGGAAGATCCCACATGCCGCGGAGCGGCTGGGCCCGTGAGCCATGGCTGCTGGGCCTGCACGTCCGGAGCCTGTGCTCTGCAACGGGAGAGGACACAACAGTGAGAGGCCCGCGTACCACAAAAAAAAATAATAATAATTAAAAAAATAAAAATACATATTTTCACATTATCATATATTTATGTCTTGTAGTTAGCACTGTCAATGGAAATAATTAATCAATCTATAATAGGAATAGAAAAGAGTTTTTCTGAGCCAAACTGAGGACTATAGCCTGGGAGACACAGATTCAAGAAGCATTTTAATTGTGTTACACTGGAATACAAAATGAAGGAGGCTTATAAAGGCAAAACCCACAAAATTACATAATTTTTTTTTTTTTTTTTTTTTTTTTTTTTTGCGGCACGTGGGGCTCTCACTGTTGTGGCCTCTCCCATTGCAGAGCACAGGCTCCGGACGCACAGGCCCAGCGGCCATGGCTCACGGGCCCAGCCGCTCCACGGCATGTGGGATATTTCCAGACCGGGGCACGAACCCGTTTCCCCTGCATTGGCAGGTGGAGTCTCAACCACTGCGCCACCAGGAAGCCCCATAAAATGTTTTTTAATAGTTAGATTTGGAGCTGGCAAGAAGTAAGAATCCTGCAGCTATTAGTCGATATTATTTTAAGAACAGCTGGTGATGTCCTTGAGTCTGATACAGTTCAGAAAATTCAAATTCTCAGTAGTACAGGAACATATCTGAAGCCATATCCACAGTGGCCACCCAGCTCCATTTTGAATGCCTGAACCACAGTACTACATTCTGATCTATAAATGCTTGGTTTTCTTTAATGGTTAAAACCAATGTATAATGAATGTTTAATAGGCCACGAAGAAGCTGTTTTGGTTAGCCTAAAATTTAAGTTAAATCATGTATAAGTCAGAACAACTTCCCCATACCTCAATATGTGAAAATGTCTTCTATCTATACCAAGTTAGATCCACAATATTACCACTTTTCAGGTCGGTGTTAATTAAGTGATTAACTTGAAGAATATATATAGAGTGAAATACATATATATATATATATGTATATATATATATATATATACACATATATATGACTATTTGAATTAATATACGTTTACATGTGTTAATATTAGAATAATAACAGCAAAATGGGAACATATTATAAGAATATGTATATATATATTAATATAAGAATATATGTAGGGTTACATATATTTATATTTAAATATATATAATTTAAATTTGTCCTAAAAGTAAGGATTAAAGTTTGTTTTGAGTAAACATACCTAAAGTAGAAATCAGAAGATTAGATTTTAGAATATTTTCCGCCTTAGGAAAGCCAGGTATTTAGTGCTCTCCATGAACATAGAATACTATATTATTATTAAATTAATGCATTATTATTATTATTATGTATTTTTATTTATTATTATTATTTGTGTGTGTGTGTGTGTGTGTGTGTGTGTGTGTGTGGTATGCAGGCCTCTCACTGTTGTGGCATCTCCCGTTGTGGAGCACAGGCTCCAGACGTGCAGGCTCAGCGGCCATGGCTCACAGGCCCAGCTGCTCCGCGGCATATGAGATCTTCCCAGACCGGGGCATGAACCTGCATCCCCTGCATTGGCAGGTGGACTCTCAACCACTGCGCCACCAGAGAATCCCCCATTATTATTATATTTTGATGTTACATACTATTCTGGGCACAAATGTCTGGCCATATGATTGGACTTTGAAAGCTAATTGTTTAGTATGGGGAATAGATTAGTTCTGCCACCAGTGGATTTTTAATACACACTACACTAGGTAATTCAAATCTAAAGACAGAGCATTATATCTAGAAGGTATAGCAGCATGCCACAGGTGGTGGTTTATGTAAGCAGACTTTGCTAGAGAGATAGACCATGTTATAATATGAGTGTTCAAACAGATAAGTGGATCATTATAGCATGGAATCCTAAGAGAGGTAGCTTAAAGAAGTCTTTGCCTTAATCCCAGTGTGTTTTCACTCCCCAGAGGAGTACTTGCTGCACTTTGTTGTTGGGCTTCACATACCCATTTGCCTGCATGCAGGAAGAGTTGAAAATGTCTGGGAATTAATGTCTCCCCAGAACTAGCATTTAACTAATGACTGAAAGATGAAGAGATCCAAATATTTCAGGTTTCTTGTATACTAGTAAAGAAAAGTCTGAACTGTAACATATACCATCTCCAAATTTCTCCTGTATCATTGAGCCAAAAGTAATATTCATAAACATAGATTAGTGGGACACCCTTACTTGGACTTCCTACTTTCTCAGTCCCAGTTCCCCACTCTCCTACCAGTTTCCCCTGGGAACACTTCAAATTAATCTCTTTCACACCAATCCTCCTCTAAGACTCTGCTTCTAGGGAACACAAATTAAAACATTGTTCACGATGAAGGAATAAAATAGGGCAACAGTGGGCGAGGGGGAAGGCATAACTTTAGTTCTGGTGGAACTAATGATACTCATTAGGTTAGTAGAATTGTTTAAGATAGAGAAGGTGAAAAGTTTAGGAATCAGATGCCAGAACTCGAGTACAAGGGACAGGAAGAAGATTATTAACTAAGTATCTTAAAGCTATATAATGAAAATAAGCAGAACATAGATTGAAAATTATTAATTCTGATTTTCTTTATGAAATTTACAACAATAATATCATCACATTGAAAAATTTTCAGTTTTTCATGGGTAGAATAAGTAATGGTGAGTTAGAAGAGGGAAAACCTATTGAACTAATTCTTAGCTTTGAGAACAATTTTAAAGCTCAGATAACAAGAAATAGGGCTTTTAATGAACTTGAACAAAGATGTATGGAGTTCAGTGAAAATGCACTTTCAGAACATATGCAGTTTATAATTCCTGGAGAATATTCTTATTTTGCCTTCACCATTTGCAGTTTTTGCAAATAATGATTAAAAGACTCTGAAACAAAGAGAAATTTTGCAGCCAGTCTTCTTACCAATCTGGGAGTGGTTTCTGGAATCTTGGAACAAAATGTGTTAATGTTTTTGTTAAATTTTGGCACTATAAATTTCTACCTTGGATACAGTTCAGCCCAGGATTTTTTCCCTTATCATTTTCATGAAGCCAAACCCTAAGGAGATGACAAAAATTATAGGAAGTACCAGGAAAAATATAAGAAAAAGATAATGTCATGGCCCAAACAAGGAGCTGATTGGAAGAGATAACACATGAAGATAGTGAGGAGGTATTGAGCTGATATCTGAGGTTTCAGAAAAAGAACAAAAAATTCTTCAAGTCCAGTTCCTGACTTATCTGAAGGAATTACAGTAGTAAGAAAATTTTATGCCTCAGACTACAAAATTCTGATGAGTGAAATAAAGAAAGAACTAAATAAATGGAGAGATAGTCCATGTTCATGGATAGGAAGACTCAATATTATCAAGATGTCAGTACTTCCTAACTTAATTTATAGATTCAGTGAAATTCCAGTAAAATCCCAGCAAGTTATTTTATGGATATGGACAAAATGACTCTAAAGTTTATATGGAGAGGCAAAAGACTCAGAATAGCCAGCACAATATTGAAGGAAAAGAACAAAGTTGGAGGACTCATACTACCTGTCTTCAAGACTTACTATAAAATTACAATAATCAAGACAATGTGGTACTGGTAAAAGAATAGACAAATAGACAATTAAAAGATCAATGGTTGCCAAGAGGTATGTGTGTAGGGGAAAGGCAGTGGGCGGGGCAGGAAGGAGGAATGATTACTTATTAGTTAGAAGCCTCTCTTCAGAAAGGCTGAAGAGAGAAGTAACATTTCCGTAAAGATTGAATAGTGAGTGGGGTTTCAATTTGCATATGTTGCTATAGATTGAAAGGTATATGGGAAAAGATATTATGAACTAAAGTATTAACGGACAACCAGGCAATGTATAAGTGACACAATGTACATGTCAACATTCTAGTGTATGAGAGGCTTTGACTCAAGATGAAGATTAAAACGTATGTACATTCTCAAGTGTTAACAACTGAGTGTGAACCTTATATTGTAAACTTATATGGTATACAAAGTGATATAGTTTGCTATAATATTTTACATAGATAATGCTAATAAAGTATCAGCAGGTAATACATTTTGAGTAATTTTTAGTAATGGTATTAGTAATTGAGTAGACATAAATGGAGATAGATCAGATAAATTGTAGTTATGGAACAATTATTAACTTGATCTGTTTGTATTTTGCTCTGATGTTTTTATAACTTCAGAATTTTTTAAAAAGTCATACAACACATTCCCATTGCAATAGTTGAGATGCAATTATGTAGCATAATATATTCCAGATTGCATTCCTCAGAAAGTATGTAGATAGGTGTTATGGGTTAGATTATGCACCCCACCCCCCAAATATATGCTGAAGTCCTAATCCCCGGTACCTCAGAATGTGACTGTGTTTCCAAACTTTATTACTTTATCAAAGTAATCAAGCTGAAATGAGGGCATTATGCTAAGCCATAATCCAGTATGACCAAAACGGATATTTTGAACATGTGAAGATGGAGACAGAGATTAGAATTATGCTGCCACAAACTAAGGAATGTCTGGGACTAATAAAAGCTGGAAGAGGCTAGAAAATATCTTTTTTCTATAGGTTTCAGAGGAAGCATGTCCCTGCCAATACCTTGATTTCAGATTTGTAGTCTACAGAACTGTAAGATAATACATTTCTATTGCTCTAAGACATCCAGTTATGGTACTTCTCTATGGCAGCCCTAAGAAACTAATACAATAGATACTGAGGTGAGAAAATAATTTCATGGTCAAAACAAAGTGAGAAACATACTTTTACAAACGACTAGACAGAATTTAAGAATATCTCAGTGACTTCACTGTATCAACACTTATTTTGATGTTCCTAGAGTGAAACGGTTGAATAAAATATTTCTAAAAATATTTGTTAATGGTATAGAACTTTTTCCACATTGGTAATGTCACATAATTACTGCTCTGTGGAACAGAATTTGTGGAATGCAAACATAGAGTGTTAAAATTTAAATAATCACTATAATACTTAGAAAACTCAAAGAACATCATTTTCCCTCAGGTTGAATCGGTGAACCTTTTGTGCTTCATTCTTTAGCCTTAATATATGTTTCCATTAGAAGTTATCTGAACACCAGTTGTGCACCTGAGAGTAAATCTCAACCTGAGAAATTTTTGTTGGAAGCGGAGTTTACAAAACCAGATGCTCAGATTGACAAGAACAACTTTTAAGAACATAATACCACATTAGTTTCAAGAATCCACCTGCCAGGTAAACATAAAGCAACACCAAATGTAACAATTCAGATATTCGTTTGGGCAAGATTCCTACTGAACATGTTCTCCTTGAATTTTTCATGGAATAAGCAAAATGGCCAAAATTATATATTTTAAACACTGATAATTAGAAAAAAAATCCCCTAAGACAGTTATATAATTATGACCTCATAATTTGTTGAAATATAATGGGTATTATTAGACATTCATATTTAAGCAGTTACCCTATGTTTATGTTGTCCTTTTTTATTTTTTTTAATTTTTTTGCGGTACACGGGCCTCTCACCACTGTAGCCTCTCCCGTTGCGGAGCACAGGCTCTGGATGTGCAGGCCCAGCGGCCACAGCTCACGGGCTCAGCCGCTCTGCGGCACGCAAGATACTCCCAGACCGGAGCACGAACCCGCGTCCCTTGCATCGGCAAGCGGACTCTCAACCACTGCACCACCAGGGAAGCCCATATTTTGTCCTTTTAATTACTTGCTGTGTCAGAGAATATTACTTCTTTATCAAACCCATTTCCTCTTCTAACTGGCCATGGTTACTTCTTTATCAAACCCATTTCCTCTTCTAACTGGGAACATTCTGAGTACATTTTAAAGGGCTAAACCTTGAATTGGTTTCATTCAAGGTTTAGCCCTTTAAAATGTACTCAGAATGTTCCCAGAATGAGTGTAGTTCCCCAGATAATCTTGGAAACTGCATGTGAAAATGGTTGATTCACACTATAGAAGGAGTCAGAATCCTTAAATCGTCGTTTGGAGAAGAATTACTGACATTGAACATATTTATCAAACTATTACTTAAGCACAGTTTAGCTACTGACAGTTCATGTATATCTGTTATAGTAGCTGGTATTACCTTAGTGAGAACTCCTGTCATTTTTTGTGTGTGACATACTGAGACCTATTTACAATTTTGATATTTGTTTCTAAATTCAAAGTTTTTTAAATTAATTCAGTGATTTTTTTTAAACTTTTTTTTTTTTTTAACTTTTGGCCACGCTGCATAGCATTGAGATCTTAGTTCTCTGACCAGGGAACCCAAGCCTCCTGCAGTGAAGCGTGGAGTCTTAACCACTGACTGCCAGGGAAGCCCCAATTCAGTGATATTTATTGAGCACTTACAATGTACCAGATAAATCCTTGCAGATAAAGGAATTTTTTAAAAATGAAAAACAGACAACCAAAGTATTCCTGAAGTTTCCATTCACTGGAGGTTAGCAAGGCTGCTGTGGAGATAGAACAGGTAAATAAATATATAACTACATAGTAAATCACTACTATATAAAATATAGTAAAATAATAAAATAGGGTACTATGGTAGCAACAAGGATGTAAGGAAATATAACTGTTTTAAATAGATTGGTCATGGAAATCTAATTTAAAATATGGGAGAGGGAGGAAACTGTTTGGATATCTGGAGAAAACGTTTTATAAGATATTAAATTCCAGGGGCAAAATTCCTAAGGAGAAGGCAAACCTGATGTTCAGGATAAGCAAAGATAGACATAGATATGAAACAGAGTAAGTGACAGGGAGAGTAATTAAGAAGTGACAGGAAAGCAATAAGGACAAGACATCCCAGGAACCTATAGGCCATTGTAAGTTAAGGACAATGGCTTTTACTCTAAGGAAAATGAGAAACCATTAGAATGTTTTGAGAAAGAAACTTCATGTATATCTAATATTTTACAATATTACTCTGGCAGCTTTGTAGAGACTAGGCCAAAAAGATAAGAGTATAAGAAAGGAGGCAAGTTATATGAATCTAATGAAATATTCAAGCAGAAGATTATCATGGTCATCATGGTCTTAACAGTAGTTTAATTGTCCAATTCTGGATGTATTTGAAGGTAGAGATAATGGGACTTTCTAATAGTCTAGATATGGTGTATAATAGAAAAAGAAAGAGCCAAATATGACTCCAGAAAGTGGCCTGAGTAACTGGCAGAATACAGTTGCCATTTACTATGTGGATCAAACTGAGGGAAAATCAAGTCTGATAGGGGAGGATTGGGAGTACCATTTTGGACCTGATAGTTTTGTGTCATCTATAAGACATTCAAGTGATATAGCAGAAGGCATTTGGAATTATGAAATTAGTGTTCAGGGGAGAAGTTGGGGATAGGGATTTACATTTGCAAGACAGTTCATAGAGGTATTTAAAAACATGAGATCGACGTGTAAGCAGTAAATTAACTGCAAAATCAGATTACTGTGTAATAGTATACCTGGCATATTTGACACACAGAGTGTATAATATTATTTTAAGACTTTAATTTTTCAAAGAGGTTTTGGTTTACAACAAAAATGAGAAGATGGTACAGAGATTTTCCTTAACCCCCACACATGCATAGCCTCCCCCAGTATCAGTATCACTTACCAGAATGGTACAGTTGTTACAATTGATGAACCTACATTGACATATCACTCATAGTCCATAGTTCACCTGACTATGGGGTTGGTTAGGGTTGATTTTGTATGTTATATGGGTTTGGGAAAATGTATAATGTCATATATCCATCATTAATATCATACAGAGTATTTTCACGGACCTAAAATCTGTGCTGTGCCTCTTCATCTCTCCCTCATGCCGCCCCCCCCAGCAACCAATGACCTTTTTATTGACTCCATAGTTTGCCTTTTCCAGAATGTTATATAGCTGGAATCAACATATGTAGCCTTCACAGATTAGCTTCTTTCACTTAATAGTATTTATTTAAGGTTTGTTCCTCCATGTCTTTTTGTGACTTGATAACTCATTTCTTGTTAGCACTGAATAATATCCCATTGTCTGGATATGCCACAGTTTAGTTAACCATTCACTTACTAAAGGACATCTTGGTTGCTTCCAAGGTTTGGCAATTATGAATAAAGCTGCAATACACATCTGTGTTCAGGTTTTTGCATAGACCTAAGTTTGCAAATCCATTGGCTAAATACCAAGAGGTGTGATGTGCTGAATCATTTGGTAAAAATATGTTTAGTTTTGCAACAAATTGTCAAACTGTCTTCTCAAGTAGCTGTAACACTTTGCATTCCCACCAGCAATGAATGAGAGCTCCTTTTGCCCTACATCCATACCAACATTTGATGTTGTCAGTGTTCTGGGTTCTGGCTGTTCCAGTAGGTGTGTAGTGGTACTTCACTGTTGTTGTAATATACATTTCCATGGTGACCTAGGATGTGGACCATCTCTTCATATGCTTAATAGCCATCTGTACATCTTTTTTGATGAGGTGTCTGTTAAAGGTCTCTGGCCCATTTTTAAATGGAGTTTTTTGTTTCAATATTATGAGTTTTTTAGTTCTTTGTATATTTTCTGTAGTAGTCCTTGATCAGAAGTGTATTTTGCAAATATTTTCTCTCAGTCTGTGACTCATCTTCAACTTCTCTTGGCATGGTCTTTGACATAGCAGAAGTTTTTAACTTTAATGAAGCCCAGCTTATCAATTTCTTTCATGCACTGTGCCTTTGATCAGAAGTGTATTTTGCAAATATTTTCTCTTGTAGTCCTTGATCAGAAGTAGTCCTTGATCAGAAGTGTATTTTGCAAATATTTTCTCTCAGTCTATGGCTCATCTTCAACTTCTCTTGACATGGTCTTTGACATAGCAGAAGTTTTTAACTTTAATGAAGCCCAGCTTAACAATTTCTTTCATGGACTGTGCCTTTGGTTTTATATCTAAGAAGCTATCACCATACCTATGGTTATGTAGATTTTTCTCATATGTTGTTTTCTAGAAGTTTCATGGTTTTGTATTTTACATTTATGTCTAACATCCATTTTGAGTTAATTTTTGTGAAGGGTGTTAGGTCTGTTTCTAGAGTCATGTTTTTGCAAGTAGATGTACCATTGTTCCAGCATCATTTGTTGAAGGGACTGTCTTTGCTCCATTGCATTGCTTTTGGTCCTTTTCCAAATATCAAATTGGCTATATTTATAGGAGTCTATTTCTAAGTTCTCTATATTGTTCCATTGATCTGTTTGTCTTTTCTCAGTGTTACCACACTGTCTTGATTATTGTAGCTTTATAGTAATTCTTTAAAAAAGGTAATATCAGTCTACCAACTTTGTTCTTTTCCTCAATATCATGTTGGGCTATTCTTGGGTCTTTTGTCTCTCCATGTAAACTATAACATAGGTTTGCCCATATCCATAAAATAACTTGTTGGAATTTTGATTGGGATTGCATAAAACTGTAGATCAAGTTAAGAATTGACATCTTGACAATATTGAGTCTTCCTATTAATGAACACGGAATAGCTCTTTATTATTTTTTATTTGATTTTGTACATCAGAATTTGGTAGTTTTCCTCATATAGCTCTTGCACATAGTTTGTTAGATTTATACTTAATTATTTCATTTTGGAGGATACTAATATAAATGGTATTGTGTTTTAAATTTCAAATTCCACTTGTTCAATGTTGGTATATAGGAAAACAATTGACTTCTGTACACTAACCTTGTATTCTGTAACCTTGGTGTAATCACTTATTAGTCCCAGGAGTCATAGAGGAACCCATACAATATTTTAAAATTTATCTCTAGGAGTTTGACCAGGTTCCCATGGTAAATATCAAAGGAAAATCTCCTTGGACTTCCAGCAGAGGGAGGGAAAGGAACCATTTTGAAATAATCCAGAGCATCTTGTCCTTCTTAACAAGGTCTGCCCTCAGAGGGAACTACTTAACCAGAGCTTAACCTGCCATTGCAAAGCCTAACTGACCCGGGCTAGAAAAGAAGATTTAAAATCAAGAATCTAAGTCTCCACCATAAGAAATTAGAAAAAGAGGAGCAGGGCTTCCCTGGTGGCGCAGTGGTTGAGAGTCCGCCTGCCGATGCAGGGGACATGGGTTCGTGCCCCACTCTGGGAGGATCCCACATGCCGCAGAGTGGCTGGGCACGTGAGCCATGGCCGCTGAGCCTGTGCGTCCAGAGCCTGTGCTCCACAACAGGAGAGGCCACAACAATGAGAAGCCCACGTATTGCAAAAAAAAAAAAAAAGAAAAAAGAAAAAGAAAAAGAGGAGCAAATTAAACCCAATGTAAGCAATAAATTAATACATAAGAATTAGAGCAGAAATCAATGAAATTTGAAACAGGAAATCAATAGAGAAAATCAACAAAATCAAAAGCTAATTCTTTGGAAAGTTCAATAAAATCAATAACACACTAGGCAGGCTAACTAAGAAAAAAGAGAGGGAACACAAATTACTAATATGAGAAATTAAAGAGAGGACATCATTACAGATCCCATGGAAATTCAAAAGATAATCAGGAATACTATGAACAACTACACACCCCCAAATTTGATAACCTAAATGAAATGGACCAGTTCCTTGAAAGACACATGCTACCAAAACTCACCCCAGAATTAGAGAATCTGAAGAGGCTTATATGTATTTTAATAAATTAATAATTAATACTTTCCAAAAGAAAAAAAGCCAAAGCCAAATAAGTTCACTTTTGAATTCTAACCAAACATTTAAAAAAGAAGTTATATCAATTCTGTACAATCTCTGTCAGAGGATAAAAGCAGAGAGAATACTTTCTAACACATTCTGTAAGGCTACCAGTACACCAAAACCAAACCAGGCAAAGATACTACAAGAAAACTGCAGACTAGTATCCTTCATGAACATAAATGTAAAAATCCTCAGCAAGAAATTAATAAATGGAATCCAAAAAAGTATGACAAGAATTATGCACTATGAACAAGTGGGACTTATCTCAGGTATGTAAGGTTGGTTCAACATTCAAAATTCAATTAATGGGAGGTTCCCAGTGCAGCCATCTTGAGTTGAGGTGCCCCAAGCAGCTCTTCAACACAGGATCCATGGAGATGTGGTGTCAGTGTGGTAGTTCTGCACTGTGAACTCTAGTCTGACGTATTAGGTATAAGGCCTCTGCACATGGCTCCCTAGGGGTACCAAGTGTTCTGCCTAAGACTCTGGATGGTCTCAAGCTCAGCATTGCATCTCCTCATTCAGTGGTCTTACTATACCCTTTGGTGTTCAAGTGCATTTGTGGATTCTTTGGAGACACCTCATAGCTGCCGCATGGATGACAGACTCTTGGTGCTCCAGCCAGGCATCAGGGCTGTGCCTCTGAGGTAGGAGAGCCAAGTTCAGGACATTGGTACACAAGAGACCTCCCACTCCACATAATATCAAAAGGTGAAAGCTCTCCCAGAGATCTCCATCTCAATGCTAAGACCCAGCTCCACTCAACGACCAGCAAGCTACAATGCTGAACACCCTATGCCAAACAACTAGCAAGACAGGAACACAACCCCACCCATTAGCAAAGAGGCTGCCCAAAATCATAATAAGGTCACAGACACCCCAAAACACACCACCAGACATGGACCTGACCACCAGAAAGACAAGATCCAACCTCATCCACCAGAACACAGGCACCAGTCCCCTACACAAGGAAGCCTACACAAGCCACTGAATGAACCATAGCTAATGGGAACAGACACCACAAACAATGGAACCTATGAAGGTGCACCCTGCGAAAAGCAGACGCCAAACACAGTAAGTTAAGCAAAATGAGAAGACAGAGAAACACACAGCAGATGAAGGAGCAAGGCAAAAACCCACCACACCTAACAAATGAAGAGGAAATAGGCAGTCTATCTGAAAAAGAATTCAGAATAATGATAGTAAAGATGATCCAAAATCTTGCAAATAGAATGGAGAAAATACAAGAAACGTTTAACAAGGACCTAGAAGAACTAAAGAGCAAACAAACAGTGATGAACAACACAATAAATGAAATTAAACATTCTCTAGAATGGATCAAGCAGAATAACTGAGGCAGAAGAACGGATAAGTGACCTGGAAGATAAAATATTGGAAATAACTATTGCAGAGCAGAATAAAGAAAAAAGAATGAAAAGAATTGAAGACAGTCTCAGAGACTTCTGGGACAACATTAAACACACCAACATTCGAATTATAGGGGGTCCCAGAAGAAGAAGAGAAAAAGAAAGGGACTGAGAAAATATTTGAAGAGATTATAGATGAAAACTTCCTTAATATGGGAAAGGAAATAGTCAATCAAGTCCAGGAAGAACAGAGAGTCCCATACAGGATAAATCCAAGGAGAAACACACCAAGACACATATTAATCAAACTATCAAAATATAGATACAAAGGAAAAATATTAAAAGCAGCAAGAGAAAAACAACAATTAACATACAAGGGAATCCCCATAAGGTTAACAGCTGATCTTTCAGCAGAAACTCTGCAAGCCAGAAGGGAGTGGCAGGACATATTTAAAGTGATGAAAGGGAAAAACCTACAACCAAGATTACTCTACCCAGCAAGGATCTCATTCAGATATCATGGGGAAATTAAAAGCTTTACAGACAAGCAAAAGCTAAGAGAATTCAGCACCACCAAACCAGATTTACAGCAAAAGCTAAAGTAACTTCTCTAGGCAGGAAACACAAGAGAAGGAAAAGACCTACAAAAGCAAACCCAAAACAATTAAGAAAATGGTAATAGGAACATACATATTGATAATTACCTTAAATGTAAATGGATTAAGTGTTCAAACCAAAAGACATAGACTGGCTGAATGGATACACAAACAATATCAGTATATATGCTGTCTACAAGAGACCCACTTCAGACCAAGGGACACATACAGACAGAAAGTGAGGGGATGGAAAAAGATATTCCATGCAAATGGAAATAAAAAGAAAGCTGGAGTAGCAATTCTCATATCAGACAAAATAGACTTTAAAACAAAGACTATTACAAGAGACAAAGAAGGACAGTACATAATGATCAAGGGATCGATCCAAGAAGAAGATATAACAACTGTAAATATTTCTGCACCCCACATAGGGGCACCTCAATACATAAGGCAAATACTAACAGACATAGAAGGGGAAATTGACAGTAATACAATCAAAGTAGCGGACTTTAACTCCCCACTTTCACCATTGGACAGATCACCCAAAATGAAAATAAATAAGGAAAAGAAGCTTTAAATGATATATTAAACAAGATGGACTTAATTGATATTTATAGGACATTCCATCCAAATACAACAGAATGTACTTTGTTCTGAACTGCTCATGAAACATTCTCCAGGATAGATCATATCTTGGGTCACAAATCAAACTTTGGTAAATTTAAGAAAATTGAACCCATATCAAGTATCTTTTCTGACCACAATGCTATGAGTTAGATATCAATTACAGGAAAAAATCTATAAAAAATGCAAACACATGGATGTTAAACAATACACTACTTAATAAGCAAAAGATTACTGAAGAAATCAAAGAGGAAATCAAAAAATACCTAGAAACAAATGACAATGAAAACACGACGACCCAAAACCTATGGGATGCAGCAAAAGCAGTTCAAAGAGGGAAGTTTATAGTAATACAATCCTACCTTAAGACAAGAAACAGCTCAAATAAACAACCTAACCTGACACCTAAAGCAATTAGAGAAAGAGGAACAAAAAAATCCCCCTAAAGTTAGCAGAAAGCAAGAAATCATAAAGATCAGACCAGAAATAAATGAAAAAGAAATGAAGGAAACAATAACAAAGATCAATAAAACTAAAAGCTGTTTCTTTGAGAAGATAAACAAAATTGATAAAGCATTAGCCAGACTCATCAAGAAAAAAAGGAAGAAGACTCAAATCAATAGAATTAGAAATGAAAAAGAAGTAACAACTGACACTGCAGAAATACAAAGGATCATGAGAGATTACTACAAGCAACTATATGCCAATAAAATGGACAACCTGGAAGAAATGGACAAATTCTTAGAAATGCACAACCTGCCAAGACTGAACCAGGAAGAAATAGAAAATATGAACAGACCAATCACAAGCACTGAAATTGAAACTGTGATTTAAAATTTTCTAACAAACAAAAGCCCAGGACCAGATGGCTTCACAGGCGAATTCTTCAAACATTTAGAGAAGAGCTAACACCTATCCTTCTCAAACTCTTCCAAAATATAGCAGAGGGAGGAACACTCCCAAACTCATTCTATGAGGCCAGCATCACCCTGATGCCAAAACCAGACAAAGATGTCACAAAAAACCCCCACAAAACTACAGACCAATATCATAGATGAACACAAATGCAAAAATCCTCAACAACATACTAGCAAACAGAGTCCAATAGCACATTAAAAGGATCATGCACCATGATCAAGTGGGTATATCCCAGGAATGCAAGGATTTTTCAATACACACATATCAATCAATGTGATACACCATATTAACAAAATGAGGAATAAAAACCATATGATCATCTCATAGATGCAGAAAAAATCTTTTGACAAAATTCAACACCCATTTATGATAAAAACTCTCCAAAGTGTAGGCACAGAGGTAACTTATCTCAACATAATAAAGGTCATATATGACAAACCCACAGCCAACCTAGTCCTCAATGGTGAAAAACTGAAACCATTTCCTCTAAGTTCAGGAATAAGACAAGGTTGCCCACTCATGCCACTATTATTCACATAGCTTTGGAAGTTTTAGCCACAGCAATCAGAGAAGAGGAAGAAATAAAAGGAATACAAATCGGAAACGAAGAAGTAAAGCTGTCACTCTTTGCAGATGACATGATACTATACTTAGAGAATCCTAAAGATGCTACAAGAAATCCTAAAAATGCTACTAGAGCTAATCAATGAATTTGGCAAAGTAGCAGGATTCAAAATTAATGTACAGAAATCTCTTGCATTCCTATACACTAATGATGAAAAATCTGAAAATGAAATTAAGAAAACACTCCCATTTACCACTGTAACAAAAAGAATAAAATACCTAGGAATAAATCTACCTAAAGAGACAAAAGACCTGTATGCAGAAAATTATAAGACACTGGTGAAAGAAATTAAAGATGATACAAATAGATGGAAAGATATACCATGTTCTTGGATTGGAAGAATCAACATTGTGAAAATGACTCTACTACCCAAAGCAATCTACAGATTCTATGCAATCCCTATCAAATTACCAATGGCATTTTTCACAGGACTAGAACAAAAAATTCACAGTTTGTATGGAAACATAAAAGACCCCGCATAGCCAAAGCAATCTTAAGAAAGAAAAATGGAGCTGGAGGAATCAGGCTCTCAGACTTCAGCCTATACCACAAAGCTACAGTATCAAGACAGTATGGTACTGGCACAAAAACAGAAATACAGATCAATGGAACAGGATAGAAAGCCCAGAGATAAACCCATGCACATATGGTCACCTTATCTTTGGTAAAGGAGGCAAGAGTATAAAATGGAGAAAAGACAGCCTCTTCAATAAGTGGTGCTTGGAATACTGGACAGCTACATGTAAAAGAATGAAATTAGAGCACTCCCTGACACCATATACAAAAGTAAACTCAAAATGGATTAAAGACCTAAATGTAAGGCCACACACTATCAAACTCTTAGAGGAAAACAAAGAACACTCTATGACATAAATCACATCAAGATCCTTTTTGACCCAGCTCCTAAAGAAATGGTAATAAAAACAAAAATTAAAAAATGGGACCTAATGAAACTGAAGAGCTTTTGCACAGCAAAGGAAATCATAAAGAAGACGAAAAGACACCCCTCAGCATGGGAGAAAATATTTGCAAATCAAGCAACTGGCAAAGGATTAATATCCAGAATTTATAAGCAGCTCATGTAACTCATTATCAAAAAAACAAGCAACCCAATCCAAAAATGGGCAGAAGACCTAAATAGACATTTCTCCAAGAACATATACAGATTGCCAACAAACACATGAAAAAATGCTCAACATCATTTATCATTAGAGAAATGCAAATCAATACTACAATGCGATATCATGTCACACTGGTCAGAATGGCCATCATCAAAAAATCTACAAACAATAAATGCTGGAGAGGGTGTGGAGAAAAGGGAAACCTCATACAGTGTTGGTGAGAATATAAATTGATACAGCCATGGAGAACAGTATGGAGGTTCCTTAAAAAATTACCAATAGAACTACCATAGGACCCAGCAATCCCACTACTGGGCATATACCCTGAAAAAACCATAATTCAAAAAGAGTCATGTACCACAATATTCATTGCAGCTCTGTTTACAATAGCCAGAACATGGAAGCAACCTAAGTGTCCATCGGCAGATGAATGGATAAAGAAGATGTGGCACATATATACAATGGAATATTACTCAGCCATAAAAAGAAACAAAATTGAGTTATTTGTAATGAGGTGGATGGGCCTAGAGTCTGTCATACAGAGTGAAGTAAGTCAGAAAGAGAAAAATAAATACTGCATGCTAACACATATATATGGAATCTAAAGAAAAAAATTGTCATGAAGAACCTAGGGGCAAGATGGGAATAAAGACACAGACCTACTAGAGAATGGACTTGAGGACACAGGGATGGTGACTGGTGAGCTGGGACAAAGTAGAGTGGTAGTATATATATATATGGACATATATACATTATCAAATGTAAAATTGATAGCTAGTGGGAAGCAGTCACATAGCACCGGGAGATCAGCTCAGTGCTTTGTGACCACAAGGGTGGGATAGGGAGGGTGGGAGGAGGGCGACATAAGAGGGAGGAGTTTTCAGAGTATATGTATATGTATAACTGGTTCACTTTTTTATAAAGCAGGAACTAACACACCATTGTAAAGCAATTATACTCCAATAAAAATGTTAAAAAATGTAATCCATTACATCAATAGGCTCAAAGGGAAAAAATCTTATGATCATATCAATAAGTGTATAAGAAGCATTTGATAAAATTCAACACTCATTTATGATAAAAACCCAGGAAACTAGGAATAGAGGACAATTTTCTTAACTTGATAAAGACCATCTACAAGATACCTACATTATACCTACAAGTTAACATGAAATTTGATGAAAAACCTGAAGCTTTCCCACTAAGATCAGGTACAAGGCAAGGACGTCCCCTCTCACCATTCCTTTTCAACATCATACTGAGAGTTTTGGTAATGCAGTAAGGCAAGAAAATGACATAAAAGGCATATGCAAATCAGGAAGGAAGACATAAAACTGTCTTTGTATGCAGGTGACATGACATGTCCTCCAGGGAGAGGACAGCCATCTATAAGCCAATGAGAAAGGCCTGGAACAGATCTTTCCTTCAAAGCCCTCTGAAGGAGCCAACCCTGCTGACATTTGATTTTGAACTTCTAGAGATAATAAATTTTTGTTGTTTGAGTAGTCAGTTTCAGTAAGAAGTAGAACATAAAAATAATTTTATACTACAGCTAATGAAATGAATTCATAATTTTTAATAACGTTTTTTGAAAAAAGGGAAGATATATTGGTCTATCACAGTAATTTATAATAATACTGCAGTTTTCTTAATTCATTTTTATTTTTAAAACAAATAATTAAAATAAGACTAAATTCCAGTTAATTCCAATTTTAAAGATATTATTCAAATTCAGTAGACTATTTCCCTTATTACCTAAAGATCACATAGAGCAAACAAAAATATTACACACTGAAGTTTCCTAGCTATCTCATTGTTTTAAATTCTATGCACAAATTAAAAATCCCAGTGTTATATAGGATAATAGAATTGAAGTAATTCATGGCCTTTTTCCTCACCTTTACAGTCACCGGTGCATCACTGCTATTTGAATCTATTGTTGCAAGGCAGGATCCACATGGGTTGGAGATACACACCACACTGGAAAAGAGCTCAAACAATTCTGAATCATCACAAGCTCATTCTGAGAAGGAAGTCTTGTAACTTAGTCCGTGTGAGTCAAAGGCAGAAAAGGTGCTAACTTGAATATTAAATATAAATTATTAAAATTCTACAGGAACTATAACAATTCTTAAACATAGGCATAACAAAATGCCTTTTTTTCAGTAAGGAGTATTGCTCGTGAATTGTGACAGTAAAAACAGAACATTTTAGTAAGTTGTGTTATTATTTTTAACTTCTCTATGGACTATGCATAATCTTTCTCACTGCACCTAGGCAAATACATCCCTCTTGGAAACTAGAGATGTGGTGTTATAAAAGTCAAATGAAAAGATTTTTTTTAATGAGGAGGTAATAATCAACTGAGTTAAATTCCGCTGATGGTTAATTATAATATACACTGAGCTGAGCACTGAGAATTAGCCTCTGTAATTGCCAAAATGGAGGTCACGGGGGACCTTGACTAGAGCAGTTCAGTGGTGTGTGGCAAACATTGACCAGAGAAGGTTCTAGGGAGTATGAAGGAAAGGAATTGAATTTGTGAGCACAGACAACTTCTGAGGGGTTCTTGCTCTAAGGGAGAGAAAAGAAATTAATTAACAGCAGGAGAGGATATACAATGGAAACATACTTATAAAGATAGAAGAGATAGCATATTTCCATGCTCAGGGGAAATCATTCAGCAAGAGGGGTAAAAAAGAGAGTAGTAAAGATTACAGGAGATGATAGAGAAATAGAGAAAAAGAGAGTAAAATTATTGATCAAATAGATCAAGTGATGGATCCATAGAGCAATTGGATGGGTTAGCAGAGTTGGATTTAACTCATGGGCTTTTGCCAATAGAGGTAATTGGATAAAGGATGCAAGGGGTTTCAGGTTGTGGTCTTGAAAAGACAGAACAGAGGACATAAAGCAGTGAGAGACAGTGAAAAAGTGGTAAAATCCATGAATAAATAAGTAGTATATAACATTACCCTTTTTAAAATATTTTTATATAATTGAAGAGTTAAGGAGTGGAGGTAAATCTCTTTAAAACTTAGAGGGCATATTATTTATATGGAAATAAAAATATGTAGGTCTTTTCTCTAATAAACTTTTAGCATAGAAAAAACTTAAGCATTAAAATTATGAAATGAGGCCCACTTTAAGGAGAAAAAAGTTATAAAAATTTTTCTCTTCTTTAGGAAACATTAAATAACAAATCACTATTAGTACATTTATTTAAATAATTAATAAGTACCTACTGCATTTTGCTATGCATTGCAAACAAAAAGACAATTCAGTTAATTATAGCATTTAAAGAAGTATTCCTGGAGAAGTTGAAGTGTGGTCTAGCAGAGGGGCAAAGATGGATGAGAATGTTTCAGGCAGAGAAGCAGCATGGGTGAAGTCACGGAAAGTGTGAAAAGCATGGGATGGATGCAAACAACTTCACTGTGTGAATGGAGGGAAGGACACTCGCAGGTGAACAATAAGACAAGAAGCTGGCTGGAGAGTGATAAGCCTCAGTAGCCAGTTGCACAAATAAGAAAATCCAGTGTGCATCTTGAGATTATAAATGATATGTATATATTTCTTACCTACTGTAAAATGAGCCAGTGAACACCAGAAGGATAGGAAAACCTTACTTCTGAAGTAAGAATAATCATCTCCATTTAATAGACAAAAGGGAAAAAAAACTAACAAATATTGTAACATATACTAATTTTTCTAAAGTTATAACAGATTACCACATTCCCTAAATGAGGAGGCCACAGACTTAATTCTTAGAAATTGTAAGGCTTATGAATTTGTTGCTAGGTAGTCCTAAAATAACCTTCAGATTCCCTGCTTCCGCTGATGAAAGGTCAGAGTCTGTCAGCATGTTCTCCATCGAGCTGAGGAAGGCAGAATTGAAACATCCCTAATATGCTGGAAATAAAGGCAGTGTCCTGATTTTACCTGCTGGCAGCCAAAGTCCTTCAGTAGATTGGTGTTTGTCTTCTCTTGGGAAATCACCAGAATGCAACTGCCTTCATTAGTGTTCCTTTCCTGCTCCTCTTTCCTACTGCCATGGCTTAGTGACAGGCCTCCTAAAAGATGGTAATGTAACAGGACTGTTACAGAATTAAAGTCCGGGCTGTTTCAGTGAAGCAATATATTCAGTTAGATGTCCTGCCTGCTGCAGTAAAATAACTTGGAAACAAAACACTAACGGTATAGGAAACAATCTCAAACTTGATAGGCCAAGAAGCCAAGGTGTTAAACTTTGCTAGTATAATATTTTTGCATAAAAATAGAAGAATATGGAAATATTGTGATATTTCTTAATAACCCAAGAGATGATGAATCTAATATTTTTTCTTAATAAAAGATTACAGTGTTATTTTTTATTTTAAAAAGATACTGTTTTTCAAAATATGATAGTCACTTATTAAATATACTAGGTATAATGGAAAAGAAAAATGTGTAAAAACAACCCTGGCTTTTTAGAACTAGCTCTTATTAAAAGGTTATAAATTCAATGAATGATAATCTGGAATGCTTGAATTCCTCCTGAAGACTAATTTTCATTAGACTTATGCCTCTACCATAAATAATGCTCATTAGGTATTTAAAAAGAAAAAAAAAGAGAAATCAAGACACTTTAGAACTAATTCTATCGTACTTAGATTTGTTTTGTTTCCATTTTTTATGGAAGTTCTGAGAGACAATTTCTGATCATTTGTCCTCATTCACGTATCAGAAACCAAAATCCTAAGAATGATTATTAAAAGGTCTCTCAGTCTGAAACTATTTCATAGGTAAAGGAGGAATAAGTGAAAGTCAAGACAATGAGTCGGGTCAACTGATACTTTCAAATACTGCTCAGATCTCACACATTTATTCTGTGGACTCAGCATTTGCAGAGAAATGTTAAATTTCCTGTGTATATCCTTTTTTTAGGCCTTTTGTCAGTACTTGGATAATTACACTGAGACTTCTCTCAAAAAATTGGAAATGTGAATATAAGAACGTCCTGTGAATTTAAACTGTAAAAATAATACATTAATATCCAAACAAAGTCATCCCAAGGAAACTAACTTGCTGGTTTATGAGAACTGACTATCCTTCTTGAATTTTCATAACTAGTGAAAAAGTAGTGAGAAGAGGAAAGGCTGGAGGGTAAGGATGAGTTGGTCAAGCTTGGATTCATAGAAGGATAGTAAATGAAGTAAAAATCAAAAGTTCTCAATCAAGCCCTAGTGGGGAAGAGAGCTAACACTGACGGAGAGGACAGAGTGTGGAGGCTTCGGTGCTATTGGTATGGCTCTTTGTGTTGTGAAGATATATAAGGAAATGTAGGCATTTTGAGTTTTTTTGATTTGATTAGATCATTCCACTGAGAAATTATTTATAAGGTTGCCTTATCTAATTTACCTTGTCTGATAATATCCTCACTCTGTTTATTAGTTATATTTCCACACTGACTAGCATCAGTATTTTCACCCATGTGACAAATTTATCTAAGACTAAAACATAAATGCATAAAATTTATGGTTTAATATATCAGTCTTTTGGGGACACTTAATATGAGTCTGTTTCAGAAAGACACTAATTATTGTTTCCTAAGCTGAAGGGCAGATCATGGGCTAAATTAAATAATCTTAGGTAATAGACATTTAAAATATGGTAAAGCATAGGCTAAGAGAAATAATCCAAATTGTAAGACTTCCTTGTAACAGTTACACCAGATACCTCGAGCAACAACTTAGCTGTGTGCAGATCCAGTAATTTAATTTTCATTTAAATTGTCGACCTTCAAAACTCATACAAAATAATAAAGTATTATGATTATATGAGTAGATGACAAAAATAAATTATTTCAATTATGGACTTTTTAAAAAAAATTATGAGTGAAAGAAAAAGATATAGCTATTTTACAAAAAGTGAAAGACTTTCAATTAAGTTGACAAACAATTGCACAGGGCTTCCCTGGTGGCGCAGTGGTTGACAGTCCGCCTGCCGATGCAGGAGACATGGGTTCGTGCCCCGGTCCGGGAAGATCCCACATGACGTGGAGCGGCTGGGCCCGTGAGCCATAGCCGCTGAGCCTGTGCTCCGCAATGGGAGAGGCCACAACAGTGAGAGGCCCGCATACCGCAAAAAAAAAAAAAAAAAAAAAAAAATTGCACAATACAAGATCTTTCTAAAAATATCAATGATGAATTGATTCAAAATTTTAAAGTTTGCATATTTTAGGTTTAGATTACAATATAAGAGACATTGACCAATTAATATTTGAGCATGATTTTTTCTCATATTCACATTTACATCTGTCAAAGAAAAATTACTGCTAGATTAAAGATTGTGTTCCAGATTTACTGGAATTTTAAAAGAAGAGACTAATGTTTACCTTGCTTTATTGCATTGTATGATCCATATTAAAAATATTTGTACTCAGTTTTCTGAAATAAAAAATATAAAATGTGTCAGGATATAGTTGTTAAAATTTTTCAGTATATATGTACAAATACCATGAAAAATCACGTTTTTGGAGCCACTGAAAGAAATGATAGGCAATCTATTTACTGATATCCAGTCTGTTGTCAGTGTTCATTGGTTGAGTTATGAAGAGTCTTACAAAGACTTAGTATATTGTTAATTCAAATTCAAGAGTTTTCATTAAAAAAATGCTTGCTAGTTATTCAATAATCAGAGACAAAAAATGACAATGTGATTCATATTTTTTCACTGACATTTTGAAGCACCAATGAATGGTGCTTATTGTGATCTAGCTGGACATTTTGAGTTGTGTAATAGAAGACACACTGTTGAAATTGAAACCATACGTAATATAGTCAATAATAATGATTCCATGTATTTCTTCTAACATGAATCAATATGCAAAAGATTTTTCTTTTGTCAAAGAGCAAAAAGAAAAAGTCTAAGGGGTTTTTTTGCTATTGATAAAGTTAAGATGACTTTCAGTTTAGGCAACACCATTTTGAATTTGATGAAAAATAATATGAGGGTAACAAAAGAATTAGATAAGTTGTTCAACTTGGACATAGGTAGTTTTTAAATATGTATGCTTTTAATTTTTAATTTCAATCCAAATCAGTTCTACTAAAAAAAGAACTAGTTTTTTATACAGGATGCAGATATTAAGGAAAACTATTTTTTTGGTACTTGATTTGGTTTTTAGAAAACATTGAAGTAAAATAATTGGAAAAACTTGGCTATCTACTTTTTTTTATCAATAATCACCTTGTTCTTTAAAATTTTATGTAGTTGATTAACAATGTTGTGTTAGTTTCAGGTGTACAGCAAAGTGATTCTGTTATACATATACATGTATCTATTCATTTTCAAATTCTTTTCCCATTTAGGTTATTACAGAATATTGAACAGAGTTCCCTATGCTATACAGTAGGTCCTTGTTGGTTATCTATTTTAAATACCATAGTTTGTACATGTAAATCTCAAACTCACAGTCTATCTCTCCCCCCAACCCTTCCCCTCTGGTAACCATAAGTTCATTCTCTAAATCTGTGAGTCTGTTTCTGTTTTCTATCTTTTATAAGATTCTGCATATAAGCAATATTGTATAATATTTGTTTGTCTCTGTCTGACTTACTTCACTTAGTATGAAAATCTTCAGGTCCATTCATGTTGCTGCAAATGGCATTATTTCATTCTTTTTAATGGCTGAGTAATAGTCCATTGTATATATGTACCATGTCTTCTTTATCCATTCACCTATCAGTGGACATTTAGATTGTTTCCATATCTTGGCTATGGTTAACAGCACTGAAATGAACATTGGTGTGCATGTATCCTTTTGAGCCATGTTTTTCTCAGGATATATGCCCAGGATTAGGATTTCTGGATCATAGAGTAGCTCTATTTTTAGTTTTTTAAGGAACCTCCATACTGTTCTCCATAGTGGCTCTACCACTTTACATTCCCACCCTCCTATACTGTTGGTGGGAATGAATCTACTTTTCTAACTGCAAATTTTATGAAGCTTGCATACATGTCATGTATTTTCAATAAAAATTCAGAATCTTAATTTAGATATGCTGTAATTATAAAATATGCACTGGATTATAAGAATTAGAAATAAAAATACACGTAAAATATCTCAATAATATTTTTCTTTAAGTTTTATTGGGATATAATTGATATACAAAACTGTGTAAGTTTAAGGTGTACAGCATAATAATTTGACTTATATACATTATGAACTGATTACCACAGTAAGTTTAGTGAACATCTATCATTTCATATAGATACAAAATAAAAGATAAAGAAAAAAATTTTTTTCCTCATGATGAGAAGTCTTAGTTTTTACTCTCTTAACAACTTTCCATATCTAACGTAGAGCAGTGTTAATTGTATTTATCATGGGTACATTACATCCCTAGTACTTCTTTATCTTATAACTGGAAGTTTGTATCTGTTGACCACCTTCATCCAGTTCACCCTCCCCTGGCCCTCTCACAATAAAATTGTTTATACTGTCAAAGTGATAATATTTTAGATATATTGTGTTAAATAAAATATATTAATAAAATTAATTTTACCCATTCTTTAACTTTTTAAGTATAGCTATTAGAAAAATATAAATTATTTATATGGCTTATATTACATTTCTGTTGGAAAGCACTGTCTTTCTTCCACTGTTTGAACTAATTGTGTAAACTTCACTGTTATATTTTTATTAAGATATAAGCATTTTAACTCACGAAGGGTATGGAGGGAAGGAGTTGGCAAAATGGAAATCATGAATAAACAGAAGTAAAAGAAGAAAATTTATGGGACAAGATGCCTGAAGAATTTAGACACTTTCATACATAGGCATTCAACTCAGAAGAGAAAATGGAGTGGAAGATATAAATGAGTTAAAGGTAGATAATATTTGACTTTATGACATTCATAATTAATTTAAAAAGAGTAAGAGAGAGGCTAAGATCTAGAATAAAGAAAATTCAACACCTAAAGGTTTGGTAAAGGAGAATAAACCATCAAAGGAGAATGGAGAGAATCATCTAGTAAAGTAGGAAAATAATCAGGATATAATGGTGTCCTGGAAGTCAATGCATAATTTTAACAGGGGATTAGACACAGCTGAAAAGATAATTATTGCATCAGAATATATATTAGAAGACCAAAAGAAAATCCTGAGAATGAAGCTGAGAGAGACCAAACAAAGGAAAAAACAAAAGAGAGGTAAAGATTTATAAGGGGTACCTTGAGAAAGCCTAACATACATGTAATTAGAATCCTAGAAGGAGGGGAAAAATAGTGGGCCAAAAGCAATAAATGAGCCAGTAATGACTGATTGCTTTTCAAAACCCTTGGAAGATATTAAGCCTATGAACCTAGAGCAGGATAAATACAAAAGAAACCAAACAGGCATATCATTGTAAAACTGCAAAAGTCAAAGTCCAGATGAAAACTGCAAAACCTGCCAGAGAAAAATTATAGATTACTCAAAAGGAGCAGAAGTAGAGTGATATCTGGCTTCTAATAAAAAAAGAAAAGAAAAAGGCAAAAGACAATGGAATTATATCTTAAAATGCTGAAAAAATTGAAAATATTCAACCTAAAATTCAATAAGATTCTACAAAAGTGGAGGTCAAATAAGATTAATTTTCAGATTAAAAACTGGATGTTTTTCAGGAACAATGATAATTTCAAAAAGAAGTAAAGATATTCAGAAACAGAGTAAATATAGAACTAAAAGTAAATTAAAGATATTCAGAAATAGAAAAAGAGTAAATATAGAACTAAATATAAACTAGTTATAAGCAGTAGTAAACATCTAAAAATTAAATGCATACAGAGAATTCAAAAGCAAGCCTTAAAACAGGTAAATCGGAAGGTATGTAAATGGAGTTAAACTGTTCTAAACTGTTAAACTAGTTCTTGTGTTACCAAGGAAGAGGGGAAAGTATTAATTTACATTATATTTGATAAGTAAGGTTGCAAGTTGTTATTTTTAAAAGAACTACAAAAAATGAATATTAACACAGTGTATTATTAACAATATAAATGGAAGGTTGAGAAGAAATGGTTAAGTATGGTCAGTCAATCTAGAAATATGAAGGAAATGAGAGAAAAAAATAGAATGGAACAAAGACATAGAAAACAAATGCTTAGGGAAGTCCCTGGCGCTCCAGTGGTTAGAACTCCACAATCTCACTGCCAAGGGCCCAGGTTCCATCCATCCCTGGTCGGGGAACTAAAATCCCACAATCTGAGCAACACAGCCAAAAACAAAAGCAAATGCTTAGAGGGTATATTGAAACCAAAATGTCTGTGATTACATTAAATATAAATACATGAAAAATCAACTATATTACACTTAGAAACACTTAAAATATAAGAATATAGAAAAATCAGAAGTTAAAAAAATTTTACAAACATATCACCACTAAATAACTGATCAAAATAAAACTACTGTAGTTATGTTAGAAAAGTAGATTTTAAAGCAAAAAGTATTCTAATAAGAAGAACACTTCATAGTAATACAAGGATCCAGTCATAAGGAAGATTTTGTATAAATTTATATTCAATAAATAACAACCTCAAAATAGATTAAACAAAACAGATCCAAATAAAAGAGAAAACAGACAAATCTATATTCATAGTGTGAGATTTAGCACACTTATGAATGATTATGAAAAATAATTACAAAAATCACTAAGGATTTATAAGTTTAGAGAAGCTTGATTAACAAAAATGGTCTAATTGAGAAATATAGGAAAACTGCTTCCCAGAAGTCAGAATGCATATTCTTTACAAGTATACTTGGACCATTTTCAAAAAATAAGTATATCTTAGGCCATTAATCAAGCCTCAAATAATTTCAAAGGTTTAAGATTATACAAAGTATACTTTCTAACCACAGCAGAAATAAGTTGGAAACAGTAACAAAGAGATAACTATAAAATTCCATATGTAATTTACAATTAAGAAATACATAGATTAAAAAAGTAATCACAGTGGATATTAGGCATTGTTATTTTGAACTGAATAACAATGAAATGTTTGAATTATAAAATACAAGTTTATAGGAAAATATATAAACTTAAATGCAAATATTAGAACAGAAGAGATTTTATTTTTTATTTTTTATTTTTTTGTGGTGCGTGGGCCTCTCACTGTTGTGACCTCTCCCGTTGCAGAGCACAGGCTCCAGACGCACAGGCTCAGTGGCCATGGATCACAGGCCCAGCCGCTCCGTGGCATGTGGGATCTTCCCGGACTGGAACACGAACCCGTGTTCCCTGCATCGGCAGGCGGACTCTCAACCACTGCGCCACCAATAGGTCACCAATAAGTAGCCATTTCACTGAATTGGAAAAATAACATCAGGGAACCAAAGCTATTGGATCAGCATTGTTTCCATTCAGAAGTCAGAGATTTTCATGCACCTAACTTGGGCAGAACCTACTTGATCTTAGCGAGCGTTTCTAAAGTTCCAAAAGATAACAGTGTTTGAGATTTAAAAAGAAGAAATCAGAATTACTTAGAGTTCTCAAGAACTCACTTATCTTTGAGGTGGAGTTGATAGATAATTTGTTAACTATAGAAAGTATCTTATTTTTTTTCTAAATACTGTCCTTTGATATACCACAAATTGGTGGTTATTTCTAAGCAGCAGTAGGCATTGGCTCAAAAGATTATCAGAGTTCTGTCCTTTGAATGTTATCAGTATGTTCAGGATGCCTATGAAGTGCATTAGTCAGTGATACTTTCTATTGCAGTGATTTAAAACATATCCGGCAATAAACTGAGGGATTTCCTTTATATATTTTAAAAAATTAATTAATTATTTTTTGTGGCTGCATTGGGTCTTCGTTGTTGCATGCAGGCTTTCTGTAGTTGCGGCGAGTGGGGGCTACTCTTCGTTGCAGTGCATGGGCTTCTCATTGCGGTGGCTTCTCTTTTTTGCGGAGCATGGGCTCTATGTGTGTAGGCTTCAGTAGTTAAGGCATGTGGGCTGAGTAGTTGTGGCTCATGGGCTCTAGAGAGTAGTTTCAGTAGTTGTGGCACACGGGCTTAGTTGCACCGCATCATGTGGGATCTTCCCAGACCAGGGCTCAAACCTGTGTCCCCTGTATTGGCAGGCAGATTCTTAACCACTGTGCCACCAGAGAAGTCCCTATCTTTCTTAAAAATATTCCCATCATTCTTCATGCTTCTTTGTAATTGAAGTACAGTTGATTTTTAATGTTTCAGGTGTACAACAAAGTGATTCAGTTATTTTATATATATATATATATATATATATATATATATATATATATATATATGTGACGTGTATTCATTTTCAGATTATTTTCCATTATAGGTTATTATAAGATATTGAATATAGTTCCCTGTGCTATACAGTAGTTCCTTGTTCTCTATTTATTTTATATATAGTAGGGTATATCTGTTAATCCCAAACTCCAATTTATCTCTCTCTCTCTTTCCCCTTTGGTAACCATAAGTTTGTTTTCTATGTCTATGAGTCTATTTCTGTTTTGTAAATAAGTTCATTTGTATCATTTTTTTAGTTTCCACATATAAGTGATATCATATGATATTTGTCTTTGTCTGGCTCACTGTACTTAGTATGATAATCTCTAGGTCCATCCATGTTGCTGCAAATGGCATTATTTCATTCCTTTTTACAGCTGGCATTATTTCATTCCTTTATATGTATATATATATATATATATATATATATATATATATATATATATACACACACACACACACATATCACATCTTCTTTATCAATATCAATTCATCTGTCAATGGACATTTAGGTTGCTTCCACCCATGTCTTGGCTATTGTGAACAGGGCTGCAATGTACATTGGGGTGCATGTATGTTTTTGAATTAGAGTTTTCATCTTTTCCAGATATACACGCAGGAGTGGGATTGCTGGATCATACAGTAACTCTATTTTTAGTTTTTTAAGAGACCTCCATACTATTCTCCATAGTGGCAGAGCCAATTTACATTCCCACTGACAGTGTAGGGGGGTTCCCTTTTCTCCACACCCTCTCTAGCATTTGTTATTTGTACTTTTTAATGATGGCCATTCTGACTGGTGTAAGGTGATGCCTCATTGTAGTTTTGATTTGCATTTCTCTAAATATTAGTGATGTTGAGCATTTTTTCAGTTGATCATCTGTATGTCTTCTTTGGAGAAATATCTACTTAGGTTTTCTACCCTTTTTTTATTTATTTATTTGTTAAAAATATATTGAAGCTGTATAAGCTGTTTGTATATTTTGGAAATTAATCCCTTGCTGGTCGATCAGCTGCAAATATTTTCTCCCATTCTGTAGGTTGTCTTTTCATTCTATTTATGGTTGTCACTGTTTGTAGATGACATGACACTATACATAGAAAATCCTAAAGATACCGTCAGAAAACTACTAGAACTCATCAATGAACTCAGTAAAGTATAGGACACAGTATTAATATACAGAAATCTGTTGCATTTCTATACACTAACAAGAAAATATCAGAAAGAGAAATTAAGGAAACAATCCCATTTACCATCACATCAAAAAGAAAAGAATACCTAAGGGTTAACCTACCTAATGAGGCAAAAACCTGTACTCTGAAAACTGTAAGACGCTGATGAAAGAAAATGAAGATGGCATAAACAGATGGAAAGATATATTGTGTTCTTGGATTGGAAGAATCCATATTGTTACAATGACCATACTGCCCAAGGCAATCTACAGATTCAGTGCAATACCTATCAAATTACCAATGGCATTTTTTACAGAACTGAAAGAAAAAAAATTTAATTTGTATGGAAACACAAAAGACCCCGAATAGCCAAAACAATCTTGGAGAAGAAGAACAGAGCTGGAGGAATCAGCCTCCCTGACTTCAGACTATACTACTAGGCTACAGTAATCAAAACAGTATGGTACTGGCACAAAAAGAGGCACATAGATCAATGGAACAGGATAGAAAGCCCATGCACTTGTGGCCAATTAATCTACAACAAAGGGGGCAAGAATATACAGTGGAGAAAAGACAGTCCTCCAATAAGTTGTGCTGGGCAAACTGGATGGCTATATATAAAAGAATGAAATTAGAACATTCTCTAACATCATATACAAAACTAAACTCAAAATGGATTAGAGACCTAAATGTAAGACCAGATACTATAAAACTCTTAGAGGAAAACATGGGGCAGAATACTCTTTTACATAAATTGCAGCAATTTTCACCTTTTTTTTGTAAGAGGGAAAATCCTTTTCAGATCTCTTTGGGTTAGTGAAAACAAGTACTAAAAAGAAGACTAAAAGAAGTCTTTTGTAAAAGCGAAATGGCATAGAACAGACTTTCAAACAGCGGGGGTTATCTGTAATTGAATATCCTAGAGTAATGGGAAAAAAAGCAAAAATAAATGAATAGGACCTAATTAAACTTAAAAGCTTTTGCACAGCAAACTGTAAACAAAACCAATTTTCTTAATACTTTTTATTAATTATTAGATATATCTGAAAATTGTTTAATATAGAAGAATTATCAATTCTTCTATGGTTTTTACAAAAAATGTAACCCATAATGAATAATTCAAACACTGGAAAATACCAACGAATGTTATTCGGTATTCGAATAGCAATTAAATCTCCTAGCAAGGATTATAGCATGACACAGAATCAAATGTCAAAACTGTGAATTTAATGAGTAACTTTTCTTCCAAAACTTTTCTATATCTTGGAACAACGTTCATAGGATTTATGTAAAGTATACATGCCTATTAATCTTCCCTATTAATATTAATTTTATTTACAAGAATGACTTATCATTACCAGAAAATGCAATCACAAACACGTACATATTGCATAGCATCAGCTACAAGAAAGAGTAACAGATTGATCCTGATAGCTTCTTTTCAACTAGCTCCTGTTCCTATTCCAAAAAATGACAACCTTGACCTTTGACTCCACCTATCAGTGTTTTCTTATTTTCAACCCAAAAATTTTTTTGCATTTCTCCAATTGTGCAACTGATTTTTCTCATGATTTGGAATTTGGAAAGGCATATGCATTAGTGACAAATGCTCTTCCCTCCACTCACATGATTTTAGGTAGCATTGGGAAGGAAGCTTTAGACTGGTGACTGTAGCATTGTTCTCTAAAGCCAACTTACAAGATTGCAAAATTTGATGTGTCCACAGTCTTGAGGTAATGTCAGCCTGGTGTCAGACACTGAGGTTAGTCACCCCTAAAAATAGTAGAAGAAATAGGGGTTTCACCCAAGACACAAATCAGAGCTAGTCTCATCTGCCCATTGTCATCCTTCTTAAATGAGAGGCTCTCTGTTTCACTACTACAGCTCAAAGGATCAAGGATCACAAATTCCCAGTGACTAATGCAAAGAATGATGCCATCCCCTCAGAAATCAGAGCTTCTAAATCATCATTTGCCATACTAAAAGCTCCTGTCTCTATCCATATGGCCTAATAAATGTTCTTGCCTATATTTTGCAGGCCATTTTTCCACTCCTTGACATTACCTTGGATGCGTGAACTTCATAAATTATTTTGGATCCATGAGCTTTAAATTATCTCTTATACATTGACCCCAGCAGCAATTATTAAGAGTATTTTTTCAATTGAGTTTACCTGTGACCATATTATACAGTAAACTAAATGGCATTCTATTTGGTCGTCTTTTGATATTGTGTTTGATGATGTTATTTGTCCAAGATCACTAGCAGGGAAGCAAAATTGACAACTCTTGTCCTATTTCCATTATAAATAGACATGCAGATAAGATCCCACAAATGAGGGGAGAAAAGGAGCACTTGCACTGTGAATTAAAAAGAAACAATAAAAAAAAAAAAGACCCTTTATTCACCTTGTCTGGTTCTCATCCTCAAATTAAAACTTTTCTTTTCCTGTAAATTATAGATTTCCTGAAAAGATAATTTCATCCTTGACTTTGGAATGGTGACATCTGAAGATATGTAACATTTTCAGATATAATAATTCTATAAGAAACATGCTGTTTTTCTTCTCAGAAGAGCTAACTGTTAACTACATTGCAAAATATTTTGGAGTTTTTGTTTTTCTCTACAAATACCTTTCACATTTTTTTTCTGTGAGTCAATATTTCAAACGCCTGAAACTCTTGCAATTTTTTCCACATAAACTACTCTTCTCAGAATGCTTGTATTTATTTTTCTTGATTAGAAAAAGTGACATAACCTCCAAAATATTACAGCATATCTCCAAAATACAAAATTAAGAACAGGAAATGTCCTCCTTCATAAAAAATGAACTTTATACAAATACCCATTATCATTACAGATACAGTGAAGTCCATGGACTTAGACTGGCTGGGTTTAAATCCTAACTCCTACTTCCTAGTTCTATGTCTCCAGGTGTATTACTTGAATCAATGCCATTATCTTTATCAGTAACATGAGTACCTTGTTACTCATGAA
The DNA here is from genome assembly GCF_949752795.1 of Hyperoodon ampullatus. Classification (NCBI taxonomy): domain Eukaryota; kingdom Metazoa; phylum Chordata; class Mammalia; order Artiodactyla; family Ziphiidae; genus Hyperoodon; species Hyperoodon ampullatus. The sequence continues at coordinate 94,610,688 of NC_136915.1, forward strand.
TACCTTGTTACAATGTACCAGTAATTTTACCTTGTTTACGAGATTTTTGAAATGTTAAAGAAAATAGTATATGTAAAACACTTAGCCTAGAGTCTGATATATTAGGCAGCCAGTAAATTTTAGGTATCATGATTATTAACCACAAATTCAGATTTTCATTGGAAATAAAACTAATTCTGTCATAAATACTTTCTTACAGTTTTCCCCCACCAGAACATTATGAGAAAACTGAAAGTTAACAGTGGGAAAACCCATATAGAAAATAATTTAGGGATTAAAAACAATATTTATTGAACAAAAATTTATTAGCTGGAAGAACAATAGCTACTTAAATGATGTAGTCACTAGATTAACAGCTTAGCAATCAATTTATCCCATAATACAACATTACCAGAACCATTTTTAAATGAATATATGACATAAAAATTATTATCATGAAATGTATTTCTAAGATTATACCAGAAATGTTATATCAGTGTTAAATAAGAATACATTTTTAAATAGACCATATTTCCACAAGAAAAGTGATCTAAACTTCTGATAAATAACATTGTATTAGATACACATAGAAAAATAAATTTAATATTTTAGTACAGCCAACAAAATATACTAATTGAATTTTAATTTTACTGAAGATAATTAAATGTCAGAAAAGAGAAATAATATTTTAAAGCAAAATACAACCCTGTGCAATCACAACTTTAAAATGAAATAGAGATTCCCCCCAAAATGAAAAAAAGTATATAAATCATATAATATAAAAAATAAATAAATAAAATGCATCGTGTTGGAATGAAAAAAGAAAAGATTTCCACCAAGCAGATACTTGATTTTTGCTTTAACACTTTCTAATTTTAAATATTGAAATTATAATGAATAAAACTATTAACAGGAAGCAAAAAATGGGAATTCTATTCTTTGCAATATTCCTATAGAGGATTTAGATTTCACAAAATGAAGAAATGTCATTCTAAAACAAGTTTGTGTTTTCTGATTCTCAGTAAAGAAAATTATGCTAATGTTGAAATTATTGGACATTTTGAGTTGGAGTCATATGAATGCCTGTGCTTGGCCATTATTGTTTCAACTATATATCCAGAATTAAGTCTATCATGCATTCTTCATAAAAAAGTTGTGAACTATGAAAATGTTAGTAATAAGATGTGCTACCTTGCTCACAGGTAGAATTCATTTGTAGCTGGGTTGATAGTAAGAAATTATAATTTCTGTTTGAGTTCTTGTCAAATAATTCTACCACCATTACAATTGTAGTTTTGCCAGGATACACCCTTTCTTTTTTTCTTTTCCTTTTTGCTCTAACAGATGTAAAGGAAATTTGGGATGTATTTAGAAGCTAACAACCAACCATATGAGGAAGAAAAGAATTAGAACAATGTTTCCCAAAAGATAGTGTCTGAGCCATCTACCTCAATACTGCCTAAATTGTTTTTAACATTTCAGATCCCAGGGCTTCACTCCACAGTATAGATTTCCCCCACCGTCGGAAAATAGAGTGTAAATATGACATCAATGGTAAGTGGAAATATTGTAAAAAGAAGAACCAATTACCTCAGGACACACCAAGATAAAGCACAGGTGCTCACAGTTAGTTCATTAAGCTGTGGAGGCTTAATGCTGAGATGCTGAGTGTAGTTCCCAGGGAAGGAGCTTGCTGGTGCTACTCTTGCCGCTTGGGGTTCACGCCAGCTGCAAAATAATCTCTGCATGCCATTTTCATTTTTCACCTTTTTTTTGTAAGAGGCAAAATCCTTTTCAGATTTCTTTGGGTTAGTGAAAACAAGTACTAAAAAGAAGACTAAAAGAAGTCTTTTGTAAAAGCGAAATGGCATAGAGCAGACTTTCAAAAAGCGGGGGTTATTTGTAATTGAATCAGAAATGGGAGTGAATATTCCCAGGAATATTCATTTAAAAAAATAATTTCAGGGCTTCCCTGGTGGTGCAGTGGTTGAGAGTCCGCCTGCCGATGCAGGAGACACGGGTTCGCGCCCTGGTCCGGGAAGATCCCACATGCCGCGGAGTGGCTGGGCCCCTGAGCCATGGCCACTGAGCCTGCGTGTCCAGAGACTGTGCTCCACAACGGGAGAGGCCACAACAGTGAGAGGCCCGCATACCACAAAAATAAATAAATAAATAAATAATAAATAAATAAATAAATAAATAAATAAATAAATAAAAATAATTTCATAGGCCTATGAAAGATCATAGGCCAAGAATGATCAAGCAAAAGGAATATTTGTCCTTTATTCACATCCTTCAGACAATGGAGGTACCACTGCAAAGAACAATTGTAGCTATTAGATGTCTTAAGGAAGCACTTGAGCAACAAACACTCTCTAAGTACTTGGGTATGTGAACTTGATAACCTCTCTCAGCCTCACATGCTGTGATAGTACTTTGCTCTCTAGATGCAATGATAGTATGAGATTTCCTTTAGTCATTCATGGATGTGCTCAAGCATATTAATTGAGCACCTGAAATTGAAAGAAACTGGATGGTGAGGTTTACAAGGAAGAATAAAATATAGGTGGGTTCTAAAAACTTAAAATCCAATAGGGAAGAAAAGAAAAATCACAGCTAACAATGATGTAAGTTAAAATGAGATAGATTCCAGAAAAAAAGGCAAAACCAATATGCAATAGACAGAAAGAAAAATCAAATTCATTGCTATTAAGAGATACCAAGAACATCTTTTATGATGAACATGAAATTAAATTTACACCTTGAGTTAGGCAACATTATGAAGGGGCAATAATAGCAGTTTTAAGGACAGTAAAAGAATTAAATCTCTCTCAATGTGAATTCATAAAATACCTAATCTTTAGGTCATTTCTTTCTTTCATTGCATTATATCCTTAACTATATTTCTTCAGACATCTTTTATATTTTTTCACTGTAATGTTAGTATCCCAAAAATCCCTGGGGTGAGTCGTTGGTCTAGATATTGTAGGAATTTTCTTGCTTAAGTAAAACTATCACATATCAGATTCAGAAAAAGAAAAATCTTTACAGATCTTAAGTTTAAAACTTTAAAGTATTAACAAATTCTTTAACTAAGGATCAAAAATCTTTTGAAGAGCTGTGGGTAAAGCCTAATTGAGACTCTTTATGCTTCAGGGAGCACAATTCTGTTAGGGGCTGATCGTTATTGTTTCACCCATATATGTAGATTTAAGTCCATCACACTTTTCTTTATAAATAGCAATTATAACTTAGATTTTATATATGAATACTAAATACAAGGATTTTTTTAAAGTGCTGTATCAACCCACAAGTATGTTTAAAGCATCTGTATGCTCCTAAAACTATATTACTAAAAACATCAATTAACTAGTGTTGGTTGAATCCATTTGGATAAATAATTTACATTCCCCAATCCATTTACATGAGCTATATTCTAAGAAAAATATGCAAATCTGAATAGAACTGAAACACAATAATTAATTATGTTGATGTTAGTGTGGAGAGATGATTTGAATATTCAAAAAAGGAAGAAATAGTTAAAAAAAAAAAAAAACCCAGAATCTCAGATATACAAAGAGAACAAATTTATAGCCTGGGGATTTCATTTCAAACAAAGCCATAAATTGGTAAAGCTTTCAGTTTATAATAAGAGTTTATAATCTCATGTGAAAGGGTTCCAGAGGTAGCTAGTACAGGACTGGTTTGATGGTTCTGAAAACAATTTAAGGGCTTGAAGTTTTTGTTTGATTTGGATTGTTTTTTTTTCTCTCTCTCTGATTACCATAGTTTCCTACTTCAGGGACACAATATGGCTACTGGAACGCTCACCATTAGGTACACATTGCAGGAATCACATGTGGGTGCCATTTCCAGATGAGAAAATCCTTTATAAAGACTTTCCCAGAAATTTCAGTTCTATCTCATTGTCCAACCTGTGTGAAAGTATGACTTGGAGAATTTTTCCTCATTTGTTTGTTTTTTGTTAAGCTTAGTGCATTTCTTCATCCAAATGAAAACAAAAACGGAGATAGGAAGAATATATGTACTAGATTCACAAGTAGTAAACTCCATTATAAGAAGGTAAAGGAGTATAAAAGTTTATTTAATCTGCAAGATAGTTATTCTACTCCGTTGTTGAACTATTTGGAAAGGATGGCAAAGACTTGTCTTTCTGATAAAAAAAGAATAAAAAATGTAGCTACTCAGAAGTTCATCAGCACCAAGTCAGGACTAGTTCTAGCTGTGATATGTCTAAAAATGCGTTTTCTGCTTATGCTTTAAATTCAATTTTAAAAAACTTTGTTCTAGTTTTTATCAACTTATTTTATTTTTGGTGCTTTACTTGTTCTCAGTATAAGTGGACTGTATCTAAAAAGTAATACTTCATTTAAAATGTCCACAGTATGTACCTTTCTATTTCTACCCAGGAAATGACTATATAAGGTTATATATTTCACAAAAAAATTACAAGAAATGAGATACAACAAAGAAAGGAAAACCCACAGGACTGCTTCGAGCCAAAATATTTCATGATGAAAAGAAGACTGCTAGTTTCCATATGCAGGTTAGAATACCACAATTGCAATGAATTAATACAAAAATTAGCTGCTATAGAAACTGGTATAAAGCAAAGGGGTAATGATGACAGTTAATTTTTTCACAGTCACTCTGCAATAACATTTTTCTTTTGGCCATGATCACAGACTCTGTACACATAAAAATATCACAAACTATGCAGTCTACAAATGACTAGCCTCAAATCGCATATAAACTCATAAGTTATTAGGATGGCCCATTTACTAACAGTACTTGCTTCTATAAATGTCCTATGAAATATCACATTTAAGCAATGACTATGTGTTAGGAGTTTTTCTAACACAGACAAATCATTCTACGTAGTATCACTGAGAATGTATTGAAACATGAGATGGTAATACTAGCATAGAGTTAGCCCCATAAATATACATTGTGGTTTTAAAAAGAACATGGGTTTTATAATATGATAAATATGGTTTAACATTCCTTCTTAACTACTTAGTAGAAATATTGTATCTGCCTGTCAACCAAGGTTTTAGGGAACTAGCTGTCCTCCATATTAGTTCATAAGATTAGTGGTACTTTGTATGACTTCCAGTTTAGGGATTGGACAGGAGACTCAAACCTGGTCAATCGGAATGTGTTACTCAGAGCTGGAGCTCAGGAATGGGCATGTGACCAAAGTGAGCCAATGGGGACTGCAATGGCTTCTAAAGAGAGACTTTTTCTCCTTCTAACATAATGGTGATAAAGAATAATGCTATTAATTATACATAAAAGATTTTAAAGTTCCTAGCTTGACAAGTAACAGACACATCATAAAATTTTGAAAATGTTATTTTATACTTGAGAAAGATCAAATTTTTAACAAAAGATCAAAGTAAAATAGAGGAGTAGAAAGAATACTGGATCTGGAATAAGAAATCTTATTCTACCACTTGCTATACAGTATATGGAAATTCACATATTACTTAATATCTATGAATATGTTTTATCATTGGAAGAATAAGATTGACACTTTTTTTTTTGACCTCTCTGGTTAATGTGTGTGGTCAGAAATGGCTACATAATTTGTGGAGCCCTGTGCAAAATGAAAATATGGGGCCCATTGTCCAAAAATTATTAGAAATGTAAATAGTGATTCATTAAACCAAGTGCAGTCCCCTTCTGCGGAGCCCTCTGCAACCAAACAGCTTATATGCCTGTAAAGCTGGTCCTGTGTGTGGTGGATTGAGTAAGGTCATGATTCCTTACCTGTTCTTTATATAAAGTGTTGTGTTAGTTCTTCCTTTCCTTCACATTGGGCTGACCCTGTGACTGACATTGACCAAGAGAATGTGGGAATGTGATGCTGGGGCACTGAACCTTCACCATTCCTGAAACCATGGGTGAAGTCTGACAATTTTGAGACCACTGTACTATGAGAAATCAAAGTTGGCCAAATACATACATACATATATATACACACGTGGGGGGGGGGGTGAGAAAAATATGAGTAAGGTCTTCTTGGCTCTTGCGGCCCAGGCACGCTACCAGTTGAATGAAGCCAATGGAATGATCCAACCAAGTACTGCCCAAATTCCTGACCCACAGAATAATAAGGAAGTAAAATATTGTTTTAAGCCAAGCCATGGAGAAGTTAGTTAAAAGCAATAAATAAAGAAATAGATAGTATTTGAATATTATTACAAATATAATTTATCATTAATATTGATAAAGTAAGGTGGTATTACTTTACTGTTTTTCTTTGTGGGTTGAAGCAACGAATCTGGATTTGTTAGCAGTTACTTGTGATATATACTGACCCTCAAAAAGTAAAAGAATGTTGCATGATAACATTATTTTGTATAGTTACAGATACTTAGTATAGTATGTGACATGGTAGGCAAATAATGGCTCTCAAAAATGCCACATCCTAATTCCTAAATTCTGTGAATATGCTACTTTGTATAATGCATTAGTTTCCTAAGGTTGTCACAAAACAAATTACTAAAAACTTGGTACTTAAAGCAATAGAAATTTACTATCCCATAGTTCTGAAGGCCAGAAGTTTAAAAGCAAGGTGTTGGTAGGGCAATACTCCCTCCGAAGTTTCTAAGGGAGAATGCTTCATTACCTGTTTGTTTCCGATGGCTCCATATGCTCCTTGGCTTGAACCTACATAGCTCCAGTGTCTGTCTCTCTCTTCACATGGGCTTTTCCTCTGTGTCTTCTCCTCCTTTCTTCTCTATAAGGATAATTGTCATGGATTTAGGCCCTATTCTAATCCAGAATGATCTCATCTCAAGATCCCTAATTATATCTGCAAAGACCCTTTTTCCAAATAAAGTGACATTCACAGGTTCCAACTGGACATAGTTTGGGGACGACCATTCACCCCACTACATATGGCAAAAAAGAATTAAGGTTGCAGATAAAGTTAAGATTGTTAACCAACTGACCTTAAAATGAGAATATCCTGGATTATCTGGGTGGCCTCAAGTAATCACAAGGGTCCTTAAAAATGGAAGGAGAAGAGGCAGAAGAGTAAGTCAGAGAGACGCCATGTGTAAACAACTAGACCTGCCATTTCTGGCTTTGAAGGTGGAGGAAGGAGTTTACAAGGCAAGGGATGCAGACAACCTGTAGACACTGGAAAATACCATGGAGCTTTTCCCCTAGTGCCTCCAAAGAGGAGGTAGCCCTTCTCACACCTTGGCTTAGGTGTGTCAGACTTCTGACTTACAGAACTCCAAGATAATACATTTTGGTTGTTTTAAGTTACTAAGTTTGCAGGGATGTGTTATAACAGCACTAGTAAACTAATACACACAATTACCTAATTTTTTCAGAAGTTAAGAAAGTAAAAATAACAATGCAATAATATAATCATTCTCATAGTCTTTCCTTTAAAAGGATTTTTATTGTGCACACATCAATTTATTTGTATCACCAATACTTAGATAAGTATTTACGAAACATATACTACTTTACTGTAGTATATGTGATAGTGGTGTGTAATAAACAACCTCTAAATCTCAGAACCTTATGACAATGAGTCATTTAATTCTTTCTAGTATTTGTGGCTTGGCTGGTGTCGCTCTGCTCCAGGTTGTACATTGGGTTCACAGCTCGAGTCATGCTCTTTTCATTTCTGAGGGCAGAGTGCAATAGATATGAGTAGAAACACGATACCTCTTGAGGCTTCAACCCTATTCCATTAGCCAAGTCAATCCACATGGCTAAACCTAACATCAAAAAGATACACCACTCACAGAAAACCATGACAATGGGGAAAAGGGATATAGCAATTTCTGTGAAAGCTATAGGTATAAAAAAATCCGCCAATAAATTTATATGTACTATAAATGTAAAGTGAACAAAAATGCAAAAATTCATTATACACTGTATGCACTGACTAGAACAGGGTATCAATGCTAACATGCAACAGCTAGAACACAGCCTAAAATTGTGCACACTTGAAGATTACAAAATACCTCATAATTCCACATTCAATGTATATTTCTCAGATTCATTTGTTCTGAAGCATTTTTTACTACCAACTATTCACTTCTTGCAAATTTTTCTCTCATCCCTTCTGTAACAATAGATCATCTTTTCTCTTACCATGTTGTTTACTTTTTTTCATTTGCCGAATCTTTGTCCTCTAACTATGCAATAATTTAGTATTTTTAAAGTTCTGTTGCTACTAAGGTGGAGGGTGTTTCTTAATGTGAATACAAAGGAACAAACTCATAAAGAAAAAATATGTTTAACTGCACATAGTATTAAAACCATGTCTAGGTTTGAATATCAGAGAAAAAAATTAACAGTGGATTAAGCATATTAGAAGCTTATTCTGGAAGTATGCAGTCTATGGCTTGTATAGTAGGTCTGCTCCATGAAATCCATCACTCCTCCATTCCTTAAAATCTTAATGTCTCAGGAGTCATCTGTATTTCAACAATAGGATGCAAATATTAATGAAGAAGAATGGGCATTGGGCATGCAACGTGTCTCAGGGAAGTCCCTGTAAACTGCACATAATATCCAAGTTACATTCTCCTGGCCAAAGTTTAGACACATATCTAAACTTAAGTACAAAAGGGGCTTGGAATGTAGTCTTCTTCTTTGTTGTTTATGCCTAGCTGAAAATTTTGTCAGTATAGGAGAAATGGAGAATTGCAACTGGAGCCATACAATCTCTACAAAACTAAAAAAAAAAAAAATTTTTTTTGAAAAAGCGTGTAAAATGTCATAAAAATATTACAATTAAATACTGAAACTTATAAACAAATTCTAAAAACAAGAATACAAATTAATACAAATAAATAAGTATAAATTAGTTAAGAATGATGGAAAATTCCAATAACAAACACAAATAAAGGACCAAAAAAAAAAAAAAAAACACTCCCCAAAACAAATACAAATACGGGACAGGAATTTACTTCCAAACTGTTGGAATAAAGGGCAGGAAATCTCTAAGGAAGAGGTAACTTCAGGGAAATAGATTCTTATGAGCACTAGGATATTGTTCTCTTTTATTAATAGAATAAATACTCAGCTTTAGGTTAGTCACTGAGGTGTCTGAATTAGAATTCAACAGGTCCCATGAATGGTATAGGCTCTGGACTGGAACTCCTCCCAGTCAAATCAGAATAAAAGGAAATTATCCCAAAATAGCAATCTGCATTTGTCTGTGATATTTCATTCATGTAGTAAACAGCTTCAGATTATCTGAGAATGACTATAATAAATTATAGAAAAAAAAGTTCTTCCAGGCAAAGCTATCTCTATGCAGGAATTTCTGGTTCCAGGCTTTGTCATGCCAATGAGAAAATTAAGTAATCTCATCACTGTTTACCATCTGTATGGGAAAGTAGGAATAGCAGGGAAATAAAATTGGAGTTTATGTAAAAACACTGAATTTTTCCTGGGAGCAGGTAACAGAATGATATCATCCTTCTTCACGGATATGAAGACAAAAAGACAATTATAACAATGATTTTTATATTCAGAAAGTTAAAAAAAAATGCCAATAGTGAAACTCTCATAAGAAATAATAGAGACACAGTTCCAAGGGCAGCTACCTATCAGGAGAGATAAGAGATACAACACTGCTTTTTCCCCCTAGGGGAAAAATGCAATGGTATGTACATGAAAGTTACAGGAAATTCACTTTGTATTGAACAAGTAACATTTTTCATACACACAAAATTATGAATTTTTCCCAAAATATTTTAAATATATTTTCTGTAGTGTACATAGTGTGTGTTGTGGTTTACTGGGTATTTTATGGTAGGGTTTCTGCTTATCTTGCAACAGACAAAAAGCTGTTTTCCACCATGTTTTTTTTCAAGCTACTAACTCCATGTTACTGATCCCAGAGTTGAGAGGCAATGTACACAATAGGATCTCACTAGCTGGTATCAGCACCATAATCTCAGTCCCTCCTTGTAACTGTTTTACCCCTCCTAGTCTTTCCCATTTTAGCTCTTTTGTTATTTCCTTCAAGAAGTCTTTCCAGCTTCCCCTCCCAAATTTTATTAACTGGCCCTCCCATAAACTGTCATTGCACCAGTTAACACTTGTAGCCTGTGTTGTTATTGCCTATGTGCATCACTAGATCATAAGCTGCTGGAGGGCAAAGGCTTCTAAAAATATATACAGTACGTGACCCATAGTAGATGCTCAATAAATATTTGTTAAATACAGTAACAAATGCATACAAGAGTATAATTATAAAATAATTTTGTGAAATAAGAAAAATTTGTTGTAGACTATAAGCAGTAAGTCAGCTCTGGATTCAGAATATTTGCAGGACAAAAACATGAATCAGGGCTTCCCTGGTGGCTTCCCTGGTGGCGCAGTGGTTGAGAGTCCGCCTGCCGATGCAGGGGACACGGGTTTGTGCCCCAGTCCGGGAAGATCCCACATGCCACGGAGCAGCTGGGCCCGTGAGCCATGGCCGCTGAGCCTGTGCGTCTGGAGCCTGTGCTCTGCAACGGGAGAGGCCCACGTACCGCAAAAAAAAAAAAAAAAAAAAATGAATCATACGTAGATTGATCATATGAAGCAGGGCAGAAGTACATATTAAATGTTAGAATTCATACAGTTTTTCACAAATGTTCATGGAGCACCTACTTTGCTCAAGGCATTCTTCTAGGTGCTTGGGACATTTGGCAAGATAATGCTTAATGTTCTCTTCTATCCAAACAGCATAGTAGAATCTTTTTCATAAAATGTAAGTCACAGCACCAGACACTATTTTAAGTGAGTTTTAAAATGGCACATGCATCATTATATTTATCTTTCTGTATTTGTTTCTATTACTCAGAGACATCCAAAGAATATAGTTTAAATTGAGCCTAAATTTCTTTCAAGAAATGTACTATTTTAACACATGGTTGTTGTTGATCTGTTGATACATAGGTAGAGACATTTAAATCTTGTGTCTCACTGCTAAAATATAGGAATGACTCAGATGGCAAAAAACTAAGACCTTTAAGATTGTGAAGAGGCTCTTAACATTGCCAGTCTGCCATTTGGCACAGCCATCAATGTCAATTGCCAAACTACTATGGTACTGTGTTAGGCATAATATTATTTCTTTTACCAATCTGTGTTTGTGATATGTCCATATTCTAATTGGACCAGAAGAGTTATTATGCATTGCTACCCATAGTGCCCAAATTGTGACAATATTTTGATGGTTATTATGTTGTTGCCTGTGACCCACAATGGATAAGTCACACTTTTCTAAGTCTGAAGAGTCAATAGAGAGTAAGTAGATTGTATTCATCAACATAGAAATATCAAGATACATATCATGTCTATATATAGCTGTGTAGTTATATCCCTAAAGAATATAGACCTTGAAAAGACAGGAGGTCGTTGAAACTATTGGGCAGATGCTTGTGAAGAAATTAGGTAATTGTAGAGGAAAGAGCTAAAATGAAGAAACACTGCTGCTAGAAATCCCCAGAAAATTCACCATTTAGTATTTAAAAACAATGAGCAATAAAATGTCTACTTGGGAAGATCTTATGATTAATTCCAAGGGCAAGGACCGTGACAGAGCAGGATGTTTTTAAGGAAGACAAATTACAATGCGTCCAAGAAACCAAACACTTAAGTTTGAAACTACAGTTTGATTTCTATTTCTGATATCCAGAACATTACTCTCAGGATCATACAATGATATTCAGAAGTGAAAATATGATTCAGCTCATGAATAGATAATAATAACCTTCAAAGGAATAAAGTGATCGAATTAATAGAAATCCAATGTATACCTAATATATTTTTCCAGAGTATAAATATAAAATAGAAATAAACATATATAAGGGATAATATAAATATTTATAAATAAATATAGAAATATTTATTTTAGTTATTACATATTTATCCTGTTGGAGCTTGTAATCTGATTAAGAAAACAGAATATACATATAGAAGATTAGATCATACATAAGACAATCTTTAATGAAGTAACAGGTTAAAATGTCATGAAGATAGGGACTATTTCTTAAGGAGTCTCTGAATCCCTTGCCATACATATTAGGGGAGTATTATGGTCATCTATATCATCGATGTCATTATATCAGCAATGAAATACACTATTTTAAGCACTTCCCAAGTATTTACTCATTTTATTTTCACAAAAACCTATGAGATACATACTGTAATTATCCACATTTTGCTGATTAGGAAACAGAGGGACAGAGTAGTTGAGTAATCCAGCAAGATTACATCACCAAGAAATCATAAAATCAATATTTAAAACCAAGCAGACCTACTTGGGAAACTGAAGCTCTTAACCATTATATCACACAGCTTCAGTGAATGTATTTAGTTGAATTAAATTAAATTAAATGTACAAACTACTTAAGCATAAGAAAACGGAAGAGATGAGATCACTCTCACTTTAAATTAGGACAATTCAAGAGTTAGCACTCCAGTGTAATTTCAACTTTGAAGCAACAGAAAAAAAGATTTCTTATTGTCACTGGAACCCTTTCACTTCAGAAATCATAAATTCCAATACCTCACTTTAACCCCATTCTTACCCTTCTAACACTTTAATTACTTTATTACATTTTTCTTTTATTCAAACATTGATTACCCTAAGTATCACTGTTTCTCAGTCTTTCAATCCATGACACATGTGTATGGAAGATGAGTGAGTATGTGAATGAATGAGCAGCATAATAAATAGCACGGAACAGAAATGAGCTCTGTTAAAAACCCTGAACTAGGGCTTCCCTGGTGGCGCAGTGGTTGGGAGTCCGCCTGCTGATGCAGGGGACGCGGGTTCGTGCCCCGGTCTGGGAAGATCCCACATGCCGTGGAGCGGCTGGGTCCGTGAGCCATGGCCGCTAAGCCTGCGCGTCCGGAGCCTGTGCTCCGCAACGGGAGAGGCCACAACAGTGAGAGGCCCACGTACCCCCAAGAAAAAAAAAAAAAAAAAAACAACCCTGAACTAACTCTTTATTTTATTCAAAGTAAGAGCTGAAGTCCTTAAAACTTTCTTCAAGGCTCAACACAAGAGTCTACTTTGTGTCTCAGATATCATCTTAATTACTGTATTCCCTGGCTGCAACCACAATGACATCCTTCTTTTTTCACAAACACTATGCAAACTCCTGCGTCAAGCTTTGCTCAACCCTCCCCTCTGCCTGAAACATTATCTTCTTCCTTCAAGCCTCTTCTCATGTCTCAACCTCTCAATAAGGCTGGTTCCCACCATGCAGTTTAATGCTATGATCTGTCCCCTTCACTTGCCCAGAACACCCAATCAACCTTACTTTATTATGCTTTTTGTTTTTCTTCTTCTAGCATGTATTAGCTTCCAACATAGTGTATTAAATACTTACTTTATTATGTTTATTGTTTATTGTCTGTATTATCATGTAAGCTCCACAAGGTTGGGAATCTTCTATCCACTAATATACCCACTCAATAAATATGTACTTATGATTGAATACAAGTAATATATGCTAGAACGTCTCTTTGCAGGGCAACACAAGGGTCGTCATGTGCAGTGGTGGCACTAAAGTTTGGCTTGGAGGACATTACCTTCTAAATTCCATTAAAGTCTTTAAACCAACCCGAAATATGTAAATGTAGTTTGCTTTACAAATGCAGTTTTGAAGTCAGTAATCTAACCTTTCCAAGCAAGTTTCCAACCCTAAGTGTCTTCTGTTTTGAAATTGGGGAAATCACTAATGCTGGACTATAATGGAAGACTGTTGCAATTTTCGGATTCCCAGAATATTTCACAATCAGTCACTCATCCAAACATACATCCATTTATCCATCCAATCAATATTTTTTGTACACATCACAGGAGTCAGGTATACTACTACTAGGCATTGGGTAAATCAAGATGAAAATATATGGTTCTTGGCTGAATCAATCTGGGCACTGCATTAATATGTAATGAATGCTGAATACATGGGTATATAGAGGGCACAAAATCTTTACATCAAAGTGGATAGAAAAATCACTCTCTGAGACTTATTCCTTCATGTGCAAAATGAGAGTACAGGATAAATACTTTTAATATATACCTTTTATAAGTCCATGACTTGATCCAATGGAGAAGAGCAAACTACTACAAAGTTTTAAGCATGGAGATGTCAGAAAGTAATATTTGATCAAGATTATTTTTGACAAGGACTTGCAATGTGAATCAGAAAGAGAGAGGTATAGTAAGAGACAAGATGAGCAGAGAAAAACAGAAACAGATACGTACATATACACAGAAATTGAAAGCTGGGAAAAGTGGAGCTTAAAGAGTCATTTAGGTCAAGCCTCTGGTATTGAAGCATAAAAAGAAAACTACAGACGTAACAATGTTTTAAAAGAAAGATCAACAGCACTTGGTGTCTGAATAAGGGAGAATTTCTAAGACATATCTGCAAACATCTTTATTGTCTGCAGCTCTGCTATGGAACTGAATTTAAGCAATTTTATATTATTGTTTATGGCCGCATTTACTTGTCCTGACTGCCATATTAGTTTACAACATTTTAAAGATTGGGAATAAGATCTTAAAACAAAAATGAGGCAAAAGAGGTACAGATCACAGAGTGTGTGGTGGAGAAAGTAAAGTGTAGGAAAAACTGTAATTTTTACATGCAGTTTTATATTTTATATTACAGTATCATGACATTTAAAACTTTCCATTAAATTCCAACTTTGTGGTAGGAGGGTGAACTATTATACACATCTATATGTCTGAAAGCACTGTGATGTACTAGTTGAATAAATGTTTGTTTTCTGCATTTGTCCTGTATTGTTCTCTTGTTATTTGGCATGGATTTAGAGAGGAAAAAAAGAGGTGGGTATTATCAAGAGAATAGGACCTTGATAAATGAAAATGTTTCCAGTGCATAAACTGTGACTCCAATAGAAATGTTATGAACCAAGTGAATTGAATATGAGATAATTTGAAATATCACCATTATGTAACCTGAGAAAGGACTTAAGTGACTTGCAGATTTTCCTAAGGATAATAGTACTGTTAGCTGACTGCTAGTTTCTAGCCCCCAACAAACAAAGACAGCTTCTAAACGCTATGTCTTTCAAAATTGTAAGAAGATCCAATTAATTAATTAGAAGCAGGCTGATTTTCTAACATATATGATGGGCTTCAAAATTCCAGCTCAGAACAGTTTAATTTACACAGACAGTGATAAAAAGATTAAAATATTCTGAATGGAATGTACAGTTTTAAAAGAGCAAGAAAAAAAGATGAGTTTGTAGTGGATATGTTGAGTTACGATAATCTCCTTTGTGCCCTCCTATATGTCAGAGCCTGTAAACTACATTCCTCACGCTCCCTAGCAGTTGTGTCCCTCTGTAAATTAGATTCCTCCAATTTGATGCACTCACATGAGGTTTGGAGGCAGAAACGAGGAATACAAGGCTTTAGCTTTAGTTGATGATGTGCACAAACACTGAAATACTGAATTTTCTTCAACTGTGACCCAGTCGTTAGCTTTGTGAAAGATTGAGGAAGATGTGGCAGATGTGATGGCTTCCATTTGAAGAGAGTAGGAAGCTCTTTGAGTCAAAGCTTCTACCAGAAGCCCCCTGAAGCCCCACTTCCTGCAGTGGCAGAAGTATCAGTTCTCTAAATGGGTCTTGTGGAGCTGTGGAGTAATTTCTGGAAATTCAGCCTACAATGCCTCTTGCTGTCCTTCAATTGATTTTTTAAGAAAATAATTTCCTGTGTTTTAACCTCTTCATTAAGATGGAAAGAATGGCTTCAGCTTCTTGCAGCTGAATTTCACCAGATCTATCAATAACTTGATGGTCTACTGTGTCCCAATATCTTCTATCTTGTTTTTTAGTTTTCTTGACTTACCTTACTTCTGCTCTTTTGATAAGTTTTTCTAGAGTAGGATAGAGACAAAAGAACTGGAAAAATCGATGTCTTGTCAAGAATTGGCTTCATGGAAGCCGTGATATCTTTGAATTACAGTGTGCTCACACACATCAAATAAATTTTTGCAGAAATTCATGTATAATTTTTAAACATACTAGTCATCATTTCATTTATTTAGCCACCTTTATTAAGAAGATATTCATTAACCAATTGGGTGAAGTCCTTTATTTAAAACTAAAACAAACAAAATTTATTTTACAATCTATCGATTTACAATCTAACAGTTTAGGACTTGTTCAAATGAATAAGAGTAGACATACTTCTAGAAAATTTCCTGTTTGAAAAATTAATAGCTAAACTGACAGTACTAGGCTAAAAAACAATGTAGCTTGTAAAAACAAAACAAAACAAAACAAAATAAAATACATGTCTTCAGAAAGAGCTAAAACTGCACATCATTCAATTTATAGTTAAGTAAATCAACATTGACTATGATGACAGGAAGAAAGCTCAGAAATAGTGAATTAACAATACAATTCTATATTTACAACTAAAAGTATATTTTAATACATCTGACATTTTTTTTTAATCTTTTTAATTTTTTTGCTGTATGTGGGCCTCTCACTGTTGTGGTCTCTTCTGTTGCAGAGCACAGGCTCTGGACACACAGGCTCAGCAGCCATGGCTCACAGGCCCAGCTACTCCGCGGCATGTGGGATCTTCCCAGACCGGGGCACGAACCTGCGTCCCCTGCATCAGCAGGCGGACTCTCTACCAGTGCGTCACCAGGGAAGCCCTACATCTGACATTTTAAAGAAGAACCCTCCATCAGAATTACAAAGACTGAGAGTGATAGTATTCACATACTCATTAAGGGTATGCCTTGAAAACTATTTAACTATGTCCCTAAACCCCTTGTAAAGGTATCATGAGCTCATTATCCTGTATCAGGAAGCATTTCTTGGGCATTAAGTGAGAACCTGAACAACTGCAAGCAACAAGCAGGCTTTTTAACAAGATTTACTAAAGCATCTTAAGGATTTCTGAAGCTCATGTGTGTGTGTGTGTGTGTGTGTGTTTGTGTGTTTTCTCAATAATTCCATTATTCAATTTCAATGTCTAAACTTAATAGGAGGACATATGAAATTATAAACCAATATGGAGGTAATGTATTAATTCAAAGGATTTAAGAATTCTTTCACATGAATTCCCAAACATGTCTGTGAACACTAACATACATTTTATGTATAGCTATTTTAGCACCTTCATTAATTTGCAAAACTCTTTGAAACAGAGTCCAAGTCTTATTCACCTTCAGTATCTCCCCTGGTATTGAGTTCATAGTAGATCTGCTAATAAATTATTGATTACCTGATTAAAAATAACTCATTCAAGGTATATAAAGGAAAAGCAGTTTCAGAAAGTTTAATCTATACTTTTGTCTTTCATTTTCAAGTGGTTACTAAGATAATAAAAGCAACATTCCTTCTGATCTCAGTTTAAAAGTCATTCTTCGGGGGAAAAAAAAAAAACACTGATATTCAATCACTACCCTCTACCCACTACTACTCCCCACTCCTGGGCCCAACAATGTCAGATCCTCTTGTCTCCCTTTATAAATATCAATCCAGCTCACCAGTTATGTTTCATATTCTGTGGTTATTTCATTAATGTTTCCTTTACTGGAATATAATCTCCCACACAAAAAGAAATTTCTTTTGAATCCCACTGTAATAGATTTTGGCAAATAGTATATTTTTTTTATAGATATTGTAGACATATGGGGAAGGGAAGGGAAAGAGAGAAGGGAAAGGAGGCCTTCAAAGTTTATTATTTACTCAATAATGAGTTTTATTGATTGACTCTATTACCTAAAGCCTATTCCTCCTCTCCCCATGTCACCCCCACCCCTACTGTGACCAAAGAATAAATTTATAAGATGGGTGGCCAGGTTGGGAATGTAGTTTGGGGAGAGGTTTCACTATTTACCTGTGTGTTAGAAGGTCAGGAACATAAAGTAAATGATGCTGAAGACATGGTTACGGTCCTGGCAATGCCTAATATTGATCCTATCCAAAAGTCTCTAGACAGAAGTTTTCGTTCCTAGTTTGTATTGTTCTGTCGTAGCATTAACCAAATTGTGCTATAGAGAGTCCCAGTTTCTTAAGCTTTTAACAAGTACTCCTTTTACAAGGTTGTTGTGGTTATGCTGATTTGGGTGACCCTTATACTTCTTTGCATGAGGACCTCTCAAAGCCTTTAAAATATTAATATTATCATTGTGATTTTCCAGGAAAGGAAATCAATATGCAGGATTTGCTAAACTTATTTGAACATTGAAGATGTTTTATTTTATTTTTGAAGCAGCTAATCATATCCCTAAGAACTAGTATTTCACTGAGTGCTAGACTATTGGCTTGAGTCCTAAGGTTTGTATAAACGCAGTAAAAACTTACAGCCTTCAGTTTATTCTACCCTTCAATTATACTAGTAAGGGATAAAGAGGCAGTAGTCATAGTCTCTGATTCCACATTCTAGTTATTATTCTCATCATTTTATTACAAGAAACACAAAGGTAGATATGCCGCATACTTTACAGACCTTTTCCCCCTCCTCACGGGATAATGTTTAGCATGAGGGATAGAAAAAATGGATCTGAACAACCTGGTAAACATTGAAGTGAGAGTAGCAATTTTTATTCCTTCTCCAGAAAGAACTAAATTAGAAGTAACTCTGTATTTGAATCCTCGATTATACCAAAGTTTAGAAGAGGAAGCTTAAAAATCAATGTACTAAAGTTAAAGCTTCAGTATATATTGAGCTCCTGAACCATATGTTCTATTCAGTTACTCGGCTGTGGGCTTTACTTTGCAATGCTTTACTGTGTCTATGCAAGGTAGGCAGCACATTCTGATCAACCACCCCAAAGACTGTCATTAACAACTGAGTTTGATTTTATCTTTTGGCTTCTATGCAAATAAGAAGCACAATGTTGTAAGTTTTTATGTTGTTAGTTTTTAGTACTTCACTGATTTATTTTCTCTAAAATAAGTGTGCATACCTAAAAAAAAATCTTCCTGAGGCCTGGGGGGTTTCATTTCTGTAATCTCAGAACCTATTTGTATAGGTTAGTTAGAGGTAAACTGGCAGTTTCTTTAAGTTTTAATAACTGAAATGTAAATAGGGTAAGTATATCAGGTAACACAGGGAGAAAACGTTCCTATTGATTTGTATATGCTTACAATCTGTATAAAAATGCAAGAATTGTATCTATCATCTATCTTCTGTCTATCTATCTACCTATCATCTAAGTATATGAAAATAAATGGCACTTTATAAATGACTTTACAATTATATCTTAATTTAAGTGAAATTATAGAACTCAAATATTGAACAAACATTTCATTATTGGAAATGCATTTTTAATATTTTGATTAAAGATTCAATGGCAACTCTTTTTAACTGAAAACAAAATATACAGTAGGTCAGGCATTATTTTAAATGATAATTACTTTAAATACAGTTTAACATCAAATTTAGAAGCAGTTAACTTAGCGTGATGTCATTATTTTCTTTTCATAACTGCTAAAATAATTTTTTCACAGTTATTTTGAATAACCCCTCAGAGGCGTGAGTCTTTGAAAATGGAATAAACGCTCTTAATGTTGTGTTTCTCAGGTGTGTGAACACATATTCAGGGCAGTCTTCTTTCTGTAAAGGGCAATAACACCATAACTCTTTAAACTTTGTTTTTGTTTTCTTTTTCCTTCCCCTGATTTGCCTTAATTTGAAAAGAAAACTTCGTGGATATTTTTGGAAGATGGGGATAAGTATTTTCCAATCTTGTAACGTACATTTATGCTTCCAGATTTACCATCCTTGACACATTCACTAAAAATAAGGTCATGATTTTAAGAAACTGTGATTGCTGGAAAAAAAAATAATTTTGCCACCGTATGTTTTACCTTGAATATGCTGAACCTACTTCTTGGTAAGGCAGAAATTATGCTGCCCTTCAGTCCTTATCTTATTTGCCCTCTTTTTATTGTTGATAACCTGGAAGGTTTCAGGGTAATCATTTTATGATGTAATCTAAAACATAAACACTTGAGCAACTTTTACTATAAGACTACTTGGTACATGGTTTCAATAAGTATTTCTTTTAAGTTGTATTTGTTTTATAACCTACTTACTGCTCTAGAAGAAATATCTGTAACAGTTTCCTGAAGTTTACACTTAAGTCTAAATTATTGATGATTCCCCAAAATAAATTGAATTCATCACCGGAAAAATATTTTTAAAATTATCCTTTTAGCCTATCATCTGGCAGTGAACTAGGAAAAAGAAACAGGTTACCCTACCCACTTTGTAATAAGAATAATCATAACATAATTTTTCAAGAAAGAAATGATAAAATGACATATATGTAGGTAAATAAAGAATTTACAATAAAAGTAGACAAATGTGTCCTCAGTAGCCACTTTTCACCCTGAAAGAAGTTTGAATTCACAAAAAAATATTTGAGATAGTACTAGTTTCAGCAACCAGAAGCTCTAGAAGAATCTGTTTATAAGAATTCCTTGGCATAAACCCTAAAAAAATACCTCTATGATAGAATCCCAGTGTTGTTTCAACTTCTAGTTTATCAGATTTTAAACCTAACTACTAAAAATATGCTATATTGACAAAATATTAGCTTTCAGAAAAAGAGCTAATGATAACAGGAAAAGAATGAAAAGTAGATACTTGCACACAGAAGATGGAGACACATACATAAATAAAGTTGACTGCTCTTGTTAGGCTATAAACAAATATAACACAGTCTAACAGATTTCTAATTGTGGATCTGTTGCAGACTTTAGGAGCACCTAATCCTACAGCCTCTATCTCGGCTTCTTAAAAAGTCATATTTATATTAAAAGGGATCATTTTTGTTAGTTTATAAATACCTAAGAGCTGTAATGTAACTTCCAATCTAAAACTGTATAGAAAAGACAAATTTTGCAAGCAATTCTATTTATGTATTTGTCCAGATTAAGTTCATCAGGCTTTTTATTCCTGCATGCTCTCTAAAAACATGTTTCTTCAATTATTATAAAAAAACCAGCAACAGGGTTTATATAGCTTCGGAGTCATTTTATTTGGGTATTTAAAGAGAAACCCTGACAAAGATTTAAATAGAAAGAGAACACACAAATTAACTAGTCAGCATTACCTTCCTTCAGAACTCTAATTAGATTTAATTATTCAATAATTCAGATTCATAGAGCAACTGTAAACAATTAGATAAAGAAAAAAGTGATTGTCTTCTTATGCAGTCTGGATCTCAATGGAAAAGGAAAAGAACAAACAAACATACCTTTATTTTCTTAATAATCACCAATCAACATGCAAAAATAATGAATTTAAGAAAGGAAATGCCTTTTGAAAAATTTATGTTTTGCTTAAGACTTTTTGAATGGGGCAGGATTCAATGATTCCTTTAGTAAACAGCTCTTATTACATCCTTTAATATAAGGATTCCATTTTGTATGTCTTGGATAAGACAGTCATACCATTTGTATTAGGCATGCAGAAAACACAAACCAACTCAAATTTCCAATAAAATAGTATTGGTAGAGTTTGTTTGATTTTATAAATTTCTTTTCTGTCTTTTACAATGTTAGGCATAGTAGAAGAGAAATGTCCAATAAGTTGTTGCTTAGAGCATGTTGCTCACTCTTACTCAGCTGTAACAGCAACATGGGGCTTTTTAAAAAATTCTTGAATAAAGGCCAAAGGAATATCATGCCAGTCTCATGGCAGATGGAAAAGGGCATCGTTGGGTCCATGTGATAGCTGTGAAACCTCCTGCTCAGAAGTGGCATTTGTCTCTTCTACTCACATTTCCTGGGTCAAAGCAAGGCTATTGCAAAGATCAATGAAAATAGATTGGAAGAAGATAATTCTTTGTAGGGGGAACAGCAAGTAATTGGACAAAACTATATGCTCGTGGTCGCAAGCAATTCATCCTCTTAATCACAAACAGATGTTTTTCTCCCTTCCTCAGCTAAAATACACTCATTTCTCCCCAAAGTTCCATCCAATCATGACAGAGACTGAAAGTCCAGGATCTCACAATAGTATATACTCTGGTCCATAGCGATTCCAAAAACTTACATGGGCAAATGTTGCAAGGAACCAAAGGTGGGAAATGTTCCTTTACCAGTGTTAAGGAATTCTGTCTTAGGATAGCTGATCCATTCCTTGGGATAGCTCCTCAGTTTATTGCCCTGCATGGTCCTTCAATTATTCTTAGGATAGTTTTTACTTTTCGGTTATCATTCTTTTCTGCATATGAAAGAAGTATTAGAGAATATGCCAGCCTTGGGCACAGAGCTATTTTCTTATTCTGCTTCCCGCTCAGAGAAAGTTAGAGACCCAGAATGTATTTTAAGTCCCAAGCAGTCGAATTCTGCTTGATATAGGTGGATAGCTCTTCTGAAATACAACTCTCTGAAAACTTTGTTTTAATCTCTTTGCTTCCAGTCAACAGTCTGTGCAAAACCACATCCATAATTATTTTTCAGACATGCTTCTCTCTCTAGACATCTTACCTATACATGAGTTTATCAAACACAAGTAGAAGAACCCCTCCTTTGTTGCTCTTTTTCCCTTGAGCCATTTTGTCAACCTTAAGTGTTCTACTAGGCAGTACCTTAAAATATTCAGAGACATTATCACAGGCAAAGAACTACCTCAAAGCTATTTTAACTGTTTTTTCCATTTAAAGCAATTCTCAACTTTATCTTTTACTAGTTATTTATGAGAAACACTTGCCTCTCTCACCCTGTAAATCCAAAAATTTCTGGGTTCTCTCTATTCTACAGTTGTAAACCAGCTAATTCTTTTCCTGGCTCTTTTTTCATTGTATCTTGTCAAGTACAATCAGTGGTTACCAACACACATTAGTACCATTCTACTTCACAAAAATTTACCTGAAGCCATTGACTTATGCAGTATGTTATCTTTCTTTCAAGTAGTTTGAGGAATGGTTTTATCAAATGCTTCCCAAATGTATGATATAGGTCACCATTTTTCCAGCCTTTGATAATGATTTTGTTGTTTCTTACTGCTAGGCTCTAAGGTCAATCTCACAAGTTTTAGTATTTTTATTAGAATAGCAACCAACTTCTGTAAGCAATTTTTGTATCAGCTTTCAGTAGGTTATGCTATGGTTGCACACATCCCGCAAACGTTAATGAGTTACAACAACTAAGGTTTATTTCTTGCTCTCGTTACTTGCTGGCTCTAGGTCAGCTGTGACTTTGCTCCAGATGTCTTCTTCTTTTTGGGATCTAGGCCAGCGAAGCAGATCCTACCTGAGACATAAGATTCTCATACAGAGCGAAAAAGCCAATGGCAAAATCAACTGATAAATGTTATGCTCAGAAGAGGCTTATGGTACTTTCATTCTCATATCATGAGCTAAAAGCAAGTCTCACGTCCCAGCCTGATGTTAATGAGATAGAGCAATATAATATTCTCCCAGAATGTGGTGCAATCTATCATAGATTGGAAATAAGATGTCCGTGTTTCATCCTTGGAGTGTAGAACCCAGAACTGGTTGAAGGCCAGCATATAATATTAACCTCAGAATATTAACCTCTCCTAAGGATCAGTACGATATCAGAGACCAATCAATGATTATTTAACCTCTTTGTTGCTACATTATTTTTATTCTTTATTCTATTTTGTTTATAATAAGATTTTTTTTTTTTACCAATTCTATTAAAGGCCAGCATGAAGTATTAACACACAGACATAATTCCTATTGAGGCCCAATGCCATCATCTGAAATCAATTTTAGAACTTTCCATTTAATTTCAAATAAGGAAAGAAAGACCTATGTAAAAATATTTAAGCTCAGTAATGTACCTACTACTTTGATTTTAGGATGAGAGTGCCGTTCCACCCACCCATACCCATTTAGTTACACTAGGTCTCACTTTCAACTATTAGAGGGATCAGCAAATTTACCCTTCAGGCCAAATCCAACCCACCATCTGTTTTTATGCATAAACTTTATTGGGACACAACTATGCCTGTTAATTTATATATTGTCTATCATTGCTTTCATGCTACAATGGCAGGGTTGATTCACTGCAGTAGGTAGTATGGCCCATTTCAGAAATATTTTTTTTACCATCTAGCCCTTTAAGGAAAGATTTTGCCAACCTCTGCTCCATGGCGTTAAGTGTCAATTAAATAGTAAAATTTAATATACAATAATATGATATGAGACTATGGTATATTATGTCCTGAAAATCACATACTACATTGAAGTAAGATCAATATGCTATATCAGAATAGCTTCAATTTATTACATAGTCTAATTGATTGCATTAAAATTCAACAATAAGATTTATAAAACCTGAACAAAAT
Organism: Hyperoodon ampullatus; assembly: GCF_949752795.1. Lineage (NCBI taxonomy): Eukaryota > Metazoa > Chordata > Mammalia > Artiodactyla > Ziphiidae > Hyperoodon > Hyperoodon ampullatus. Next base: position 94,635,004 of record NC_136915.1, read on the forward strand.
GCTTGATTTGATATTTCTATTTACACACGGATACACATAAAGTCAAGTAGTGCTTTTTAAAAAGTTTAATATTGGAAAGTCATAAGTACTATAGGAAAAAATACAGCAAAACAAATACATCCAAAATTAGCTATCCTGAAGTAAACAAGGTATTATTTGAAGCAAGTATTAATATTTGTCAATTTCCTTCATCAAAACTCATCTATCCCTTTCTCTCCAATTATTTATTTCCTTGTTCTCTGTTAAGATCATATATTCTAAGCTTCTGAGTTGAGGTTAATTTCACATGTAAATTATTCCAGATAGCACATTAGTAGTCCATGAAACTATTTCAATTAAATGTTTTCTTCTAAAGAAGTAAGGCAAAGTGATATTTTTGGGGAAGAGGGGTATATAAAACTTCTTACCACTCATGTTGTATAATACAGACAGATATCTCTTACAAAGGCCTGGTTGCTAAATGCTGAAATAGACTGTTTACTACAAAATTTATTTATAGCAAAGGCCCTTTATGGTGAAACCATTAAGACATGTTCTACTGGGCAATTCTCATAACACATCAGGCAAAGGCCTTTCTACCCAGCACCCCAAATGGCAGAGAACATTTCAATTCTGTTGTTACCATTAAAGCCTAGTCAGATATCTCAGGAATATAAAGGGATGACCTCACATCACAAATACCCATTAATAACATAATACATTATGGAAGCCAACACTATAGAATATTATATGGCTGAAAGAATAGTGTCAACCCATGCTTAATAATGTGGGGAGATGATATTGTGAAGTAAAAGGATAGAGTCATTGATATTGACATTGATATTGATATTGTATTCTTGTGGCTATAGCTATACCTATACATTTTAATGAACACATAGACAAGACTGGAATTTATATTGGTTGGGTTACACATGTAAGGAGCTTGGAAGTTGCCACCTCATCTGTTAGAAATGATTAAAGGCAATTTGAGTGATACACACAAACTTTATTTAACACTTCATGAAGTAGACAGTCTCCTGCAAAATGGGGCAGAGAGCAAGAAGCTATTATAGCAGGGGTCCCCAACTTTTTTGGCACCAAGGACTGTTTTCGTGGAAGACAATTTTTCTGTGGGCGGGGTTGGGGAGTGGGGTGGGGATGGTTCGGGTGGTAATGCGAGCGATGGGGAACGATGGGGCTTGGCAGATGAAGCATCACTCACTTTCCTGCCGCTCACCTCCTGCTGCGCAGCCCAGTTCCCCAGGGGTTGGGGACCCCTGGTTTATAGGATAAAAAATAAAGAAGAAGAATGAGACAAATAGAAAATATCTGATTTGCTGGGGCCCCATAGTCCTCCTTGTTTGGGATGAGAAGGTCCAGAGTTGGCTTGGCTTTGGGGAACTGGCATACTGGATATACAGGAGTCCCCCCTTATCTGAAGTTTCTCTTTTCACAGTTTTAGTTTCCTGCTGTCAACTGTGGTCCAAAAATGTTAAGTGGAAAATTCCAGAAATAATTCATAAGTTTTAAATTGCATGCCATTCTGAGTAGTGTGATGAAATCTCAGGCCATCCTGCTCAGCCATCCTGTTCCAACCCTCCTGGGATGTGAATCATTCCTCTGTCCAGCATATCGATGCTGTATATGTTACCCGCCTGTTAATCACTTACTAGCTGACTTGGTTATCAGACTGATTGTCTTAGTATCTCAGTGCTTGTGGTCAAGTCACCTTTATGTTACTTAATAATGGCCCCGAAGTACAAAAGTAGTGATGTTGGCAATTTGGTTATTCTCTTATTGTGCCTAATATATAAATTAAAATTAAGCAGAGTAAGAATAAATAAATTTAAATTGTTAATAAATAAATTCATAGCTTTATCATAGCTGTGTATGTATAGGAAAAAAACATAGTATATATAAGGTATGGTACTCTCCCCAGTTTTAGACATCCAGTGGAGGTCTTGGAATGTATCCTCTGTGGATAAGGGGGGACTACTCTACTGCATTTCTGGTCAAGTGCAGAATTTATAGGGAAACAAAAGTATCTAAGTTTTGGTTGGCTAACATCCTGGGCAGGAGCAGCTCCATCTTGAGCCTAGAAAGTTATTTTAGTTCATCCTAACAATAAGTAAAAGGCTGAACAGAATGAAAAATCAACAAATTTTAGGATCCATAAGAGAGGGCAGGACAGGGCAAATCACTGCCCCCATGGTTGGAGAGATAAACAGGTGAATATAGGAAGTTGTGACTTCCCAGAGCAGAAATCACCACAGAAACCAATGCTGGGGGAGGGAGCCCTGAACTGTAATTGATGAATTGCTGATGAAGGAAACCTGAAGATATCATCCCAAAATATGCCTCTGACATAAAAATTATTTTGAGCTGAAAGAAAGTAAGAAGCAGAAAACCCAGAAATAGAGTTCCCTTATCTACCTAAAGGCAGCATATAAATTCTCCTTTTCCTGGAGACAGAGTCTTGTCAACCCAGAGGAATCTCCTTCATTCATACTCTAGAACCATTAGTTTCGTACTACATTAGTTCCCTCCCATATATTTACCTTCCCACAGTTTGCCACCCTTTGGAAACCTGAAACTGCTTTCCTTTGTGCTCCCATTTCTTTACAAATTTATCATTCTTTGTTGAAGATGCTAGATAAGCTGGAATTTTAGGACATCATTTTGAGTTACTTTTCATTTAGATTTCTCCCATGTGATGTGTGCTGTATGCATTAATAAACTGTTTATCTGTTGTTAATCTTTTTGTTGAAGAGTCCTTGCTGAAAACCTAAGATGAGTAGAGGTAGTCTCATCTCCCCTACACTGGAAGCTCAATGCTGTCAAAAACCAAACTCTGCACACTGAGTAAGACAAAGCAGAAACATGAGTTTATTGCAGAGGTTTCAACCTGCAAGCTGGGAAACTCAAGGCTCCGGGAACAACGAGTTCAGATCTGCCCACAGACTAAGGGGTTGGTTTTTTTCTGGGGTAAATATGGGAGTTACTTGAGTGATTTTTCAAGTCATTGGCTGCCTAGTGGTCTTTTTCCTTATTTGGATCAGGGTAGCAGAGTCATGGGAACAAGGAAGTCCAAAAGAGGCATGAACAGACTTGGTGTTTGGGGATTGGCTGTCATCCTCTGCTAATTTCTGAAAAGGGATATAAATTCCTACAACTTATGTTAGGTAAGGTTAAGTTTCATTTTCTTAAATGCACCTGCCTTGGCCAACTCCATTTTGTCCCCAGCATAAGTGACTCCATGTTGGTTTTGGTTCTACGGTGTGAATAACTCTGAGAGTTAAAAACTCCAGGGGGACCTGGTCATGGGACGTTGGGTGTGGGGTGAACACTTGTGAGATTTACCTCCAAGAGCTTGACCAGATTCCCACAGTAAATATGAGAGAAAACTCCCTTGAGATTCTGGCAGGGGGTGGGGGAAATGAAACATTTTGAAATACTCCAGGTGGCTCAGTTTTCCTAACAAGGTCTGCCCTCAGGGGAAGCCATTTAACCAGAGCCTAACCTGCTGGTGTATTATCAGCCTAACTGACCTGGGAGAAGAGAACTACTCAACTGCAGCCCACTCTAGCCATCCTGTCCCACCAAAGGAGGGAGAAACAAACTGAGAAACACTCAAGAAGTTCACAGTCCAGAGGCATAGGCTCACATAGAAGACTGGAATCCTGAAGTGATATACACCAAATTTGAACTATGGTTTCCTCTGGGGAGAAAATTATAAAGAGTGGAGATGGGCTTCTTCAAAACCTATATTTTTTTTCATGTTTATGAAATTTTCAAAAGTCATATGGTAAATGTATAAATTTTTAATAATCAGAAACTGCTGTCTTATTATGAAGATGTGTGAAACATTTAAACTACCCTTGCAGAGTATGATGTAAGCTATTTGTAGAATTGAAAATGAGGGGAAGCAGTTTTCTAACAATGTGAAATAAGGCTGAAGTTCAGTTATTAAGCCCTTGAATGATGACCTGAAAATTGTTTAGAGAAAGACAAACTCCTGGATGAAAGAGATACTATGTAAATTGACATTCTGCAGGAACTTTTGCTCCTTAGCTATTCTGAAAAAGCTGTTCTTTGTGAAAGAAGTACTTGACCATCATCTAAAGGCATACACTTCCAAATATCTTAAAAGCTACATGAAAGGCTGTGAAAACAATACAACTTTGTTTATAGTAAGTGTTGTGACATTGTGCGGCAATTCCATATTAGTAGACAACAAGCATAAGGCTTTTCCAAAACTCCACTTTTTCACACGAGTATAATTAGATTTGAAGCCCCCCTCCTGGGGCCCTAGCTGAACTGAAGCCCCTCTAGCTCGGTTCAGGAAGTTCTTTTACCGTTCAGGTTTGCACAGCCAATAACAAAATCGATGATGAGACTGAAACAGCACAAGCTTTCTTCAAAGGCCAGAGAGTGGAGCAGCGCAGACTTGGTTTGCAAATCTGCTTCTCATAGGGGGAGTGACCAAGGCAAGATTTTTTTTTTTTTTTTTTTGCGGTACGCGGGCCTCTCACTGTTGTGGCTTCTCCCGTTGCGGAGCACAGGCTCTGGACGCGCCCGCTCAGCGGCCATGGCTCACGGGCCCAGCCGCTCCGCGGCATGTGGGATCCTCCTGGACCGGGGCACGAAACCGTGTTCCCTGCATCGGCAGGCGGACTCTCAACCACTGCGCCACCAGGGAAGCCCCCAAGACAAGATTTTTAAAGGTAGCATTAATGAGGGGGAGGCATATGTATTGGTTTTCTGGAAAAAGGTGGGTTTCTCCCTGGAACTGGGGTGCCACCTCTTTTTTTTCCTTCTGTGGTCTGGTGTTTCCTGTCTTGTCTGCCGGTAGGTGCGTCATTTATCATGCTAATATATTACACTGTATAATGAGCCTCAGGTTCACTAGAGGTCAAGATGGCGACTTAAACAAGCTACAACTGGATTTTGGTTTTGTCTTTAATTTCCTCCTTTTGAGGTTTGGTTCTGCAACTGAAGCAAACACAGTTTCCACTTGGCAGGGTTACGATGCTGGGGCAACAACCTCGCTAACAAATAGAGAGAAAGATTTGGGGAAACTATGCCAGGCACCAGATTGCATATAGGTCAAGAACTTGCCCTTCCATGAGGAACCATTTTTTTTTATTAGTTTCTGCTTTATAACAAAGTGAATCAGTCATACATATACATATACATCCGTTCCCACATCCCTTCTCTCATGCATCTCCCTCCCTCCCACCCTCCCCATCCCACCCCTCCAGGCGGTCACAAAGCACCGAGCTGATCTCCCCGTGCTCTGCGGCTGCTTCCCACTATCTATCTAACTCACGTTTGGTAGTGTATACATGTCCATGCCTCTCTTTCACTTTGTCACAGCTTACACTTCCCCCTCCCCATATCCTCAAGTCCATTCTCAAGTAGGTCTGTGTCTTTATTCCCGTTTTACCCCTAGGTTCTTCATGACTTTTTTTTTTTTTAATTCCATATATATGTGTTAGCATACGGTATTTCTCTTTCTCTTTCTGACTTACTTCACTCTGTATGACAGACTCTAGGTCTATCCACCTCATTACAAATAGCTCAGTTTCGTTTCTCTTTATGGCTGAGTAATATTCCATTGTATATATGTGCCACATCTTCTTTATCCATTCATCCGATGATGGACATTTAGGTTGTTTCCAGCTCTGGGCTATTGAGAATAGAGCTGCAATGAACATTTTGGTACATGTCTCTTTTTGAATTATGGTTTTCTCAGGGTATATGCCTAGTAGTGGGATTGCTGGGTCATATGGTAGTTCTATTTTTAGTTTTTTAAGGAACCTCCATACTGTTCTCCATAGTGGCTGTACCAATTCACATTCCCACCAGCAGTGCAAGAGTGTTCCCTTTTCTCCACACCCTCTCCAGCATTTATTGTTTCTAGATTTCTTGATGATGGCCATTCTGACTGGTGTGAGATGATATCTCATTGTAGTTTTGATTTGCATTTCTCTAATGATTAATGATGTTGAGCATTCTTTCATGTGTTTGTTGGCAGTCTGTATATCTTCTTTGGAGAAATGCCTATTTAAGTCTTCTGCCCATTTTTGGATTGGGTTGTTTGTTTTTTTGCTATTGAGCTGCATGAGCTGTTTATAAATTTTGGAGATTAATCCTTTGTCAGTTGCTTCATTTGCAAATATTTTCTCCCATTCTGAGGGTTGTCTTTTGGTCTTGTTTATGGTTTCCTTTGCTGTGCAAAAGCTTTTAAGTTTCATTAGGTCCCATTTGTTTATCTTTGTTTTTATTTCCATCTGTCTAGGAGGTGGGTCCAAAAGGATCTTGCTGTGATTTATGTCATAGAGTGTTCTGCCTATGTTTTCCTCTAAGAGTTTGATAGTTTCTGGCCTTACATTTAGGTCTTTAATCCATTTTGAGCTTACTTTTGTGTATGGTGTTACAGAATGATCTAATCTCATACTTTTACATGTCCCTGTCCAGTTTTCCCAGCACCACTTATTGAAGAGGCTGTCCTTTCTCCACTGTACATTCCTGCCTCCTTTATCAAAGATAAGTTGACCATATGTGCGTGGGTTTATCTCTGGGCTTTTTATCCTGTTCCATTGATCTATCTTTCTGTTTTTATGCCAGTACCACACTGTCTTGATTACTGTAGCTTTGTAGTATAGTCTGAAGTCAGGGAGCCTGATTCCTCCAGCTCCGTTTTTCGTTCTCAAGATTGCTTTGGCTATTCGGGGTCTTTTGTTTTTCCAAACAAATTTTGAAATTTTTTGTTCTAGTTCTGTGAAAAATGTCAGTGGTAGTTTGATAGGGATTGCATTGAATCTGTAGATTGCTTTGGGTAGTAGAGTCATTTTCACAATATTGATTCTTCCAATCCAGGAGCATGGTATATCTCTCCATCTCTTTGTATCATTTTTAATTTCTTTCATCAGTGTCTTATAATTTTCTGCATACAGGTCTTTTGTCTCCTTAGGTAGGTTTATTCCTAGATATTTTATTATTTGTGTTGCAATGGTAAATGGGAGTGTTTCCTTGATTTCACTTTCAGATTTTTCATCATCAGTGTACAGGAATGCCAGAGATTTCTGTGCATTAATTTTGTATCCTGCTACTTTACCAAATTCATTCATTAGCTCTAGTAGTTTTCTGATAGCATCTTTAGGATTCTCTATGTATAGTATCATGTCATCTGCAAACAGGGACAGCTTTACTTCTTCTTTTCCAATTTGGATTCCTTTTATTTCCTTTTCTTCTCTGATTGCTGTGGCTAAAACTTCCAAAACTATGTTGAATAAGAGTGGTGAGAGTGGGCAGCCTTGTCTTGTTCCTGATCTTAGTGGAAATGGTTTCAGTTTTTCACCATTGAGGACAATGTTGGCTGTGGGTTTGTCATATATGGCCTTTATTATGTTGAGGAAAGTTCCCTCTATGCCTACTTTCTGCAGGGTTTTTATCATAAATGGGTGTTGAATTTTGTCGAAAGCTTTCTCTGCATCTATTGAGATGATCATATGGTTTTTCTTCTTCAATTTGTTAATATGGTGTATCACATTGATTGATTTGTGTATATTGTAGAATCCTTGCATTCCTGGAATAAACCCCACTTGATCATGGTGTATCATCCTTTTAATGTGCTGTTGGATTCTGTTTGCTAGTATTTTGTTGAGGATTTTTGCATCTATGTTCATCAGTGATATTGGCCTGTAGTTTTCTTTCTTTGTGACATCCTTGCCTGGTTTTGGTATCAAGGTGATGGTGGCCTCGTAGAATGAGTTTGGGAGTGTTCCTTCCTCTGATATTGTTTGGAAGAGTTTGAGAAGGATGGGTGTTAGCTCTTCTCTAAATGTTTGATGGAATACGCCTGTGAAGCCATCTGGTCCTGGGCTTTTGTTTGTTGGAAGATTTTTAAGCACAGTTTCAATTTCAGTGCTTGTGATTGGTCTATTCATATTTTCTATTTCTTCCTGATTCAGTCTTGGCAGGTTGTGCATTTCTAAGAATTTGTCCATTTCTTCCAGGTTGTCCATTTTATTGGCATAGAGTTGCTTGTAGTAATCTCTCATGATCTTTTGTATTTCTGCAGTGTCAGTTGTTACTTCTCCTTTTTCATTTCTAATTCTATTGATTTGAGTTTTCTCCCTTCTTTTCTTGATGAGTCTGGCTAATGGTTTGTCAACTTTGTTTATCTTCTCAAAGAACCAGTTTTTAGTTTGGTTGATCTTTGCTATCGTTTCCTTCATTTCTTTTTCATTTATTTCTGATCTGATCTTTATGATTTCTTTCCTTCTGCTAACTTTGGGGGTTTTTTGTTCTTCTTTCTCTAACTGCTTTAGGTGCAGGGTCAGGTTGTTTACTCGAGATGTTTCCTGTTTCTTAAGGTGGGATTGTATTGCTATAAACTTCCCCATTAGAACTGCTTTTGCTGCATCCCATAGGTTTTGGGTCGTCGTGTCTCCATTGTCATTTGTTTCTAGGTATTTTTTAATTTCCTCTTTGATTTCTTCAGTGATCACTTCGTTATTGAGTAGTGTATTGTTTAGCCTCCATGTGTTTGTATTTTTTACAGATCTTTTCCTGTAATTGATGTCTAGTCTCATAGCATTGTGGTCGGAAAAGATGCTTGATACAATTTCAATTTTCTTAAATTTACCAAGGCTTGATTTGTGACCCAAGATATGATCTATCCTGGAGAATGTTCCATGAGCACTTGAGAAAAATGTGTATTCTGTTGTTTTTGGATGGAATATCCTATAAATATCAATTAAGTCCATCTTGTTTAATGTATCATTTAAAGCTTGTGTTTCCTTATTTATTTTCATTTTGGATGATCTGTCCATTGGTGAAAGTGGGGTGTTAAAGTCTCCTACTATGGTTGTGTTACTGTCGATTTCCCCTTTTATGGCTGTTAGTAGTTGCCTTATGTATTGGGGTGCTCCTATGTTGGGTGCATAAATATTTACAATTGTTATATCTTCTTCTTGGATCGATCCCTTTATCGTTATGTAGTGTCCTTCTTTGTCTCTTCTAATAGTCTTTATTTTAACGTCTATTTTGTCTGATATAAGAATTGCTACTCTAGCTTTCTTTTGATTTCCATTTGCATGGAATATCTTTTTGCATCCCCTTACTTTCAATCTGTATGTGTCTCTAGGTCTGAAGTGGGTCTCTTGTAGACAGCATATATATGGGTCTTGTTTTTGTATCCATTCAGCCACGCTGTGTCTTTTGGTGGGAGCATTTAGTCCATTTACATTTAAGGTAATTATTGATATGTATGTTCCTATTCCATTTCCTTAATTTCTTTGGGTTCGTTATTGTAGGTATATTCCTTCTGCTGTGTTTCTTGCCTAGAGAAGTTCCTTTAGCATTTGTTGTAAAGCTGGTTTGGTGGTGCTGAACTCTCTCAGCTTTTGCTTATCTGTAAAGGTTTTAATTTCTCCATCAAATCTGAATGAGATCTTTGCTGGTTAGAGTAATCTTGGTTGCAGGTTTCTCTCCTTCATCACTTTAATTATGTCCTGCCACTCCCTTCTGGCTTGTAGAGTTTCTGCTGAGAGATCAGCTGTTAACCTGATGGGGATTCCCTTGTGTGTTATTTGTTGTTTTTCCCTTGCTGCTTTTAATATGATTTCTTTGTGTTTAATTTTTGACAGTTTGATTAATATGTGTCTTGGCGTATTTCTCCTTGGATTTACTCTGTATGGGACTCTCTGTCACTCCTGCACTTGATTAACTATTTCCTTTCCCATATTAGGGAAGTTTTCAACTATAATCTCTTCAAATATTTTCTCAGTCCCTTTCTTTATCTCTTCTTCTTCTGGAACCCCTATAATTCGAATGTTGGTGCGTTTAATGTTGTTCCAGAGGTCTCTGAGACTGTCCTTTGCTCTTTTCATTCTTTTTTCTTTATTTTGCTCTGCATCAGTTATTTCCACTATTTTATCTTCCACCTCACTTATCCGTTCTTCTGCCTCAGTTATTCTGCTATTGATCCCATCTAGAGTATTTTTCATTTCATTTATTGTGTTTTTAATCGATGCTTGATTCATCTTTAGTTCTTCTAGGTCCTTGTTAACTGTTTCTTGCATTTTGTCTATTCTATTTCCAAGATTTTGGATCTGGGAAATAGAATCTTGGATCAGCTTTACTATCATTATTCTGAATTCTTTTTCAGGTAGACTGCCTATTACCTCTTCATTTGTTAGGTCTGGTAGGTTTTTATCTTGCTCCTTCACCTGCTGTGTGTTTTTCTGCCTTCTCATTTTGCTTATGTTACTGTGTTTGGAGTCTCCATTTTGCAGGCTGCAGTTTCTTAGTTCCCGTTGTTTTTGGTGTCTGTCCCCTGTGGCTAAGGTTGTTTCAGTAGGTTGTGTAGGCTTCCTGGTGGGGGGGACTAATGCCTGTGTTCTGGTGGTTGAGGCTCGATCTTGTCTTTCTGGTGGACAGGTCCACGTCTGGTGGTGTGTTTTGGGGTGCCTGTGGCCTTATTATGTTTTTAGGTAGCCTCTCTGCTAATGGGTGGGGTTGTGTTCCTGCCTTGCTAGTTGCTTGGCATAGGGTGACCAGCACTGTAGCTTGCTGGTCGTTGACTGAAGCTGGGTGCTGGTGTTGAGATGGAGATCTCTGGGAGATTTTCGCTGCTTGATATTATGTGGAGCTGGGAGGTCTCTTGTGGACCCGTGTCCTGAAGTTGGCTCTCCCACTTCAGAGGCACAGCACTGACTCCTGGCTGCAGCACCAAGAGCCTTTCATCCACCCGGCTCAGAATAACAGGGAGAAAAAGTAGAAAGAAAGAATTAGTAGAAGAAAGAAAGAGAGAAGGAAAGAAAGGAAGAAGGGAAGAAAGGAAGGAAGGAAGGAAAGAAGAAAGAAAGGAGGCAGGGAGGGAGGAAGGATGGAAAGAAAGAAAGGAGGGAGGGAGGGAGGAATGAAAAAAAAGGAAGAGTGAATGGAAGAAGGGAGGGAGGGAGGAAGGAAAGAAAGAAAGACAGGAGGGAGGGAGGGAGGAAGGAAAGAAAAAGAAAGTGGAAAGAAGAAGGGTGGGAGGGAGGGAGGAAAGAAAAAGAAAGAAGGAAAGGAGGAGCGGAGGGAGGGAGGGAGGAAGGGAAGGTAGGAAAAAAAGAAAGAGCAGGTAAAGTAAAATAGAATAAAGTATGAAATATAGTAGCGTTATTAAAATTAAAAAGTAATTATTGGAAAAAAAAAACGGACAGATAGAACCCTGGGACATATGGTGGAAGCAAAGCTATACAGAGAGAATCTTACACAGAAGATGACACATACGCATTCACAAAAAGAGAGCAGGGGGAAAAATCAAAAATCTTGCTCTCCACGTCCACCTCCTCAATTTGGGATAATTCGTTGTAAAAAGAGGAAAAGGGCGGAAAGTCTTAAATCTTGTCCTGAAAGTCCACTTCCTCAATTTGGGATGATTCGCTGTTCATTATTTATGCACTCCACAGACGCAGGGCACATCAAATGGGCCGTGGAGCTTTAATCCGCTGCCTCCGAGGCTGCACAGAGAGATTTCCCTGTCTCTGCTCTCACAGCTCCCGGGTCTCAGCCTTGGACCTGGCCCCGCCTCTGCGCGTAGGTCGCTGGAGGGCGTCTGTTCTTCGCTCAGACAGGACGGGTTTAAAGGAGCCGCTGATTCGGGGGCTCTGGCTCACTCAGGCAGAGGGGAGGGAGGGGCGCGCAGTGTGGGGTGGGCCTGCGGCGGCCGACGCCGGCGTGACGTTGCAGCAGCCCGTGGCGCTCTGTGCGTTTTCCCAGGAAAGCCGTCCCCGGGTCCCGGGACCCCGGTAGTGACGGGGTGCACAGGCCCCCCGGAAGGCGGGGTGGACTGTGACCCGCGCTCGCACACAGGCCCCGCGGCGGCGGCGGCAGCAGCAGCCCCAGCGTCCCACGCCCGTCTCCGAGGTCCGCGCCTGTCTCCGGCGCTTCCCCAAGCAGCCCTCTTAATGCCCTCTCCTCGCGCACCAGGAAACAAAAGGGAAAAAAGTCTCCTGCCTCTTCGGCAGCTCCAGACCCTTTCCCCGGACTCCCTCCGGGCTAGCCGTGGTGCACTAACCCCTTCAGGCTCTCTTCCTGCCGCCAGCCCCTGTCCTCTCCCTGCGCTCCGACTGAAAGCCGATACCCGAGCCTCAGCTCCCAGCCCCGCCCGCCCCGGCGGCCAAGCAGACAAGCCTCTCGGGCTGGTGTGTGCCTGAGGGCACCGATCCTCTGTGCCGGAATCTCTCCGCTTTGCCCTCCACACCCCTATTGCTGTGCTCTCCTCCGCTACTCCGAAGCTTTCCCCCTCCGCCACCTGCAGTCTCCGCCTGCGAAGGGGCTTGTAGTGTGTGGAAACCTTTCCTCCTTCACGGCTCCCTCCCACTGGTGCAGGTCCCGTCTCTATCCTATTGTCTCTGTTTATTCTTTTTTTCTTTTGCCCTACCCAGGTATGTGGGGAGTTTCTTGCCTTTTGGGGGGTCTGAGGTCTTCTGTCAGCGTTCAGTAGGTGTTCTGTAGGAGTTGTTCCATGTGTAGATGAATTTCTGATGTATCTGTGGGGAGGAAGGTGATCTCCGCGTCTTACTCTTCCGCCATCTTCCTCCGGGGGCCCCCATGAGGAACCATTTTATAGTTTGTTGGTAATTAGAGAAAGACCAGATTTTGTTATCTGCAAGTAGCCTAACTCAGGTGTTATAGAGAAACCTGAGCATTTTGCTATGATCAGAGTAGGTTTTAGTTTTTAAATAAGACACATAACTGATGATTTTAATTACTGGGGGCATTTGAAGAGTCACCTCATTAACATAACAAAATATTTTTTTTCCCCTTTCACCACTTAGGAAATCCCAAGGGTTTTAGAAGCTTTGTGCTAGAGGAAGAAGATCAAATATATATTTCTTATTATAAATCACTATATCACACTAAGGGCATATGTTATTTATATTTGTTAGAACTTTGAAAAATAGACATTAAAGATAAATATTAAACTACATAAAAATTAAGCAAGTGTGCTTTATGTGCCTTACTTCAGCATGGATACCATCACTGAAGTGTTTTTAAAACATTCCATTTACAAAATCTTATGAAAACAGACATAAGCAGCACTTAAAATGGAAATTTGGACCCAGTATATAAGAAATCAAAAAAAAAAAAAAAAAAAAGATAAATGTTGCCCACTAAGGCAGCATGTATTCAATAAGAGTATAATAAGACCAAAGTATTTTTCTCCCATTTAATGGCATCATAGTACCTGAACTATTCCTTCATAAAATTTATTATGGTTAAAATAAATTAGGTGATGGTTTAATTCACATCTTCTCCTCTAGACTGTAAGCTCTTTGAGGGCTGGGCTATGTTCCCCAAGCATTTTATTTAGCAGATTCTTAATAATTATTTGTGAGATAAGTCAGTAAATTAATGGCTCTGGAAGGATATATAACACTGAAAGTGAGACATGTATTATATTACTTTGGGATAGATAAGAATATCAATAATAGTAAAATATTAATAATAATAAAAAGAACAAAATAGGGAATATGGGATGTTTGTTTTTAAACCTAGTTACCTAAAATACTGTGATAAGAAGACCATAGTCTTAACTTGGTCAGGACGCAATGGTCCTGTTCATTCAACAAACGTTTATTGAACACCTACTAGGTAGCAAACACTGAAAGGTAAGTGAGCAAGCATCATGGATTTTATGTTTACAGAAGTTACGCATATCTATATTTCCTTCTTTTTATTGTAAGAGTCACAAGGCAAGGATACATTAAAAATAGGCACAGTGAAAGTTCTAGTAAGAATGGGCCAATTGCAGCTACATCTTTGTATACAAAGTACATTTACTTCTGCAAAAGATGCTGAGGCTTCTGTGTCGCTATTATTTATAGAGTACCCTCAGAGGATTGGAACCAAACAAGGCAACCAAAGATAATACAGATCTAAATATAAAGCAGTTCTATTATAAAAATTTCCTTTCAGGAGATGCTAAATATGAAAATATGTACGCTGAAATTCTAGACTTCCATTATATAATTTGCAGTACTGCCCTTAGATTTTCTTCCTAGTCCTTCGTAAACCACTTCAGTCAGCCATCTGGAAGAGCCTTGACTTTGGCATGTGTGAAGCTGTGACTGTAAAGACTCCAAACTTGTTTCTGCCTTTCTGGTAGAGAGAAAGGAGAGCAGGGCTCCAGTGGTCCTAATTGCTCTCTTTTGAAGACGGAAGAAAGTCAGACGTGAAGGAAGGAGATGGAACTAGAAAATGGTTGGCTCTTTTGATGAGAATGAAACGGTGATATAATGATTGACAAACTCAAAGCTGTTTTTTGAAGAAATTTATTTCCTATTCAAAGAAATTTTTAAGCTTTCTGTACTTCATTTCCAAGACTGAAAAATTTCTTTATGCTAGAAAAATTATTTTTATTTTCAGTTTGCATGGAAATAATTTGGGGAGAGAAACATGCACATTACTTACATTTCTCTAGTAACTCTTAGGGAAAAATATTTAAGTTGCTTCCAAATATTCCTCAGACTACTAGGTTGTCAAAAGGGGTATTGGCATTTATTTTCATTGATAAAAACTTTTTGAAATGAAAATCCTTCTTGCTCTATAAACATAATGATAATAATTTTCCATGGAAATATATTACTTTTTTTTTTTTTTTTTTTTTTTGCTGGCACTAAGGAATTAAGCTGTAAGAACAATTAACAGCTGAAGCTAAAAGTGTTACAACCTGAAGGTGGAAAAGTGTGAACTTTGCTGTCTCCTGAGTCCCTATTATTACCAAGTGTCTTTCTCTGTCACTTTATCACCTCTAGCATTTCACTTCAGGAATGTAGAAGATAAAAGAGAAAAATTGTAACATACATTTGCACTACACTTTTGATAATCAAAATAATTATATTTACCTTGTCTATCTATGTTGTCCGACAGTAGGCAATATGAATAAAAGCAAGCAGGAAAAAAATTTTAGATAATATCCCACTTAAAGTACAAAGAGAATCCTACAAAGAGTATTCTATTAGTTTTAATATTTCTGTAACTATAGTCATGAATATACTTAGGCATTAATAAAGAATTTCTGGTATGTAAAACTGGAATAAAAAAATCAATCAATAAGATGTAGATACTGTGCCATAAGAGATGCCCACAATAATGTACTCAAAATCTGTACACTAAAGCTATGTCATTCAATATTTTTTAATAATATAGAATTATTTTAAATATATTTCTTCCAATAGGTGGAATGAACTTCAGTTCTCTGCTTAATAGTATATAGTTTAGTTTATAATCTATGGTAGCCATCTTTAATTTAATCTTTCTACAGGGCTAGGCCAGGGGTTACTTGCTGTCACAAATAATAGGACACTGTAGAATAGTTAACCTTAAAGAGGAAGAGGAGGCAGCCAAAGAAATAGAAAGATGTGAAATTGTAGAACCAAGCTAGGGCAAATTCAGTCACCTGCTCTTTTTCTTAGTAAAGTTGGAAGCAATTTTTTGTATTTTTGTTTTTGGTAATCAGGATGGAGATAATTGGATTAAGGAAACTTGTGTATTTAATAAACACTACTGACCCTTAGAATAAAGGTTCACTTCAGTGAGTGATTGGAAGGCGTGGAAAAAGCAGTCAATCCGGAATAGTGGCTGACATGACTAGCACATAAATGTTATGGGAGTTTCTGTGGTGTCATTGGTTGAAATGATTCCAAAAACAGTTAGCCAGGCAAACTGAGAGATAAGAGGTTTGAAGTGATAGTGGGAAAAGCTGGAAAAACCTGGGAGTGCCACAAAGAATCTCTTATAGATAAGCAGAAGTATTGCCAAGTATTAATGAAAATATAGATGAGGTTAGATGGCCTTAACTTGTCATAAGTCCAGTGAGCACAATTTCCCGTTTCCTGTTCCTGTCTGTAACCTTTCTTAGTAGTAAAAATAAGGTTATAAATTGTGAAATATGAAGTTATGAATTCCTCTAGAATTTGATCTTCTCAGTAGAGGAATTATCTTGAAGATCCAGATGAAATTCCATCTTCTAAAATCCTCCCTAGATTTTTCAGCCCCATTGACTGCTCTCAGAAATAACCTTGCTTTCTTGATCTTGTATGTGGAACCAGTGATGGCTCACTTGAATGATGAGTCAGTACGCAGAGAACCACCACCATGTCTGCAGTGCCCCACGTGGTAGTGACCACTCAGGATCTTTAAAAGAATAGGAATGATTGTGAGAGCATCGTTCTAATGGTTGGCCTCAGGAACCTGGCTGTGGACTGAAGAAGGTATTCACTCAAATGTAATTAACAAAGAAATTTAGCATTATAGTGATGTTATTGGACATACTGAAGGCACTGAAGGTACATTGAGAAAGTAATTATAAATTAGATGCCCACATCCATTGAGGCAGTGGGAGAATATCCTTTTTAAATTGGTTGATAAATAGAAGTAGAATGGGAACACAGTGTTATAAGGAAGTTCTGTGCACTTGAGAAGAGAGAAAGTGATATAACTGTGATTTGGAAGTAAGTAATTTAAACTAGATAGTATGTCTGTCTTTTCTTTAAAGGCCACTGGGAAGTGGGAAATGCAAAAGCATCAACATAAGGGATTTGCAAGCTGATAGATGTGAACAGTGTGATAGGATTGAGAAAGATAATATCATTTGCTGGGAGAGTGAGGTCTAGGATTTGTGCTCAGCAGGGCTGGCTTCATGGATGTGGGACCAGTGCAGTGAGCACAGGGCCTCCTGCTCAGAAGGGTCTGCACTTGACATTTAATAATCTTCAGCCACTATCTTTAAATTCACAACAATTTAATTTTTGCATTTGTGTTTTGTGAGTGAAGTCCAGTGGGATAATAGAATGTGTGCCAATAGCTTGGAGCCTCAACTCAAATGCAGTCTCACTTCCTACCACCTCCCGCCTTCCCAGAAAAGGTTCTTTGCCTCCCACTCAATCAACCCCTAGGGTCCATCAGGGCCCCTCCTGGCCTCTTCCTCCCCACTAACCCCCCCAGTGACCGCTGCCACCTCCTGCCCCCTGGTGTCCCAGGCCCTGTCTTGCCTTCCCCTCCCTGCACCCATCCAGCCGTTGCTGCTCCCTTCCACCCCTGGTAGGGGACTGGGCATGGGTTTGAGGAGAGCCAAGGTTAGGTGCACTTGCCCTATAGCATTTCAGAGCTGCATATGGCTGTGTCCATCCTTACCTGGGGCTTGCAATACCACAGTGTATTTGGTGGGTAACTTGGTGGGAGTGAACCTCTAGCCAACCCCAGATCCAGGACCCCAGTGTGTCTTGGTGCAGAGGTTGCAATTCCGTGGGAATTGTCCATCTACTATGGGTTGGGGAAGCTAGCTCATGAGAAAGGGAGATTGACCTCTCTACCCCAGCTGGGGTATAGAATATTGGTGGCTGGTAAGAAGAGGAATTCAGCAGCTAGTGGCTGTGAGCTAAACATAGAGTTGCAGGGTGAGGCTCTCTGGAACCAACAATGGTCCACATTCTGCAACATTAAATTGCAGATAAAAAACACCTTGACAGGTGAGAGAAGAAATAAAGGAAAAGGTTTGCATTTTAGTACCTTAAAGGCACTTTTTTTTTTTTTTTTTTTTTTTTTTTTGGTTTTTGAACAAGTGGCTCTGCATTTTCATTTTATACAGAGAATTTATGTAGTCAGCCTTGGAGCTCAGGGGTATTTTAAGAAGCTACAGAGTAATAATTATGGGAGTATATACTAGCAATGAGAGAACATAGTTTATTTTGGGAGGTGATTCCAAGAAATGCAAAATGGGGAGTTGGAAAGACAAAGATATTATACCACACTCACCCACCCACTGAAAAATAAAGGTATGGTATTGAACAGGATAGTGCTATGGAAAACCATGGGTAGTCTTCTTGGGGAACTTTGGCAGACAGGGTAGAAAATGCTTCCGTGCTGCTCCAACCTCCATCTAAAGGTTCCAGGAAACTGGGGGTATTTGAGCTCCAGCTTACATTCATTGTGGACTACTTCCCATTGTGGACTACTTCCCAGCTTACATTCATTTTGGACTACTTCCCTCAGCATTTCCAGGCTAGTTTGTGTATAAACTGAGAAAAAGTCTTCAATTCTGGAGTCCCAGAGGTTAACAGGAGACACTAAGGCCTGTTCTGGATGGGAATGCTAAGAGGATCTGGCTGGGGCACCAAAAGGATTTGCTATACAGAATGCTTCTTTAAACCATTTGATTTTAAGTGAGTTGACTCTAAGGATAATGCTACTGAACTAAGCCACACTAAATTAGGAGTATACTACATGGCTTCTTCTTCCCAATGTTTATTTAGATGTGAAACTAATAATAAGTAACTCTGGAGGCCTCAAAACTATATTTGTCATTTAAAGTAATAAGAATTCACAAAAGAACAAACTTGTGCAATGTGTTCTATATAAAGTACCTGATTTCTTAATTTCCTCAATATACTTCCTTGTGTGAACAAGTCTCTCTCAGCTCAGAATGTTCTAAATACAGGGTTTTTTTTTTTGCATTCAACTAAGTGCACTAGTTTTCCACAAAGCAAAGTTTTCATTTCAAGTTTAACCAAACTCAAAATGAAATCCAAACACCTATAAACATAAGCTACAGTGTCCTGCTTTTCATAAATATATTTGTTATTAATTTTATATTATTAAGAATTCTTAGTATTTAGAAAACATAAAGGCATCTCATCCAACATTTATTTAGAAAACATAAAGGCATCTCATCTGACATTTATTAGATATCAAAAATTAGACTTCAGGAAGTACTAAAGCAAGGGTCTGCTTGGGGAACACCATACCTGGAAAACTGAGGTGGGTGGTGACATCATCTTTGGGGAAGAGCAGGTGTTCAGGATACATAATGCCCTGGCTTGAATCCTGTCTCTGTCACTTATTAGCTATGTAATCTCAGAAATTTACTTCATCTCTCTGTGCCTCAGTTTCTTTATTTGTCCTCACAATATCTTTTAATATTTAAATAAGATAATATTTGTAAAGTACTTAATAAATGCCTGGTACATGAAATAAGTGAACCCACTGAAATTGGCTTATTCTGTAATCTTTGAGTAAGCACTCAGAAATGTTTTGGGTTATTACCAGTTACTTGAACCTGGGTGCAGAAATTAACTCCAAAACAGTCAGAAGAGGCTAGAAGTGTGTAAAATTTCACAATGAAAATGGCTAAAGGAGCTTCACCGGGAAACTGACAGGATAATCCCTCTGGTCTGCTGGTAACATTAAGAGCAGATCTCCTTGGTTAGAAGGTGAAGGCTGATGAGTTTCTAGGTTTATGCTGTAGGGTCCATATATTTATTTCATCCCTTATCTATATTACAGGTAAAATATCACCACTATTAATTAAACACATAATCCCTGACTTATACAAACTTGTTCAGAGAATAAAAGTCCCCAACTCACTTTTATATGGATAGTAAAACTTTGATTCCAAAAGTATGCATAGATACAAGAAGAAAGGAAAGCAAATGGCCAATATCACCTATAAATATGGATGGAAAATTATAAACAAAGTGTTATAAAACCAAATGCAGAAATATGTGTGTACACAAACATATATATTCATGTTTGTGTATCTATAAATTGAGAGATATACACATGTATTATGTATGTTTATAATTGTAATCAAGCTGCATCACACATTTACCAGTTTAAAAAAAGGAAAAAAATGTATAATCATCCTTATAAACGGAAGAGACATCAACAACTAAACAATAACTTAGAGTTTTAAAAAACCCTCTTAGCAAACTAGCAATAGTAATAGATGGGAATTTATCTGGGTAAAATTTAAAATTGATTGACCATATCTCAGCAAATTAATTTTCAAAGAAGTAGTATGAGAAACATTTCCTATTAAAAATAAAAAATGAGACAGGATGGCTAGCAACACCAATTCTATTTACTATTGTCCTGCAGGTTCTAAATGGCACAATAAGGGGGGGAAAAAGAAAGAAAGAAGGTATGCAAAGTGTGGAAAGGGAGAAAAGAAAATGTCATTATTTTCTTAAATGATTAAATGATTGCCCATATAGACAGTCCCATAGAACCACAAATTACTAGAACCTATAGATTAGCAAGGTTTCTTGATATAAAATCAACAATCAGTAAGAAAGTTTGTTCTATAACTTCTATGTACAGCATCAAAGCATTAGAAATTTTAACTATAGATATCATATAAATTAGCAACATTAAAAAAATTTTTTCTCATAATCTAACATATATGCATATATAAAAGCAAAAGACTTAGAATATCTTTAAAAATTCTCAAGGATGAGATGTAGACTTACTCTACCAAATATCAGGACTTATCCTGATCCTATAGTAATTAAGACAGTGTCATCTTGACAAATAGGCCAATGAAAGAGAAGCAATAACCACAAATCCTATCTCTGCATATAGAAAGTTTGCAAACTATTGTATATAGAATGGATAAACAACAGGATCCTAATATATAGCACATTAATGTATATTAATGTTAATATTTTATATGTATTAATATATGTATAATAATCTATATCAATATCTTGTGATAAACCATCATGGAAAAGTCTGTGAAAAAGAATGTGTATGTATGTATGTATGTGTGTGTGTATATATATATATATATATGTGTGTGTGTGTGTGTTTGTGTTTATATATATATATATATGTAAAGCTGAATCGCTTGCTCTACAGCAGAAATTAACACATTGTAAATCAACTATACTTCAATAAAATAAAATTTTTAAAAAATCCAAGTATATGACAGAGGCAGCATTACAATTCACTGAGGAGAGAGTGTACTATCAATATTCAGTCAGTAGTGCTTCGACAGTTATTTGAGTGGGAAAAAAAAATAAGTTACTATATTTTCCTGTACACTTATTTAGGTGCACTACAGTTGAAGACCCAAATGTGCAAACTAAAATAAAAAAATCTTAAAAGAAAATATAAAATAATATATTCATGGCTGCTCATTAATAACAGATTTTTAAACAATACACTAAAGTAACATTTAGTTACATGTTTCTTTTTATTTAAAGAAAAAAATGTTATATGTGAATGCATTAAAACTCAACATTTTTACAATTATAAAAAAATCAAAGTGAAAAGCTATGCCAAAGACTGAAAGAAAATAGATGCAACTGATATGAGTAACACAAAATATCTAGAGTATATTTTAAAACTGCTATAATACAAAAAGAAAAAGATAATATGTCCAAGAGCAAAATATGTTAAGGCCATTCAAAGAGGAGAAACACTAATGATTTATATATAGTATAGTGGGTTCTTTTAAATACCAATTAGAATGTCAAAACACTAACGAATTTTAAGATAAAGATTGTAAGTATAAGGAACTGCAGGTAATCTTACATATACTTTTGAGTAGGTATAAATATCCTCAGTATCTTTGAAGAGCAATTTTTCAATTTAAGAGATATATTCTATGGATCAGCAATTTATTCCCAGATGCACATCTAGAGAAACACTTGTATTTGTGTACAAGAATATACATACAAGAATGTTTATTATTTCATAGATGACAATTGCAGAATCTCAGAAACAACCTAAATTATCACTCTATAGAATGGATAAATAAAGAGGAGTGAAAGGGAATAATCTAAAGTGGATAAAGTGAATGACCTGTAGTAAGAGGTATCTTTAATACATATCAAAACAATATATTCAGCCAAAAAAATATAATATGTTCTGTATGTCATCTGTACTCACCTTTAAAAATGGAAAATCATCATATATAACTTGTGCACACACAGGTATGTAGTAAATTAATGAAAACATACACAGGAAAGATAAATGCTAAATGAAGAAGGAGAGAGAGGAATTTGCAAGGGGTGAACATGGAGTTTAGCTCTATCTGTAATATTTCAGTTTTTTTTAAACATCTTTATTGGAGTATAATTGCTTTACAATGGTGTGTTAGTTTCTGCTGTATAACAAAGTGAATAATCTATACATACACATATATCTCCATATCTCCTCCCTCTTACATCTCCCTCCCACCCTCCCTATCCCACCCCTCTAGGTGGTCACAAAGCACCAAGCTGATCTCCCTGTGCTATGTGGCTTCCCACTAGCTGTCTATTTTACATTTGGTAGTGTCAATGCTACTCTCTCACTTTGTCCCAGCTTACCCTTCCCCTCCCTGTGTCCTCAAGTCCATTCTCTACGTCTGCCTCTTTATTCCTGTTCTGCCCCTAGGTTCTTCAGACCATTTTTTTTTTTAAGATTCCATATATGTGTGTTAGCATACGGTATTTGTTTTTCTCTTTCTGACTTCATTTTTTAAAAGAAAGCAAATATCACAAAATGCTAAGACTGATGAAGCCAGCCAGTGATTTTAGGGGCAAGTTTTTACATTTTCTTTATATATTTTGGGATGCTGAAAATATTTTATAATAAAGGATTACTAACAGCCAGAGAAAGATAGGGACCAGGCATGAAGGGGAGGCGCCTGAGTGCAAAGGATCAAGAGGGAAACTTTTAGGTTTACTATATCTAGACAGTGGTGGTGGTCACATGATTCTATGCATTGTTAAATATAAAAGAATTATACACTTAACACTGATGACTTTTCATATGTAAATTATATCTCTATAAAGCAAATTTTTAAAAAGTCTTCCCAGGCTTCTTCACTCTAAAAAAATGTCAGAGTTGAGAGTCATTACTCTGTAAGTATCCCGATATATGTCTCTCTCTGCATCTCTTACTCAGTTTCTCTCCCAGATTTTCCTTCTCTTTATTTTTCTTTCTCCCTTCCCCCACCCCTTGGTCTTTCTCTGCTTTTGCTGACCACTCTCAGCAGCTGCCTGTTCTGCTTTTTATCTATCTATCTTCCAGTGTTGCTACTGCCAGAATTGCATTTGCTTCCCTGATAACAGTGGGCCCTGCTTAAACCAAGTCATTGAGAAATTCAAATCATTTCACAGGACCTCTAACCCCTTTTCTTCCTGGGGCTCACACATATACTCTACTGCAGACCCTGATCTGGAAAACGTGCTAGGGGATGGAAACCAGCTGGTAGCTTCTTTAAGAGAGATAGATGCAGGGGGAAGGGAGAGGAAAATATCGTGGGTTATGAGATCAACTATAATGCCTATGACATTTCGCTGGGGCTGTATGATGAGGAAAATATAGAGAAGTCATATTCTTATTTGTAATTACAGCATAGACAAAAGCAGAATGAGAAGCTCTTAACTTAAACATCCCGTCATTGCCTAGTAGCAGGGATGCTACTCCCTGAATTCCAAGTTAAGAATTTTATGCATTCATACCTTGTTGCAATGCCAGTTCCTTCATATCATTCCAGCTTCTTGGTTTTATTAGCCCTACCTTAAGCTTTTACACTGTGATCTACTCATCATTCAGTCTTTGCTCTACTACTTCATTTATCAAGCCACAGTTTGAAGTCAACAAACGTTAGCCCCTGGCACATTCTGGGTACTCTGATAGAAGCTAGAGGGCTCAAGGGGATTGAGATACAGTTGTTGTCCTAAAAGATCACATGGTCTAGAGGGGAAATACACTTTATCTACTCATCTTGACTTTGAGATATTTAGACTAACATCACAGTGTTTGCAATATCTGTATTGATGTCAGTAATATCTCTTAAGAAATGTTCCTGAGTAAACTCAGCTTGGCATCCTCAAGAGACACTCCAGTTATAAAAAGTGAAATGTTAAAGAAAAATGACCATGACACAAACTAATTTTATTTCTTTTAGATTTCTGATGTAGTATGATGTAGGCAGAGATTACTAAATTTGATGGGGAATTAAGAACAGGAATTAGATATGATCAGCACAAAAAGAATTATCTCTAGATTGCCTTTTTCTTCCAAAGCATATCATCACCATTTATCCTCTTATTACTCCCTCCACTTCATGTAATTCCTTTTATAACACTCTAAACATGTTAGCTAGAAAACAAAGATAAAGAATGTATGAAACATTTACTGGATTTTGGCATGACTTTTCCACTCTATAGTAGAAAAGTAATGTACAAATAATTTAATAACCTTTAAAAATATTAAACTTGTCATTGGTTACCTTTTAGAGAATTTTTAAATATATAAACTATAATTTTGTAGATGGATTTTAATAAAAAGTAGAATGTTAAAAATAAGCAAAATGGAAAAGAAACAAAATTTTATCTTTTCTTTAAGAATTTGTAATCAGAAAAAAAGAAATTACTGTGAATGGAGTAGCAGTATTAGATTTTTAATTTTTCTACGTTCATCATTTTAAAAACCATCTTTTTTTTTTTTTTTTTTTTTTTTTTTTTTTTTTGCGGTACGTGGGCCTCTCACTGTTGTAGCCTCTCCCGTTGCAGAGCACAGGCTCCGGATGTGCAGGCTCAGCGGCCATGGCCCACGGGCACAGCCGCTCCGTGGCATGTGGGATTCTCCTGGACCGGGGCACGAACCCGTGTCCCCTGCATCGGCAGGCGGACTCTCAACCACTGTGCCACCAGGGGAGCCCAAAAATCATCATTTTTTTAACTACTTTTATTATTTTTTTGTTAAGTTAAAGTTCCTTTGAAACTTACTGACATGAATGTAAGCATACCATGATTTTTCTTAATTAACAGCAATTGTAGCTGACAAGGCACAGGAATTTGTGGGAAGGAAAAAGAATGGTAAATTCTAGGTATTTTCATTTTTATCCCCAGGAAAGCTTAACATTACTTGGAGAGTTTGGTTAATGTAAACTCAATCTCAGGACAAACCCACAAACATTGCTCCAGGTAGATAAAGTCTAGCCATTGAATGTTGCCTAACTTTGTTACATTTTTATATTAAAATCACAATTTTCAGGATCCCTTAACTTATTGGGGTTTAGTTTTATATTAGTTGACCTCAGTTATTAAATAAGGGAATATCAGAGCCAAACTGTTATGAATTTCTAAAGAAAAAAAGACCTATGATATGACTTAAAGAACAGTAGCATTGTTGGAATTTTGTCTTCCCATTTTGTAAAAGCTAATTGGAAATGACACATTATATCTCACTGTAATAGGAACATTCATTAGTTGCCAAGATTGGACATGAATAGATCGTGATATGTGTTAGACTGTGTAAGTTTTAAAATAATGTTCAGAATACAAACAAGAGTTTGTAAAGGGCTTCCCTGGTGGCGCAGTGGTTGAGAGTCCGCCTGCCGATGCAGGGGACACGGGTTCGTGCCCCGGTCCGGGAGGATCCCACATGCCGCGGAGCAGCTGGGTCTGTGAGCCATGGCCGCTGAGCCTGCATGTCCGGAGCCTGTGCTCCGCAACGGGAGAGGCCACAACAGTGAGAGGCCCGCGTACCGCAAAAAAAAAAAAAAAAAAAAAAAAAAGAGTTTGTAAAAATAACAAAAACTAAAGCAAATACTTCTATCAGATTATTTTACTCAGACAGTTTCTGTCTCTTAGCTCTATTTGATTCAGTAGTTAAACTTTATAGTTCAATACTGTAGATAAGTCTACCTTTGGCTTTTATGGCACATAAATATAGAGCATTGTACTGGAAATCACGTAACTGTTGTTTGTTTGGTTTGGTGTATGGCCACGATTCTTAGTATTAATAAAGTAAAATATTCATTATAGATCAGTTCCTAAGAGACCCGGGACCTATATTGTGGAGCCATAAAGTCTTATTATACATAAGAAAGTACATAGCATTAATGTGGACTCTCAGTTGACTACAAATCCAGCTCATCTTCTTTAACAGCTTAGCTCTTAACTCCTGTGATATGTCCCCCATTTGATCACAGCATCGTAACAAGAGAAACATATCTGAAAACTCAACTGGAAATTCATTCAATTTACTGTATGTCTTTAGCTGCTAAACTGCAGGATAAAACTCCTATTTGTATAGAACACATACACATTAGTCAGCAGAGTGCTTTTACTTTGACTCCAAATCAAATTATATGGATATTTAAGTGAATAATAATTCTATTTTAGTAGATTTTAAATTCAAGATGCTTTTGATGAAAATAGATTGCTCTTATTGACATTTATTATTTTCAATTCTAAGTCATATTAATGTAATTCACCATCTAAAATTTCATTCCTATACATCTTTAACATGCATAAAACTGTTCAGTTGAAAATGTATTTGTATAAAACTATATACTCTATACATGCTTTTAAAGTAAGAGGCAATATTCTTACCTTTGAGTCTAGTGTGATTACTTCAGAAGCATATGATGTTCATTTATTTAAGATTAATTAGTTCTTTAATATTCAAACATATTATCATACCAGTCAATTCCCAAGAGAAAATGCTCTGGATATTGGCCTGCAGTTGTCAAAGTTGAGGAGCTACAAGAAGTGAAGCAGCTAGGATTAATAGATTTTGGGCAAAATGCATCAGCCAAGGAGTTAGGAATACTCGCTCAAGCCACCTTACAATACTGGGGATTTATTGTACCTGCACAGGGATGTTTTTCAGATCGAATGAGACAGTACCTGCGGTACTTTCCTTTGAGGTATGGAATTTAAGTTCCAAGAAGTGGGAACAAACACCTGATGTCAAAGAGTGGGCCAGTAAAGAAAGAAAAATTCAGAGAGGGCAATGTTCTGCTCCCACAAATACTAGGCAACAACCAGGATGTAATTATATTTTAAAAAATTAATTTGTACAAAGCATGTGGCACTGAAAAATATCTCAGACTCCAAATTATCTGGTCACTTAGTAAATGTACATGATATTAGCTTTATCATTTTATATTTTAATTTAAATGCAAAATAACTGGAAAGAGCACATGCTCAAAATATGCATATTTGTCCCTCTCTTACCTCTCCAAGATCCATTTTCTTCAAGGCTAAGCTAGAAATAATACCTACCTTGTAGAACCAGTGCATGAATGAGTAACAATGTCTGTACAATTTTCTACGTGTACTCAATGGAGATGCTAGATAAATAGTAAAGAGTTTGTTTCTGCCAAAATACTCAAACAGCACTTATAAGGCCGGTGTATGAACACCTTACCATTGTTTATTTAACTTGACATAATGCTTACCCTATGACTGCTCTTCTACTAGTATATGGCAGCCGCAATGTGGAAATATCAGTTCTGTTATATTCTCTCCAATACTGAATGCTAAAATTCTTTTCACTCATTAGTTTGATGAATATTTAACAATGTCTACTATGTCCCAGGTTCTGTACTAAGCAAAAGCGTTACAAAGATGAGTAATTGCACTCCTGTCACTGTAGGGTTTACTGTCTGCTCAGTGAAGCCACAAATATAACTGCATATCAAAGTATGGGCTTTGATTGTTAAGAATCTGTAGCCACACAAAATAGTAAATCAAAATACTACAATCATATCCTGGGTTCTGACAAATCTGTTTAGAAATCTATCTGCCCTTATTTTGTTTGTGTGTGTACAGAGAGAGCAGGGGAAGAGGGAAGGGATGAAACACTGAGGAGCAAATATGTGGAGAGAGGGGGCCAAAATGTTATTGCACCTATCATTCTCCACATACAGTATATAAAATACTGGTCAAATAAAATGTAGATGTGTATAGCAGACAACTGGGAAAATATTATCACTACATAAAATAAGGAAGCACAAATAATTAAGAAAAATATATCTCTAATATTAAACTACTTGGCAAAATAAAACTGAAACAGTAATTGAATGACTAATAATGAAAGTGCATAATATTTGTAATGACTTCACCAAATTGGAAGCTGAGTTTACCGCATCTGACTCTTCATGTCTATAATGCATCTATGGTAGTCTCACTATGTATTTATATATATTTAAAAGCTTAAAAGCTTATTCTTTGGGTTGCTAGTATTTAGGGAAGTGGAAAATTTAAGCCCTTTATTCTTTTTTGGTTTAATTTTGCTTTTAACAGTTTTATTATGGTATAATTGACATACAATAAACTCATAATTTTAAAGTACACAAATTTGATATGTTTGAATATGTATATACATCCTTGAAGCCATTATCACAATCAAGATAGTGAACATATCCATAACCCCTAAAAGTTTTCTCATGTTCCTTGGTAATCCCTCTCTCAAGCTCCTCCTCTCCATCCCAGGCAACTCTTATCTGTTTTCTCTCACTAGAGATTAGTTTGTTTTCTAGAATTTAAATAAATAGTCATAAAAAAATGTGTTCCTTATGTCTCCTTTCATTCAGCATAATTATTTTGAGATTTATTCATACTGTTTCTTAATAGTTTATTATTTTGTTGCTTGGTAATATTCCATTATATGGATATGCCATATGTGTTTATATATTCAGCTGTTGATGGACATTTGGATTGTTTTGAGTTTTTTGCTACTCTAAATAAATATGCTATGAATAAGTACTCATATATGTCTCTGTATGGATATATGCTTTCATTCCTTTGGGTTAAATGGCTAGCAGGAGAATAGCTGAGTCATTTGGTGATTTTATGATTAACTCCTTGAGAAACTGCCAAACTGTGTTCTAGAATTGCATTTTACATCCCCACTAGCAGTGCTTGAGAACTCCAGTTGCTCCACATACTTGCCAACACTTGGTTTGGTAAATTTCTAAAATTCTCTGCATTATAATATGTGTATAATGGTATCTCATTATGTTTTATTTTGCATTTCCCAATGAATAATTAAAATAGATTCTCAAATCTTTTCATGTAATTGTTTGTCATCTCTATGTCTTCTTAGATGAAATGTCTGTTCAAATTTTCTGCCCATCTCTTTAGTGGGTCTGTTTTCATATTAATGTGTTTTGAGAGTTCTTTATATAATCTGGATGTAAGTCCCTTATCAAACATATGATTTGATATTATTCTCTTCCAGTCTGTGGCTTATTTTTTTCATTCTCTTAAAAGATAGTTTTGGAGACAAAAGTTCATAAATTTGGTGAAGTATAATTTATCAATTTTTTTTTTCTTTTACAGATCCTGCTTTTGGGGTTGTATCTAAGAGCTTCAGAATACATGGGGAAAAAACGGATTAAATAAAAGGAGAAATAAATCTTCAAATATACTCGGAGCTTTTAATAGTTCTTTTTCAATAATTAATAGAAAAATGCACAGGTAATCATTAAAGACATGGAATACCTGAACAACGTCATCAGCCAACTTGACCTAGTTGATATTCACAGATCACCCTACCTGATAATAGGAGAATACATATTCAAATAAAAAGCTACAGTGTAGAAGAGATCAAAAATTGCACCATAAATTGAGTTTCAGTAAATTATAAATGATTCAAACTGTACAAAGTATGTTCTCTATATTAGATATCGATGATAAATAAACCTCTGGAGATTCCCAAAAGGTATTTTGGAAACTCAAAAACACAATTCTAACTAACCTATAGGTCAAAGAAGAAATCAACAGGAAATTGGAAAGTATTTTGTACTGAATGACAATGAAAACATAACTTATCACTCAGAGGGAAATTTATAGCACTAATTGCCTGTCTTAGAAAGCAAGCAAGGTCAAAAATTAATGGCCTTAGCTTCCACCTTTAAAAACTAGAAAAATAAAAACAAATCCATCCCAAAGTAAGCAACACACAAAGAAAAGGTAAATAAAAATGATAAAAAATAATACATATCAGACAGAACAAAAATCAAGTGAACAGAAAAGAGAAAAACAATAGTGAAAACACATAGAAACAGAAGCTGTTTCTCTGCAGTCGATAAAATTGATAAAAATTTAGCCTAGGCTGATCCCTCCAAAAGACAAAAATTATCCAAATCAGGAATAACAGTGGTGTCATCACAGTAGGTTCTACAGGTATTAAAAGGATCATAAGGGAATATTATGAACAATTTTATAACAGTATATTCATTAATTCAGTTAAAATGGGCAAATTGCTTGAAAGAAACTAACTACCAAAGCTCACTCAGGAAGAAACAGATAAACTGAATAGGCCAGTACCCATTAAATAATTGAGCTGAAAATCTTCCCACAGAGAAAATATAAGGCCCTTATGGTTTACTGATTAATTTTACCAAACAAAAGAAAATAAAACCAAATTGAAACAAACTTTTCCAGAAAATTCAAGAGCCATTGTACTTCACAATCTATCCTATGGGACATCATCACTCTGATATCAAAG
This sequence comes from Hyperoodon ampullatus, assembly GCF_949752795.1. Taxonomy (NCBI): domain Eukaryota; kingdom Metazoa; phylum Chordata; class Mammalia; order Artiodactyla; family Ziphiidae; genus Hyperoodon; species Hyperoodon ampullatus. Next base: position 94,665,067 of record NC_136915.1, read on the forward strand.
TATACAAAGTACTACAGGTAAAGAAAACTATAAACAATAACTATCATAAACATAGATTTAAAACTTCTAAAGAAAATTCTAGCTAGTTCAATCCAAAAATATATAAATAGGATAAAACTTTATGAAAAAGTGGGACTTATCCAACATCCATTCCTATTTAAACTAAAAAATAAATTAGAAACTCCTGATAAGCTAAGCATAAAAGAGAATTTCTATCTGATAATGGGAACCTGCCAATAACATTAAACTAACATACTGCTTGATGTTAAAAAATGAAATGCTTTCCCCCTAAAATTTGGATGTCTGTTCTAAGCAGACCTATTCAACATTGTACTGAAGTTTCTAACTAGTGAAATAAGGCATAAAATAAGTGACATGAAAATGGAAAAAGAAATAGTAAATTTTGTTTAAGGCATCATTATCTATGTTCAAGAAAAGCTACTAGTGTAAGTGAGTTTAGAAAAGTTGCAAGGTAAGACATCTTTATTGTAGCAATGAGGAGTCAGAAATTTAATTTAAAAGTAATATTTTCCATAGGATAAAAATATGATTACTTTGGGATAAATCTAACAAAACATATGTGAGGCTTATGCATTTAAAACTAGAAACATTGCTGACATGATTTAAAGAATACTCAAGTAAATAGTGAGATTTTACCGTGTTCCTGGTTCAGAGCACTAGTGTGATGATAAAAATTTTCCCAAAATTTATCTATAGATTCAACACAATCCTAATAAAAATCACAGCAGAGTTTTTAATAGAAATCTACACTTTTGTCTTAAAATTCATAGGAAAATGTTAAGGATCTTCAGTAGCTGAAATAACTTTAAAAATAATTAGAGAGCTAGAATAAAGCAACAATAATAAAAAAGATGTGGTTTTTGGCTTAAATATAGTCAAATAGATAAAATAACAGAATAGAGAATCTAGAACTAGATCCGTATAGAGGCATACCTCAGAAATATTTTGGGTTTGGTTCTGGACCACTTCAATAAAGTGAATACTGCAATAAAGTGTGTCACACAATTTTTTTGGTTTCCCAGTGCATATAAAAGTTATGTTTATACTATACTAGTCTATTAATTATGCAATACTATTATGTCTAAAAATCAATATACTTAATTTAAAAATACATTATTGGTAAAAAAAAATGCTATTCATCATTTGAGCCTTTAGTGAGTCATAATCTTTATGCTGGTGGAGGGTCTTGCCTCGATGTTGATGCAAGTTACACATGCAGTTACTGATGTGACTGATCAGTCTGGTGGTTGCCAAAGGTTGAGGTGACCTTAGCAATTTCTTAAAATAAGACAACAGTGAAGTTTGCCACATCAATCGAGTCTTCCTTTCATGAATGATTTCTCTGTAGCATGCAAGGCTGTCTTTCAAAATTGGAGACAATCCTCTCAAACTTGCTGCTGCTTTATCAACTAAGTTTATGTAATATTATAAATCCTTTGTTGTCATTTCAACAGTCTTCACAGCATCTTCATCAGGGGTAGCTTCCACCTGAAGAAACCACTTTCTTTGCTCATCCATGAGAAGCAACTCCTCATCCATTTAAGTTTTATCATGAGATTGCAGGAGTTCAGTCACATCTTCAAGTTCTACTTCTGATTCCAGTTCTTGCTATTTCTACCACATCTGCACTTATTTCTTCCACTCTGGTCTTGACCCCTCAAAGTCATCTGTGAGGGTTGGAATCAACTTCTTCCAAACTCCTGTTAATGTTGATCTTTTGACGTCTTCCCATGAATCATAAATGTTCTTAATGACATCTAGAATAGCGAATCCTTCCAAGAAGATTTTCAATATACCCTGCCTAGATCCATCAGAGGAATTGCTATCGGCTATACCTATAGCCTTACAAGATGTATTTCTTAAATAATAAGACTTGAAAGTCAAAATTACTCCTTGATCCATTGGTTGCAGGATGGATGTTGTGTTACGAGGCATGAAAGCAACATTAATCTTCTTGTGTGTACATCTCCATCAGAGCTCTTGTGTGACCAGGTGCATTGTCAATGAGCAGTAGTATTTTGAAAGGAAACTTTTTTTAACAGTAGGTCTCAACAGTAGGTGGGCTTAAAATATTCAGTAAACAATATTGTAAATAGATGTATTGTCATCCAGGCTTTGTGATTCCATTTATAAAGCACAGGAAGAGTCAATTTAGCCTCATTCTTAAGGGCCCTAGTACTTTCAGAATGGTAAATGAGGATTGACTTCAACTTAAAGTCACCAGCTGCATTAGCCCCTAACAAGAGAGTCAGCCTGTCTTTTGAAGCTTTGAAGCCAGGGATTGACTTCCCCTCTCTAGCTAAGAAAGACCTAGATGGCATCTTCTTCCCAAGAAGGCTGGTTCATCTGCATTAAAAACCTGTTGTGTAGTGTAGCCACCTTCATTAATGATCTTACCTAGATCTGGATAACTTGCTGTAGCTTCTACGTCATCACTTGCTGCTTCACCTTACACTTTTATGTTTTGGAGATAGCATCTTTCCTTAACCCTCATGAACCAACCTCTGCTAGCTTCAAACTTTTCTCCTGCAGCTTCCTCACCTCCTTCTGCCTTCATCAAATTAAAGAGAGTTAGGGCCTTCCTCTGGGTTAGGCTTTGGCTTAAGGGAATGTCATAGCTGATTTGATGTTCTATTCAGACAACTAAAACTTTCTCTGTATCAGCAATAAGGCTGTTCCACTTCTTATCATCTGTGTGTTCACTAGAGTAGCACTTTTAATGTCCTTCAAGAACTTTCCCTTTACATTCACAACTTGGCTAACCATTTGGTACAAGAGGCCTAGGTTTCAGCCCATCTTGGCTTTCAACAAGCCTTCCTCACTAAGCTTAATAATTTCTAGCATTTGACTTAAAGTGAGAGATGTCACTCTTCCTTTTACTTGAACACTTAGAGGGAGGCCATTGTAAGGTTATTAATAGGCCTAGTCTCAAAATTGTTGGGTCTCGGGAAACTGGGAGGCCAGAGGAGAGGCAGAGAGACAGGGGAAGAGCTGGGCAGTCTTAACACACACATTTGTTGATTAAGTTTGCCATCTTATATGGAAGTGGTTTGTGTCACCCCCAAAAATTACAATAGTAACATCAAAGATCACTGATCATAGATCACTATAACAAATATAATAAAAATGAAAAAGTTTGAAATATTGCAAGAATTACCAAAATGTAACATAGAGACAGAAAATGAGAAAATGCTGCTGGAAAAATGGTGCCAATAGAATTGCTTGACATAGGACTCCCACAAATCTTCAATTTGTAAAAAAAAAAAAACAAAAAACAAAAAAAAACAAAGCAGTATCTGCAAAGAGCAATAATTCAAAGCACAATAAAATGAGGTATGCCTGTATATATGAACAATTTATTTCTGAAAATGCTGTAAGGCAATTCAGTAGGAAAAGGTAACTATTCTCAACAAATAGTACTGGAACAATTGGAAATCTGTACAAAAAAAGGGGGAGAGTTCAATTTGTATCTTGCAATTTATCCTAACTTGATCAAAAATGTAAATGTTAAGCCTAATACTATAAAAATTCTAGAGGAGGAACCAAGGTGGTGGAGAAGAAGGATGTGCTCTCACTCCCTCTTGTGAGAACACCAGAATCACAACTAGCTGCTGGACAATCATCGACAGGAAGACACTGGAATTCACCAAAAAAGATACCCCACATCCAAAGACAAAGGAGAAGCCACAATGAGATGGTAGGAGGGGTGCAATCACAGTAAAATCAAATCCCATAACTGGTAGGTGGTTGACTCACAAACTGGAGAACACGTATACCACAGAAGTACACCCACTGGAGTGAAGGTTCTGAGCCCCACATCAGGCTTCCCAACCTGGGGGTCCAGCAATGGGAGGAGGAATTCCTAGAGAATCAGATGTTGAAGCCTAGTGGGAATTGATTGCAGGAATTTGACAGGACTGGGGAAAACAGAGACTCCACTCTTGGAGGGCACACACAAAGTAGTGTGCACATCAGGACCCAGGGGAAGGAGCAGTGACACCAGGGGAGACTAAACCAGATTTACCTGCTAGTGTTGGATGGTCTCTGGCAGAGGTAGGGGGTGGCTCTGTTTCACAGTGGGGACAAGGACACTGGCAGTGGAAGTTCTAGGAAGTGCTCCTTGGCATGTGCCTTCCCAGAGTCTGTTATTAGCCCCACCAAAGAGCCCAGGTAGGCTCCAGTGCTGGGTTGCCGCAGGCCAAACAACCAACAGGGAGGGAACCCAGCCTCAACTGTCAACAGTCAAGTAGATTAAAGTTTTACTGAGTTCAGCCCAACAGAGCAACAGTCAGCTCTACCAGCCACCAGTTCCTCCCATCAAACCTCTTAGATAGCCTCATCCACAAGAGGGCAGACAGCAGAAGCGAGAAGAAATACAATCCTGCAGCCTGTGGAACAAAAGAAAAACATTCACAGAAAGATAGACAAAATGCAAAGGCAGAGGGCTATATACCAGATGAAGGAACAAGATAAAACCCCTGAAAAACAACTAAATGAAGTGGATATAGGCAACCTTCCAGAAAAATAATTAAGAATATTGATAGTGAAGATGATCCAGGACCTCGGAAAAACAATGGAGGCAAAGACTGAGAAGGTGCAAGAAATGTTTAACAAAGACCTAGAAGAATTAAAGAACAAACAAACAGAGATAAACAATACAATAACTGAAATGAAAACTACACTAGAAGGAATCAATAGCAGAATAACTGAGGCAGAAGAATGGATAAGTGACCTGGAAGACAGAATGGTGGAATTCACTGCTGTGGAACAGACTAAAGAATAAAGAATGAAAAAAATAAAGACAGCCTAAGAGACCTGTGGGACAACATTAAATGCAACAACATTTGCATTACAGGGGTCCCAGAAGGAGAAGAGAGAGGGAAAGACCCTGAGAAAATATTTGAAGAGATTATAGTCGAGAACTTCCCTAACATGGGAAAGGAAATAGCCACCCAAGTCCAGGAAGTGCAGCAAGTCCCATACAGGATAAACCCAAGGAGAAACACGCTGAGACACAAAGTAATCAAATTGGCAAAAATTAAAGACAAAGAAAAATTATTGAAAGCAGCAAGGGAAAGGTGACAAATAACATACAAGGGAACTCCCATAAGGTTAACAGCTGATTTCTCAGGAGAAACTCTACAAACCAGATGGGAGTGGCATGATAAAGTGATGAAAGGGAAGAAACTACAACCAAGATTACGCGGCAAGGATCTCATTCAGATTTGATGGAGAAATCAAAAGCCTTACAGAAAAGCAAAAGCTAAGAGAATTCAGCACCACCAAACCAGCTCTACAAGAAACGTCAATGGATTAAATGCTCCAACCAAAAGACACAGGCTTGCTGACCGGATACAAAAACAAGACCCATATATGCTGTATACAAGAGACCCACTTCAGACCTAGGGACACATACAGACTGAAAGTGAAAGGATGAAAAAAGATATTCCATGCAAATGGAAATCAAAAGAAAGCTGTAGTAGCTATACTCATATAAGATAAAATAGACTTTAAAATAATGTTACAAGAGACAAGGAAGGACATTACATAATGATCAAGGGATCAATCCAAGAAGAAGTTATAACAATTATAAATATATATGCACCCAACATAGGACTGTCTCAATACATAAGGCCACTGCTAACAGCTATAAAAGAGTAAATCAACAGTAACACAATAATAGTGGGGGACTTTAACACATCACTTACACCAATGGACAGATCATCCAAAATGAAAATAAATAAGGAAACAGAAGCTTTAAATGACACAATAGACCAGATAGATTTAATTGATATTTATAGGACATTCCATCCAAAAATAGCAGATTACACTTTCTTCTTAAGTGTGCACAGAACATTCTGTAGGATAGATCAAATCTTTGGTCACAAGTCTAGCCTCAGTATATTTAAGAAAATTGAAATCATATCAAGCATCTTTTCTGACCACAATTCTATGAGATTAGAAATGAATTACAGGGGAAAAAACGTAAAAAACACAAACACATGGTGGCAAAACAGTACGATACTAAATAACCAAGAGATCACTGAAGAAATCAAAAATTTTCTAGAGACAAATGACAGTGAAAACACGATGATCCAAAACCTATGGGATGCAGCAAAAGCAGTTCTAAGAGGGAAGTTTATAGCTATACAAGCCTACCTCAAGAAACAAGAAAAATCTCAAATAAACAATCTAACCTTACACCTAAAGGAGCTAGAAAAAGAAGAGCAAACAAAACCCAGTTAGGAGAAGGAAAGAAATCATAAAGATCAGAGCAGAAATAAATGAAATAGAAACAAAGGAAACAATAGCAAAGATCAATAAAACTAAAAGCTGGTTCATTGAGAAGGTAAACAAAATTGATAAACCATTAGCCAGACTCATCAAAAAAAAAGAGGGAGAGGACTCAAATCAATAAAATTAGAAATGAAAAAGGAGAAGTTACAACAGACACCACAGAAATACAAAGAATCCTAAGAGACTACTACAAGCAACTCTATACCAATAAAGTGGACAACCTGGAAGAAATGGACAAATTCTTAGAAAGGTATAACCTTCAAGACTGAAACAGGAAGAAACAGAAAATATGAACAGACCAATCACAAGTAATGAATTTGAAACTGTAATTAAAAATCTTCCAACAAACAAAAGTCCAGGACCAGATGGCTTCACAGGTGACTTCTATCAAACATTTAGAGAATAGCTAACACCCATCCTTCTCAAAATCTTCCAAAAAATTGCAGAGGAAGGAACATTCCCAAAGTCATTCTATGAGGCCACCATCACTCTGATACCAAAACTAGACAAAGATACAAAAAAAAAAAAAAATTACAGACCAATATCACTGATGAATATAAATGCAAAAATCCTCAACAAAATACTAGCAAACAGAATTCAACAACACATTAAAAGGATCATACACCACGATCAAGTGAGATTTATCCAAGGGTTGCAAGGATTCTTCAATATATGCAAATCAATCAATGTGATACACCATATTAACAAATTGAAGAAGAAAAACCATATGATCATCTCAAAGATGCAGAAAAATCTTTTGACAAAATTCAACACCCATTTATGATAGAAACTCTCCAGAAAGTGGGCATAGATGGAACCTACCTCAACATAATAAAGGCCATACATGAAAAACCATAGCAAACATCATTCTCAATGGTGAAAAACTGAAAACGTTTCCTCTAAGATCAGGAGCGAGACAAGGATGTCCACTCTCACCACCATTATTACACATAGTTTTGGAAGTCCTAGCCATGGCAATCAGAGAAGAAAAAGAAATAAAAGAATACAAATTGGAAAAGAAGTAAAACTGTTACTGTTTGCAGATGACATGATACTATACATAGAGAATCCTAAAAATGCCACCAGAAAACTACTAGAGCTAATCAATGAATTTGGTAAAGTTGCAGGATACAAAATTAATGAACAAAAATCTCTTGCATTCCTATACACTAATGATGAAACACCTGAAAGGGAAATTAAGGAAACACTCCCATTTACCATTGCAACAAAAAGAATAAAATACCTGGGAATAAACCTACCTAGGGAGACAAAAGACCTGTATACAGAACACTATAAGACACTGATGAAAGAAATTAAGCATGATGCACACAGATGGAGAGATATACCATGTTCTTGGATTTGAAGAGTCAATATTGTGAAAATGACTATACTACCCAAAGCAATCTACAGATTCAATACAATCCCTATCAAATTACCAATGACATTTTTTACGGAACTAGAACAAATCATCTTAAAATTTGTATGGAGACACAAAAGACCCCAAAAACCCAAAGCAGTCTTGATGGAAAAAAACAGAGCTTGAAGAATCAGACTCCCTGACTTCAGACTATACTACAAAGCTACAGTAATCAAGACTATATGGTACTGGCACAAAAACAGAAGCATAGGGCTTCCCTGGTGGCGCAGTGGTTGAGAGTCCGCCTGCCAATGCAGGGGACACGGCTTTGTGCCCTCGTCTGGGAAGATCCCACATGCTGCGGAGCGGCTGGGTCCGTGAGCCATGGCAACTGAGCCTGCACGTCTGGAGCTTGTGCTCCACAATGGGAGAAGCCACAACAGTGAGAGGCCCACGTACCGCAAAAAAATTTAAAAAAAAAAACAAAAAAAAAAAACAGAAGCATAGATGAATGGAACAGGATAGAAAGCCCAGAGATAAACCCACACACCTATGGTCAAGCAATCTATGACAAAGGAGGCAAAAATATACAATGTAGAAAAGACAGTCTCTTAATAAGTGGTGCTGGGAAAACTGGACAGCTACATGTAAAAGAATGAAATTAGAACACTCCCTAACACCATGCACAAAAATAAACTCAAAATGGATTAGAGACCTAAATGTAAGGCCAGACACTATCAAACTCTTAAAGGAAAACATAGGCAGAACACTCTATGACATAAATCACAAGATCCTTTTTGACCCACCTCCTGGAGAAATGGAAATAAAAACAAAAATAAACAAATGGAACTTAATGAAACTTAAAAGCTTTTGCACAGCAAAAGAAACCATAACCAAGAAGAAAAAACAACCCTCAGAATGTGAGAAAATATTTGCAAATGAAGCAACTGACAAAGGATTAATCTCCAAAATTTACAAGCAGCTCATGCAGCTCAATATCAGAAAAACAAACAACCCAATCCCAAAATGGGCAGAAGACCTAAACAGCAAGATCTTTTTTGATCCACCCCCTATAGTAATGGAAATAAAAACAAAAATAGACAAATGGGACCTAATGAAAGTTCAAAGCTTTTGCACAGCAAAGGAAACCATAAACAAGATGAAAAGACAACCCTTTGAATGGGAGAAAATATTTGCAAACGAATCAACAGACAAAGGATTAATCTCTAAAATTTATAAACAGCTAATGCAGCTCACTATTAAAGAAACAAACAACCCAATCTAAAAATGGGCAGAAGACCTAAATAGACTTTTCTCCAAAGAAGACATACAGATGGCCATGAAGCACATGAAAAGCTGCTCAACATCACTAATTATTAAAGAAATGCAAATCAAAACTACAATGAGGTATCACCTCACACCCATTAGAATGGCATCATCAGAAAATCTACAAACAACAAATGCTGGAGAAGGTGTGGAGAAAAGGGAACCCTCTTGCACTGTTGGTGGGAATGTAAGTTGATACAGCCACTATGGAGAATAGTATGGAGGTTCCTTAAAAAAACTAAAAATAGAATTACCATATGATCCTGTAATCCCACTATTGGGCATATACACAGAGAAAACCATAATTCAAAAAGACACATGCACCCCAATATTCATTGCAGCACTATTTACAATAGCCAGGTCATGGAAGCAACCTAAATGCCCATCGACAGACGAATGGATAAAGAAGTTGTGGTACGTATATACAATGGAATATTACTCAGCCATAAAATGGAATAAAATTGAGTCATTTATTGAAACGTGGATGGATCTAGAGACTGTCATACAGAGTGAAGTAAGTCAGAAAGAAAAAAACAAATATCGTATATTAACGCAGGTATGTGGAACCTAGAAAAATGGTACAGATGAACTGGTTTGCAGGGCAGAAGTTGAGACCCAGATGTAGAAAACAAACGTATGGACACCAAGGGGGGAAAACCGTGGTGGGGTGGGGGTGCTGATGTGCTGAATTGCATGATTGGGATTGACCTGTATACAGTGATGTGTATAAAATTGATGACTAATAAGAACCTGCAGTATAAAAAAACAAACAAACAAAACAAGTAATACTAAACTTTCTTTGAGTTATTTCTATGGAAATATGTTCATATAAATGTTTCAGACATTACATGAAATTTCTAAAAATCTTATGTTCTGGTATAATGTTATAAGTCATAATTCTAGTTATTACTTTAAAATGTATATCTCAGAAATAACTAAAAAAAATTCTTAAATAAAATATAGTAGTACATTTTGTAACCTTGGCTTATGTTATGATTCCTAAGATACAGCACCAAAGAATTCATTATAGGATATATTGATGAAATGACTTTCTGAAAACACAGAATGATACTTTTATAGAGTAAATAAAAAGACAAGCCAGAGACTGAGAGAAAATACTTACTAAGCATATTTTTGTATCCATAATACATAAGCAAACTCTCAAAACTCAGTAAGAAAACAATTTAAAAAATTTAAAATGGGCAGAGAATTTGAAAAGACACTTCAACAAAGAAGATTAAAGATAGCAAAAAGCACATGAACACATGTTCAGCATCATTAATTGTTATGAAAATGCAAGTTAAAACTTCAGTGAAATACAACCTCACACCTACAGGGATGGATAAAATGAAAAACGCTGATTGTACCAATGACAATGATCTGGAGCAACTGAAACTCTCAAATCCTGCTCGTGAGAATGTAAGATGATACAACTTTGGAAAACAGTTTGACAGTTTCTTAAAAGTTAAACCTTCACGTGCTATATGATTTGGCTATTCTATTCTTGGGCATACACCTATGAGGAAAGACAGCATATGTTCATACCAACACCTGTACATGAATATTCACAATAGCATTATTTGTAATAGCAAAAATCTGTAAAACAACACAAACATCTATCAATGGGTGAATGGATAAACAAATTGTGGTACAGTCGATCTTCATTATTTTTGATTCCATACTTGCAAATTCAGCATTTGTGAACTCTACTACTGGCTAAAATTTATTTGTAACCCCCAAGTCATTACTTCTGGCAATTTCATGGACACTGGAGGAAACATGTGAGTACAGAGCAGTGAAAAATTCGACTCGCTGAACGCACCTACTTTCCCAGCTCAGGACAAGCAAGCTCTTGTTTCAGCTCTCACGCTATAAACAAATCTTTTCACTGTGTATTTAATACCATGGGTTTTTTTCTTTGTTTGTTTGTTTTTTTTGTTGCTTTAGTTTTTTTTGCATTTCTGTTGGTGATTTCACTGTTTCAAATGACCCACAATCAGTGCTGAAGTGCTGTTCAGTGCTGTGCTTCACAGCGAAAATTGGTGTGTCAGACAAGCTACTTTTAGGCATGAGTTGTAGCACTATTGGCTGTAAATTCAATGCTAATGAATCAAAATATATGTTAAATAAGGTGCCCTTAAACAGAATACACATAAAACATGATTATGTATTGACTGGTTGATGAAAATGTGATCAGAGGCTGGTAGAAAACTAACCCTACATTTTTTCCTAAGGGTAATGGACTATTTGCTAATCCAGTCTTTGCTGGGACTGTGTAGAACATTACCATGAATAATGATAATTCACTGTATACCCATACAGTGGAGTACTTCTTGCAATAAACAAAAATGAACGACTGATATACACAAGATAAATGTCATATTAATTACACTGAGTGCAGTAAATCAGGGAGAAAAATGAGTATGTATTTATGATTCTATTTATATAACACTCTAGAAAATGCAAACTAATCTATAGTGACAAAGAAGATGAAGGGTTGCTTGGAAAAGGAGTGTTTGGACAAGAGAGAAGAATTACAAGGAGGGTGTTGACATGTTACCACCTTGATTTTGGTGCTGGTTTCATGGATGTATACATACAAAAAAAATCAAAATGTACACTTTAAATACATGAAATTTTGTATATGTCAGTTACAGCATATTTCAACAAAGGTGCTTGAAAATAATTGATTTTTGACAGTGGTATAACATAGAGACAAGAATCTGAAGTATATTATTATATAAAGTTCGTAAGACACAGTTGGAGATGTTTGTTTAATATTTGAAGAATATAATCTCCAGCTCCTACTGGAGTGAAGTTCCTTTGTGCTTAATATTTACCAGTTTTTAAATTTTGCTGCCCTCCTTTTCTGTATCCTGACATATTATCTATGCTTCTTTGTTTCTTAGATGTCCTCAGTGAAGCATAGTGTGTTCTTAAGTTTAAAATAATTTTCTTTATAATAATTAATCATTATGATGTTCACATGAATTTGTTAATTTTCATGAAAAACATTTTAATGTAAGCCACTATCTGTTAATTGAATATAGAGTTAAAATTCAGCATTAGACAAAATTAACAAATCTTTTTATAGGCATTTTTCCCTTATATTTCTGATTGTAATAAATAGCTGTAGTGACTTTAGTTTTCTTAAAAGCAACACAAAGATGATACTTTCTTCAAAAGTATATTTCACCTCTCAAATTTTATTGGCTTGATAGCTAAATATCACATGATGTTTCAATGTCAACCAAAAATTATTAGATTTTTTACCAGTAACACATAAACTATTTTCCATAATAATTATTTAATAAGAATATATTTAGAAAATAGCATGCAAGTTTATTATTCTAACCTTATGTTTATTATTAGATGGCTTAAGTTTATTTGATTGTTTTTATATGCAGGGGAATAGAGCCTAGTTAGAGAAGAGTATTAGAATATAGTCAGTTCACAAAAATCAAATTATAACTTCATTTTTAGTTACTGAATGAGCTATAACTACCCCTAAAATGATTTTTAATTGTTGTAAATACAACATGTTTATTTTCTTGGTGAATAAATAAATATAAAAAATGAAATGAGTTCTCAAAATGAAATGAGTGCTCAAAATATGCAATGTTGGTTTCAAGAACAATAGATCAAATTTACCACAAACATCAATAGAGTTGATACTATAAAAAATTAAATTAAAATTATTTTATTATGAGATGTGTCAGAAACTGATGATTCAGACTAGTTTTTTGCATTCATATGCATTTTAATTTCATTTACTGATAAAATGTTTCTAATTTGAATGCTTAGCCTTCTTTCTGATATTCTACATTTTTGCACTTTTGCTTCCCTAAATACAATTCTATAATTTTACCTAGTTTTATATATTCTGTTGGAAAGGGTTGTGAAGTTTTTCTAAGAATAACAGAAACATAAGACTTTCTTGAGAAATTTGTGAATAATGAAAAGATTAATTCACAATTTTATACATCAAAGTACAACAATTCAATTTGTCAATACATTCATTCTGGCAAGTCAGATATGCAGTTTCTCGATTCAATCTATTACATATAATTTAGTGGACTTATTGATTAACTTTAGTAAAGGAATAATGATTTTTCTGATATTCTCTACTGGATCATTTAATTCTTAGCTTAAGAAACTACCCTCACTTTCATCTAAACTTTTAAAAATGTTTTTAATATACCAAAGTACAATATAACTTTGATATACACTAGAGACCAAAGATGGCAATAATTTTTCTTTGTTTTAAAGTTTTTTTTATGTGGACCATTTTTTAAAGTCTTTATTGAATTTGTTACAATATTGCTTCTGTTTTATGTTTTGGTTTTTTGGCCACGAGGCATGTGGGATCTTAGCTCCCTGACCAGGGATCAAACCCGCACCCCCTGCATTGGAAGGTGAAGTCTTAACCACTGGACTGCCAGAGAAGTCCCAATAATTTGTTAAAAACCTCAATTTGACAAGAGGGAAAAAACTTTTTCAAATATTATCAATAGTTTTTCTTTTCTAATTGAACAATATTTTTGTAATGATACTGTTTGTTGGCTAACCAGATATAGACCAACTACTCTTTTTTGCCACTTCCAATTTCTAGACTGGAAGGTTGCATACTCATTTTTCCCAGCTCTGTTGCAGAGAGGCATGGCCATGTGACACAGGTCTGATCAATGAAATGTAAGCAGAAGATACTGAACACTTTTAAGAAGAAGTTTCCATTTCCTAAAATAGAAACAAATGCAGCTTGTGCCATTCATGTCTGTCTTCCTCTTTGAAACCCACACATGAAGCCTAGAGTTGCTTCAACCTTCACACCACCATGACAGAAAGGAAAAGAGAAACACAGGGATTCTAAGACCAATATGTTTGAACTCCTTTTTTTCAGATTTTTTATTGACATATAACATTATTTTAGTTTCAGATGTACAACATAGTGATTCAGTATTTGTATATATTGTAAAATAATCACCACAATAAGTCTAGTTAAATGACACCATGAATGGTTACAAATTTTAGCCCTTGAACTAATGTCACAAGCTTCCTACTTTGTTATTCCTTCATATATGAGAAATATTGACTCCTATTTGTTTAATGCAGTGTAAGTCAGGATTGATTCTTATTGATATTGATGTCGTTATAGAGAGCTAAGCGTATTTTTAACTTGTGCAATACTTTTTTATTTGTTTTGTTTGTTTATTTCAGGTTGGCTATTTCAATGAGAAAATTTTCTTCTATTTACATTATGGCTATGGTTAGATTTAGGCTTTTCAGAAACAGCAGAAAAAGCTGTGATTTCCTAATAAAATTCACAACATAAAAGCAGCAATCAGGTTTTCAGGTCAGGAGTATATGTTACCAGGTTAATTCAACATGCTATCAGAAATTTCTAAGCTAATTAGATAAACTTTCATTTTTCTTAGCTAGCATAGATTTAGCTGTATCTTATGCATACAGAGAGAATACTTGGGCATGCTAAAAGAAGTATCCTTAAAACAGAAAGACGAGTTTTCATAGATATGCAATTTAAATTATGTATATGTTAATACATATTCTGTTCCCTATTTACTTTACAATAATTATAATAATAAGCCTAAATCTCCACGTTAAGAACTTCTTTTCACAGAAAGTTTATAAAGCTAAGTTTGTGGAAAAAAATGCACATAATGGTAATAGTAATAACAATAGCTGAAATTTTTGAGTGCTTACTGTGTTCTGGATGCTGGTGTGAGTGATTTACATATAAAGCAGTTATGAACTTATAAATCCAGGACTAATATTACTCCAGTTTTACAGATGAGGAAACTGAAGCACAAAGAGATAAAATAACTTGCTCAAGGTCACACAGTAGTAAATCTTAGAGTTAAGTCTAAACTGAGGCAATCCAGTTGCAAGCCTGTTTGCTTGTTGTCTACAGAGCATCTCATTTCTTCTTTGTTTAAGGATGGGGTATTTGTGGACAGAGGAAATATTCCAACTCATAGTCCTAGCTCAGTCTTGAGGGAGGGATTGGAGACTGTCTGGGATATTTTGAAAATGGAAACACAGTTTGGTGTTCAAAAAAACTTTCATTATCCAGTGGACTACTGGAATCGGTAATTGACCTTCTCTGTTATCGTACAAAAAGGTCTGGAGCAGTTGCAAAGAATTAACAGATTGGTTTGTTAGTACTTCTCTCTCAATCCAAAATGTATACTCTTAGTTTCTTAGTGAGTTCCTAAGGACACAGTCAATTGGAAATTAATACTTTTCTCTCTCCCTTCTTTCCTTCCTTCCTTCTCTCTTTCTTCCTTTCTTCCACTAGACAAGATTCTGGGAATTTGAAAATAAATTTGATAAATATTATACAATTTTATGATTTTTTAAAAGAAGAGGGAAAGAGAATCAATTTGTCCTAAAAAATATTAGATCTGCTAATATTTTACATATATTGAAAAGAACAAATATTCTTTGTATTCTGATCCTATAGAAAAATTTAAAAAATACTTTATCACTTAAATTTTATTTGAAAAACCTAATTTGGTTTGCTTTCTGGAAGAAGAAAAAAATTGAGGAATCTTTTGGAGTGTGAAAAATAGGTAGTCTCAAAGGTCAAATGGTAAAATTGAGAACCCATAAAGAATCTCACTATTGGGCATTAATAATAAATATTTATCATTTGAATGTAGGCTAGATTTAAGAGAAGAGGTATCATGCACACTGGGTGTAATAAAGTGGTTGGTAGCTTAATATGTTGCAAGTGTTTTGTCACCTACAGCACTGCATTCTTTAAGGATGTCTAACACAAAAAAAAATCTCTCAACTGAATTTATTGACTAAAACCAGTTCCACAGAACCAATTAGTATCTTACACAGGTTGCCCTGCAAGACTTATGAGGCCATCCATCACCTGTCCATTTAACTATTTAGCATTTGTTCGAGTAATTTGTCATCATGTCAGAATGCTAGCATTTCTGAATGGGAGTTTTTGGTTGAAAGAAATCTAACTCAGATACTGCAGATATTTCTCCTTTAATAAGACTTACAGAAGATTTATGTTTCTATTATATTTAACCTTAAACATATTGTCTATAAGGTGAGGTTCTTTGTACTGCAAATATTTCAAAGTTAAATCAATTTTTTAATGAGAATTTAAAAATATAATGCAAAATAGAATTTTTTTATATTTTAACAACTATTCAAAGTGCTAACATTGCAAAGTACCTCACTCACAGGTTCAGTGATTACATTTTTATTACTTTTCCAATTCAGTCATTTGCTTTTATATTCATTTCTCATATCTTTGTTAATTTCACACTACTGAATGAATTATTTATCACTGAATGAAAGAGAAAATAACTACATTGCTTGTAACATTATGCATCTCAGGTAGATTTGGAATTCTAGAAATATTTAATGGTGGAAGGATTACTGCAACATTTCAATTAAATTACATATAAGTTACAATGAAATCTGTACCCATTTCAAGCACCGAGTATTAATTATAAAGCAGCTTGGCTGTTGATTACAGGTCATAGTCAACTGCTTAGTTTTTCTTTCATAAAATGCCAAAAAATACTGTAATAGAATTTGAAACATGCTGGTCACTTAATGTTGAGTAAAATGGCCAGAATCATAAAGTAGATAACTGTAGCAAAAATATATAATTTATGAAATGGGTCCATGCAGTAGAACAATTGTAGAAAAATATAAGTTCTACATATTGTTTCAAAGATCCAGCCATTTTGCTACCTTAGGCATGCCAAGCAAATGAAAATTATTCAGGTGTCTAACCTTTAGATTACATTCAAAAATAGGATGCAGCTTTTACTGGTGAAAACAGATATGTAGATGGCCTCTTTCCAACTACCCTCTAAGTTCACCTAATTAAGATTTCTAATATGAAAGAGGCAGGCCTGATGCTGGGGACTCAAATGCCATCTCCTCATCTGAATGCTGTTAAGCAGTTCCCATGGCATTTCTACAGACTTTCAATGTGTGCTTGTCACTAAACTCAATCCCAGAGATGAAACAGAAAATATAAACTCCTAAAGGAGGAGAATTGAGTAAAAAGCTTTCCTGAAGTCCTCAGCGTGCTGTGCTTCTACCACCAAGACTTCAATAACCAACCTCATCCCTCTCACCTTATACAGCCAAGAGTTTGACATGGATGAATGTTAGGTTAAATTAAGGAATGCACAATAAAAATGTATATGTGTAGGTGTGCACACATGCATGCATATAAGCGTTCACAACTAACATCCACGTTTAAGACATTGCAAATTCGATCATCCTTATCCATTCCTGTAAATGTGTGTTGTTATGTAGAAAATATATTTAATTAGTAAAGCAGACTTTAAAGGACAGAGAAAAGAAGAAGAATGTTTTTAAGGATTATTGATCCAATATTATATTATATAATATATAATATTGTAATATAACATTATATTATATTATTATATTCACACACATACACATACATAACATACACATAACACACATATACATTTATTACCATTCCACATTGTTTTGAAATTCTTATTTTCAAAGTAAGACTACAAAGGAAATAATTTTACAGAAATATTTTTCCATTGGTATCTAAAATAAAAATAAACCAAGATATTTTCTTAAGGATTTATCAATTAAAAATAAGATATCTGAAAAACTTATTTAGTTCAAGAATTTATTAAAGAAGGTTATCAGAGGTCATAACTTATCGGAGGCTAGACAGTAACTTTTCAGAGGTGGGCAGAGTAAAATATAGCTCTTAGTTAAGAAACAAGGCTCAATAAATTGTTAAGAAACTCTCCCTATGAGTAAAAACCGTGGGTAGAAGAGACATAGAGAAGAGTGAGAAATAACTGAGCTAGTAATGAACTGAAGCAAAGTAAATTGAAATGTCTTGGACACAACTATGAAAACTCCAGGATGGGGAGGACATACTCTGCTGATGACTAAAAGAAGTAATGGCTGATTTTGCTGATTTTGGTTATGCTATTTCTTTTGTCCCAGAAAAATTAATTTCCAGTATGTAATTACAGGATGGTTTTGTTCTTTCATGAGTTAGTTCCCCAAGTAAGAATAAGCATTGAGATTGAATAAAGGGAGACGATTCATGTTCAAATGTTTGATTTCTTAATCTACTTTAGCAAAGGGATTGGAAAATGTATCATTTCCTTAAAAATATCTTACCAAATTCACAAACATAGCAGTTATACAATTACCTCTGGTGGGGAGGGCTCCTTTTGTTCATTAAATAAAATAATAATAAATGATATTAGCTACACTCCACGGCCACTCCTCTTTATATATCAAAACTCATCCAATCCTTTCACTCATCCAATCCTTTCATCTCTAAGAGCAAAATGGTTTGTAAATTAGGACACCAAATTATCACAGTGGTGGGGTACGATTTGAGCCCATAAAGTGCTCTTAACTCCTTTTAACCATCAACACTATTTATAGAAACAAAGAGAGAAACTACCATTTATTGAGCTCTTTCCTTTTTACATGGTAGTAACTTTATATATACGATCTCATTTAATACTTCTCAAAATCCTGTAAGGTGATTATTATTATCCCAGTTTAATTAAAATATAGTAACTTATCAGAGGTTATAGCACTAGTGATTGACAAAGAAAATATTCAAACTCAGGTATGTATGGCCTCAAAGTGCATATTTGATTGCCCTTTCAACCAGTGAACAGACTGCTGTTGCCTGTACAAAGCCTCTGTTTCAGTTTTAATTTCAACCTCAGTCTTTCTAGTATCTTGAAGCTGTATGTAGGAGCATAAATTAAGATGATGGATACCCAAATTTTCCTTATGGTGATAGGAATTCTTGAACTATATAAGCACGCATCTTTCTCAAGTGAAAATATGATTTATACTATGCATCTTAAAGTATTATTTTGGAAATTTATGCTAAAGCTTGGAAAAGAGTTGATACAGCATAAATGTAGATTTTCTTTCTTCTCATGAAAAACAACTTGGACTGGCTATCTTAAATTTTCTTTAAAAATCTTCAAGGAAGAAGGGAGAAATAATTTTTCTTTGTGAACCACATGCAGTGCAAGACTTAATAATGAATTCACAGGCATGAATATAAAGCCACTGCTCTAGATATGCCAGTGGTATTTTAGGAAAAGTTGAATGAGAGAGCTCCTGAGGGCTTGGGTTCTTACCTACTGAGCATGATTTGTCCAGGACCAGTAATAGTGTCTGTCACATAGTATGTACTTGGACTGACTATGTGCTGAAAGAGAGGATTTAGCATAAGGGTGGCTAAAACACGTGGAAACAGTGGAGCAACGTCATTTTCAAAGTATACCAATCAAAAGAGTTCTGGAACCTCCATTTGTCCATGGGACACTTTTTTAAGTTTGCTGGATGGGACAGGTTGGGAGTGGTACAGAGAAGTGAGAGGGAAAACTTTCAAATCTAGTGCCCTAATCTCTTCAGTAGTGATCATTGTACCCTATTCTCAAAATCTGGTGTTTGGTCGTACTACCATACTGTGGTGGCCATCACCACTAATTAGGTGGTAGGATATATATAGAATAATTTGTAAGGAAGACCCTTAAAATCCTATTTGGAGCCTAAGCAAGAAAGCAAATACTGGATACGATCTGAACAGGCACAGAGAAAAGTGTGTGTGTGTGTGTGTGTGTGTGTGTGTGTGTATGGCACATATAGGTGAGGATGCTTTACATATCAATGTTTTCCCCTTCCCCTATAAGTAACATTTGACTTAAGCCAGAGCTAATATTGTCAAATGAGCAAACATTCATGGATAAATGCCTCACATCTGGCAAAGTGAAGTTAGCTGACATTTACTTCGTACAACGGAGCAGGGATTAAAAACAGGATTTCTCTGTTTTTCCTTTTTTTTTTTTTTGAAGAAAAGTAGGAAAATTCATGATCAACTAGGAGGTTATAAGGGTAAATCATATATTATTTATCTCTTAAACTGATTTTTCTTATTATGTCAATAGAAACATATTGTAAAAAAATGAAAGACACTGACATGACTTGTAGATAATTTGGAAATTTTAGGAACGTGTAAACAAGAAAAAATAGCTCATAACTCCTTAATTCAGGGAGAGACACTCTTAAAATTTGGATGCTGTTCTCCACAGTGTTTTCTTTTATATGTGTGGGTAGAGAGGTAATAGATATGGTGAAAGAAAGAAGAACAGTTCTGGATAGATATAGATTGATTTATATGTATATATGCATAAACATTAATTTTTACAAAACTCAAATTAAGCTATATAAACTCTTTGTGACATGCATTTGATTGCAAATATAGCCTGAGTATTTTCCAATATCATTTCATAGTTTTTTAGACATTTTAAGTTATTACATAGTATTCCATTATAATTATTTTATCTTAAAACAATAAGGTGCCATTAAAGAATGTAAGAAAATTTACAAGCACACTTTTGAAAGATCATTTTGAATATACCTTGAAGCATGAAATTTTACTTTGAAGTGCACGTTGAATTAGAAAAATGTCTAAGTTATCTAAACAGAATATGTTGGAGAGCTAAACCAGTGTTATGAATGTGAAGATGGGGAAAATTGAAAGATTTAAAAGAATGATGTGGGCAACTGGTTACATGGTTGGTGATGTTTCGTTGTGATTGGGAAGACAGGAAGAGGAGTTATATTCTTTTTTGGGGGAGTCAACATGTAATGATCACCTCAGTTGGTGCAAAATTAAAATCAGAAACATGGACAATATTGGTAAAATATGGTAAAATTAAGAATAATGTAATATATTGGATAAAGAAGTTGAAGATAGAAGGAAGCCAAATGAGGAGAGAGTAAAGGACCTAGAAAATGATGATTCATATGATTTCAAGGACATATAAGAATCAGTTAAAAATGCTAGGAAGGATAAGAGGTTATAGCCAAGGAGTGAATTTTTGATGCATATAATAGAATATATATATTATATATCAAAATTATAAAGCATGGTAATACAATGAATCCTAATAATTCGAAACTCCAACAGAAGAATTAAAACATCACCAGCATTATTGAATAAACTGATATTTTCCTTTCTTATTCCATCCTCATACCCTCTAGAGCAAAGTACTTTCAGGATTTTTGAATTTATTATTATCTTGCTTTTTAAAATAGATATCCATACCAAATACACGTTTCTTCTTCTTCTACTTCACATCAATTTTAATTCTTCAACCATACAACTTTATGATTTTGATTAGTATACGGTAATACCTATTAAAATTAGAGACACTCTCACTGTCTCTGAAGAAAGGGTAGACACAAAATCCTAACAATTATAGTAGTCTTCTCAATTCCAGGAATTCCAAGCAATATGCATTTTCCTTATCAGTTATGTATGTGGCTTCTAGTGATTTTCTGGTGACCTATGAAAGTGAAATTAGACATCATTAAAAGTCCTCATTCTAAATGGCAAAGGGAGATATTTAAGCATACACACAAACAAATAGATAAAATGTTTGTTTGACATATGCATAACAGAAATATACACTGATAATGCAGCTCATATTTTGTGAGTAGTCAAAAGGCTGTAGTTGATATTTATCACTTCCTTTCTTTGTTACCTACATTATCTTCCATCACTCACAGCTAACTTCTCAGCTGGTTAGGATTCTCTGGTCGTGTGACAAATCATTTTTGAAGGTTTGAGTCCTTTATGATTTTGCATTTATTGAATTAATATTTTTCTATTCACATTAACCACTTACCATAGAAATACCAAGGAGTGCCCAGTAAAGCATTTAGGTTCCATTCATAGTTTTTCCTGCCTCCACTGAATACCAGAAACCTTATTTCCACTTGGTATTTGGAGTCAATCACACTGTTCCATTAGTTCAAGGGCATGAGGAGCCTGTTGGCAATCTCAACTAAAATCAAGAAGACCAACGTTGTATCCCATTTTGAAAGTTTTTCTCCATTAGGATATAAGAAACCTAGGCAAAAAGAGCCCAAGATTGTGGGAAGAGAAAACAAACATTTTGCAAGCTAATAGTTAAATAATATAGTAAGAGGGATCACCTGCACTCCAAATAACACTATAATTGTTATTGTTTCAAAGCATATACTATATTGTGTAGGACAGTACCCCAGCTTCACTGGCTATTTTTTTCAGCAGGCTCCATAGCTGAAACTTTTCTTTTTAAAATAAATTTATTTATTTATTTTTTGGCTGCATTGTGTCTTCATTGCTGCGTGCGGGCTTTTCTCTAGTTGTGGCGAGCAGGGTCTACTCTTCATTGCGGTGCACAAGCTTCTCATTGTGGTGACTTCTCTTGTGTGGAGCACGGTCTCTATGTGCGCAGGCTCAGTAGTTGTGGTTGCCGTGGGCTCTAGAGCGCAGGCCCAGTAGTCATGGCGCACGGTCTTAGGTGATCCATGGCATGTGGGATCTTCCCAGACCAGGGCTCAAACCCTTGTCCCCTGCATCAGCAGGCAGATACTTAACCACTGCACTACCAGGGAAGTCCCCATAGCTGAAACTTTAATAAACTATTCCACAATTATATCAGGCTAGCTGACTCTGATGATGGTAAATTTGTTAGGATGAGTCAAGTTCATGATCCATGAGCACTGGGGGTTTTTTTGGTTTTATTTTTTGCTGTTGTTTGTTTGTTTTTTAAGAACTGTATTTTTGGTTACAGCAATGTAGTTTGTGATATCAAGATTGTAAATGGCTTCCTCAAACCATTAATAGCAGTACCGTAGAAACATTACAGAGAGGGAAATCAAATCTGTATTCCCTCTCCCCTCTATAATTTTTCACTAAGAGCCTGACTGATGTCTTTATGGAAGGACCACATCAGGAACTCTGCAAAGGCCTTTCATTTTAGCAGCTTTGATACTTATATATGAGTAGTGAGGTCATCCTGAGGTATGGGGAACCCTGTTATTGAGCCCATGAATTCAAAAAACTTGAATTTTTCACCATGACCACTTTGTAGGCAGATAAGGAAGGAAGATGATAGACATCAAAAACATCGGTCATTTTGTCTACCTGATTATAGAAAACCCCATTTTCAGTAGACTTTTTGGTGGGTACTAACAGGGGAAAATTATACTCACAAGAAATGCCCTTTTAGAGAAGTCAATCTACATGACTTTTAAAAAATACTTCCATATCACCAAATCTTGTTTATCTCAAGTCCCTAATCAGTCATCAAATTGACACTGCCCATGAACAATGAAAATCTGTTCCTCTGGCTATCACTTCTTCCAGGCAAAATAGACAATCAGATATACTAGATAGACTGCCTGAAGTAGTTCTCACTGGTACAAATCCTATTTACCACTGTCTTTCAGGGCCACCACTGAATAAGTTGTAATATAATTTTAGATTACTTCTTTCTGGTGCCAGCATATCCATCTGCAAACCAGATCTGAGATATTTTTCTTCCTCCATCAACTGATAATAAATAATTTCCCATGAAGGCACAGAAATTAGTGAAGAAGTAGCTCCATTTCTAGTTTTTTGAGAAACCTCCATACTTTTGCCACAATGGCTGCACCAATTGACATTCCCAGCAACAGTGTAAGAGGGTTCCCTTTTCTCCACACCCTCTCCAGCATTTATTGTTTGTAGATTTTTTGATGATGGTCATTCTGACTGGTGTGACGTGATACCTCATTGTAGTTCTTATTTGCATTTCTCTAATGATTAATGATGTTGAGCATCCTTTCATGTGTTTGTTGGCAATCTGTATATCTTGTTTGGAGATATGCCTATTTAGGTCTTCTGCCCATATTTTCATTGGGTTGTTTTTTTTTTTTGATATTGAGCTGCATGACTGGCTTATAATTTTGGAGATTAATCCTTTGTCAGTTGTTTCGTTTGCAAATATTTTCTCCCATTCTGAGGATTGCCTTATTGTCTTGTTTATGGTTTCCTTTGCTGTGCAAAAGCTTTTAAGTTTCATTAGATTCCATTTGTTTATTTTTGTTTTTATTTCCATTTCCCCAGGAGGTGGGTCAAAAAGGACCTGGCTGTGATTTATGTCATAGAGTGTTCTGCCTATGTTTTCCTCTAAGAGTTTGATAGTGCCCAGTCTTACATTTAGGTGTCTAGTCCATTTTGAGTTTATTTTTCTGTATGGTGTTAGGGAGTGCTCTAATTTCATTCTTTTATGTGTAGCTGTCCAGTTTTCCCAGCACCATGTATGAAGAGGCTGTCTTTTCTCCATTGCATATTCTTGCCTCCTTTATCAAAGATAAGGTCACCATATGTGCATAGGTTTATCTCTGGGCTTTCTATCCTGTTCCATTGATCTATATTTCTGTTTTTCTGCCAGTACCATACTTTCTTGATTACTGTAGCTTTGTACTATAATCTGAAGTCCAGGAGTCTGATTCCTCCAGCTCTGCTTTTCTTTCTCAAGATTGATTTGGCTATGTGGGATCTTTGTGTTTCCATACAAATTGTGCAATTTTTTGTTCTAGTTCTGTGAAAAATGCCATTGGTAGTTTGATAGGGATTGCATTGAATCTGTAGATTGCTTTGGGTAGGAGAGTCATTTTCACAATGTTGATTCTTCCAGTCCAAGAACATGGTGTATCTCTCCATCTCTTTGTGTCATCTTTAATTTCTTTAATCAGTGTCTTATAGTTTTCTGCATACAGGTCGTTTTTCTCCCTAGGTAGACTTATCCTTAGGTATTTTATTCTTTTTGTTGCAATGGTAAATGGGAGTGTTTCCTTAATTTCTCTTTCAGATTTTTCATCATTAGTATATAGGAATGCCAGAGTTTTCTGTGCATGAATTTTGTATCCTGCTACTTTACCAAATTCATTGATTAGCTCTAGTAGTTTTCTGGTAGCATCTTTAGGAATCTCTATGTATAGTATCATGTCATCTGCAAACAGTGACAGCTTTATTTCTTCTTTTCCAATTTGGATCCCTTTTATTTCCTTTTCTTCTCTAATTGCTGTGGCTAAAACTTCCAAAACTAGGTTGAATAAGAGTGGTGAGAGTGGGCAACCTTGTCTTGTTCCTGATCTTAGTGGAAAAGGTTTCAGTTTTTCAATATTGAGGATGATGCTGGCTGTGGGTTTGTCATATATGGCCTTTGTTATGTTGAGGAAAGTTCCCTCTATGCCTACTTTCTGCAGGGTTTTTATCATAAATGGGTGTTGAATTTTGTCGAAAGCTTTCTCTGCATCTATTGAGATGATCATATGGTTTTTCTCCTTCAATTTTTTAATATGGTGTATCACGTTGATTGATTTGCATATATTGAAGAATTCTTGCATTCCTGGAATAAACCACACTTGATCATGGTGTATGATCCTTTTAATCTGCTGTTGGATTCTGTTTGCTCGTATTTTGTTGAGGATTTTTGCATCTATGTTCATCAGAGATATTGGCCTGTAGTTTTCTTTCTTTGTGACATCCTTGTCTGGTTTTGGTATCAAGGTGATGGTGGCCTTGTAGAATGAGTTTGGGAGTGTTCCTCTCTCTGCTAAATTTTGGAAGAGTTTGAGAATGATAGGTGTTAGCTCTTCTCTAAATGCTTGATAGAATTCGCCTGTGAAGCCATCTGGTCCTGGGCTTTTGTTTGTAGGAAGATTTTTTTCACAGTTTCAATTTCAGTGTTTGTGATTGGTCTGTTCATATTTTCTATTTCTTCCTGATTCAGTCTCGGCAGTTGTGCATTTCTAAGAATTTGTCCATTTCTTCCTGGTTGTCCATTTTATTGGCATAGAATTGCTTGTAGTAATCTCTCAAGATCTTTTGTATTTCTGCAGTGTCAGTTGTTACTTCTGCTTTTTCATTTCTAATTCTATTGATTTGAGTCTGGCTAATGGTTGATCAATTTTGTTTATCTTCTCAAAGCACCAGCTTTTAGTTTTATTGATCTTTGCTATCGTTTCCTTCATTTCTTTTTCATTTATTTCTGATCTGATTTTTATGGTTTCTTTCCTTCTGCTAACTTTGGGACGTTTTTCTTCTTCTTTCTCTAATTGCTTTAGGTGCAAGGTTAGGTTGTTTATTCAAGATGTTTCCTGTTTCTTAAGGTAGGATTGTATTGCTATAAACTTCCCTCTTAGAACTGCTTTTGCTGCATCCCATAGGTTTTGGGTCGTCGTGTCTCCATTGTCATTTGTTTCTAGGTTTTTTTAATTTCCTTTTTGATTTCTTCAGTGATCACTTCGTTATTAAGTAGTTTATTGTTTAGCCTCCATGTGTTTGTAATTTTTACAGCTCTTTTCCTGTAATTGATATCTAGTCTCAGAGCATTGTGGTCAGAAAAGATACTTGATACAATTTCAATTTTCTTAAATTTACCAAGGCTTGATTTGTGACCCAAGATATGATCTATCCTGGAGAATGTTCCATGAGCACTTGAGAAAAATGTGTATTCTGTTGTTTTTGGATGGAATGTCCTATTAATATCAATTAAGGCCATCTTGTTTAATGTATCATTTAAAGTTTGTGTTTCCTTATTTATTTTCATTTTGGATGACCTGTCCATTGGTGAGAATGGGGTGTCAAAGTCCCCTACCATGATTGTGTTACTGTCGATTTCTCCTTTTATGGCTGTTAGTATTTGCCTTATGTATTGAGGTGCTCCTATGTTTGGTGCATAAATATTTACAATTGTTATATCTTCATCTTGGATCGACCACTTGATCATTATGTAGTGTCCTTCTTTGTCTCTTCTAGTATTCTTTATTTTAAAGTCTATTTTTTCTGATATGAGAATTGCTACTCCAGCTTTCTTTTGGTTTCCATTTGAATGGAATATCTTTTTCCATCCCCTTACTTTCAGTCTGTATGTGTCTCTAGGTCTGAAGTGGGTCTCTTGTAGACAGCATATATATGGGTCTTGTTTTTGTATCCATTCAGCCAATCTGTGTCTTTTGGTGGGAGCGTTTAGTCCATTTACATTTAAGGTAATTATCGATATTTATGTTCCTATTCCCATTTTCTTAATTGTTTTGTGTTCGTTATTGTAGGTCTTTCCCTTCTGTTGTGTTTCTTGCCTAGAGAAGTTCCTTTAGCATTTGTTGTAAAGCTTGTTTGGTGGTGCTGAACTCTCTCAGCTTTTGCTTGTCTGTAAACGTTTTAATTTCTCCATCAAATCTGAATGAGATCCTTGCTGGGTAGAGCAATCTTGGTTGCAGGTTTCTCTCCTTCATCACTTTAATTATGTCCTGCCACTCCCTTCTGCTTGTAGAGTTTCTGCTGAGAGATCAGCTGTTAACCTGATGGGGATTCCCTTGTGTGTTATTTGTTGTTTTTCCCTTGCTGCTTTTAATATGATTTCTTTGTGTTTAATTTTTGACAGTTTGATTAATATGTGTCTTGGCGTATTTCTCCTTGGATTTATTCTGTATGGGACTCTCTGTGCCTCCTGGACTTGATTAACTATTTCCTTTCCCATATTAGGGAAGTTTTCTACTATAATCTCTTCAAATGTTTTTTCAGTCCCTTTCTTTTTCTCTTCTTCTTCTGGAACCCCTATAATTCGAATGTTGGTGCATTTAATGTTGTCGTAGATGTCTCTGAGACTGTCCTCTGTTATTTTCATTCTTTTTTCTTTATTTTGCTCTGCATCAGTTATTTCCACTATATTATCTTCCACCTCACTTATCCGTTCTTCTGCCTCAGTTATTCTGCTATGGATCCCATGTAGAGTATTTTTCATTTCATTTATTGTGTTTTTAATTGATGCTTGATTCATCTTCAGTTCTTCTAGGTCCTTGTTAACTGTTTCTTGCATTTTGTCTATTCTATTTCCAAGATTTTGGATTTTGGAAATGGAATCTTGGATCAACTTTACTATCATTATTCTGAATTCTTTTTCAGATAAACTTCCTATTACCTCTTCATTTGTTAGTTCTGGTGGGTTTTTATCTTGCTCCTTCTCCTGCTGTGTGTTTTTATGTCTTCTCATTTTGCTTATGTTACTGTGTTTGAGGTCTCCTTTTTGCAGGCTGCAGGTTTGTAGATCCCATTGTTTTTGGTGTCTGTCCCCAGTGGCTAAGTTTGCTTTAGTTGGTTGTGTAGGCTTCCTGGTGGAGGGGACTAGTGCATGTGTTCTGGTGTATGAGGCTGGATCTTGTCTTTCTGGTGGGCAGGTCCACGTCTGGTGGTGTGTTTTGGGGTGTCTGCCGATTTTTTATGATTTTAGGCATCCTCTCTGCTAATGGGTGGTGTTGTGTTCCTGTCTTGCTAGTTGTTTGTCATAGGGTGTCCAGCAGTGTAGCTTGCTGGTCGTTGAGTGAAGGTGGGTGTTGGTGTTGAGATGGAGATCTCTGGAAGATTTTCGCCGTTTGATATTATGTGGAGCTGGGAGGTCTCTTGTGGACCCGTGTCCTGTAGTTGGCTCTCCCACCTCAGAGGCACAGCACTGACTCCTGGCTCCTCAATTTTGGCTGATTTGTTGTGTATTTATGTATTCCACAGATGCAGGGTACATCAAGTTGATTGTGGAGCTTTAATCTGCTGCTTCTGAGGCTGTTGGGAGAGATTTCCCTTTCTCTTCTTTGTTCTCACAGCTCCCGGATCTCAGCTTTGGATTTGGCCCCGCCTCTGCATGTAGGTCACCGGACGGCGTCTGTTCTTCGCTCAGACAGGACAGGGTTAAAGGAGCAGCCGCTTCAGGGACTCTGGCTCACTCTGGACTCCTTTTATTTCTTTCTCTTCTCTGATTGCTGTGGCTAAACTTCCAAAACTATGTTGAATAATAGTGGTGACAGTGGGTAACCTTGTCTTCTTCCTGATCTTAGTGGAAATGCTTTCAGTTTTTCACCATTCAGAATGATGTTGGCTGTGCATTTGTCATATATGGCCTTTATTATGATGAAATGAGTTCCCACTATGGATACTTTCTGGAAGATTTTTATCATATATTGGTGTTGAGTTTTGTTGAAAGCTTTTTCTGCATCTATTGAGATAATCATATGTTTTGTCTCCTTCAATTTGTTAATATGGTTTATCATATTGATTGATTTCCATATAATGAAGAATCCTTGCATTCCTGGGATAAACCCCATATGGTCATGGTGTATGATCCTTTTAATATGTTGTTGAATTCTGTTTGCTAGTATTTTGCTGTGGATTTTTGCATCTATATTCATCAATGATATTGGCCTGTAGGTTTCTTTTTTTGTGATATCTTTCTCTGGTTTTGCTATCAGGATGATCATGGCCTACTAGTATGAGTTTGAGAGTGTTCCTCCCTCTGCTATATTTCAGAAAATTTTGAGAAGGATGGGTGTTAGTTCTTCTCTAAATGTTTTACAGGATTCGCCTGTGAAGCCATCTTTTCCTGGGCTTTTGTTTTTTGGAAGATTTTTAATCACAGTCTCAATTTCAGTGCTTGTGCTTGGACTGTTTATATCTCCTATTTCTTCCTGGTTCAGTCTCGGAAAGTTGTGCTTTTCTAAGAATTTGTCCATTTCTTCCAGGTTGTCTGTTTTATTGGCATATAGTTGCTTGAAGTAATCTCTCATGATCCTTTGTATTTCTCCAGTGTCAGTTGTTACTTCTCCTTTTTCATCTCTAATTCTATTGATTTAAGTTTTCTCCCTTTTTTTCTTGATGAGTCTGGCTAATAGTTTATCAATTTTGTTTATCTTCTCAAAGAACCAGCTTTTAGTTTTATTGATCTTTGCTATCATTTTCTTCATTTCTTTTTCATTTATTTCTGATCTGATCTTTATGATTTCTTTCCTTCTGCTAACTTTGGGGTTTTTTTGGTTCTTCTTTCTCTAATTGCTTTATGTAAGGTTATGTTGTTTATTTGAGATGTTTCTTGTTTCTTGAGGTGGGATTTTATTGCTATAATCTTCCCTCTTAAACCAGCTTTTGCTGCATACCATAGGTTTTGTGTCATCGTGTTTTCATTGTCACTTCTTTCTAGGTATTTTTTTATTTCCTCTTCGATATCTTCAGTTATCTCTTGGTTATTTAGTGTCTATTGTTTAGCCTCCATGTGTTTGTGTTATTTACAGATATTTTTTGTAATTCATATCTAATCTCATATCGTTGTGATCTGAAAAGTTACTTGATACTATTTCAGTTTTCTTAAATTTACCAAGGCTTGATTTGTGACCCAAGGTATGATCTATCCTCGAGAATGTTCCATGAGCACTTGAGAAGAAATTGTAATCTGATGTTTTGGTATGGAATGTCCTATAAATATCAATTAAGCTCATGTTGTTTAATGTATCATTAAAAGCTTGTGTTTCCTTATTTATTTTCAATTTGGACAATCTGTCCTTTGGTGAAAGTGGGGTGTTAAAATCTCCTACTATGATTTTTTTACTGTCAGTTTCCCCTAATATGGCTGGTAACATTTGCCTTATGCATTGATGTGCTCCTATGTTGGGTGCATAAATAGTTATAATTGTTGTATCTTCTTCTTGGATTGATCCCTTGATCATTATGTAGTGTCCTTTGTCTCTTGTAATATTCTTTGTTTTAAAGTCTATTTTGTCTGATATTGGAATTGCTACTCCAGCTTTCTTTTGGTTTTCATTTCATGGAATCTTTCTTCCATCAGCTCACTTTCAGTCTGTTTTGTGTCCCTAGGTCTGAATTGGGTCTTGTGTAGACAGCATATTTATGGGTTTTGTTTTTGTATCCATTCAGCCAGCCACTGTCCTTTGGTTGGAGCATTTAATCATTTTACATTTAAGGTAGTTATCGATATGTACATTCCTATTACCATTTTCTTAATTGTTTTGTGTTTGTTATTGTAAATGTTTTCCTTCTCTTGTGTTTCCTGCCTAGAGAAGTTCCTTCAGCATTTGTTGTAGAGCTGGTTTGGTGGTGCTGAATTCTCTTAGCTTTTGCTTGTCTGTAAAGTTTTTAATTTCTCCATCAAATCTGAATGAGATCCCTGCTGGGTAGAGTAATCTTCATTGTAGGTTTTTCCCTTTCATCACTTTAAATATGTCCTGCCACTCCCTTCTGCCTTGCAGAGTTTCTGCTGAAAGGTCAGCTCTTAACCTTATTGTGGTTCCCTTGTATGTTATTTGTTGCTTTTCCATTGCTGCTTTTAATATTTTTTCTTTGTACTTAATTTTTGATAGTTTCATTAATATGTGTCTTGGTCTGTTTCTCCTTGGATTTATCCTGTATGGGACTCTCTGTGCTTCCTGGACTTATTGACTGTTTCCTTTCCCATATTAGGGACGTTTTCAACTCTAATCTCTTCAAATATTTTCTCAGTGCCTTTCTTTTTCTCTTCTTCTTCTGGGATCCCTATAATTCGAAAGTTGTTGTGTTTAATGTTCTCCCAGTAGTCTCTGAGACTGTCCTCAATTGTTTTCATTCTTTTTTCTTTATTCTGTTCTGTAGTAGTTATTTCCACCATTTTTATCTTCCAGGGCACTCATTCGTTCTTCTGTCTCAGTTATTCTGCTCTTGATTCCTTCTAGAGAATTTTAAATTTCATTTATTGTGTTGTTCATCACTGTTTGTTTGCTCTTTAGTTCTTCTAGTTCCTTGTTAAATGTTTCTTGTATTTTCTCCATTCTATTTCCAGAATTTGGGGTCATCTTTACTATCATTACCCTGAATTCTTTTCCAGATAGACTGCCTATTTCCTCTTCATTTGTTTGGTCTGGTGGGTTTTTACCTTGCTCCTTCATCTGCTGTGTGTTTCTCTGTCTTCTCATTTTGCTTATCTTACTGGGTTTGCTGTATCCTTTTCGCATGCTGCAGGTTCATAGTTCCCTTTTTTTTTTTAGTGTCTGTTCCCAGTGGCTAAGGTTGTTTCAGTGGTTTGTGTAGCCTTCCTGGTGGAGGGGCCTGGTGCCTATATTCTGTTGGATGAAACTGGATTTTGTGTTTCTGGTGAACAGGACCACATCTGGTGGTGTGTTTTGGGGTGTCTGTGAACTTTTGATTTTAGGCAGCCTCTCTGCTATTGGGTGGTGTTGTGTTCCTGTCTTGCTAGTTGTTTGTCATAGTATGTCTAGCACTGTAGATTGCTTGTCATTGAGTGGAGCTGGGTCTTAGCATTGAGATGGACATCTCAGGGAGATGTTTTGCTGTTTTATTTTATGCGGTCCTGGGTGATCTCTGGTGGACCAAAGCCCTGAACTAGGCTCTGCCATATCAGAGGCTCAGGCTTGACATCCGGCAAGAGCACCAAGACCCTGTCAGCCACACAGTTCAGAAGAAAAGAGAAAAAAAAAAAAGAAAGAAAAGAAAGAACAGAATAAAGAAGAAGACATAAACAAAATTAAAATAGATTTTTTTTTAATCAGTTATACATATACATATGTTCCCATATCCCCTCCCTTTTGCGCCTCCCTCCCACCCTCCCTATCCCACCCCTCCAGGCGGTCACAAAGTACCGAGCTGATCTCCCTTTGCTATGCGGCTGCTTCCCACTAGCTATCTACCTTACGTTTGGTAGTGTATATATGTCCATGCCGCTCTTTCACTTTTTCACAGCTTACCCTTCCTCTTCCCCATATCCTCAAGTCCATTCTCTAGTAGGTCTGTGTCTTTATTCCTGTCTTACCCCTATGTTCTTCAAGACACATTTTTTTTTTAAGTTCCATATATATGTGTCAGCATACAGTATTTGTCTTTCTCTTTCTGACTCACTTCACTCTATGACAGACTCTAGGTCCATCCACCTCATTACAAATAGCTCAATTTCATTTCTTTTTATGGCTGAGTAATATTCCATTGTATATATGTGCCACATCTTCATTACCCATTCATCCGATGATGGACACTTAGGTTGTTTCCATCTCTGGGCTATTGTAAATAGGGCTGCTATGAACATTTTGGTACATGTCTCTTTTTGAATTATGGTTTTCTCAGGGTATATGCCCAGTAGTGGGATTGCTGGGTCATATGGTAGTTCTATTTCTGGTTTTTTAAGGAACCTCCATACCGTTCTCCATAGTGGCTGTACCAATTCACATTCCCACCAGCAGTGCAAGAGTGTTCCCTTTTTTCCACACCGTCTCCAGCATTTATTGTTTCTAGATTTTTTGATAATGGCCATCCTGACTGGTGTGAGATGATATCTCATTGTAGTTTTGATTTGCATTTCTCTAATGAGTAAAGATGTTGAGCATCCTTTCATGTGTTTGTTGGCAGTCTGCATATCTTCTGTGGAGAAATGTCTATTTAGGTCTTCTGCCCATTTTTGGATTGGGTTGTTTGTTTTTTTGTTATTGAGCTGCATGAGCTGCTTATAAATTTTGGAGATTAATCCTTTGTCAGTTGCTTCATTTGCAAATATTTTCTCCCATTCTGAGGGTTGTCTTTTGGTCTTGTTTATGGTTTCCTTTGCTGTGCAAAAGCTTTTAAGTTTCATTAGGTCCCATGTGTTTATTTTTGTCTTTATTTCCATTTCTCTAGGAGGTGGGTCAAAAAGGATCTTGCTGTGATTTATGTCATAGAGTGTTCTGCCTATGTTTTCCTCTAAGACTTTGATAGTGTCTGGCCTTACATTTAGGTCTTTAATCCATTTTGAGCTTACTTTTGTGTATGGTGTAAGGGAGTGATCTAATCTCATACTTTTACATGTCCCTATCCAGTTTTCCCAGCACCACTTATTGAAGAGACTGTCCTTTCTCCACTGTACATTCCCGCCTCCTTTATCAAAGATAAGGTGACCATATGTGCGTGGGTTTATCTCTGGGCTTTCTATCCTGTTCCATTGATCTATCTTTCTGTTTTTGTGCCAGTACCATACTGTCTTGATTACTGTAGCTTTGTAGTATAGTCTGAAGTCAGGGAGCCTGATTCCTCCAGCTCCATTTTTCGTTCTCAAGATTGTTTTGGCTATTCGGGGTCTTTTGTGTTTCCATACAAATTTTGAAATTTTTTGCTCTAGTTCTGTGAAAAATGCTAGTGGTAGTTTGATAGGGACTGCATTGAATCTGTAGATTGCTTTGTGTAGTAGAGTCATTTTCACAATGTTGATTCTTCCAATCCAACAACATGGTACATCTCTCCATCTATTTGTATCATCTTTAATTTCTTTCATCAGTGTCTTATAATTTTCTGCATACAGGTCTTTTGTCTCCTTACGTAGGTTTATTGTAGATATTTTATTCTTTTTGTTGCAATGGTAAATGGGAGTGTTTCCTTGATTTCACTTTCAGATTTTTCATCATTAGTATATAGGAATGCCAGAGATTTCTGTGCATTAATTTTGTATCCTGCAACTTTACCAAATTCATTGATTAGCTCTAGTAGTTTTCTGGTAGCATCTTTAGGATTCTCTATGTATAGTATCATGTCATCTGCAAACAGTGACAGCTTTACTTCTTTTCCGATTTGGATTCCTTTTATTTCCTTTTCTTCTCTGATTGCTGTGGCTAAAACTTCCAAAACTATGTTGAATAAGAGTGGTGAGAGTGGGCAACCTTGTCTTGTTCCTGATCTTAGTGGAAATGGTTTCAGTTTTTAACCATTGAGGATGATGCTGGCTGTGGGTTTGTCATATATGGCCTTTATTATGTTGAGGAAAGTTCCCTCTATGACTACTTTCTGCAGGGTTTTTATCATAAGTGGGTGTTGAATTTTGTCGAAAGCTTTCTCTGCATCTATTGAGATGATCATATGGTGTTTCTCCTTCAATTTGTTAATATGGTGTGTCACGTTGATTGATTTGCGTATATTGAAGAATCCTTGCATTCCTCGAATAAACCCCACTTGATCATGGTGTATGATCCTTTTAATCTCCTGTTGGATTCTGTTTCCTCGTATTTTGTTGAGGATTTTTGCATCTATGTTCATCAGTGATATTGGCCTGTAGTTTTCTTTCTTTGTGACATCCTTGTCTGGTTTTGGTATCAAGGTGATGGTGGCCTCGTAGAATGAGTTTGGGATTGTTCCTCCCTCTGCTATATTTTGGAAGAGTTTGAGAAGGATAGGTGTTAGCTCTTCCCTAAATGCTTGATAGAATTCACCTGTGAAGCCATCTTATCCTGGGCTTTTGTTTGTTGGAAGATTTTTTATCACAGTTTCAATTTCAGTGCTTGTGATTGGTCTGTTCATATTTTCTATTTCTTCCTGATTCAGTCTTGGCAGGTTGTGCATTTCTAAGAATTTGTCCATTTCTTCCAGGTTGTCCATTTTATTGGCATAGAGTTGCTTGTAGTAATCTCTCATGATCTTTTGTATTTCTGCAGTGTCAGTTGTTACTTCTGCTTTTTCATTTCTAATTCTATTGATTTGAGTCTTCTCCCATTTTTCTTGATGAGTCTGGCTAATGGTTTATCAATTTTGTTTATCTTCTCAAAGAACCAGCTTTTAGTTTTATTGATCTTTGCTATCGTTTCCTTCATTTCTTTTTCATTTATTTCTGATCTGATTTTTATGATTTCTTTCCTTCTGCTAACTTTGGAATGTTTTTGTTCTTCTTTCTCTAATTGCTTTAGGTGCAAGGTTAGGTTGTTTATTCGAGATGTTTCCTGTTTCTTAAGTTGGGATTGTATTGCTATAAACTTCCCTCTTAGAACTGCTTTTGCTGCATCCCATAGGTTTTGGGTCGTCGTGTCTCCATTGTCATTTGTTTCTAGGTTGTTTAATTTCCCCTTTGATTTCTTCAGTGATCACTTCGTTATTAAGTAGTGTATTGTTTAGCCTCCATGTGTTTGTAATTTTTACAGCTCTTTTCCTGTAATTGATATCTAGTCTCATAGCATTGTGGTCAGAAAAGATACTTGATACAATTTCAATTTTCTTAAATTTACCAAGGCTTGATTTGTGACCCAAGATATGATCTATCCTGGAGAATGTTCCATGAGCACTTGAGAAAAATGTGTATTCTGTTGTTTCTGGATGGAATGTCCTATAAATATCAATTAAGTCCATCTTGTTTAATGTATCATTTAAAGCTTGTGTTTCCTTATTTATTTTCATTTTGGATGATCTGTCCATTGGTGAGAATGGCGTGTCAAAGTCCCCTACCATGATTGTGTTACTGTCGATTTCTCCTTTTATGGCTGTTAGTATTTGCCTTATGTATTGAGGTGCTCCTATGTTTGGTGCATAAATATTTACAATTGTTATATCTTCATCTTGGATCGACCCCTTGATCATTATGTAGTGTCCTTCTTTGTCTCTTCTAGTAGTCTTTATTTTAAAGTCTATTTTGTCTGATATGAGAATTGCTACTCCAGCTTTCTTTTGGTTTCCATTTGAATGGAATATCTTTTTCCATCCCCTTACTTTCAGTCTGTATGTGTCTCTAGGTCTGAAGTGGGTCTCTTGTAGACAGCATATATATGGGTCTTGTTTTTGTATCCATTCAGCCACTCTGTGTCTTTTGGTGGGAGCATTTAGTCCATTTACATTTAAGGTAATTATTGATATGTATGTTCCTATTCCCATTTTCTTAATTGTTTTTGGTTCGTTATTGTAGGTCTTTTCCTTCTGTTGTGTTTCTTGCCTAGAGAAGTTCCTTTAGCATTTGTTGTAAAGCTTGTTTGGTGGTGCTGAACTCTCTCAGCTTTTGCTTGTCTGTAAACGTTTTAATTTCTCCATCAAATCTGAATGAGATCCTTGCTGGGTAGAGTAGTCCTGGTTGCAGGTTTTTCTCCTTCATCACTTTAATTATGTCCTGCCACTCCCTTCTGGCTTGTAGAGTTTCTGCTGAGAGATCAGCTGTTATCCTGAATGGGATTCCCTTGTGTGTTATTTGTTGTATTTCCCTTGCTGCTTTTAATATGATTTCTTTGTGTTTAATTTTTGACAGTTTGATTAATATGTGTCTTGGCATATTTCTCCTTGGATTTATTCTGTATGGGACTCTCTGTGCCTCCTGGACTTGATTAACTATTTCCTTTCCCATATTAGGGAAGTTTTCAACTATAATCTCTTCAAATATTTTCTCAGTCCCTTCCTTTTTCTCTTCTTCTTCTGGAACCCCTATAATTCGAATGTTGGTGCGTTTAATGTTGTCCCAGAGGTCTCTGAGACTGTCCTCTGTTATTTTCATTCTTTTTTCTTTATTTTGTTCTGCAGCAGTTATTTCCACTATTTTATCTTCCACCTCACTTATCCATTCTTCTGCCTCAGTTATTCTGCTATTGATCCCATCTAGAGTATTTTTTATTTCATTTATTGTGTTTTTAATCAATGCTTGATTCATGTTTAGTTCTTCTAGGTCCTTGTTAACTGTTTCTTGCATTTTGTCTGTTCTATTTCCAAGATTTTGGATCTGGGAAATAGAATCTTGGATCATCTTTACCATCATTATTCTGAATTCTTTTTCAGGTAGACTGCCTATTACCTCTTCATTTGTTAGGTCTGGTGGGTTTTTATCTTGCTCCTTCTCCTGCTGTGTGTTTTTATGTCTTCTCATTTTGCTTATCTTACTGTGTTTGTGGTCTCCCTTTTGCAGGCTGCCGGTTCGTAGTTTCCGTTGTTTTTGGTGTCTGTCCCCAGTGGCTAAGGTTCGTTTAGTGGGTTGTGTAGGCTTCCTGGTGGAGGGGACTAGTGCCTGTGTTCTGGTGGATGAGGCTGGATCTTGTCTTTCTGGTGGGCAGGTCCACGTCTGGTGGTGTGTTTTGGGGTGTCTGCAGACTTTTTATGATTTTAGGCCACCTGTCTGCTAATGGGTGGTGTTGTGTTCCTGTCTTGCTAGTTGTTTGGCATAGGGTGTCCAGCACTGTAGCTTGCTGGTCGTTGAGTGAAGCTGGGTGTTGGTGTTGAGATGGAGATCTCTGGAAGATTTTCGCCGTTTGATATTATGTGGAGCTGGGAGGTCTCTTTTGGACCAGTGTCCTGAGGTTGGCTCTCCCACCTCAGAGGCACAGCACTGACTCCTGGCCCCTCAATTTGGGATGATTTGTTGTCTATTCATGTATTCCACAGATGCAGGGTACATCATGTTGATTATGGAACTTTAATCCGCTGCTTCTGAGGCTGCTGGGAGGGGTTTCCCTTTCTCTTCTTTGTTCTCACAGCTCCCGGGTCTCAGCTTTGGATTTGGCCCCGCCTCTGCGTGTAGGTCACCGGAGGGCCTCTGTTCTTCGCTCAGACAGGACAGGGTTAAAGGAGCAGCCTCTTCGGGGACTCTGGCTAACTCAGGCCGGGCGGGAGGGAGGGGCACAGAGTGCGGGGCGAGCCTGCAGCGGCAGAGGTCGACGTGACGTTGCACCAGCCCGAGGCGCGTTCTCCCAGGGAAGCCGCCCCTGGATCCCGGGACCCCGGCAGTGGCGGGCTGCACAGGCTCCCAGAAGGGCGGTGTGGACAGTGACCTGCGCTCGCACACAGGCTTCTTGGCGGCGGCAGCAGCAGCCCCAGCGTCCCACGCCCGTCACTGGGCTCCGCGCTTTCAGTCGTGACTCGCGCCCGTCTGTGGAGCCCCTTTAAGCAGCGCTCTTAATCCCTTCTCCTCGCGCACCAGGAAACCAAGAGGGAAGAAAAAGTCTCTTGCCTCTTCGGCAGCTCCAGAGTTTTCCCGGACTCCCTTCCACCTAGCTGTGGCACATTAGCCCCCTTCAGGCTGAGTTCTCGCTGCCAGCCCCAGTCCTCTCCCTGCGCTCTGA
This sequence comes from Hyperoodon ampullatus, assembly GCF_949752795.1. Lineage (NCBI taxonomy): Eukaryota > Metazoa > Chordata > Mammalia > Artiodactyla > Ziphiidae > Hyperoodon > Hyperoodon ampullatus. Next base: position 94,703,570 of record NC_136915.1, read on the forward strand.
CCGAAGCCCGAGCCTCAGCTTCCAGCGCCGCCCGCCCCGGCGGGCGAGCAGACAAGCCCCTCGGGCTGGTGAGTGCCGCTCGGCACCGATCCTCTGTGCGGGAATCTCTCCGCTTTGCCCTACCCAGGTATGTGGGGAGTTTCTTGCCTTTTGGGAGGTCTGGAGTCTTCTGCCAGCGTTCAGTAGGTGTTCTGTAGGAGTTGTTCCACGTGTAGCTGTATTTCTGGTGTATCCGTGGGGAGGAAGGTGATCTCTGCGTCTTACTCTTCCGCCATCTTACCCGGAAGTCTAAAATAGGTTTTAAAGTAGAAAAAATTATTAAAAAGAAAAAAATCCAAAGGTAATAAAAAAAAGAAAAAGGGAATGAAAGAAGAGAGCAACCAAACCAAAAAACAAATCCACCATTGATAACAAGTGCTAAAAACTATACTAAAAGAAACAAACAAACCAACAAAATGGACAGTCAGAACCCCAGGACAAATGGCAAAAACAAAGCTATACAGACAAAATTACACAGAGTAGCATACACATACACACTCACAAAAAGAGAAAATGGAAATATATATATATATATATATATATATATATAAAATAAAAAAAAACATATGAGAGCAACCAAATCAATAAACAAATCTACCAATGATAATAAGCTCTAAATACTAAACTAAGATAAACATAAAACCAGAAACAAATTAGATGCAGAAAGCAGACCCCAAGTCTACAGTTGCTCCCAAAGTCCAACACCTCAATTTTGGGATGATTCGCTGTGTATTCAGGTATTCCACAGATACAGGGTACATCAAGTTGGTTGTGGAGATTTAATCCACTGCTCCTGAGGTTGCTAGGAGAAATTTCCCTTTCTCTTCTTTGTTCACAGAGCTCCTGGGGTTCAGTTTTGGATTTGGCCCTGCCTCTGTGTGTAGGTCACCTGAGGGCATCTGTTCTTCACTCAGAAAAGAAGGGGTTAAATTAGCATCTGATTAGGGTGCTCTGGCTCATTCAGTCCTGGGGGAGGGATTGGTATGGAATGTGGGGCAAGGCTGCAGTGGCAGAGACCTGTGTGACATTTCAACAGCCTGAGGTGCACCATGTGTTCTCCTGGGGAAGTTTTCCCTGGATCATGGGACCATGGCAGTGGCGGGCTGCAATGACTCCTGGGAGTGGGTGTGTGTGTGTGGATAGTGACTTGTGCTTGCACACAGGATATTTGGTGGCTGTAGCAGCAGACTTAGCATTTCATGCCTGTCTCTGTGTTCCATGCTGATAGTCATGGCTTGCACCCTTCTCTGGAGCTCGTTTAGGTGGTGCTCTGATCTCCTTTCCTTGTGCACCCTGAAATAATGGTCTCTTGACTCTTAGGCAGGTCCAGAGTTTTTCCCAGAGTCCCTTCTGGCTAGCTGTGGTGCACCAGCCACTTCAGGCTCTGTTCACGCAGCCAACGCCAGTCCTCTCCCTGGGATCTGACATCCCAAGCCAAGCCTCAGCTCCCAGTCCCCACCCATCCCAGTGGGTGCGCAGACAATCCTCTCAGGCTGGTGAGTGCTAGTCAGCACCAATTCCTTTTGTGGGAATCTCTCCATGTTGCCCTCTGCATCTGTGTCACTGCACTCTCCTCCATGACTCCGAAGCCTCCTCCCCGCTCACCCCCATCTCCACCAGTGAAGGGGCTTCCTAGTGTGTGGAAACTTTTCCTCCTTCATAGCTCCCTCCCTGAGGTGCAGGTTCTGTCCCTATTCTTTTCTCTCTATTTTTCCTTTTTTCTTTGCCCTAACCAGGTACGTGGGGAGTTTCTTGCCTTTTGGGAAGTCTGAGATCTTCTGCCACCATTCAGTAGGTGTTCTGTAGTTGTTGTTACACACGTAGTTGTATTTCTGATGTATTTGTAGGGAGGAAGGTGATCTCCGTGTCTTACTCCTCCACCATCTTGAAGGCACCCCTTCCTCCTCTAAGACTTTTATAGTATCCAGTCTTACATTTAGGTCTTTATTCCATTTGGAGTTTATTTTTGTGTATGGTGTTAGGGAGTGTTCTAATTTCTTTCATTTACATGTAGCTGTCCAGTTTTCCCAGCACCACTTACTAAAAAGACCTATCTTTTCTCCGTTGTATATTCTTGCCTCCTTTGTCATAGATTACGTGACCATAGATGAATTGGTTTATCTCTGGACTTTCTCTCCTGTTCCATTGATCTATATTTCTGTTTTTATGCCAGTACCATACTGTCTTGATTACTGTAGCTTTGTAGTATAGTCTGAAGTCAGGGAGCCTGATTCCTCCAGCTCTGTTTTTCTTTCTCAAGATTGCTTTTGCTATTTGGGGTCTTGGTGTTTCTATACAAATTGTCAAATTTTTTGTTCTAATTCTGTGAAAAATGCCATTGGTAATTTGATAGGGATTGCATTGAATCTGTAGATTACTTTGGGTAGTATTGTCGTTTTGACAATACTGATTCTTCCAATCCAAGAACATGGTATAGCTCTCCATCTGTTTGTGTCATCTTTTATTACTTTCATCAGTGTCTTACAGTTTTCTGAGTACAGTTCTTTTGCCTCCTTAGGTAGGTTTATTCCTAGGTATTTTTTTCTTTTTGATGGGATGGTAAATGTGATTGTTTCCTTGATTTTCCTTCTTGACCTTTCAATGTTAGTGTATAGGAATGCAAGAGATTTCTGTGTATTAACTTTGTATCCTGCGACTTTACCAAATTCATTGACAAGCTCTAGTAGTCTTCTAGTAGCATTTTTAGGATTTTCTATATATAGCATCATGTCATCTGCAAACAGTGACAGTTTTAACTTCTTTTTCAATTAGGATTCCTTTTATTTTTTCTTCTTCTCTGATGTCTATGGTTAGGATTTCCAAAATTATGTGGAATAACAGTGGTGAGAGTGGACATCCTTGTTTTGTTCCTGATCTTAGAGGAAATGCTTTCAGTTTTTTACCATTGAGAATGATGTTTGCTATGGGTTTGTCATATATGGCCTTTATTATATTGAGGTACTTTCCCTCTATGACCATTTTCTGGAGACTCCTAAGCCTATATCCAGAGAAAACCATAATTCAAAAAGATACATGCACCCCAATGTTCATTGTAGCACTATTTCCAATAGCCAGGACATGGCAGCAATCTAAATGTCCATCAAGATAGGAATGGATAAAGACAATGTGGTACATATATACAATTGAATATTACTCAGCTATAAAAAAAGAACAAAATAATGCCATTTGCAGCAACATCGATGGACATAGAGTTTGTCATACTAGTGAAGTAACTCAGACAGAGAAAGACAAATATTGTATGATATCGCTTATATGTGGAATCTAATAAAAGGGTACAAATGAACTTACCTACAAAATAGAAATAGAGTTACAGATGTAGAAAACAAACTTATGGTAACCAGTGTGTAAGGGGGGTGGAGAGGGATTATTTGGAATATTTGGATTGACATATATGTAGTACTATATATAAACTAGATAACTAATAAGAACCTCCTGTATAGCACAGGGAACTCTACTCAATACTCTCTAATGGCCTATATGGGAAAAGAGTCAGAAAAGAGTGGATATACGTATATGTATAACTGGTTCACTTTGTGGTACACCTGAAACTAACACAACATTGTAAATCAACTATACTCCAATAAATTTTTTTTTAAGTAAGTATTCTGTTGTCCAGAACAAAACACAACATATTTAGCAAATCTCCTATGATGAACATTTGGACTGTTTTCAGGATATATTTTAATGAAAAATAAACAATAGAGCTATTACTTTTTTGGCACATGTGAAAAGCTTTCCCCATTGTATACACCTAGGGTAGGATTGCCATAGTTTCAAAACAATGTGAAGTGCTTGAACTATTTCACCTTTTTTCTAACTTTATAAGAGTTTTTGTTATTTTACATCCTTGCTAATTTTTTTGCAAATTTGGAATTTAAAAAATCATAACTCAATGTAGTATGGAAACATTTTTGTTTTCAAAATTAGAACAGTGAGGGTTCATATGGCAGAAGAAAAATATTGGTAAAACCCCCTGTAGATGAGGAATCCAAAGATTTGAGAGGGTAGGATATCTGCTGAGTCATCATTACAGTTTATAAAGCCACACAGATAATAACAAGACTTGAGATGAAGGAGATAGTAGAAGCGGGGCTAATTTCTGAAATAGGAGGTAATTGTTACTGATGTTATCATATTAGTTTGGGGGCATTATATGCAGGCTCGAGAGCAGTGGACTAGAGGAGACATTTGTGAAATGGATTATTAAAGATAATCTTTAAATGACATTTGGACATTCTCTCGATTGGAAAACAAGCAGCCTTCACTAGAATGAACACCAGCAGATGATTTTGTATCTTCAGGGGATATCAGGATTCAACAGAGACATAATATTGGAAAAAAATTGGTAAAGAGATAGAGGAAATAGGGGATGTTTGTACTGTGTTTTGAAACATTATTTGTAATACTTAGTTTTAATTATATTTATAGATGATTTTAATCCATTCCAAAACAAATGTTATATTATAACTTGCCTTTTTAGAGCTCTTAAATCATGTTTAAGGCTTGCACAACATATTGTGTATATAAATATAAAAATATGTGTGTGTGTGTGTGTGTGTGTGTGTGTGTGTATACATACTGAAGTTGGATACAAGAATGATAGGGCTTAATACTCTTTCATTCCTTGTATTCAACTGAGAAGTAGTCAGGGAATGAAAGTCTTGTGTCACAAATATCTTCCTCAAAACTATGTAGATGAATTATTGTTTTCTTATCTTTCTTCATTTAATATTATAGGTGAGAATATTAAAAGAAGCCCTAATTTTCTTTCTTTGTGGTAAACTGATATCCTACAGTTTTCTCCCTTTTCATTTTTAAAACTTTCTGCTTAGATTTTTACAAAATTATTTCTGTTTTTTTTTTTATTTACACAAAGTCACCATAATTTATGTAGACATTTGTATGCTTCCATTAATCTTCCCTGGAACCCTGTTGAACCCTTTCAGTCTTCAGACATGTGACATGCTTTCACATTCATCTACTGTATTTTTTACTATAGCTTCCATTCCACAGTGCTCTGAGGTCTCCCTAGTGTTATTCATACTCTCTGTTATGTCCTTTTCCTAAAGAGATTTTTCTCCCTGACGCTACATTTAATTTAATTTCAATATTTCCCTATCTCATCCATCTCTGTTTTATTTCAATCTAACTCTCAGCCAGAACTTTTGTCATGTCTTTTATCTTATTCCACATTTCATCTCTTCTTACAGAGAATACAAGTTATATTGAATTATGTTGAAAACACAGATATAGTCTAACATTTATTCTCTTTTCTTAGAGCAAGATTTTTTTCAAAGCTTCCTTTTTTTTATTCTTGAAAGGTATAACCATATTTATTTTTCTTTTTTGCCATTGTGGAATCTTTTCACAGGCTAAAAGATTTAGCCTTTTCTTCTCTGTTTAATAATATTAACACTAGAAAGATCTATTCAGGGATATCATTTGCACCAAGTGGAAAAGTTCACCTGCTTCTTCTCATCCCCTGGTATATTGCTGTTAGAATCTGCATCACAAACATAGTGATACAGAGCTCTGTTTCAAATGTTTATCACATATAGGTTCATGAAATTTTGATACTTGCCGTTCAGAAACCTACAGTGAAATAGTTTATCCTGATTTTTACCAGGCTGTAATTGAGGAAATTTTCCAGGTTTATAGCTCTAAAAATGTAAGACTAAATTTGAGTTAAACAAAACATGAGCTGTAATATAAATGTTTATATGTTAATATTCTTCCTTCTCCTTTTTTTAATTTACAATTTCTATTATATTTTTCCATATATATGGAATTGTAATATCAGAAAAAATATAAATTATTATATAGTATTTTACTTATATTTTATATATATATATATAATTTAATATATATGTAAACTCCCTACTTCTGATGACAAAATCGAGAAATCAAAACTATGAAACCCGTAACTGATGAACAGGACATTTGGGATTACAGTGAAGATGCATTTGTAAGATATTGAAAACTAGAACAGTTCTTCATCTTCTCCAGCATGAAATCAGGGCAGGGAATCATCAGAGGCCATAAAACAGGCATATAAAGAGTTATGTTTTATATCGTGTTACAAAAAGATCAGAGCAGAGAATTTCCAGAGGTGTACAGATGCTCAATCATCATATCAAGCATACAGTTGCTCTGCAATCTTCAGTGTGCTGGAGATCTCTCCCTTTGGGGACATAAGATCACTGCAACAGTTGTTAGCATCACACGTAGGAACGATTATGACTTACCATGAGGAAAGGGGCACTTTGGTGAATATCTCTTTATTGTGTAGAAAAATATTTCCCAAAAGTTGCCCAGCAAGGTTTCACTGGTCAGGATTTGGTCCCACTACCTGCTTTAGCAACAAGGAAGACAAAAGAAGGTGCGTATTCAGCATTTTTAACCTCTAAGATAAAAGTCAGACTCTACTAACAAGGAAGAATGACACACCTTCACTTTATGGGCTTATATCACACAGAACCAGACATGAATATATCTTTTCCTGGGCCCCAGAGGAAATGTTCCAATGTATCATCTCACTCTGAACTTCCAGAACTACTGCCAATAAAGTCAAAAATCCTTTTAAAAAATTCCCCCTAAAAAAGGATGTTTGGATCTGATTGATTCCAGGGAATTTATAAAGTTAGTTTGTAAGTTTTTCCTATTGGTGTGGCTAATCTATTATTCTTGAACCATGTTTTAGACATCATTTGAATTAACTTATATCAAAAAGTCAAGGAATTTTGAACCCACTCCCCCAGTAATTTATTCTTTAGGGTTTAAAAATAAGTTTCTATATCCAGACTTATACAAAACCTACAACAAGGAAAAATCAAAAATATCTTAATTTCACGTGATGTGGCAGATGTTATCCTAAATATAATTTCTACTTCTTGTTTATGTCATTAAATCATCTGTCAGAGCCAAAGACTGCTTTTTCTCATCTTATTAGATAAACCTCAACCAGATCCATCCAAAACAGAAATGTAAGCTGGAGAGGTGGTTGATATAAAATTGTATTATCAATTCAAAGGTCAAGCTACCTGAGGTGAAAACCTAGAGTAGCCTAACAGAAGAACCTCATACCTGCATCTTCCCTTCTCTAGAAAGAGTGAACCTCAGCAAAGGTGCTCAGGGTTATGTCCACCTTTCTGTTTGGGCAGACCCTGTTGCCACTAGGCAACCCTGTGACATGTACTTTTTGTTACTGCCTCCAGCCAGACCTGTTACCAGCTCTACATCCGACTGCATTTTTGTTTATTTTAGCCACTGACCAAATTATGATATATAGTCATCACCACGGTTTTTGAATACTACATTGATTTGGAAGAAAAAATGAAGCCAAATCATAAGCTCCCTTGATTCCATATCTCAATTCAATGCTTCCCTTTTCTCCATATCCCACTACAGATCAGAAATTTTTAATGGTCTTCTGCTAGGTGTTCTCTCATAGCTTCCCTGGAATGCTACTGTTTCTTAGGAGAATAAATAGGTATAAGGTGTCCTTGGTGAGTTCTTCAAGCCTAGTTCAATATGCCCTGTATTTAGTACTAATTCCTTATACCTATATGTAAATGACACCCTTCCCTAATTTTTAGCAGAGTTGTAGGATTCTTTTTTCAAATTTGAATATTCTATTAGTAATTTCAATAAGACCTGGGAGGGAAATTTGAACAAAATCTTCCTTTCTGCATCTTAACCTGATGTCTTTTATGCTTTACTTCATACTGCTGAAATTTGGGGGAAACAATTGGAAAAACATTTTTACCCCTGAGAGATAAAAAAGAGGTACTTTAATCTAACAAATGTTTATCTGAAGCTCATGAAACTAATGTAGATCAACTCAATTTTCCATCTGTGGGTACGCTGTTTTTATTGTTGTTCAGTTGTAGATGTGTAAATTTTGTAGTGAAAGTAAATCAATCTCAGACTATTCCTTAGTATAAGAATGATTTCTCAGCAGACAATACAAAGAGTGCATTCTAAAATCAAGAGCTTAATGGTATGTTTTGTACCTTTTCTCCTTCTAAGTGAGAGCTTAAAACCAAAAAAAAAAAAAAAAAGAATAAATTTCATTTAAAACATCCACCAGTCTTTTCCCCTGCATTTCAAGGACACACATGTTCTTTTCTCCAATCTATTTCCAGAGAACACCATAATAAACACTTCCTCTAACTGCATGACATACAGCAGTCCTGAGCAGAACACAAAATGTTTAGATAAAAGAGATAAGATGTCTAAAAGTAAAATAAATGATACACATTTATGCTAATAAATACATATGTAAAATAAAAGAGATAGCTCAAAGAACTCTTAATAAAAAGAATTGTGTGTATGAAATTTGATTTTTTTTTCAGAGCATATCCATGGTAACACATCTACTGAGAAATCTTTTAAGAAAGACTTGAAACTAAACGTAAATCATGGGAAATTGTGAATATAAAACATACAATTATTCTCCAAATTATAATAAAGGTCCTTCGGCTCTAGCGCAAGAAAGCTTATACAAATGAATGCAGCCATTCTGGAAATAATTTTGCAAGTATTTAATGAAGCTTAAATTATACATATTCTACAAGCCAGAAACTCTATACCCCAGTATTTACACAGCCTAGCAAAATTTCAGCCAAGTAAATAGACAGACACATATGAGAATGTTCATGACTCTGTATGTGTGTATGTGCATGTGTTTGTGTATGTATTTTGTAATAGCAAAGAGAAGAAAACAATCTAAGTGTTTAGCAGTAAATTAATGAATAAATAAAATGAGTTATAAAGAAACAATGGCATATCTTACAGCAGTTAAAATAAATTACATCTACAGATATCAACATGGATCTGAAGATGTGTTAAAGGCCAATATTAAGACAAAAAATAAAACACAATTATAGTGCCATTAATGTAATTTGATAGACATGAGTTCATTAAGAACATTCTTTTTTAAAAAGAATTTATAAATAGTTTTAAGACAAACATTAGATATCTGTAAGTTTTTGGTAAGAATGGGGGGGAGGGAAAATGAGACAAAGAAAGATAAACAAGAAAATAAAGAAATATATAGGGATTCTACTTGGGAACAAAGCAGTATTCTAATTCTGAAAGTAATGGTCTATTTAATTTTGTGAACCTGAGATCAAATGTAAAAACAAAAGAAATCAGTTCAAAATTGAAAATATTAAGGTAGATTATTTTTATAATTTCTTATTGAGGAATAAACTCAAAACTAGTATTAGAACCTTATAGTATAAATTGAGTTTATTTTAAATTAAAGTTAAATTAATTATAAAGTGTTTATGGATACACACACACACTATATAAAATCCACAAAAAGGCACTTTAACCAATGACCTCCATGTCCATATATACAATGAACATATTTCAGTCTTGATTCTACGTGGTATCTTAAAGCATTTGCCACTCTTAAAATTTCCTCTGTACTGATATGCTCTCTTATCTTAGTTTCCATGTTTGCTCATGTTATTACTTCCCTAATTGTTCCCTCTCATTCTCTTTTCCTGGACTACCCTCCCCTTCCAGACCTCTCATTCTCCTTTCAATCCATAGCATTTATCTTGGGACCTCCAGTAGTTTCAGGTATACAGCAAAGTGATTCAGTTTTATATATTTTTTCAGATTATTTCCCCATATAGGTTATTATAAAATTTTGAGTATAGTTCCCTGTGCTATACAGTAAGTCCTTGTTGTTTATCTATTTTATATATAGCAGGAAAGGTGGGGGGAAGGATAAATTAAGAATTTGAAAGTAACATATATACCTTATTGTTGATTAAACCCCAATTCAAACATCATCCCTTTTGGCCAGTTTTACTTGACTCCCATAGGTATTCTGTCTCTTCTCTGTGTTCCCATAGCATTTTCTCTTATGATACTTTCAACCTTCCATTATAATTTCTGGTTTTATTAGCCTGTCTTGGCAAGGAATGTTAGCTCATGGAGGTTATTATTCATCTGCATATCCTCCAGGCTTAGCATAGTATCTAACACGTAGTAAATGCTCAAACTCAGAAGAGGAGGAAGGGAAGAGGAGAAGGAACTGGGGAGGGAGGAGAAGGAGGAGAAGAGAGCAGACAACCAAGCTCTGAAAAAGAAGAGTACAATTATACAGTAAGTGGTTGAGATTATGTATGTAAGATAAGAAAGAAAGACTGGAAAAGATGTGGAGCAGAAAGAAAAGCTAAAATTTGTCTTTGAGCTCATTGAAGACAACGAGTGTGATTTCTTGGAATTTCAAAAGGCTAATAAGTAATAGAATTTCTGAAGCTCCATGATATGTAATGAAATAGTAAATAAATAATAATTAGGAACTATTAACATACACAGTAATATGTTATATTGGTAACTAATGATAGAGCCAAGCTCTTTTATGTTCAAATTATATACTACAGTTTAAAGCAAAATAGCAGAAAATCAACTGCTTGTATCATGAATATATTTTCAGTATTTAATTTGATAATTATGCTTCCTTTTCCAACCATAATTAAGAAGTGTGATTTCTTAATTTTGTGTACACTGATCATGTGGTATCTGAGGATGTAGGCAGTGGTCTTCATTATTATCATTATTACAATCACAACAAATATCCTTTACTTGAACACTCTCACTATAAAAGGGAAGCCTAATCTTTCATCTTTTTCTAATCTTTCTTACCTGCTTCATCTAATTAATATATCTATAAATGAGATTTTAACAGATATGTCACTATGTAGGTATTCTTCAATCTTATGATCTCAGTGTTATAAAGTTGTCTGCCATTGGTTTGTTTCTGTTCTTTTCAATATTATATTCATTACAAATGCAGCTGCAAAATTAATTTTCTCCTCCCTAAGCTCATGTTATTTTAGTTACTTAAAGAACAATTTCCTGCTCACAAGAGAATTGGGATGAAACTGCTATTTTTTGCAGTTTTGAATTTCTGTTGAATGACTCCCTTATATCTAATTAACAATCTGTGTCTGCACTTTTAGAGGAGAACTGCAGCCTTTCAGTGAATCCATCTGGGCCTTGTTCCATTTTAAAATCTAGGTCATTTTCCTATTTGACTGCCTACTGATGAAATGTTCTACAATTTGAAGTTCAATCATGTAAGTTATTTAGTTACTTTAAGATTCAAGGTGAAGCATATACTCCAACATTCATGGTGTGTTTATGTTCATCTGCACACTGAACAGAGCCCATCTTGCTTTTCTGTAGACACTGATTTTCTATAACAATGAGATATAGGGAGGGCCTGAGCATACAGAAGGGGCACAAAATAGAGAACGAACGAAATGATGCTGCTGTCAAGATAATTCCTTCAGTTTTAATATCATTTATAGTAAATTCTGTAAAACTTCTTCTGTAGTAAAAATTAACCACAAACTTGGCTTAACTAATTCAGCTTTATTATCTTATGGTTCTGTAGGTGAGAAATCCAACACTGGTCTGACTTGGCAAAAATCAAAATGTTTTCAGGTTGCAAGGCTGCATTCTTTTCTGGGGGCTTTAGGGAATAATCTGTTTTCTTTTCTTACCAGTTTCTAGAGATCATGCAAATTCCTCAGCTCATGCCCCCTTCCTTTTCTTCAAATCCAGCAATAGTGTGTGGAGTTTTAATCATGCTGCCTTCTCTCTGTGGGTGGGAAATGTTCTCTGTTTTTAAGAACCCATATTATTATAGTGAGCCAACTTAGATAATCCAAGCTAATATTCCCATCTTGTTGTCGTTAACCTTAATCAAATCTGCAAAGTCCCATTTTCCATGTTAGGTAACATATTCCCAGGTTCCTTGGACTAGGGAGTGGCCATCTTGGTGAGGGCAGGGGCATCATTCCACCTACTATGACCTTAAATATATGTATCTATAAACATCTCTTACACACCAGCTGAATACACTGGCAGTGTGAGCTGGAGTAATTCAGAAGCTTAAAAGTATCATTTAAAAATTATTATGGGAGTATATGTTAAATGAAAAAAAAAGGAAGAAGAAAAAAATGCAAGCATAAGTAATAAATGATGAAATTCTTACTTCGTCTCCAAACTAACTCCAATCCCATTCCTTCTGCCATAATAACCATTATATCAATACTTTATATATTTACATATACGTTTATACACATATGAGTAGGATTATGCTTTTATTTGACAATTGCTTTCTTTATTTAATAAATATATTATTGTTTTTACATGTCACTGCTATAGATGCAAATATTCCACAGTCTAGGTATAACACAATTTATTAAATAATACAGGAATTAAAGGAATTCAAATCATTAACATATTTTAACTTTGAAAACAATATTCCAGTGAATATTTTTGGAATTAAAACTTTGAGTACACATGTATTAGTTAGGACGCTGGTTGCACATGACAAAAATGCAATCCATACAGCTCAGTAACAAAAACAATTTGTAGACTAGTGTAATAGGGAAACCAAAAGGTTCATATAATTCAAGAACTGTTAGAGTTACAGGCTAAACAATGTCATCAGGCATCTGTCCATCCATCTCTCTGCTTTTCTCTATTTGGTGTTACTCTGAGATAGATTCCTTCACTATGGTGGGAAGACTGTATCCAGCTGTCCAAGCCAACATCCAAGAAAAAAGGGTAACTTTCTAAACTATTTTGGAAAGAACCAGTAATGACACTGATTAGTCCAGTCTGAGTCATGTGTGTCCAGGGGACATATAAGGTGATGAATGGAAAGCAATCATTGTGGGTAAGAAGGTGGCCTAGTTTTCTCTTCAGACTTGAGTCACAGAAGACTGAAAGAGAGCATGGGGACCCCCCTCCCTGAAATAATGCAGATAGAAAAGATTGCTATGGTTTAGAGGAAGTGGTCATTCCCTAAGGAAGGGAACTACAAACTGTATTCCCATGGAGTCTCTGAGTTAAAGAGTATGGCCTAAATTTGATAGTTTTTATGGGATTAAGTTTTTCCTCTGAATTCTTATATTGAAGTCAACACCCAGTACCTCAGAATGTGAGTTTATTTGGAGATAGGGCCTATAAAGGGGTAATTAAGGAAAAACGAGGCCCTAAGGGTGGGACTTTAATCCAATATGAATGGTTCCTTATAGGAAGAGGAAATTGGGACACAGGCAACACCAGACTGAGGGACAACCATGTGAGGACATAGTAAGAAGCTGTTCATCTGTCTGCCAAGGAGAGAGGCCTCAGAAGAAAACCTGCCTACATTTAGATCATAGAATCCTAGTCTCCAGAAATATGAAAAAATATTTTTTTTTTGTTTAGCCACCCAGTCTGCAATGTTTTGTTATAGCAGCTCTTGCAAACTAATACAGTAGTTATTGACAAATTTGCATAGAGAAGGATTATAACATTTAATACTTCTACAAACCATATAAAAAAGTGGCTAAACTATTCTCATGATTATTATCAATGTTTTCTATTTTTTGACTAGTCAAAAATATCTCATTATAAATGTAGGTGCTATTTCCTAATGGTTAGAAAAATTAAATATTTTGCATCATTTTTGGTCATTTTGTATTTCATTTTCTATGAACTCACTGTTTATATTCTTTCTCCGTATTTGTAGGGTTATTTTTCATTTAACATCTTTGGTTTGATTTTATGTTACTTTTGTTTGCTGCATGTCTTTTTTTTTTTTTTTTTTTTTTTTTTTTTTTTTTTTTTTGTGGTACGCGGGCCTCTCACTGTTGTGGCCTCTCCCATTGCGGAGCACAGGCTCCGGACGCGCAGGCTCAGCGGCCATGGCTCACGGGCCCAGCCGCTCCGCGGCATGTGGGATCCTCCCAGACCGGGGCACGAACCCGCTTCCCCTGCATCGGCAGGCGGACTCTCAACCACTGCGCCACCAGGGAAGCCCTGCATGTCTTTTAAATGTATTTGTTTTTATCTTTCCCTGAGTGTTAGTTTGAGCTTCTGAGAAGCAGACAAAAAAAAAAAAAAAAAAAAAAAAAGGAACTTAATATGCAAGAGATTTATTGGGAAACACCATAAGGAAAAATGCAGAACGAGCCCAAGGAGACTGGAAGAGCCAGTTGGACAATGATGTAGGTTCTAACCACTGTGGGATAAAGGAACAGGAAAGAATCAATAGCAGAAGTCTTAGCCTGTGTTTCAGTTCTAAGAAAATTTTGTCAAAGTGCCCATGAGCGAAAGTCACCATCAAAGGAGCTGCACATCTCTCAGGAATGGGTCTGACCTAGTAACTCTGCCACAAGCTGACATTTGTTGGGAGCAGCTCATGAAGATATAGTTATTTCAGAAGCACAGAAGCTGGAGTTCTTCACCAATTAATTATATTCCCTGCAATCAGTAATCTGACAGGTGTACTTCCATGGCTGCTGCAGCCTGTTTTCTCTAAGATACATTCCTAGTGCTTCCCTGCTATGTTCACTAATGCAGAGAACTTCATTTCCCAGACTCCCCTGCAAACTTTCTTTAGACAATTTCGGCCAATAGTAAGTTCTCACTGAAAGGCTGGGAAGTGGGCAAAAGAGAGAACCATAGTATTTCTCCCTCTCTTGCTCTGCTTTGGAGGGTGTCTCCAGCACTGGCGGCTCCTCCTCCAGGGCTCCAGCTTCTGTAGTCCCAGTTCTTATCAGCTCTTGCTTTCAAAGTGGTTCTAGCTCCCTTTACAGAGATCAACTTCTGGAATCTCATAACACTACCTCTTCTATTTGTCTCTCGAACTTCCTGCTGTTGTAATTCCTAAGTTGTCCCACCATCCCTTCTTTGGGTGCTCAGTCCTTCTGTCACCTATAAACTAATTCCATGTATTAAGACACATTTGTTTGGAATGCTTAGAATGGTTTTTATTTTTCACACTTTAAGCAATACAGAATTTTTCCTGTGTAGAAGAATTTTAAAGAAAATTATCTATGGTTTAATTTATATGTCAGACATTTGTTATCACCAGCTATTGCCAGGCCCTGTTAAAGACATTGAAGATAAGATACAAAATAAAACAAAAAAAGCCCATGTTGTGGAGGTTACAGTCCAGTGAATGAAGACAGATAATAAATAATGTATGTACACATACATAAAATATATTATAGTTTAGAAATCAGTGAGAGTAATGGAAAAATAGAATAAGGCAATGGAATGTTTAAGTGTGATGGTATTTGAATGTAGTGAATTGTCAGGATAAACTCCAATGAGAGGATGACATTTAAGTAAAAACTTGAAGGAGGTGAAGAAGTAGTCCATGAGATTATCTGGCAAAACATTCCAAGGAAAGGAAATGGTTCAGGTAAAGGCTTTAAAGAGGAAACATAGTTAACATGTTCAAGAAAGAGCAAACAGACTAGTGTGGCTGGATAGGAATGATTTAGGAGTGAGTAATATGAAGTAAAATCAGAGAGTTAATGGGAAACCAGACCATGTTGCTGGAGATTTATAAGACTTTGAGTTTTACTTTGGAAAAGGAGGGTCTAAGCAGGTAAAGTATGAAGAAAGGACACCAATTCAGAAACTATTGCAGGTGCCAGCTGAGAGATGATAATGGCTTAGAACAAGATGGTAGCTATAAGAGTGATGAAAAGTGACCATGTTATGGATCTATTTTGAAGGAAAAACCAAGTAGATTTCTGCATAGATTTTTTGTATATGTAAGACAAAGAGTAAAGTTAAAAATGACACTAAAGTTTAAGATCTGAACAACTGGAAAAAATGATTTCCATGTATTGAGATGGTGAAGCCTATAGGGATATCAGAAGTCTTATATTTTATACATTAAATCTGAGATGTTTATTAGCTATCTAAGTGGAAATGTGAAGGAGGCATGTACAAGAATGGAATTCAGAGAGAGATTTGAGATGAAGATATATATTTCAAAAAAATAATCATGTCAATGATATCTAAAACCTTGAGACAGGAAGTGATCACAAAGTGTGTGTATGTAGAAAGAGGAATGAAGTCCAAGAACTGAGCCTTAGTGAGATTATACAATGTGTATACATCAGAGAATGGGAATCGTTGTGGCCATCTCAAAATTCTGCCTATCAAAAGACATATTGCCAAATGTGGCCCCAAATGTGAAGATTTAGTTCTGATAAACAACTAGTAGAGAGTGATCACTTAAGAATGAATTCTAGGGTGTCCCTGGTGGCACAGTGGTTGAGAGTCTGCCTGCTGATGCAGGGGACATGGGTTCGTGCCCCAGTCTGGATAGATCCCACATGCTGCGGAGCGGCTGGGCCCGTGAGCCATGGCCACTGAGCCTGCGTGTCTGGAGCCTATGCTCCACAACGGGAGAGGCCACAACAGTGAGAGGCCCACGTACCGCAAAAAGATAAAAGATTTTAAAAAATGAATTCTAAATGCTTAGGAGCAAGACTGAATGCTTAACCATCCATGGCTTGTGGGATTGAGTCATATACTGTAAGCCTTATTATCAGAGTGCTCAAAATAGAGGAGATACAGTACTCAAAATAATAGGGAGATTGAGAAGGATTGACTAGTGGGAAAAAAAAAAAAAAGAAAACCAAGGAACTGTGCTGATCTGAAAGTCAAGCAAAAAAAAGAAAAAAGAAAATTTCAAGGGAAGGGCACAATCAGTTGAGTAAAACTTTGCTTGGGATTAACAATTAGATCTAGCAATATAATGACATAAATAGTAAATATAATAGTGATATATTCACTATTTCTATTACACCAATAAACTCTTGACTGCTGGAGAATACATACAACGTTCTGAATTCAAACATGGCTATTTTCTCCTGTTTCTAGAACTTTTATGTTCTTCCCTCGTGTGAACTAAAACAGATCCTGCTGAGAACTACTCACTATCTATCTACCATAATCATTTAAATGAGTATTTAAACTTTAGTGTGCAATACACACACACACACACACACATACACACAGAGCCTATACCATAAACCTATTAACATAGGATATAGGTTATGAAGGGTATCTGTTTTATAACAATCTTTTCAGATTATTTTTTCTTTGCTTAGTAAATTTTTAGAAATTTGATAAACTGTGCCCCAATATCCAGATATTCATTGTGCCTTGTATACAAAATATGAGGGAAAGGAGAACAGCCAAACTGCAATAACAATTTCCATTTCAAAAGCTGGAATGAATAAAACTGATAGAACAGCAACACATACTGATCATTGGTTGGGATGTTTACATTCTACAGGGAGATATAATGAGATAAGTGATAGAGCCTGTGACATTCATGGGCCTCATTGTGTTGACACAACTGTTTGTTTGGGGAGATGATTTTGTTGGTCAGCAAATCTGGTTGCTCTGGGTTCTGACAACTGATAAAATTATTCCTTACCTAGTCTTTCCAGTGTCAATGAAGAGGGGCAGTAACACTAAGGGGTTTGTAGCAGGTAGCTTCCAGCTTGTATTGCTGTCCTTTGTACTCATAAACTAGCTTAGAAATAGCCTGAATAACAAAATTTCTCTGTTCTCTTGGTTTTTATCAAGCAAAGTCCATGTTTAATAATATTTGTTTTTTTCCCAGTTTTATTGAGATATGATTGGCATATTATATTAATCCAAGTTATAAAACATAATGATTTGATACATGTGTACATTATAAAGTGATTACCACAGTACGTTTAGTTAACATCAGTCACCTCAGATAGTTAATCTTTTTTCTTGTGATGAGAACTATTCAGATCTACTCTCTTAGCAACTTTCAACATTTGGGTTTTTTTTTTTTAATGGGATAAAAAAACACAGTACTTGGAAGCTTCTTTTAGTGATTTGTAATAACTTTAGTCTAGAAATGTGTATGGAAAACAATTAGCTAGAACAGAGTTGATGTTTCAAAATAGCCTTGTAGAGTGGCAAGACAGAGTGGTAGAATGTGCTTTAATTACAGAATGTGGGTTAATGTCTACATTCTACATGGAGAGTTCAACAGAGTTACAGAAAGTATTTGGAGTCTATTGTTTCATGGTTCCACCACTTTTCATAACCATTCCCATGCATATTTCTAGAATTTCACTCATTTTCAGTCAGGAATCAGCCTGTGCCACAAGGACAAATAGAAGCAGAGAATTTAGCCACTTTAGTTCAACAAAGCACATGGTTAATTTCTTGATCATGTCCAATATAGCATAATGGTTAAAGGTGTAGTAGTTGTTGAATAAATCAGAACTGGAATCAAATCAATCTCTAACACTTTGAGCCCATTTCCTAACACTCTACACCTCAGTTTATTCAGATGTATAAAAGAAATGATAAAAGAATCTATCGCTTTTGAATTTTTGTGAAAACTAAATAAGACAGTGTATGTAAATGATTTGGCTCCCACGAATCATGCATATATGCTGTCTTTATTATTATACTTATTATAAATATAATTAATTTGGATCTCAGTAATTTCAGGACATCAATCTGTTTTTCTTTCTCTCTACTTCCAGCCAAAGGAACTCTGGACTTTAATTGGACTCTTTTCTACTATGTAGAAATCTAATCAAAACAATTTGATTGTATTTGGCTTCTATTCAAAACAATTTGATTGTATTTGGCTTCTAAGTCCCCTAAAATGTTATTTTATGAGGGCATATCATCTGGATGCCAATGGAAGTGGAAAATCACTTGGGTAATATATAGATGGAGTCAGTTTCACAAGCCAGGATAGAGGAAACTTCATTCTCTCTACTCCCCATCCAGGCATAGTTCTGGAGTATGTCACTTGCAATCTCAGACTTTGGATCAAATATTGAGTTAGTAATGACTTTTTTGGAAGGAAAACTCAATCTAGCTTAAATGAAAAAGAGGAACTTATTATAATATACAGAGCCTAACCATGGGAAGCAGTTCTGTTAGACTTAGTTCAAGATACGAAAATTAAAAAGAAAAGAAAAATATCAATAGAAGTGAGTACTTATCTCTTAGACTATCCCTTTGGATTCATATGCTTTCTAGTTTCTGTTTCTCCCTCAGTCTGCTTCATTTTCTACTTTCTGTCTAACATTATTTGCTATTTCATATGCTTGGCCTACTCAGGATAAAGGCTAAGCTGCTGTTAAAAAAAAAAAAAAAAAAAAGAGGCCCAAAGTAGAGGAGCTTAGAAAAAAGATATATATATATTTTTCCTCTTAGATATAAAAGTCCCAAAGTGAGCAGCTCAAGTCAGCAGTCATTCAAAGACCCAGATTCTATCAAAACTCTGATTTCTATATACTCTCTGATATTGTCTTCTGAAGTTCAGGCTGTATTATGGGTATCTTTATGTTCTAACACTTAGGGATGCATGGAGACAGAGGTAACTTAATGTCTTAAGACCAAGGCAAACATTTCAATGGTGAGAATTTAATACATGGCAACATCTGGTACAAGAGAGGTTGGAAAATATTGTCTCCACTTAGGCAGACATGTGAAGGCCAGTATTTTCTACCGCAGTACTTGAGACCTCGAAGTCAGTTTCAGCACCAGAATTTATTTGTTCTAATTTCAAGAAACTAGGAAAACTGACTAATGTCTTTGAATCCCATTTCTAAGTTTTTAGGAGAGAGGTTCTGAATGGGTCAATCTTGATCCAAAAAGTTATGGACAGAGATAAGTAATATAAAATAAACATGGTTATTGATCTCCATATCTAGTCAGAGAGTGGATCATTGGAAGGAGTTATAGGTTGAACAGATAATCCAATGGTCATTTACTACCTATGTATTAGAATTTTAAACTTGTGAAGCTAACAAAATGTTGACATCAAACCAGGGTAATACACTCACAAACAGAAAATAACAGACCAAACAAATATAATTGATGAAAATATTTTTATCTAGAATACTACTCATCTGAATTCTAAAAGACACATAAACAGTAAAACACCATATTTAAGTACAGTTCACTTTATAAACTTGAAGGTTTTTTACAGAAGGACTCTTTTGACTTAATCTGTTCTATCAATATGTCAAAGTAGAGAAACTATTGTTATTATTTTTAGTTGATGAAAACGCATTTGAATTAATTCAACACACATTTTTCTATTTAAAAACACAGTACTATAAATAGATGGATTTACCATTAAAAAAATCCATATCTCAAAACTTTATAGTCTTTAAATAGATCTGGTGCTAGACTGTCTTTTTCTAACTCATAAAGCCCATAGAATGCTAATGCAGCATGATCCATGAGTTAGCCATGGAATCACAGTCCTTGATTCAATCTGTCAGGACATGGATGTCAGAGTCTCTGGCCTCCTCCTAAACTGTGTGTGTGTGTGTGTGTGTGTGTGTGTGTGTGTGTGTGTGTGTAAGAAAGAGAGACAGAGAGAAGGAGACAAAGGATACTTTTCTGGGTGTATATGAAAACTTCTAGAATTATATTTAACAAGAAAAATGGAAACTTTCTTTTACAAAGATACTAAGTATCACTGATATTCCAACTAATTTTATTTACTATTCAAAAACAAAAACAAGAAAAGCTAGGTATTTTGTAAAGTTTTAGGTACTTCAGATATGTTATTGAACACAAAATATAGAAGGAACTACTTAGATTATCCTCAACTGAGAATTCTCTCCCTTTTTGATCTTTCACAATATCAACTAATTCTATAATCGAATGGCAAGTTCCAACATTTAGAAATACTGTTTGCTGTGAGATAGACCTCCAAACATAAAGTATAGCACCCAGCTATTCACACATATTATTTGTTCTTATTTGAAAAGGAGTTATTGATTCTTATGTCTATTAGTAAATCAGTTTTATAGTCATGCAACCAAGGTTCAGGGAGAGTTTCTAATTCAGACTTGCAGATACTTTAGACATAAAATATGTTTAAATCTCAGCAAGCAGCACTGGTCTCAAAACTTGCATTGATATCTACTCTCTCTCAATAATAAAGTTTTCCCTTCTATACAACATAGCCTATGTTTGTGAACCCCGTAATAGTACATTAAGATAATAAACATGCATCGAACATATCTGCTTTACTCCAAATATATTTTCTGTTTCCTATATATATTATTCAAACTTTGCTGTGCTGAGCATTAATTTAGTACCTTAGAAAGTGTTTATTTGTGTATTTCTAAAATGCTTAGCTAAGGGGAGCCTTGCTAAGGAATGCCATCATCAGTTGCTTCTAGGCCTTGTAAATAACTGCTTATGCAAGCCTACAGACAGACCATCTGTATATAGTCCTGATGCAACGGTGTATATGGAAGTCTTCATCATCATTATGTAACCACTGAGCAATGTAGCTGGATAACACTGATGGCATAATAAGTTGTGTTTAAGATCCAGGTATTAGATCCAGCATTCTGGCTTGAAAAAGGCAAATTTTGCAACAAGCAATGGAGTTTCAGGATGACATAGTTGGAGTATAAGAAGATGTTTTTTAAACCCCCAATCTCTGCTCCCCACATCCTGGCAAGATCTTACCCTGGGAAGCAGAATTTCATCACCACCAATGCCAATGCATTTCCATCTAGAAAACTGGAAAAACATAAAACTCCCTACATGCTGAACACACTGCCACTGCCAGCTTGACACCCCCTGGTCATTAGAGAAGGATTCATTTAACATATTTTAGTTAACTAATTTCTTTGAAATTTATATGTGGTTTTTGCCAAACATCAAACCCAGTCCTTGGTAGTACAACTTGACTGACACACTCTGAGACAAATAGTAGAAACTCAATGAAGGGTTATTAACCAAGTTAAGGGATAAGTAATTACCACGTCCTTGAAAAGATCTCTATGTTCTCACTACTGGATTCAGTAGCTTTATAAACATCTTTCTCTCCAATAGTTCCTACCATAATTCAGCACACTGCTTCCAGGTTATTCCTTCTTAAATAGGACATTTCCTAAAGCACCATCTAGTTTACAGCCTTTGTGACTTTCGAGGGAAAAACTGTTTGTTAAATTTTAGATTTGTTAATGTTCAGAATATGTTATCAGAGGTTTTATGAACTAGGTATAAGAATTATCAGTAAAAATTAATTTAAGGGAAACGTTGGTTTGTGACTATTGTAAACATTACTCACTGTTCAGTGATTCATCTTGATTGCATCTAAGGTAAATGAGAAAGCAGTCTAAGGGCAGAACTATTCAGGGTCAACACAATATTATAAATTTTTGGTATCTTTTTCTCTATTACTGATTACAAAGTAGTGAATTTAAGTGAGCTCCAATGGAAAAACAAATTCATTGAGTTTGGGAAAACTGTAGGAGGAATAGATCTTTGAGCCTGGGAAACAAGTGTTCCATGTTAAGATCTGTCAATCTTAAGCTATCAAATTGGAAACTGAATATGTGAAGCTGGAGGTCAGGGAAGAGGAAATCTAAGTATTTATATTTTGGTGTCATCAATGAATAATTGGAATTTAATGCCCTTGGGACTAAGGTGGTTTCCCTAGGAAGAAATTGCAAATAGGCAGGAGAAAAGGACCTATTGTATAGCACAGGGAACCCTACTCAGTATTCTGTAATAACCTATATGGGAAAAGAATCTGAAAAAGAATGGATATATATATATATATATATATATTTATATATATATAAATATATATATTAATATATACCTATATATAGATACAGATATATATCTGATTCACTTTGCTGTACACCTGAAACTAACACAACATTGTAAATCAACTATACTCCAATAAAAATTTTTTAAAAGGAGTTGATCAAAAGTGTCAAATGCCCAATATAAAATAAAAAGCTTTTTAAAAAGTGTCAAATGCTTCATAGAGAGATTGCTATCTGAAGATCACTTAATTTGAGAGGATGGAAGTGGTTGATGACCTTAACATTTGTAGCTTTAATTAATTATTGGGATAAGAAGTAGGTTAAAGAGAAAATGAGATATGAAGAATAGACTCAATGAGCTCAGACAAATCTTTCCAAAACTTTTGTAATAAATAAATAGAAAAAAAGGAAATGGGGAAGGGAAAACTGAAGAGGAATCTGAGGGTAATAATATGTTTTGTTGTTGTTATTTTGAGTTCTGATTAGTTGTTTGTTTTAAAATGGGAACTATTACAGCTTGTATGGATGTTGATAAGAATAATCCAGTAGAAAGGGAATATTGATGATGCAGGGAAAGGGAACATTTCAGGAAAAATTCCTTTAGTGGCAACGGTTTATGGTATCCAATGCATATTTGAGAGAGGCAGCTGTCTGAGATAGGGACAGAAACATTCATTGAAGGAAGAAGGCAAATATTCATGTGCAGGCAGGCTTCTAAGAAGATGAGACAGTTTCTTTTCACTCTACTTTTCAAAATGAAGTAAAAAGCAAGACCATCAGCTGAGAGTGAGGAGAAAGTGAGTTGTAAAGTTGTATAGGAAAGAGGTATTGAATTGCTATTTAGGATAAATATTCTTGGGATATATAGTAGGATTGTTGGATGATGTGGGAACACATTTGAAATGTGTGGTCCTAAATTTAAATTGTGATCAGTCAACATATTGTCCACCCAACTTGTTCAGCTGCTCCTGAAAAGACATGCAATGATTGAATACTTGGGATTTATTAGAGTTGTTTTCCCAGGCAAATAGTATGGAGGGATATAGGATTTAATGACATTTATAAGATACCTGTTACAGTGATGCATCAAGGCATCTAAGCTGAGCCAGGAAAAAATATAGAACATGACATGTTAGGAAAAAGGATGGAGACTTAAAGGTGGTAGGTTAGAGATCAGGAATTCTCAGTGAGGTTGAAGAAAGGCTGGAATGGAATATTGAGCTGAAAGGATAATAGAAGGTGCTGAGGTAATCAGTGGGTATAAATCAAGATTTTGAATGAGGTGCTATTACTGGTGATGACAAAGTCAAGGTTATGTTTGAAGAATGGTGAATGAAAATGAAACCAAGGAGATCAAGGGTCCAAGACACTCAGTAGTTAGTTGGCTCTTCCTCATGGGTTTTGACATTAGGCAATATTCACAACAGTGCAGGAATGGAAATATGGGCTGACAGATAACTTAGACTGTTGGCTTCTAATAGTTACATAAGAAAAAGAGGGATAAGGACATGACAGACTTAGAGGATATTGAAACTCTACTAAATCAATGTTATACAATTAGTGCAATGTTAATAGATTAAAGGAGAAAAATATCTCAACAGATGTTGAAATGCCATTTGATAGGATTCAAAAATATAAATATAAGTGTATATATTCATTTATAAATGCTGTCACTGTTATTATTTAACTTTGTCTTAAATATACTAACTGAGGCAATTTCAAAAAAGACATAGAAATGAGGTATAAACATTGGAAATTTGGAGACAAACTGTATACATTCATATTTTGTCATTTATTAGTAAATTTGGAGGAAAAGTTAGGTGAATTCCATGACCTCTTCTAGGATTAATGTTCTCCAATGCCTCAGTATTTCTTCTCTAGGATCTCCAAGAAGGACAATTTAAGGGTCCCTGAAAAAACTGCATGCTTTTTTGCTTTTCCCTCTTTGCATCACAAAGGTAATATCCATTGACTGGAAGAATCAAATAAAAACACTGATGATTATATAGCATCTCTGTGTGTACCTACATGTACCCTCTTCACAAATAATTTATTTTGCTCTTTTACATTGGATACTGTGTTCCCTGCACACACCAAAATTGTTTTCTAAATAGTAGGAGGGCACTTGTTTGACAGGAATATTTTAAACAAAATTATAATAAAAGCTTAAGCTTGGCTTTCAAGTTTTCTCTAACAATTACATATGCATTTATTTAAGCAATCATGGTATGAAATAGTAGTTGATGAGAAATGAGAATAACTAGGGAATTAAATGACCGAACTGGTTTGAAAGGTGTTTGAGTTTCACTCCATCTAGAAAGTGTATTCTCTCACTTACTTTTTGTTCTTATTCTTGTCCTAATTCTCCACTCTTTCTTTTTTCCTCTATTTTCTAATATTTATCATTGTAAAAAAAAATTAGTCAAAATAACAGAACCACTGATAAACCCAACAAAATTTGATAAATATAACCACCTTACACTAAGAAATTTCCAGATATTCTTGAATCTGTGGAAAACCTGAAAGGACTAATATAACAAAATTTCATTTCTTGATCTATGCCTCAAGGACAGAATGGATATTACTCAACAGGCTGAAGGAGAAACGAATGGATGCTCTCATAAACAAAATGCTGGAAGCCAGCTACATCGTCTCCAGCTTTATTTCCTAAATTCTTATTTTACTGTTCTAGACCGAGCACATCAAATGATATATCACCTTTCTGTAATGTCAGAGAGGATAGTGATTACAACCAGGGAACATGTTAATCAGTAGAATTGATATGTTTGTCTCTATATTCCCATTTTTTCCTCTCTGCTTTTCTTTTCCCTCCCTTTTTCCTTTATTTTTCAAGTTGCCCATCACTGAATTTATTGTGACCTGGATTTCTGCCCTCCCTCCATTCCATTCAGAAGCAAACACTACATAGAGAGGAAATCAGGAAAGCCAAACACATTCATATATATATATATATATATATATATATATATATATATATATATATATATATATATATATGTTTAATTTATAATATGAGAAGGAGTTATCATGTGTACTGAACTTTTAAAAAATATACTATATTAGTAAATTTTGTTATTAAGCACTGTACACGATACATAAATAAAAGAGTTTACCTTTATCTTCATGGAGTGTGCTGTCTGTTGTAATAAGACATTTACTCAAAGAAAAATTAAAGGAAACATGATAAATATTTTCTCTAAAAAGAAATAAACATAGCACTATAGATTTTAGAGGAGAGATACAGCTCAACTATGTGGAGACTCAGAATAAAAATCAGAAAAAAGATATGGAAAATAGAATTTGGTTAAAATTTTGAGGAAATGAATTAAAGTTATCAAGTGGCAGTAAAACACAAAAGTAAGAAATAAATAAATACATCTGGAATGCAGCTAGCAACCAAGTTTCACTGAAGATTATGGGAGTGGTCACTAAGGCTAGGAAGGTACTGGGTATAAAGAGTCTAGAGTTTTAGGAGGGAAACTGGTATGGAATTTATTCATTGTCATTGTAAGCCATATGGGCTACATGGTTTGCGGGGCTCATTGCAAAATAAAAATTCACAGGCCCTTGTTAAAGTATTATTAAAACAGCTATAGCAGATCATAAAACCAAGTGTGCAGTCCTTCTAAGCATGGGACCCTATGGGACTGCATAAATCATATGCATATGAACTAGCCCTGCTGGTTAGTCCCTGTTTTTGAGTTTTGGAGTAAATGAGAGGAAGTTTTGCTAAGGGAAATAGATCTAGAGGTAGTATCCAAGATAAACAGGAGGGTAAGAGAATAGGAAAGGGTTAATAATCAAAAGACACTTGAATCATAGAGAAGAGCTTGTAAAAGCCTAATTATTGGGAACAAAGTAATAAAAAGTTTATGATATTTATTATGAAGTAAAAAAAGTCATCCACAATAGTTAAGAAATAACGACTAGAATTAAAGACAAAAAATAGAATTGAACCAAAGATGAGTCCACATTTTCATCCTGGATGACAAGGAGAGAAAGCAAAAAATAACAAAACAAAAGAAAAATCAGAAAGAGAAGGTGATTTGAGGGGAGCATTGGAATGATGCTGATTTTAATTGAGGGCTGCCAAAATAAAATTGGATAGAAAAATATATGAGGTAGCTGGGGAAATGCTATCAGACACCAGTAAAAAACCTTATTAGGAAAAGGGGTAAAAATTTTAAAGTTATATAATTTAAGGAGATAATGGTTGTCTTCTTTTAGGTTAAACTGTTCAAACAATTAATCCTTACAATCAATGGAGTAAATTATTCTCAGATGATATACTGATTTTCTCATCCTAGGCTTGCATACATTGTAGTCTATGTGAAGGTCAGAATTAAAGGTGAAGATGAATGGGATAAATAATGAAAAGATATTTGAGTAAGACAATAATTTAGCCTCTAACCTTGAAGATATCAACACTTAACACTCAAAGAGAGAAAAAGAATACAATGAAGAATATTTTAAAACAACAAACAGAAAAGTAAAGAGTCACTGATGTTATAGATGGAAAGACTTTCAAAATGCAGATATGTGGAGACAAACCATTTCTAATGGCATGAAAATGTAGACTGGGATAAAATGAGAGAAAACAGATGAGTTGAAGAATTGAAGGTTTAAAATACCAGTGGTAACCAAAGACCAGTTGTTGTAAAAAAAAAAAGAGAAAAAAAGGCGGGGGGCGGGGGAGAGAGAGAGAGAGAATGGAAGATACTCTGGTAAAAAGTAAGAATTTCAGATTTCATGACCATAAAGATGAGACAAAGTTAAGGGGGTTTGTAAGTTTAAAAGAGGCCAAAAATAACCTTTTATAATATGTTTAATTCCTTTTCATTCTTTGAAAATTCTAGTTAGGGTTAAAACATTATTGGCATATTTTAATTTTTTTCATATAATTTAGTTTCAGCTCTTAAAACTTCAGCTTTCTGTTCCCTTATTTGAAGACCTATACATAAGAGTTGTGTTCTGACTTTTTTGCTCTGAATATATTTAAGTAAATTATATTTAGAAAGCATTTTCTGCAGTCTGAGAGCTAATGATGCAGCCTTTCACTTCCACTGTCTCATTTAAATTTTAATCCCACAAAAAAACAGAAAGCCTTGGGTTACTGGGAAGGTAGAGGAACTAAAATAAATCTCTATCTTTTGACTGTTATACTTGCATTATAATAAATCACAGTTCAGAATTTACTGTGTATTCAGACTATACAGACAAGGAGCCAGAATTATCTTGACCATTTTTTGGAGTTTATAAAATATATACACACCCTTAATTCTGACTTGGACAGATAGATATTTTGTATTCTTCCACCTGCGCTGTTGAGAAAATGGTTTTTGATAACAGTACTTCAGTGTGACCAAGGTCATATACGGCTGCTGCAAATACAAAGTATAATTGCTGATACTCTAAAGGCATTTAAGAAATATCTTTCTACTTTGCTGTTTGAGATGTCAGGGATAGCATATGTGAACACTGTGAAAAACACAAGGTTTTCCCTTGGTTCTGTCTATAATTCTTGTCTTCCCCTGCTTTGCCCACTCCTCCTACAGTTCTCCCACTGAATGTGATAATACTCATTAAAAAGTACAATAAGTAATTATTTACTTTTCTGGGTCTCACTTTAGGCACTGAACTCTCTGAAAGGAAGGTCTCTGACCTAATGATATTGGTATCAATATTTCATACTATGGTGCCTGAAATATGATAGGCACTCAACATAGCACTTTTTAAGCTAATGTTGTCTTTACACATGATCTAAATTTTGTGAAATAATGAGATACACTTTCCAATTTCTCCCAGATCTAGAACAAGATTCCCCAAATAACAGGTTATAAGTTGTTCCTGTCATAGATGGTGACCCTCAAAGCTTCACAAATATGAGAACCCTTAAGTTAAAAGTCTGGAACATCCTGAAGTCCTATGAAATCAGGTAAAATAGAATAATGAGAATTATGGAAGAAGTGGACTTAGGGGTTTCCTCTCCATCCAGGGTTCATCTCAGTAATATCTTTCTCCATATGAGAACATTTTAAAAATTGAATCATACAGTATATAACTTTTTGAGAATTTTTTTTCACTAAACATAATGCCCTTGAGATCTGTCCAGGTTTTTGCATGCATCAATACTTTTATTTATTCAGTACTTTTATTGCTCAGTGGTATTCCATTGCATGATATTCCATTGTTCCAGAACTAGTTTAACAATTCACCTATTCAATGGCATTTGAGTTGTTTCCAGTTTTAGGTTACTATGAATAATTGTGTACGAGTTTTTATGTGAACATAAGCTTTTATTTCTCTGGGATAAATGTCATAGGGTGTGATAGATGACTTATTTTGAAAATGTGTATTTAGTTTTTTTTTTAATTGGGATTAAGTCCTTTTTTTTTTTTTTTTTTTTTTGGTACACAGGCCTCTCACTGTTGTGGCCTCTCCCGTTGCAGAGCACAGGCTCTGGACACGCAGGTTCAGTAGCAATGGCTCACGGGCCTAGCCGCTCCACGGCATGTGGGATCTTCCTGGACCGGGGCATGAACCCATGTCCCCTGCATCGGCAGGTGGACTCTCAACCACTGCACCACCAGGGAAGCCCCTGCATATTTAGTTTTAAAAGAAACTACCAAACTGAGAGGCAGACAGCAGAAGCAAGAAGAAATACAATCCTGCAGCCTGTGGAACAAAAACCACATTCACAGAAAGATAGAAACATGAAAAGGCAGAAGGCTATGTAGCAGATGAAGGAACAAGATAAAACCCCACAAAAATAACTAAATGAAGTGGAGGTAGGCCACCTTCCAGAAAAAGAATTCAAAATAATGATAGTGAAGATGATCCAGGACCTCAGGAAAAGAATGGAGGCAAAGATCGAGAAGATGCAAGAAATGTTTAACAAAGACTTAGAAGAATTAAAGAAAAAACACCTAGAAGAATTAAAGAATAAACAAACAGAGATGAACAATATAATAACTGAAATGAAAAATATACAAGAAGGAAACAATAGCAGAATAACTGAGGCAGAAGAATGGATAAGTGACCTGGAAGACAGAATGGGGGAATTCAATGCCGCAAAACAGAATAAAGAAAAAATAATGAAAAGAAATGAAGACAGCCTAAGAGACCTCTGGGACAACATTAAACATTCACATTATAGGGGTCCCAGAAGGAGAAGAGAGAGAGAAAGTACCTGAGAAAATATTTGAAGGGCTTATAGTCAAAAATTTCCCTAATATGGGAAAGGAAGTAGCCACCCAAGTCCAGGAGGTTCAGAGAGTCCTGGCAGGATAAACCCAAAGAGAAACATGCCAAGACACATAGTAATCAAACTGACAAAAATTAACAACAAAGAAAAATTATTGAAAGAAACTAGGGAAAAATGACAAAAAAAAAATACAAGGGAACTCCCATAAGGTTAACAGCTGATTTCTCAGCAGAAACTCTACAAGCCAGAAGAGAATGGCATGATATATTTAAAGTGATGAAAGGGAAGAACCTACAACCAGGATTACTTGACGCCACAAGGATCTCATTCAGATTCAATGGAGAAATCAAAAGCTTTACAGACAAGAAAAAGCTGAGAGAATTCAGCACCACCAAATCAGCTCTACAACAAATGAAAAAGGAACTTCTCTAAGTGGGAAACACAAGAGAAGAAAAGGACCTACAAAACAAACCCATAACAATTAAGAAAATGGTAATAGGAGCATACATTTCGCTAATTACCTTAAATGTGAACGGATTAAATGCTCTAACCAAAAAACACAGACTCACTGAAATCATACAAAAACATACCAATATATGTGCTGTTAACAAGAGATCCACTTCAGACATAGGGACACATATAGACTGAAACTGAGGGGATGGAAAAAGATATTCCATGCAAATGGAAATCAAAAGAAAGCTAGAGTAGCAATACTCATATCAGATAAAATAGACTTTAAAATAAAGAATGTTACAAGAGACAAGGAAGGACACTACATAATGATCAAGGGATCAATCCAAGAAGAAGATATAACAATTATAAATATACATGCACACAACATAGGAGCACCTCAATATATAAGGCAAATGCTAACACCTATAAAAGAGGAAAACGACAGTAACACAATAATACTGGGGGACATTAACACCTCACTTACACCAATAGAGAGGTCAACCAAACAGAAAATTAATAAGGAAACACAAGCTTTAAATGACACAACAGACAAGGTAGATTTAATTGATATTTATAGGATGTTCCATCCAAAAAGAGCAGATTACAATTTCTTCTCAAGTGCACATGGAACATTCTCCAGGATAGATCACATCTTGGGTCACAAATCAAGCTTCAGTAAATTTTAGAAAATTGAACTCATATTAAGCATCTTTTGAGACCACAATGCTATGAGAGTAGAAATCAATTACAGGGAAAAAAACGTAAAAAACACAAACACATGTAGGCTAAACAATATGTCACTAAATAACCAAGAGATCATTGAAGAAATCAAAGAACAAATCAAAAAATACCTAGTGATGGGCTTCCCTGGTGGCGCAGTGGTTGAGAGTCCGCCTGCCGAAGCAGGGGATGTGGGTTCGTGCCCCAGTCTGGGAGGATCCCACATGCCGCAGAGCGGCTGGGGCCGTGAACCATAGCCATTGGGCCTGAACGTCCAGAGCCTGTGCTTCACAATGGGAGAGGCCACAACAGTGAGAGGCCCACTTACCACAAAGAAAAAAAAAAAACCTAGAGACAAATGACAATGAAAACATGATGATCCCAAACCTATGGGATGCAGCAAAAGCAGTTCTAAGAGGGAAGTTTATAGCTATAAAAACCTACCTGAAGAAACAAGAAAAATCTCAAGTAAACAATCTAACCTTACAACTAAAGGAACTAGAGAAAGAAGAACAAACCAAGCCGAAAGTTAGCAGAAGGAAAGAAATCATAAAGATCAGAGCAGAAATAAATGAAATAGAAACAAAGAAAACAATACCAAAGATCAATAAAACTAAAAGCTGGTTCTTTGAGAAGATAAACAAAATTAATAAACCATTAGACAGACTCATCAAGAAAAAGAGGGAGAGGACTCAAATCAATAAAATTAGAAATGAAAAAGAAGTTACAGCAGACACCGCAGAAATACAAAGCATCCTATGAGACTACTACAAGCAACTCTGTGCCAATAAAATGGACAACCTGGAAGAAATGGACAAATTCTTAGAAATGTATAACCTTCCAAGACTGAACCAGGGAGAAATAGAAAATATGAACAGACCAGTCAAAAGCAATGAAATTGAAACTGTGATTAAAAATCTTCCAACAAACAAAAGTCCAGGACCAGATGGCTTCACAGGTGAATTCTATCAAACATTTAGAGAAGAGCTAACACCCATCCTTCTCAAACTCTTCCAAAATATTTCAGAAGAAGGAACACTCTAAACTCATTCTATGAGGTCACCATCACCCTAATAACAAAACCAGACAAAGATACTACAAAAAAAGATAATTACAGATAAATATCACCTATGAGTATAGATACAAATATCCTCAACAAAATACTAGCAAACAGAATCCAACAACACATTAAAAGGATCATACAGCATGATCAAGTGGAATTTATCCCAGGGATACAAGGATTCTCCAATAGACACATCAGTCAATGTGAGACACCATATTAACAAACTGAAGAATGAAAACAATTTGATCATCTCAATAGATGCAGAAAAAGCTTTTGACAAATTTCAACACCGATTTATGAAAAAAACTCTCCAGAAAGTGGGCATAGAGGGAATCCACCTCAACATAATAAAGGCCATATATGACAAACCCACAGGAAATATCATTCTCAATGGTGATAACCTGAAACCATTTCCTCTAAGATCAAGAGCAAGGCAAGGATGTCCACTCTCACCACTTTTATTCAACATCGTTTTGGAAGTCCTAGCCATGGCAATCAGAGAAGAAAAAGAAATAAAAGTAATACAAATTGGAAAAGAAGAAGTAAAACTGTCACTGTTTGCAGCTGATAATGATAGTATACATAGAGAATCCTAAAGATACCACCAGAAAACTACTAGAGCTAATCAATGAATTTGGTAAAGTCGTAGGATACAAAATTAATGCACAGAAATCTCTTGCATTCTTATACACTAATGTTTAAAAATCTGAAAGAGAAATGAAAGAAACGTTCCCATTTACCAATGCAACAAAAAGGATAAAATACCTAGGCATAAAGCTACCTAGGGAGACAAAAGACCTGTATGCAGAAAACTATAAGACACTGATGAAAGAAATTAAAGATGATAGACACAGATGGAGAGATATACCATGTTCTTGGCTTGGGAGAATAAATATTATGAAAATGACTATACTACCCAAAGCAATCTACAGATTCAATGCAATCCTTATCAAATTTCCAAAGGCATTTTTTACAGAAGTAGAACAAAAAAATTGCACAATTTGTATTGAAGCACAAAAGACCCCAAATAGCCAAAACAGTCTTGAGGCAAAAAAAAACGGAGCTGGAGGAATCAGACTCCCTGAGTTCAGACTATACTACAAAGCTACAGTAATCAAGACAATATGGTACTGGCACAAAAACAGAAATACAGATCAATGGAACAGGATAGAACGCCCAGAGATAAACCCATGCATCTATGGTCAACTAATCTATGACAAAGGAGGCAAGGATATACAGTGGAGAAAAGACAGTATCTTCAATAAGTGGTGCTGGGAAAACTGGACAGCTACATGTAAAAGAATGAAATTAGAACACTCCCTAACATCATACACAAAAATAAACTCAAAATGGATTAGAGACCTAAACATAAGACTGGACACATAAAACTTAGAGGAAAACATAGGAAAAACACTCTTTGACATAAATCACAGCAAGATCTTTTTTGAACCACCTCCTTGAGTAATGGAAATAAAACCAAAAATAAACAAATGTAACCTAATGAAACTTAAAAGCTTTTGCAAAGCAAAGGAAACTACAAACAAGACGAAAAGATAGCCCTCAAAATGAGGGAAAATATTTGCAATGGAATCAATGGAAAATGAACTAATCTCCAAAATATATAAACAGCTCATGCAACTCAATATTAAAAAAAAAAAACAACCCAATCAAAAAATGGGCAAAATACCTAAATAGACAGTTCTCCATAGAAGACAAACAGATGGCCAAGAAGCACATGAAAACATGCTCAATGTCACTAATTGTTAGAGAAATGCAAATCAAAACTACAATGAGGTATCACCTCACACCAGTTAGAATGGGCATCATCAAAAAATCTACAAACAACAAATGCTGGAGAGCGTGTGAAGAAAAGGGAACCCTCTTGCACTGTTGGTGGGAATGTAAATTGATACAGCCATTATGTAGAACAGCATGGAGGTTCCTTAAAATACTAAAAATAGAATTACCATATGACCCATCAATCCCACTACTGGGCATATACCCAGAGAAAACCATAATTCAAAAAGACTGCAATCACCTCAATGTTCATTGAAGCACTATTTACAGTAGCCCGGTCATGGAAGCAACCTAAATGCCCATCGACAGATGAATGGATAAAGAAGATGTGGTATGCTTATACAATGGAATATTACTCAACCATAAAAAGGAACGAAAGTGGGTCATTTTTAGAGACGTGGATGGATCTAGAGACTGTCATACAGAGTGAAGTAAATCAGAAAGAGAAAAACAAATATTGTATATTAACGCATATATGTGGAACCTAGAAAAATGGTCTAGATGAACCAGTTTGCAGGGCAGAAATAGAGACACAGATTTACAGAACAAACATATGCATACCAAGGGGGGATAGTAGCCGGGGGTGGGGTGGGGGAGTGGTAGTGTTCTGAACTAGGAGATTGGGATTGACATATATACACTAATATGTATGAAATGGATAACTAATAAGAACCTGCTGTATAAAAAAATGTTAAAATAAAATTCAAAATTCCAAAAAAAAAGAAAGAAAAAGCAACCATCAAACTGTTTTCCAGAATGTCTGTACCATTTTGCATTCCTACCAGAAATGTATGAAAGACCATTTCTCCCCAGCCTCATCAGCATTTGGTATTATCACTCTTGGGTTTTTTTGCCATTCTAATAGATGTTTAGTGATAAAGCGTTGCAGTTTTAATTTGCATTTCTTTAATAGCTAATGATGTAGACCATCTCTTTATGTATTTGCTATCCATATCCCTTCCATAGTGAAATATCTTTTCATGTATTTTGCCCAATTTATAATTAGATTTATATTTTTTACTTTTGAGATTTGAGAGTTCTTTTTATAGTCTATATATGAGACCTTTGTTGGATGCGGTTTGCAAATATTTTATCTTAGTATATACTTCTTTTCGTCCCCTTGATAAGGTCCTTTACAGCATAAACTTTTTTTTTAAATTTTCATGAAGCTCAATTTATCTTTTTTTAAAAAGAAATCACAATTTTGATACCATTTCTCAGAACTCTTCACCTAGCCCTAGCTCCAAAAATATTGTTCTTATGTTTTCTGCTGATCCTTAATATTTTAAACAATTACCTATCCCAACAAATGTTACTCTAAAATGCCCCAATACTACTGCAGCAAATAAGTGGTGTACTCAGATTTATAAATTGAAATGTATGAAAAATTTATTGAAAGATGGTATCACTTAACATGAAAATAACATTATCTCATTGGCATTCTATTTCATAATTAAGGTGTTGGAAGAAAATTGGCAAAAACGTATGTTCACAGAAAGGATATCACTAAGTAGAGTATAACCAAAAACTTGAATAAAATTTGCTGTACCTACTTATATGTAACATTTTAATTAACTAATTAGTTAATTGTCCCCACCCATTTGCAAGACACATATACACATTGATAATCCCATAATAATCCATTAATTAAATTATCCCTTTAAAAGTGTCACATTTTTTAAAGTGAGGGTAGAATAGTATTGTAAGAAAAAAGTAGGTTAGGCATAATTGCTGCTATTAAGCACAAAAGTTAATTCTGCATTTCCTGGAGTGGAAAGCATAAATGAAAGCATAACTAGTTACAAAATTCTCATTATTTATTAGTAAGAAGTATACTAGCTGGTTAGGAGAAATTGTTCATTTTCTGTAAAAAAAAATCTCAAACTGTCTAATTACATAGATTTTTCTATCACTGCCATCAAGTGAGAAAGGAACATTGTTTTAAAATGTAGTTTTACCAATAAACAGAAAAGATCTTCATATAGACATACTGACCTTTTGTAAAACTAGTTCTCAAAAGAGCTAAATAACATTTTTTAGTTACATAAATTTGTGGTGTTTCAATTTCATATACCAAAACTAATGGGGTCCAAAGGAAAGAATATTCCTTTGTTAATTCCTCTTAAATATTCCAATTACCTCAATCTGAGCTAAGAGATTTCTGAGAGAAGCTGGAGATCAGATTATTAAAAATCAAGGTCACAAGAAAGGAGTAGAAGGAGCTGACATTCACTGAGTACCTATTGCCTGATGTGATGGTTTATGTTCACAAGAAAATGGTTAGGAGAATAAATTTTTAAAAAAATTGTTCTAGTTAATTAACTAGATTCATGTTCAATTGTTCAATGTTTCTCAAGAAATTCAAGCAACTTTGGAATTTCTTTTAATGTACTATTTGTTGTGTAAGTGTGTTATTTTGAGTGTAATATTGTGCTTAGATTAGGTTTTTATTCTGATTATATTTTAGAGTCATTTTAACATGTGTTGACCAACAGTGCAGTTGGATCTGTTATTAAAATTATTACTGTAAGCCAGAATTTTGTTTTTATTAAAACTACTCAGACTTTATACATAAGATATAATGTGGCTTTAAATCTAAACAAACATGAGAGAGTCCAGCAATACCATGGGGATATCATTGTGATAGTAACAATAATTTTAGAACAGAATGTTTTCTTTAAGACTTGACTCAGACACCAGACTGACACATACTGTGAGTTTATTAAATTGGAGAAATCTAAATATCTTCTGAAGCTATGAATTGAAAATTAGATTTTACCCCAACTTCTGAGGACAGTGAATTTTCATACACTATTAGGGCTTTTTTTTGTTTTTGTTGTTTTAATAGGTGAAGCTAATGTGATGCCTGCCTAGATTAATTTATAAATTCCACCTGGCTACATTGGCTGCAGATAGTAAGATACCCTGGAGAAATGGGAGTTGGTATTTTAGTTTTAATCATTCATCCTTTGGAACAAAGATACAAGCCAATTTATTCCTACTCTAATGGTATTGTACTAGGGACTGGAGAAAAAGAGTTCTGAGTTGTATTTGAGAGCAAGCCATCAACAAGACATAGCAGTGAATATCTACGGAGGTGAAGTCCTGCCATTGCCTAAGAAGGAGTCTCCAAGGTCAAGAAGTCAGAATTATTTCAGGCCACAGGCCATAAACCCTTCTATTTATTTGAAAGTCTCTCTTCTTTCAAACCATTGTGTGACAGAAAATCAGTGTGGTTAGGATTCAAATTCAAATATATAATGTATAACCCAGAAGAGAATAAGTCTGACTTTACATTCAGAGTGGAAGAATTACTATAAGAAACCATGTCCAGGGAGGGTGGCTACTGGCAAAGCGTGTAGTTTCAGAAGCATCTGAGTCAATTTATATAATAATAATTTTAAATCAGTATTTAGTAAATAACCCTGAATTTTTTGCAGCCCTAAGCAACTCTCTATCCACAATGCACCCACACTCATGTTGGTGAGGCTACTCAGGGCTGAGGAAGAAAAAGTTTCAGGTATGGCTACTCTACAGAAATTTCACCAAATACACTATTGGAACTTAAGTCTACTTGAAGAGCCATAAATGATGGCAGTAGTGTGCAGCCTTTTAAAGTTAATATCTTAGAGGTTTGCACTAAATCAGTTTGGCAATTCTGAAGAGGGAATTCCCAGATATAATCTAGAACTTGTTTTTGACACCATACTCCTTAATTTGCTTCTATTGAGGCAAAGAAAGGCATAAGTGGAATCATTATGACTTATTGGACCTCTGATTCATGGACATTTGCCTTCTCCAGCAGGGACTGGAAATTCCATAATTATTCTTTGAGAATGCCCAGAATTTTTGGAAATAAAGGTAATTGTGGTTTTTATTATAGTTTTAGTGAGGATAGTGAGAAGTGGTGAGAATAGATATATATTGAGCTAGTGTCAATAAGTCTTGCTGATGGATTGAATCAAGGTAGGATTATAGCTTGGAAGCCTGAGCAAGTAAATGAAGTATAATACTTTATGCTGGAATGAGAAAGCTTGGGAAGGAATATTTTCTGGATGGTGTGAAATGGAGAATTCGTGAGTTCATCCTTTAAGCATGCCTAAGAGATGTTTATTAAATAGCCAATTAGGGGTTGCAAATAGGCAGTTATTATGGCTTTGGAGCTGAGGAACAAGCTCTGCAATTGACACCTTAGATCCAGAGAGTCTAGCCAAGTTGGTAAAAGGAAAACACTAAAATTGTCCGATCTATCCATGACAGAAGATAATTAAATGCAGATTAAAAGTCCAGGATGACACCAATAGTTATGTGCTCCCCTTCTCAAAAGTCAGCAGTTTAACTGTAATAACATGGCATGCTTTAATCTTCAGAAATCCACACCCCACAAATATCTTGAGAAAAGCTTTCAGAATAAGAATGTAATAGTACCGAATGTGCTCTCCTTACTTTCTAATAGGGAAGAAGGGAGAAAGAGAGGAGGGTGCAGCATGAAATTATTAGCTATCCCTGACATCCCAGAGGGGACTGGACTGCCAGTGAATTTGGGTATATTCTGAGCACCTCCTCTCTAGCGAGAACTTAGTATGGAATGTCCAATGGAAAGAAAAAATTGAAAAGTCCAGATATATAGGATGTCTGGGAGAGGCATGAGAAATGAGAGTGGGATTGGGAAGAGAGGCTTCAGGGTTAGCTATAGAATAGGATATTGATAGAAACAACAGAAATAAAGTTCCTACAGATCAAAAAACAGACTGAGAGAAGCAATGTTCTAACACCAGGTAAGATGGAGTAGGCATACTCTCTACTGTGTCTATTTGAGTGAAGATAGAAATTTGACAGAATGACAGAATGTAAGAAGCAATGATTTGAAGACTCAGAAACTAAATAATATAAGCATATCAGGTAAGAAGACAAGAATTTGAAGTAGTATCCCTTGATCTGATCTCAGTGATGCTTGAAAACTGGAAGTGGCCACTGGGACAGAGAGAGAGAGGTCCAGGAGAAAGTCTTAATTCTAGCTTGAGGAACAGAAAAGGGAACACCTAATATCAGAGAAAATGCAGAAATATCTTCTATTTCTTTGTATTTTTCCTCCTCTCTATCCTGTCACTCACAGTGCCCAATCAATCCTGTGATGGTGGTATCAGCAGTGGTTGCAGTAGGACCCTGGGAGAATCTTCCTCTCTGATTGGTGGAGCTGTGTTACCAAGCAGGTAGGATGAGCCCCATTATTTTTTTTCTCTCTGTGCCCTCACTACTTGTTCTAGATGCAGAGCAATTGTAAAATTGTACAAAAGAGTGGGGTAAATGAAGCCCCAGATTTCTGGTCAGAAGACCAAATAGGTGACTCCAGGAAACTGGAAAGTTCTAGGTAGGTTACGGAGAGGGAGAAGCTCAGGAAAGCTACTTCATAAAATTGTTTATGAACTCCCAGATTTATCCTTGAAATTTGTATGCATTCATCTAATAGCAATTAGAATAACAGATTGAGAACTGAACTAGCAGATAGGTCACCACCCAGTATCTACTATGTGGATAGTGCACATGCAGGACAGATCCAAATAACATCTCAAAAGTCTGGTAACTGACCTGACACTGGAACCACAGCATGAAAAGAGTGGCTTGAAACTTGTGACCTGAACTTAAGTTAAATTATTCAATACCTTCTATAATAAAACAAAGTACTACGTTCTCCAGAGGATTTAAGTAAGACCCAGAATCTCATAACATACTATTCAAAATGTGTGGGATACAATTCAAAATTACTTGGTTTACAAAGAAACAGTGAAATCTTAATTTACATGACAAAGGACAATCAACAGATACAATTGCTGGGATGACACAAATGTTGGAATTATCTGACAATGACTCTAAAGCAGCTCTTATAAAAATGTTTCAACAAGCAATCACAAACACTCTTAAAATAAATGAGAATATAGAAAGCCTCAGCAAAGAAATAGAAGATATAAAAAAGAACCAAATGGAAATTTTAGAACTGAAAAATACAATAATTTAAATTTGGAAACCCTCTGGATGGGCTCAATAGCAGAATGGAGATGGCAGAGGAAAGAGTAAGTCAGTGTGAAATAGATCAAAAGAAAGTATCCAAACTGAACAACAGGGAGAAAACAAAAATCCTTAAAAAAACAAACAAACAAAAAAGGATTAACAGAAAACCTTAGGGACTTGTGGAATAATAACAAAGATCCAACATTTGTGTTATTGAAGTCCTAAAAGGGAAGAAATGCCATGCTGAGAAAATATTTGAAGAAATAATGGCTTTAAATTTACCAAATATAGCCAAAAAACCAAACAAACCCAGAAACATATTAATTCAAGAAGTTTGGTGAATCCCAAGAAATTTGGTGAACCCAAAGAAACCCATGCCAAGCCACATCATAATATAGCTATTAAAAGCTAAATACAAAGGGAAATAAAAACCTTTAGATCAGCTAGACAAAAAAGAACACATCACCTATAGGAATCAATAATTCAAATCACTGCATATTTCTCACAAGAAACCATAGATGCCAGAAGGAAATTGCATGTTTCTCAAGTGGTGAAAGACAAGAAGTGTTATCCCAGAAAGTTACATTCATTAAAAATATCCTTTAGAAGTGACAGTGAAATAATGGTATTCTCAAATAAGAGAAAATCAAGAGAACTCGTGGACTATAAAACTTCTCTAAGGGGCTTCCCTGGTGGCGCAGTGGTTGAGAGTCTGCCTACTGATGTAGGGGACGCCGGTTTGTCCCCTGGTTTGGGAGGATACCACATGCTGCAGAGCGGCTGGGCCCGTGGCCCATGGCCGCTGAGCCTGCACGTCCGGAGCCTGTGCTCTGCAATGGGAGAGGCCACAACTGTGAGAGGCCCGCGTACCGCAAAAAAAAAAAAAAAAAAAAACTTCTCTAAAAGGTTTGCTAAAAGAAATTCTTCATATAGAAGGGAAGTGAGAGCAGAAAGGAACTTGGAACATTAGAAAGAGGAAAAAGTGAAAGAATGGTAAATATCTGGGCAAATATAACAGGCTATATTCTTCTTGATGTGTTTAAAATATGTTTGAGTGTTGAAAGAAAATAATATAACATTTTCTGATAGGGGTTTCAATGTATCTAGAGGTAATATGTATGAAAACTATAGCATAAAAGGGGAAGGATAAAATGATCCATATAGTGATAAGATTTTCTTGTTCTTTTGGTAAGCTATTGATCTAAGTAGACTGAAAAGTTAATTATATTGTTTGTAATCCCCAGAGCAACCACTGGGGAAAAACCTACACAAATAGAGTAAAAAAATCCAGTAGATAAATTAAATAAAATAATAATATAAAAAAGGCAGGAAAAGAGAATAGGTAGAGTGAAAAACAGAGGAACAATAAACCTCTAGGAAGACAGACCAAAAAAAAAAAATGGGTGAAGATACAATTTACTAATATCAGAAATGAAAGAGGTGAAAATAGTTCTGAGGAGCTAATGTAAAACATGATGACTACAGTTTATAACACTGTATTGTATAATTGAAATTTGCTAAGAGAGTAGAACTTAAATTTACACACACACACACACACACACACACACACTCACAGATTTTAAAAAATGAAAGAAGTATATTGCTAAAGACACCAGAAACTGTTAAAAGATAATAAAGAATGCTACAAAAATTTTATGTGCATAAGTGTGACACCTTAGATGAAACAAACTAATATAAGTATTAGAGGAACTGCACTCATATTTTAAAACCTCCTGGAAAAAAATCTCCAGGCCCTGATGGTTTCACTGGAAATCCTGTCACACATTTAAGAAATAACACCAATTCTATACAATCTCTTCTAGAAAACAGAAAAGGAGGAAATAATGCTTCCTAATCCATTTGTTTAGGCCAGTAGTGCATAATTACTGAGAGACAGAGAGAGAGGAGAGAGAGAGAGGGAGACCAGACAAATATTCCTCATGAACATAGAAACAAAAACTCTTAGCAAAATAATAGTAAATTGAGTAGAGCAGTGGGGTTTCTTCTGGGAATAAAGGGCTAGTTCAATATTTGAAAACCAACCCAAGTAATCTAACATATAATATACAGAAACCCTTTATGACATGGGTTAAGCAAATAATTCTTAAATATGACACCAAAATCATGATACATAAAATAACAAAATTGATAAACTGTCTTTCCCTGGGGGAAAAAATGAGCTATTTCAATGAACTTCTCCCTCACTATGTTGAAGAAATGCCTTATATAGCAGTATATTAAAAAATATATGTGAAATAAATTACAAACATGAATTTTTTTGTTGAAGTGTGCTGTACAATATTATATGTTACAGATGTACAATATAATGATTCACAATTTTTAAATGTTATACTCTATTTATAGTTATTATAAAATATTGGCTATATTCTGTGTGTTGTACAATATATCCTTATAGCTTATTTTACACCTAATAGTTTGTACCTCTTACTCTCCTACTCCTATAATGCCCCTCCCACTTCCCCCTCCCCACTGGTAATACCAGTTTGTTCTCTATATCTGTGAGTCTGCTTCTTTTTTGTTATATTCACTAGTTTGTTGTATTTTTTAGATTCCACATATACATGATATCATACAATATTTGTCTTTCTCTGACCTATTTCGCTTAGCATAATGCACTGCAAGTCCATCCATGTTGCTGCAAATGACAAAGTTTTGTTCTTTTTTATGGCTGAGTAGTATTCCATTGTGTGTGTGTGTGTGTGTGTGTGTGTGTGTGTGTGTGTAATTTCTTCCTCATCCATTCATCTGTCGATCAACACGTAGGTTGCTTCCATATCTTGTCAGTTGTAAATTATGCTGCTATGAACATTGCAGTGTATGTATCTTTTTGAATTAGAGATTTTGTTTTTATTTTTTCATTATATGCCCAGGAGTGGAATTGTGAGGTCATATTGTAGTTCTATTTTTAGTTTTTTGAGAAACCTCCATACTTTTTTCCACAATGGCTGTACCAATTTACATCCCCACCAACAGTGTAAGAGGGTTCCCTTTTCTCTACATCCTCACCAACACTTGTTATCTGTGTTCTTTTTGCTGATAGCCATTCTGACAGGCATGAGGTTATATCTCACTGTGGCTTTGATTTATGTTACCCTGATGATTAGAGATGTTGAGCATCTTTTCATGTGCCTGTTGGCCATCTGCATTTCCTCTTTGGAAAAATGTCTATTCAGTTCTTCTGCACATTTTTTTCATTGGGTTGTTTGGGTTTTTTTGATTTTGAGTTGTATGAGCAATTTATATATGTTGGATATTAATCCCTTATCAGTCAAGTCATTTGCACATATTTTCTCCCATTCAGTAGGTTTTCTTTCTGTCAATGGTTTCCTTTGCTCTGCAAAAGCTTTTAAGTTTAATTTGGTCCCATTTATTTATTTTTGCTTGTATTTCCTTCACTTTAGGAGACAGATCCAAAAAAATATTGCTGTGATTTATGTCAAAGAGTGTTCTGCCTATGTTTTCCTCTAGGAGTTTTATAGTATCCAGTCTTACATTTAGATCCTTAATCCATTTTG
The DNA here is from genome assembly GCF_949752795.1 of Hyperoodon ampullatus. Classification (NCBI taxonomy): domain Eukaryota; kingdom Metazoa; phylum Chordata; class Mammalia; order Artiodactyla; family Ziphiidae; genus Hyperoodon; species Hyperoodon ampullatus. The sequence goes on from NC_136915.1 coordinate 94,746,863, forward strand.
AGCTTATTTTTGTATATGGTGTTAGAGAATGTTTTAATTTCATTCTTTAACATGTAGCATACATTAAATGGTATGAGTGAATAAATGTTATGAAATATCTGTTTATTTCCTAAATTAAATATACCAGAGTGTATACATAGAGAAAAATAGAGAAAGGTAGAGAAAGAGAAAGTAAATGAGATACATATGATGTATGATTCACATTTATAAATGATTGATAATCATTATTCTGAATCATCTTTGAAAGAGAAATAATCTTGTGATAAAGCAAAGCATTTTTCTATTGTAAGAGATATATTCAAAGGTTTAAGAAAATTTAAATAATATATGTCTGTAAATGTTCAGTAATTTACTAATATTTTAGAGTATACAGAATAGTTAAGAAATTCTAAAGTTGCACTCTACCCTTTTAGTATTTTCTCAGGAATTTATAGTTTCATTATCTTGTCAGTTATTTTAAAGTTCATAGGCTAATATCAGCCTGGTATCAACCTTGCTTTTAAGTTAACAAACTACTTTAATTGTAGTTGTAACTTATCCCGTGTAGTTTAATATCTTTGTGTAGAACAGAAATTTAAAATAAGAACTACAAGAGGTCAATATCTGAAATTCTTGCTTCACCAGTGGAATAAAAATTAGTATATTTCAAAAGTTGTAAAAGGATCTAAGGAAAGCTAATTTTATTTAATTTCCAGAATTAAAAATATATGGGGCTTCCCTGGTGGCGCAATGGTTGAGAGTCCACCTGCCGATGCAGGGGACACGGGTTCGTGCCCCGGTCTGGGAAGGTCCCACATGCCGCGGAGTGGCTAGGCCTGTGAGCCATGGCCACTGAACCTGCACATCTGGAGCCTGTGCTCTGCAACGGGAGAGGCCACAACAGTGAGAGGCCCGCGTACTGCAAAAAAAAAAAAACAAACAAACAAACAGTATAATTGGTCTTACTGTAGGAATTGGAACATTTGTAATTATTTAATATGATTTGTGGTAAATCTATAGTAAGAGAAGTGGATAGTTATCCTATCCATATACACCTTTTAAAATATAATCTCATTATCTTGCGCCTGATATCTGGTGTATCAGAGTATTTTATTATATAAGCCAGAGATTTCAAAGAGCCCTGTCCATAATGAACAATTGGGAGTCACTGTCTATGAATTTTTCCTCAATTTATTCTGGAATCCCCATTTATCCTCAGTCACAGGAATTTTCTCAGTCCAATGACCATCAATATTTTTGCAACAATTAGAATTTTTCTTCATGTTTCCTGCAGTTAGCAGCCATAAAATACAACAAGCTGTTCAAAATCATTCTTCCTGGATAAGAAAAAAAATCTGTTATCAGAAAATTAACTCAAGACAGAATTATCCTAATTTCTCTTTTACCTCAATTTATTTCATTAATGAAAAGTATATGCAAATACAAAAGTAAACAAAGTATTTTAAAAGGGAAATTAAGAGGAGGGATTTCTGTTTGGAGTAATATATTGGATTGGAGATCCCCAGACTCACTGCCTGTAAGACATACAAAAGTTTAAAAACATTATTTTTAAATAATGAAAGAGATTGAAAGTAGGAGAATCATTTGAAACTAGAAATGAAGCAAGAACAGCTAACCAGGAAAGTACTAAGTGGGAGAATTGTCAAAATACCCTGATAGCTTTAAGCCTTGGCGCTTAGCACTTCCATGTATAGAAAGTGCAGAGGGGGGAAGAGAAGGAGGCATTACAGCCTGAGCCTGGGGCTTAAGCTAGCTGGTGAGACAGAAGAGAAGCCATTCTTCACAAATCTGGACCCAGGAAAAGGTATATTTTGAGGAAAATCATGAACTAAGAGAAACAGACAGATTTTCTTATAGGCTCTGGATAGTGGATTAAAATAACTAACTAACTAAATAAATAAATAAATAAATAAATAAATAAATAAGCTCCTCCCTCCTCCTCCCTAGAATTTCAAAGGCATTAGTCACCCTCACTCTCCTGTGTTTAGAGACTGAATGTTTACATCCCCAAATCATCTAGTTAGGGTGGTACTTCTAAGAGAACCAGGAAAAATCGAACACAAGTCTTCTGGGAAAAATACACCCCAGTACACACATAAAATGTAAATGATATCACCTGGGCAGATGGTGTAGAGACCTTCAATCCAATCACTGTCTTTGAACTTTTGTTCCAACAGTTCTCACAGATGTGAGCACACAATAGTAAAATCATAATCACAAGAAAATAAGAGGGAATTCAAAGCTAATAATCTACACAGTACCTAAATCCTTTGCTATTTTCAGTGAATTCCATGCCTTTTATAAATTACATCATAAAGTACCGATGAACAGTGTGGATTTTATGGCAGTTCCACTATAATTAATACAGGTTTTACAATCATGGAGAATCAGAGTTACTTAAAGGAAGGTGGTGGATAAATGCAGCAATATTCAAATTATACTCATTTATTTCCAAAATTAAAGGGTGGTAATAAAAACACCATAATAAAATCTAGCCTGGATTTTTACACAGATTGTTTGGAAGTGCTGAAAGAGAAAGGAGTCATCAATAGCAAACCCTGTAGCAAAAAAAAAAAAAAAAAAAAAAGAAGAGGAAAAAATAAAATCATTTCAAATTTTGTTTTCCAAAGCATTCATAGAATTTTCAAATACATATACCCCATGGGATTAGTAATATGTAGTTCTAAATATATAGATTTATTTAAAATATGTGTTTTTTGTTCAAGTTTTAATCTCCTTTTAGACTTGGCAGAGATTTAGTTGTACACATTTTGACATGTTATTGTACTGCTATATTGCTGGTAGAAAAACTACCCAAAGAAACTTATTATACAACTATTTAATAAGGCCTGAAATCTCTTGCAGTGTGCCAAAAAATTCCTCTTCAGTTTACTTATTCAATCATCATTCAACATCTCTGTTTAACATTTATCATTCACCATTCACTGTCCTAGGAACTGAATCTATAGGAATGAAACAAAGTGCAAAGTCACTAGCATGTTACATTTTTGTGTTGAGGAGACAGACATAAAAGTGTAAACAAATGACTATATGATATGTGAGGTGCAAAAAGTGCTTTGAAGAAAAGTAAGATATGGTAAAGGAGAATAGAGTGTTACAGGATGTTATTTTATATAAAGTGGTATGGTAAGACTTCACTGATAAAGTGACATTTGTTCAGAGATCTGATGAAAGTGAATGAAAGCTAAGTGCTTTGCAAGAGTGTTATATCAGAGGAAACAGTAGATGCAAAAGAACCTAGGGCAGAAACAGGTTCAGCATGTTTGGTGAATATCAAGTAGGTCATCATGGCTGGGGAAGAATGAGCAAAGGAGAGAGTAGTAGAAGATGGTATCAGAGAGCTCTCAAGCAACTATATCATATACAATCTTGTAGACCATTATAAGTTCTCTTATTCTGAATGAGATGAATGGAGAGTTCTGAGATGAACATTTATATGATGTGACTTATGTTTTAAAATTATAACTATGGCTACCTTGAGGAGACTAGACAGTGGAGAGGATGGGGCCAGAGTGGAATCAGGGAGAGCAATTAAAGAACTACTACAAATGCACAGGTAAGAATGTTTAGATCAGGTTACAAATGTTTAGATCAGGCTGATAGCAGTGACAATGGACAGGACTCACAGGAGGTAAAGATAAAAAGAAACTGGAGTATACGAATATATAAATGTTGGAGGATTCCATGATTTTTGCCTAGAATAATTGAAAGAATGGAAATGCGTTTTGGGGGGTTGAGAAAGACTTTCAATAAGGGAAATCAAGAGTTCGTTTTGGGACATATTACATTGGAGATGTGGACATTGAAATAGAAATGTTGAGTAGAGAATCTTATTTTCAAACTTAGAATACAGGAGAGTTTTGAGTTGAATATATACATTTGGTTGTCATCAGTATAAATATTATTTAAAGTCATGGGAGGTTATGATGTTACCTAGGATGTAAATGTATATAAAGGAGAAGAGTTCAGAGGACTAGGACCAGTACTATCCAAAGTTGAGAAGTCAAGAAGAGGAGGAAGAGGAACCAACAATGAAGTCTGAAAAGCATCCAATGAAGTGGAAGGAGACTAAGAATAATGACTCAAAAATAAGTAGAAAAAAAAGTTTCAAGAGGAAATTATGATCAGTTCTGTCAGTTGCTTCTGATTGCTTTAGTAAGATATTAGTTGAGAATTGAAAATTGTACTTACTCTCTGGAGGTCATTTGTGATGAAGTGGTTAGGAAACAACTTCACTAGTGAGTCCAAGAGGTACTGAATAGAAATAAAACACATTCAGTGGGGTGTTTCACCGCAAATGGGAACAGAGAAGTAACTATAAAGGGATGTAAGGACCATTTCTGTTTAAAGTAAGAAATACTATAGCATGTTTGGAAGACCTTGCAATGATACAGTAGAGGTGGAACAATTGGTGATGCAAGAGTCAGAGGATACAATTGAAGGAGTGCTGTCCTTGAGTAGGTGGAGAATGCACTATAGGGGAGGAAAATGTTTTCTTCCCCCTTTCTAGGTTTTTTTGGCTGGCCTAAAAATTAAATTGACATAAAATAGGTTAACATGAGAAAAACTAACAGTTTTAGATTAGTCAATACTTACAAGTGTTGGAGGAAAGGGGACCCCTTCCAGGGCCGGAGAGTGGGCTCTTGTCTAACACTCAGAAATGAATTGTACAAGGAGACACACGTGCTGACAAAGCAAGGGGCTTTACTGGGAAGGGGAGCTCAGGTGAAGAGCAACAGAGTGAACCCAGGAGGACTGCTCTGCCACTCTGCTCACAGTCTTGGGTTTTATGGTGATGGGGTTAGTTTCTGGGTTGTCTGTGGCCAATCATTCTGATGCAGGGTCCTTCCTGGTGGCATGCGCATCACTCAGCCAAGATGGATTCGAGCAAGAAGGATGCTGGGAGGTTGGTAGGAGATATGGACTGGAGTCTCCTCTCTCCTTTTGACCTTTCCCGAATTCTTCTGGTTGATGGTAGCTTGTTAGTTCCGCGTTCCTTACCAGGACCTCCTGTTGTGAGATAACTTATGCAAGTGGTTACTATTGGGCCTGGTCAGGGCAGGTGGTTTTGGTCAGTGGTTCCTCTAACACAAGCATTGCCTTCAAACCAACTAAATAAAGCTTTTTATAAATTAATTTTGGCAGTACCGTCCGGAGGTAGAAAAAATATTACACATCTATAGCACACATATATAGACATACATAGCAAACATACAGACCCTTAAGACTTTTTCATTTGCCCAATTTCCAAACACATGCCCGCCCCCACTTTTTTTTTTTTTTTTTTTGAACGGAATTATTTTCCTAAATTTTGCCTTTCAAAGAATGGCTCTTAGGTCCTACAGAAGATGGGGGTAGAAAATCTACATCACAAAGGCAAAGAAAAAGTATTCGAGTTTTTCCAAGAAGGAGTTTTTGGAGCACATTTGCCTACTATTAGAGGTCTAGGATAATTATTTAATTTTTTTTTTTCTTAAGTATAGGACAGTTCTGTTTCCAAAGTCCCAGTACCTACAGGTATTCTGAGATGAATGGGGATGTTTTGGGCTTGGTAGCGCTTTGAATTGCCTCTAGAGAAATAACCCTGGTCTTACAGAGATTTGCAAGACAAAGACAGTTGCTTCCAATTCCTCAAAAATTGAGTTGCAGCCAGAATGTCAAGGGGAAGAACCAACCATAAAAGATCTGCTGCTATCCCTGGGACATGAATTATTTGGGTGGAGATCTAAGATACATCTGCAAGGGACATTGCATAGTAAGGCCTGCAGCTGGCAAAGTCTGATTGCAGAGCCCTGAAAAGTAGAAGGAAATATAAGGATGGCAAAGTGAGACTTACTCTTTTATGTCACCTGTTTCTACTGAATTTGTTTCCTGACCTGTCCTTCTTTTTTTTTTTTTCCAAATGGAATAAATAGAGCAGACTTGTTTGGGGCCCTTTATTGTTGGAAGACCAGTAGGGAATCTCTTTAGTCCACCCAGCCTCTGGTAGGGCTGTATTAAAACCCCATCAATGTCTTTTATTCATCCAATTTCTTAATAATAATCTAAAGATTTCCACCCTGCTGGGACAAGTCCTGTGACTCTCCTCTCGATCTTTTTACATTCTCTTGTTAATTAACCTAATATTTTAACGATAGCCAATTCAAAGGATCCATGGTCTGGCCATAGATAAGTAGGATCTTATATTAATCTCAATAGTGACTCAAACCTATGGCTTAACCAAGGACACAAGAGGCATCTTGCAACAGAGTGAAAAAGATGTAGTCCTCACAAGGTCCAAAAAGTTCACTCCTGGAGGTAGTTTAAGAAAGCACAAGTGAGAACTATGAGAGGCCCTATTTTTCAACAACTGTTCCAAAATACAGGGAATCACATATTCCCCCCTACCTGACAGGGAGCAGGACCTTGTGGGGCCTTCCTGGATAAAAAGCCTTTCCAGTCCTCCTTTTCTTATTTGTAGGAAAAAGGCTTCAGCCTCCTAGACCTTCCTGAATACCAAATGGCAGACTCAAAGTGTTGCTAATCAGGGAAGTAAGGGAATGCACAAACAAAGGAGGAGGAATCGAGAAACAGTAGTGCAGAAATTAAAGGAGAGTCCTGGTTCTTCCTCAAGGGGTATACATAGCTATATCTTCAGGTTCTTCTGCAGGAAATAAGGCCCTCACTCAGGAGGAGGTTGGTAAGTTCAGGCTGAGCACAAGATTCTTAGAACACCACCATGTTACCACCAACCAATCAGAAAAAAAGTCACACACCCTGCAGCCTTCATCCCAAATTTTGCCTATTAAAACTCTTCCCCGAAAACCCTTGGGGAGTTTGGCGGTTTTGAGCATTAACCACCTGTTCTCTCTGCCTGACGCTTTCAATAAACATTTCTCTGCTCCAAACTCTGACGTTTAGGTTTGTTTGTCCTCACTATGCATCAAGCACATGAACTTGCCTTCTGTGACATGTTTTTTGCTGGGATCATGGAAGGCAAATTATACGGGCATAGATATGGATTTGAACTACATACCACATACCCTGAATCACTGCTCATTCACACATGCATCCATTGTACCTGGCAACTATTTGCTGAACATTTTTAAATTTGGTGTTCTCGTATAGGCCAATGAAGAGACCATCACATAACAAAAATTGAGGTGAATTAAAAAATTGACTGAAGATTCTAAATTTCCTGGAAGGTAATTAAGAATAAAAAAATCTATAATTAATCTAAAAACACTTAAAACTCATCGTAAATTTGAAGTATTTTAGTTTTCTCACATTTTGAATTGATAAATTTGTGCTAAAAAGCATCTAGATTTTCTACTCTTTTTTTCTTCTCATGTTTAGGAGAAAGCATTCTAATATTTAATGTAAAGGGGAATAGAATTTTTCACCCCAAAATGTGCCTCTTTGGCACAATGATTATTTTAGGCTGATTATTTTAAGAAACAGTAGACACAGAAGAAGCTCTGGAAATCAAGGAGAAGTTACCCTTTTGTAAGAGACATTTATATTTATAAGGAAAATCTCCATTTGTAAGGGTGTCTCCCTTACATACAAGGAAAAATGGGATGACTAAATCCCTAGAAACTTATCAATGGATAAGGCAGAGACTTTAGTCTGAATAACAAACTTACACTTGTTTACTGTGTTTCTCCTGGTAACCACCCATAGCTGACTCTCCACCCCCAACATTTTCTTCTGTTTTTAACTGAAGATGGTATTTAAGGTTTCCACAATTTCAGGGAGTTACCCAGTTTTCCTGGGTATTTCTCATGTGAACAGGCGGTATACATGTTATTAAATTTGTTTTTCTCTTGTTAATCTGTCCTTTTATTGTGGCTGGGGGGCTCAGCTAAGAACCTGAAGAGTACAGGGAAAATTATTTTTCCTCCCACACAAATTAAATTCAAACTCTTTCTTTTGGATAGAAAATACACCTTCCAACACTTGTATTACCACATAGGCTTGCAAAATATGTTCTACTATTGGTCAAAGTGCAGCTACAAACCAAAAACAAGAGAAGCCACCGCAATGAGAGGCCCGCGCACCACAACGAAGAGTAGCCCCTGCTTGCCACAACTAGAGAAAAGCCCGTGCACAGCAACAAAGACCCAACACAGCCAAAAATAAATAAATAAAGTAAATAATTTTTTTAAAAAACAAGAGCACACAGAGAGACACAAAGAGGAAAATTAGAGTCAGATATACACTGACTTTTCTTCTTATTGCCCACAGGCTCCCTATTTTTTTTATTTTTATTTTTTGGTCCATGTGTTTGGTTTTATTTGTTGTTCCTTCCTCTTGTGATTTTTGTGTTGGATGATAGCAAGACAGTCCCAGCCCATCATGCTATGGAAACACCTGGCATTTATTTTTAGTTGTAATTGGCAGATTATATAACCTACTAACAATGTAATTGGTAACAATATACAGCCCAGGATGTTTTGCAGCTGATGTTAAAATGTAATTGAAATGTAAATATAGTAACAAGTGTGGTAGGTAGCAATGAGTTCTAATATTTTTCTATTAAAAAAGATTGGAGTTAACATAGACACACTATTCTAGATAAAATAGATAAACAATGAGAACCCACTCTATAGCAAAGGGAAGTATATAGTTAATATCTTGTAATAACCTATAATGGAAAAGAATCTGAAAAATAATATGTATACATATATATGTATATACATATATACGTATATCTATGCATGACTGAATCACTTTGCTGTACACCTGAAACTAACACAACATTGTAAATAAACTGTACTTCAATTTTTTAAAAAATGATTTAAAAAATAAAAAGGAAATCAAATTGGAAAATTATTAAGCACAGGTAAATAGTTTAGAATAAAACTGTATCTCATCTCACTGGACATTGATTAGCTATTGCATTAGTCCAATAATTATGATGTTTTGTTTCTTAATTTTAATTTTTATCATACAGTAGCGTCTGTTTTAAATTAATTGTTGACATTATCAGACAAAAAGTCTTTCAACATTTAAAGAAATTTTACACTCTTTCTGTTAAAGGCCTTTCTATATCTTGGCTATGTAGCATAATGCTGTGGCATTAAAAGTAGGATAGAGATACGTGGGCCATTTTTTCTCTCATAGAAATATTCATGTTAAAGTTATTGTTTTTCTTTTTCACTTATATGAAAAGCTGAGGTTTTGCTTTTGATAAAAGAAAATTTACCTTTAACAGAGGATTTTTTTCACCATTTTTGAGGCATTAACTCTGTATTCTATATCATCTTATATTTTCTGCCACTGTTCCCACTGATACCAAAGATAAATAAGCAAGTAAAATCAGTAGCAAGAGAATTGTGCTTTATAGATTGAGTTCAACTTCGAGTTGGCACTATCACCTCTTTGGGTCGTCACCTTTTTTATGGTGATTGGCATATCTCATCTGACATTTTCCAGCCTGCCTTTCGGATTGGCTAAATTTCTCTGTTAGCCCTCCCAAAGACACAACCTTGGACCCTGTGCTTTGTCCAACAGCTGTGCTTCTCAGAAGTAGCTAAGCATTTTCATGAGGAAAGGACAGAGAGGTTAGAAAAAAATGTCAATCATCTCTAGTTCTATTATATTCCCTACTGCCCTGAGGATAAAGAGAATACCATTTAAGTGACTTCAGCGTAAATGCTGTTATGTTTGTTTGTGTCTAAATGGAATTGTATTGTCTGGCCTAGTCTAATTATTATAATTTGAGAAATAACAGTCTATTTCCAATAATTCAAAATATATATTAAATTAGTAGATTAACGTAATGAAATATATGTATGACAATGAAGTAAACCTTTTAGAAACTGATCACGTAGAGGTCCTAAATACGTTTATTATGTACCAATACTTTTATTAAATTATTACAAATGATAATGGTTTACTTTAGGAATAGGACTTTGTATCTCCTATAAGGAAAGGTTAATGACTAAAGCTCTAAAGCAAACAGTCTTCCCCCAATGACACAAAAGAACCTTTCAAATGCTCACATATATTAGAGACTAGTATGTGAAAGGATTTCTAGCCCCATACATAGATTGTCTAGAAATTTATGTTTAGAGGCAAAAAAATAAAGTATACACAAATCAGTTAGGAATAGCTGCATATTTTTCTGAATTGTTTCAAAAAGTTTTTTCTTTTTGGGTGGGTAATATGAGGTAAGCATTGAATAAAAATTTATTTATACTTTTATTAATAATATTTAAGTTTCAAAAATATTAAAATATGCAAAGTAGGAATAATAGAAATTTATTTGACATATAAAATTATAAACATTCATTAATATGGAATTATGTCACAACCAAATATAATTTTGTGAATATCTGTATTTACCTATATTTCTTGCTTGAAAAAATTCTGTATCCACATAAAGTACTTGCAGTCAAGAGCACTGTAGCACAAATACTTTATCTTTTATTAAATAAAGTTTCCTAAAAGTTCACAAGAGACATTCTTTTCATAAGGATTTCAAAAAAATCCGGTGGAAAAATGTGTACTATAAACACACTAGTAACTTTGGTAAAATAAATTATTTTACTGTTGGGGGAGGAGAGGAGAAAAGCCTTTTCTCTTTGTTAAGGAGCTGATCTAAAATGCATCAGCTGTCACCCGTGCAGCCCTGTTTGACAGTTCAATACCTCCTCGTCTTCTGAGAATGGCATTGCTAAGTTCTGAGTAAACTGTGCCTGTATGCAAACTGTCAAAGAGAGCCTGACATATCATTAGCATTGACCTCCATGATGACAATCACAACATGAAACCAAACAGCACAGCTAATTTTCATTAGAGTTCTAATTAATCTCCAAATCTTTCCATCCAGCATTGTGCAAAGCAAGAAAAAAAGGAAGAAAGCATTTGATGAACTGTGTGATAGACTGACAAAATCCTAACGCTTAGGAATCCACATAAAAGTCTGTATTCTAACAGGATCAATACAATTATTTTCATAACTTAGGCAAAATACAGTCTTTGTAACCAACAGTGGAATTAAATTCATTTGTGGTAACTTATGGCAAGGATTACAAGTTGCCCAACCTCAGCTTTAATTCCCTTCTAGCTCAGATGCTTCAGAAAAAACACCAACTGCCACAAGAGGTGCACAGGTATGGTGGGGTTTGCCAAGCTCTCTGACGTTTCTTTGCCCAGCTGTTCCCTGGCCTTACTAGAGCATGAAGTGAATGGGGAAATGAACAACAATTTGACCTACAGTATGGGAAAGCCAGCAAGCAAACAGGACCAGCAAGTGTCATATTGAAACACTGTGAAATGATGTAAATGAACCAGTTTTCTGGCGTTTGCTCTTCAAATTTTAAGAAGTCACTATAGTAGGTCATCTGGGGAAAAGAATCCTCCTCCTGGCTCCAGTACTGTCACACCATATATTACCTATTTTCTTATCCTGTGAGAATGAAGCAAATGAACTTTGTTCCTGACAAAGTCTATTTACTAGAGCCATCAACATGTTCAGTATCAAATTGTCATGTCATACCTTTGGCATATGAGACTCCCTGAATATTTATTCAACTCACTCTGGGGGAAAATACATTTTCAGGATGAAAGGATTCATTTTAAATATTTAAACCACCTATTTATGTATTTTAATACATGAATTGATTTCTTGTAGAACAAGCCAAATTTTCCCAGCAGTTTATATTGGGCACCTTTGGAAGATCATTAAATCTTTGAGGTAGCCCTGGTCCTGTTGCCCAGATTACTGCTTCAGTGCATCAAACGGTGGCCTATTTAGTAGCTCTGGATATGCAACACAGATGATCTACAGTGCATACTGTAAACCAACCTCGAGCACTGAGGCATAACTGCAGGATACTGAAGGGCGAGAGCAGCCAACTAACTTGGGAATTTAGCAGTCAGATATGGGTTGGCTCATTTTGTGCAAAGGCCCTGGACAGCTGGTGAATGAAAGTGGCAAAACTACAAATGGTGACAGGCTCTGGAGACAGTGACTACATTAGCAACAGTGATGTATATACAGTGACTCATTATTTTTCCACATTTAGCCATCCTCACATAAATAGTAACAGCATCAGCAATAATAACTAAGCTGAGATATGATACATCAATGATATATTTTAAATTTTCTCAACACTGGGACATTTGTCATAACATAACAGAGGCCACATGACATAGTGGAAAGACCACAGGGCTTTGAAATCAGAAAGACCATGGTTTAAATTCTGTTTCTGATACTTACTGATGTGACCTTGAAATGGTTACTTAAACTCTTTTCTTCTCAGTTCTTCCCCTGTAAGATGGTGATAATAACACACAAATTACTTGACTAAGGTATGGATTAGAAATGATATATAGGAAGAGAGAGACAGCATCAATGTTAATTATAGATTTGGCTTGATAAGTCTAGATTTCCTGAGAGTATTATATTCTGCTAGATGCTTAACCTAAAATTGAGATAGACTGCTAACAGGTTGATAAGACTGTTTTGACTTTAGTTTTATGGTTTGAATGCTTGGGTTTCCCCAAAGCACAGTTATCTAAGACAAAAATAATTCAAACTCTTTACTCAATTTCATTGTTCTCATAAAATTGAGGATGATTAGTTAATGGCAGATGCAGACCACAAGGAGGAGCTCAAGATTCCTTTATTTCTAATTCTTTCCCTTAAAATGGGATAAATCGAAGGACAGGGTAGGGTTTAGGTGATAGGGGTGTTTGTCTCTGCCTTAGGGCTCTCACATCCTCCCATTGCAGCCTCTCTTAAGATTCATTGCGCTAGAGCCCTAGTCTCTGGTAATTAGGAGGTAATTGGGTAAAATGAAGGTCCCTTTGAATATGAAGGAGCACATCTCTGGGAAGGCCTAAGATGGATGGATTCATCCAGTTCTACCCTAAACACTGAGGGGGAAAAAAAAAACCAAACAGTTTTTCTTTTTTCTTTACTTTTCTTTAGTCTGGTCTTTTCTTCTCACTGAAGAGGTAATTTCTCAAGGACTGTGATCTGGAAATAGGTCAGGGGGAAGGAAACCAAGTAGCCTTCTTGGCATATTTAGGTGCTAGAATTTGCCTGTTTCATTTCACTGAGAGGAGTGTTTGCTGCCCCACAGTGCTCAGGCTGATGCACAAGGAGATTGCTTTAAGAGCTGAACACAGAACTTAGGCTAAAATGGGGGAGCCTGTATTAGTATAAGCTAACTTGTAACTTGGTACTACAGGACACTATTCAATATTTGAGCTTTCAGGATCCTAGGTTGCAGGCAAAAACAAATTCATTTTCTATACATCAATTTCTTCCTATAGGCAGCAGTAGTGTTACAGAATTTAAGTTCATACTGCTTACCATAAGACAAGCCAATAAATCAAGAAACGAGGTGTTGGGGCAAAGAATAGCAACCACATTTGGAAAGCCAGCAGATCAAGAAGATAGTGGACTTGTGTACCAAAGAACCATCTTACCCAAGTTAGAATTCAGTCTTCTTTTATACTAGAAGAGGACGGGGTGTGGCTGGTTGTTGCAGACTTCTTGGTGCAGGAATTCTTAGTTCTTGCAGCTGTCCTGGTAGGTCTGGTCACAACGTTCCTGTAAACCTCCAACAAGACAAATGTTATTCTCTGTTCTGCAAATTTTTATCTCTATGTGATTGGAAAAGTGTTATACTTTTAAAAGCCAGAGGCTTGAGAATGGGCTATCCTGTATATTTCAGGCTATAGACAACATTCTTTCCACAAAGGCACAGAGCCAACATGATTAAGCACAGGCAACAGAGCACAAGGGTTAGAACTGAAGGAATAGAGCCAATATGAAGTTAGGTTTGTTCTTCTCTGTGACAGTAGTATGTGCTCAGAACTTGGGTTCAAATCTTGGATCGTCCATTGGCTAGTTGTATGCGTTTGGGTCAGTTATTTATTCACTCAGTGCTTATTTCCTGATCTGTAATATTGAGATTATAAAAATGCATTTTTTAGGGCTTCCCTGATGGCGCAGTTGTTGAGAGTCCGCCTGCCGATGCAGGGGACACGGGTTCATGCCCCGGTCTGGGAAGATCCCACATGCCGCGGAGCGGCTGGGCCCGTGAGCCATGGCCGCTGAACCTGCGCATCCGGAGCCCGTGCTCCGCAATGGGAGAGGCCACAACAGTGAGAGGCCCGCGTACTGAAAAAATAAATAAATAAATAAATAAAATAAAATAAAAATAAAAATACATTTTTCAGTAGGTCGTTAATTCACTTGTTCTTCAGATATTGATTGAGCCCCTGCTACTTGACAGACACTATTCTAGGTTCTAGAATATAATGCTGAACAACAAACACCCAGTGTGCACGAATTATGCTCAAGTGAAGGACACTGACAACAAACAGAAGAGATATATCGGTTTAAGTGCTATGAAGATAAAACAATAAAAGGTAAAGGTTTGTCAAGAAAGTCAACTCTGAAGTAGCAAGCCATGCAAATATGGGAAAATTTGTTTTAGGCAGAGGGAAAATAAGGTACAAAGGCCTTGAGATGGTGTGTATTGAACATGTGTAAGAATCTGCAGAAATTCTAGCATTGTTGAAATTACATGAGCAAGGAGGTGAGGGATAAGAGACGTGATCGGAAAAGATCAGGAGACAAATAATATGGTGTCATTTTATGGGGGCCATTGAAAGAACTTAAGCTTTTATTCTATGTGTAGGGAGAAGGTATGTCCCCTTGAGCAGAAAGTGACATGACTTCCATTTTGACCACATATGGACAAAGGAACATCAGAAAGTCAAGAGTAAATACAGAGAAATAGTGGAAGATATAGGAGTGGTCCATCCAGTGATTATGGCTTAGGCTGGAATAGAAATGTAAAAGTAATGGGGAAGAAAAAGATTAGAAAGATATCTGGATGGTAGAACTCACAGGATTGTCTCATGGATGTATTATGTGCTGGGTATGAAGGAAGTGTAAATGTGAAGTTTTTGCTTTGGAATGAATGGTCATGCTGGGAGAGAGGGAAGAGTCATACATATATCAAGAGTTCTGTTTGAGATGCTTGCTTAACATCAAAGTGGAGATTTTAAGAATATTCTAAAAATTATTAGTCTTGAAACTACATTTTGCACATTGTAAGAACTCAAAGAATTACAGCTATTATTTCTTTTACTCTCTCCACCTTATCATCTGATATAATAGTGACAGAAGGTGAATATGTGCACAGAAGAGAAAGGATGAAAGTGCTGCATGGGGACAACTGGGCTTCAGGACTGAGCTGAAATTATTCTACCCAAAATTCCCTTCCAAGTAGCAGCATCTGGAATTTGCAGGATTCACATTTATTAAAAGGGCTAGATGTAAGGAAATGGAGGATTCAGATGTTCCCTTGTCAATTCTTTATAGGTTTCATTAGAGACAAAATTAGATTAATAAAAGTATCTTTATTTTCAAGTAACTATTCGGGGCAAAAAAACACACCTTGGTAAGGTTTTCTACTTTATAGACCATCTACTGTTTTTTCTCCCAGTATAATCGAAACTATTTCTATCTTTAGGCCTAGTAGAATATACTTTATAACTCAGCTAGAATCCTTCTAATATTGTCTGTGCTGCTTACAAATGTGAATAACTTTGTGTCAAAGACTACTGCAGAGAGTTTCAATTAGCCTTTTAAATTATCTTTAGTGAGAGAGGCTAAAGTGCTTTCAACATAAGTAGAGACATAGGTGCTGCAATCTGTTTTGAATTTATATTAGGAGACATTTATAACACAGAGAAAGACCTAGAGAGCAACATCATAGATATTTATGTCCCTACCACCCACTTTTATCAAACATTAGCATTTTTCCATAATTGCTTCAGAATTTTTTTAATTCCTTTTTTTTAAATTAATTAATTAATTAATTATTTTTTGTCTGTGTTGTCTGTTGCTGCGCATGGGCTTTCTCCAGTTGCAGCAAGCAGGGGTTTCTTATTGCTGTGGCTTCTCTTGTTGCAGAGCACGGGCTCTAGGCACACAGGCTTCAGTGGTTGTGGCCCGTGGGCTCAGTAGTTGTGGCTCACAAGCTCCAGAGTGCAGGCTCAGGCGCATGGGCTTAGTTGCTCCGTGACATGTGGGATCTTCCTGGACCAGGGCTTAAACCCATGTCCCCTGTATTGCAGGTGGATTCTTAACCACTGCTCCACCAGGGAAGTCCTGCTTCAGAATTTTTTAAGGAAAAAAACATTGTAGATGCATTTGAAATCCTTTATGGTCCCTCCCAAATCTCATTCTTCTGGCCTGTCCCAAAGAGAAGAATTACCTTGATTTGGTGTTTATTTTTCCCATGTATCTTTTTAAATTGAATAACATAGCTGATGTACTCAAACACAATCTCTAGTATTTTGCAAATATACAGCTTTATCTAAAGAGTAACAGTCCACAGTTTAATCATTTTCACTTAACCTTATATTTGTGGAAGTTATCCACGTTGGTACATGTACTTTTTGACCATTTATTTTCATTTTTGGAAATATGCTATAATGTATTAATGTACTACAGTAATTCATTTTCCAGTTTATAGCGTTTTAAGTCATTTCAATTTTTCAATATTAAAAATGAGGTTGCAAAAAACTTTTCCTACATGGTCTTTTGGTGCACAAATTCAATATTTCCTTTCAGGCAGAGAATATTCCCAGTGTGACACCAATGGATTTTTCGGGTACACCAATATGGTAGCAACCTTGGGCCTCTGAGCAGCTGGTAGCAAAGGGGAAGGAGCCCAGGCTGGTCACCTCCTAGAACAGACCAATTTATTTACGCTAGTGCATTTTCAATATTATTGTTTTCTTGACAAGGAAATATTTGAGAAACACCATTTAGCTTCCATAGCTAAGAGTATACTATCTGGTAAAGCGATGTGCACAAAAGAGTTAACATAGCAAGTTTGACTGTTATTCTTTGAAAGGCCTGTTTACAAAGTTGGCCCTTACCTGACATCTGGGAACGTGATTTCAGGAAGTTTCCACCATGCCCAAGACTGCTAAAAGCGGCTCACTATGCCTAAAATGTTTGTACAAACCATATGGTTTATACCAAATACCTGCTTTCCTTCTGGGACTCTAGAATGTTGGTACATGCTAGGCAAAGAGCAACTACATGACTAGACCCCAATAACATCCCTGAGCACAGAGTCACTAACAAGCTTTCTTAGGAGATAACATTTCACACATGTTATCACAACACGTTGCTCGGAGAACTAAGTGCATCCTATGTAATGCCATTGGGACAGCACTCTGAAAACGTGTGCCTGGTTTACCCCAGACTTCACACATGTGCCTTTTCACTTTGCTGATTTTTCTCTGTATTCTCTTTACTATAATATGATTGAATATGATTCAATAATATTATATATATGATTGAATCATATTATTCATATATATTATATATATGATTGAATATGATTATTCAATCATATATATTATATATGTTATATGTATATATATATATGTGATTGAATATGATTCTATGTTGTGTCCCATGAGTTCTCCTGGAGAATCATCAAATCTGGAGGTAGTCTTGGGCAGTATTACCACATTTTTCTTACTGTGCAAGCTTTACTAGAAGCAGTTCTGGGTTTTGACTTGTAAACCATGTCCATTCTGTTCTTATAATTCAGAAGACTCTAATTTTTTACCTGGATCCCAGAGTCTTTAGTTCAAACCCTCTGACATGAGGAAGCTTCCTCCTGGTGGGTGATACGGTAAGTGAACAAGCAGCATGGCTAGAGTGGGGACGCTCTGGGTTTAGAGGCAATCACTTCTGCCATGCATTGTTTTCCAGAGCATTCCTAATGATTCACTTGTCTGTTCACTTGTTTAATCTCAGATCATAATATTTTTCCACTTCAGAAATTTTCTTGTAGCTGGATTTCAAGCTATGGTCAACTTCTATAATGCCTCTCCTCTCCACTACTATTAATTAGTATGTAATAATTTGCTTCTAATTACCTATGTACTTCTGTTCTCAACCAGCACCCCCAAAATAGGTCATTAAATATGTACATAAAAATAATATTGTGTTCCATTAATTTTAAGAATATCAACAATTTCAACTGATTGTTTCTTCACATTATTCATAGCACCTACTGAACTGAAGATAAGGTAGATGATAGATAGATAGATAGATAATAGATAGATAGATAGATAGATTGATTGATAGATAGATACTGGGCATATGTTACAGAATATCTCAAGACAATGCTCATATCTAGGAAAAGCATTTAAAATATCACTGATGACTTAAATATCCTCATTTGTTAAATATTAATTGCTTATTACTTTATTTAATTAAGAGGCTTTACTTTTAATAAGGATATTAATAAATCCACCTGTTTGGATTTCACTGTTGTTTTTCTCTTCAAGAAATCCTGTTTCCAATACCTGTTTATGAAACAAATTTCTAATCAAAGAAGCTTCTCTTAATTAAAAGCAAAAAAACTTCATGAGTAAAAAAGTAATGAAGTTATTCATTATTTTGCAGGTGAAAAATTTAGTCGGATTTCAAATTTTGCTCCCTACAGAACACCCTGGGCCACCTTATTCACGGTAATGCACTGGCGTTTCTGAGAGTAAATGTGGCACCTTTGGCAGTGAAACCGTGTACAAGACCCTGTGTCCTTGTCTTTTGAAGTAAAAGGCTGGCTCAAGAGTTAATGATTGGGAAATGTGAAGATGATGGAGAAACAAAGAATAGCTGTTGGGCTGGGGAACTGGTAACAATTTATACTATAAATCCACCACATGGCAGAATCATGGAATTCACAGTTCCCTGAAAGATATAAATAAAGGCCTGACACATTCCTAAGTTGTTTTTACAGGGAGAAGACGCCCTCCAGATGAAAACTGCTGACCACAGGAACATACACCCTGGACTGGTTGAAACCAGAGGGTTGGTGATGCTAAAACTTCACCTTGGTACCAACCAATCCGAGAATTGTCCATGAGCTGATCATGCCCTGCTCCTTGAACACTATAAAACTCCTCACTACCCCCTCCAGAGTGGGTCACACAGTCTTGAGCGCATTAGCCTGCTGTGGCCCCATTTGCCTGGCAAAGCAATAAAAGTTACTCCCTTCTACTTCACCCAAAACTCTGTCTCCATGTTTCTACTCAGCACTGGTGGGCAGAAGCTGAGTTTCGGCAACAGCTCTTATTTCCCCAAGTAGGTTGTAAATTCCTGGAAGATAAGAAGACACCATATAAGGAACTAAGATACAGTGTCACGCTTCCTGGCATAGTGATAGATACACGGTAGCTACACACACACACACACACACACACACAGCATTGCTAAAAGCATAAATAGGGGAATTACTATTGATGAGGGTAGAAAATATATTTGTTTCTTTAAAGTACACAAATGAGTTACCAAGGGGAAGATACCTTACAATGACTCTCTTTTTTCTAAATTTTTGAACAAAATTCCTCTCAAATACCTCATTTCAGATCACTAAAGCCTAGAACAGTGAGTATAACACTATGGCTTCCAGACTTGTAAAAACAATGATGCCTCATTCTTAGAAGTGATTTTTCAAAGTGTTCTGATCCAGTTTCACTTTCAGGCCTTCCTTGCTGTGGTCCATCCCTCTTCTATTTACTGCACAGCATCCACTTAGATGCCCTGCAGTAATTGTTAATGTAACTGCTATTGAAAGAATAGTGTTGCCCAGGAATAGAGCACATGTTGTCTGCATTAGAACTCACTTAAAAGTCAAGTGTTTGGATGTCAAAACCAGTACACAGCTCAGGGACCTGACACTTAGATATCAATTCATTATGAAAAATAAAGCCTTCAAGCAGTCACAGGGAATGCTGGATAGTCCCACAAAAGAAAACATTACATAGAAAATATTAATAAATATTTAAGACTTTTTATTATGTTCTTTACTGGATAAAGGTGAAAAGGTAACAGAAATGATGAGTTTTTTGAAAAAATGATGAGATCTAAAATAAAAATACATGTGTTAGTGGTGTCAAGGGTGATTTCAATTCTTATAAATTTGGCTAGAACAATTTACTGAGTGTCAATGAATCCTGTAATTTCAGACAGGAAAAAGCTATGAAGAACACCTAGTTTGGAGATTTCAAAATTTTTTACACATGAGACATTTTTTGTAAGAAACATCAAACAAAAAAGTTGTATTTTCAGTTTCCACCAATTTAGAAAACAAAGATTTAAAAAGCAAGTGTAATTTCTATAGTGTTACTTAACTTACACACACATTTTTCAAGATATTTTCTCGATTCAGTATACACTCAACACTTGGGGCACATATGTATTCACTAACCACTTTAAATTACACCATTACCATACTCTTTCTCACTCTTTCAAATTTCCTGATCAGTAAATTGGGACCTGTGATGTAGAACAAGAAAAGTCTGAAATCCAGGAAATAAGTGATTTATGTACAAACACAGATGTTCTTATTGGCAAAGCCAGGACTCAACATCAATTGTGATTTTCAAGACTGCTTCCTGAAGATTATTGCTGGGAGAACTGCTTAGGATCATTGCATGGGCAGAAAGGCAGGGGTTCCCAATCCCCTGGTTAGGAACCAGGCTGCACAGCAGGAGGTGAGTGGCCGGTGAGCTAGTGAAGCTTCATCTGTATTTACAGCTTCTCCCCATCCCTCGCATTACCTTCTGAGTTCCGACTCCTCTCAGATCAGCAGCAGCATTAGATTCTCATAGGAGCGTGAACCTTACTGTGAGCTGTGCATGCGAGAGATCTAGATTGCATGCTCCTTGAGAATCTAATGCCTGATAATCTGAGGTGGAGCTGAGGCGGTGATGACATCACTGGGGAGCGGCTGCAAATACAGATTATCATTAGCAGAGAGGTCTGACTGCACAGAGACCATAATAAGTCAATTGCTTGCAGACTCATATAAAAACCCTATCAGTGAATGGCAAGTGACAATTAAGCTGCATGTGGCAGCAGGCTTTATAGTGGCAAGTGAGTTGATGTACTTCAATTGTACAGCTGCATCTGGTGGCAGGCTTTAAGTCAGAATCCAACACTTAATTTAGTCCGTGCATGGTTCGCCCATTATTTTATTTACAACTTCCGTCCATGCCTCTTTCCCACACTGTGCACTTGTCTCAGGCACAATTTTGGTAAGCCCACAAGTTAAGCCTAGCCAAAATGAGTAAAAAATAAACGTCACTGGAGATCTTCTTTGAAAAGGGGGAAAGACCCAATGATGAGAAAGCAAAAGACTCTAAGACTGGCAAAAAGAAAGCTGCATTTAAAAGAAAATACCAAGAGTCCTATTTAAATTACGGGTTCATTGTAACAGGTGATTCACATTCTCCAAGCCCGCTTTGTGTAATATGTGGCAACCGGCTATCCAATGAAGGCATGAAACCTTCAAAACTGCTTCACCAAGTGGAGACCAAGCACCCTGCTCTAAAAGGCAAGGCTTTGGAGTTTTTTATTTTTTGTTCATTTTTTTACAGATAAAAAAAATTGATAAACAAAATTCCATAGGTAATGCATCTCTTAATGATATGTAAGTACACAGAAACAAAAGGAGTTTTGTTATAGGTATGTCACTTGGTGCTTTGAAGCTCTAGCAAGTAGCCAAAAATCACACAATACTGCATAATCAAAAATTATTTAATGATCTAATTAAATATTAAGAAACAGTTTGATTAAACCCTCTTTCATTTTTTATTAAGGCATAAAATTTGAAACCTTACACTTGAAAATAACTTGTTTCCTGATAATTAGAATACTGATCACAAACCACAAGTGATTTTCTTAATTTCTGGAAAGTTTACCAGAAAGCAAGCCTTTGGAGTTTTTCAAAAGAAAAAAACATGTGAACACGAAGAACAGAAGCAATTATTGAAGGCTACCACTTCGTCAAATGTGTCTGCACTGAGAGCATCATTCTTAGTGGCTAACCACATTGCTAAAGCTATGAAGCCCTTTACTATTGCTGAAGAGTTGATCCTGCCTGCTGCTAAGGACATTTGTCGTGAACTTTTAGGAGAGGCTGCAGTTCAAAAAGTGACACGTGTTCCTCTGTCGGCTAACACCATAACTAGACAAATTGATGAAATAGCAGAGGATATTGAGGAACAACTGTTAGAGAGGATTAATGAGTCACTGTGGTACACAATCCAGGTTGACGAGTCTGCTGATGTTGACAACAAGGCAACAATTCTTGTTTTTGTGTGATATATTTTTCAGGAGGATGTGCATGAGGATATGTCACGTGCACTCTTGTTGCCAACCAACACCACAGCTGTAGAACTATTCAAGTCTTTGAATGATTACATATCAGGAAAACTGACTTGGTCATTTTGTGTTGGTATATGCATGTACGGAGCAGCTGCCTTGACTGGATGGCTTTCTGGTTTCACTACTCGGGTCAAAGAGGTCACTTCTGAATGTGGGTCTACGCACTGTGTCATCCATAGAGAAATGCTGACTAGCCAAAAAATGTCACCTGAATTTAACAACGTTTTGCAGGAGATGGTTAAAATTATCAACCACATTAAAGTACATGCCCTTAACTCACGTCTGTTCATACAGCTCTGTGAGGAGATGGACGCAGAACACACACGTCTTCTCTTATACACAGAAGTGAGATGGCTTTCTAAAGGCAGATCACTGGCCAGAGTTTTTGAGTTATGAGAGCCGCTCCAGAGATTTCTTTTAGAAAAACAGTCACCACTGACAGCACATTTCAGTGACACAGAAGGGGTTGCAAATTTGCTTACCTGTGTGACATATTCAACCTGCTCAACGAACTCAGTCTGTCAATTTAGGGGAGAACAGCAACTATTGGTTCAGTCGGGGGATAAAGTGGCTGCATTCAAAGCCAAACTGGAATTATGGGGGCGAAGAGTGAACATTGGGATTTTTGACATGCTTCAAACATTAGCAGAGATTTTGAAAGGGACTGAGCCAGGGCCTTCTTTCTCCCAGCTGGTGCATGATCACCTATCTCAGCTTTCAAAAGAGTTTGAGCATTACTTCTCAACCACAAAAGACCCCTGAACTGGGAAGGAATGGATCCGCGACCCATTAGTGAATAAGCCAGGTGAATCGACTTTGTCTGTGCTGGAAGAGGATCAACAGCTTGAGATCACAAATGACGGTGGCCTTAAAAGTATGTTTGAGACAACTTCAAATCTCCATATGTTCTGGATTAAGGTCAAGGCGGAATATCCTGAGATTGCCACAAAAGCACGGAAAAGCCTGCTTCCATTTCCAACATCCTATCTTTGTGAAACAGGGTTTTCTGCAGTGACAGCAACCAGAATGAGATTACGGAGTAGACTGAACATAAGCAACACAATTCGGGTGTCACTGTCTCCTATCAACCCCAGATGGGACCATCTAGTTGCAGGAAAACAGGCTCAGGGCTCCCACTGATTCTGCATTATGGTAAGTTGTATAATTATTTCATTGTATATTACAATGTAATAATAATAGAAATATAGTGCACAATAAATATAGTGTGCTTGAATCGTCCCGAAACCATCCCCCACCCCCGTCCATGGAAAAGTTGTCTTCCACGAAACTGGTCCCTGGTGCCAAAAATGTTGGGGGCCACTGCAGAATGGCATGAATAAACCTTAGCCTGACTGGTATTTCAAAACAAAGAAAATGCGTTTCTAAAATCAAGGTCAACTTCACCTGACCTTTCACTTTCTGGTGTAGGTAATGAGGTTCTGCCCAGAATGGGGAGAAATGGGTACACAAAGAGGAGGCGTAGAGCAGAGGAAAATACCTTTGGTCCTCTCTTGTCAATTACTCCTTGTTTATCATATCTGCTCTGGATCATCTACTTCCACTCAGTATTGGTCTCAAGAACAGTAGCTACGAAGGGAAGGGTCTTCTTTCTAAGGGCCTTTCTGCAGCCAGTGGTAAGTTTTTGAAGTGAGCTCTGTAATTTTGTACTAAGAGTTGTTATTCTGATCTCAGCAAGAAACCAGGTGGGGCTTCCCTGGTGGCGCAGTGGTTGAGAGTCTGCCTGCCTATGCAGGGGACACAGGTTCATGCCCCAGTCCGGGAAGATCCCACATGCCGCGGAGCGGCTGGGCACGTGAGCCATGGCCACTGAGCCTGCATGTCCGGAGCCTGTGGTCTGCAAAGGGAGAGGCCACAACAGTGAGAGGCCAGCATACAGGAAAAAAATAAATAAAAACAGGTGACACAAGAAAAGCATTTTACTAAGGGCAGAGAGATGGATTTATGGACAAAGATTGTAACTACAATAGGTGTGGCTTAGCTAAAGGAGAGCTGTAAAAGGTATTTATCCACTAATATTTAAAAGCTGAGCAGCCCAGGGGCAGAGTGTAATTTTAGCCAGTTTGAAAGGAGTATGAGGGGGAAATATTGTTAAAACAAAACATCATAATCAAACTAGAGAAAAAATATGTACCTTACCTATAAATAGTAAAGTAAATAAGCAAATAATATAGAGAGAAGGGAGAAGGTAAGATGGAGAAACACTTGTTTTATGGGAGGGCTGTTGTTTGGGGAAAGGAGTTTTTTTGGAGAGTAGGGTGGGCAATATAAGAGATTCCTTTGGGTCAAGAATAGATAGAGCACTGAAAGGTTAACTGATGGAGAGAACATAACTATCTTCCTGCATTCATTAAACATTAGACTAGGAAGCATCCCAGGCTCTCCTCGGCTTCATGGAGGAAAAATTTATTCTAAATCCAACAACATAGTCATTGAATTCCTAAAAGTTTATGTATTTTTTTGTGGGGTATGCTCAATGAAAGAATGAAACCCTCTGATTGTGAAAGAAGAAATTCTACATAATATGATTAATAATAGAGTTTTGAATATACTGATTCCCTAAAGCCTTCAATTTCACTGTAATAAAATGGAGTATTTCATTTAAAGTTAAATAAACTTTGGCAAAAAAATAAGCTATTCATTAGTATTAGGTTTATAGCACTAAAACTCAACAAAAATAAGAAGGAAAAGAAAGACTATATAAACCTTTCTCTTATTAGCTCTAAGGATCATTTTCCCAGCTAGTATAAACTGTGTAGCACTTGTTCACTACAATCCTTCCCTCTGACTTCCTTTTACCCACCAAGAACTGATTTGCCTATTTGGTCAGGCAGCGATTTGCAGAAATGTCACTTACTAAATTAAAGGTCTTTCTGCATTGCTGTTACACTATCATGTCCTTTGCAGCCAGGGGTAAGTTTTTGAAGTGAGGTCTGCAATTTTATACTGAGAGTCGCTATTCTGAACTCAGTGAGAAAAACCATCAGACTAGAAAGCAGGTGACACACTATTTTATTCAGTTTTGTGACTGAGGGCAGAGAGATTGATTTATGAACAAAGATTGAAACAAACCACAACGTGTGTGGCTTAGCTAAATGAGAACTATGAATGACAGCTATCCACTAATATTTAAAGGCTGAATAGCCCAGGGCAGAGTGTAATTTTAGTCAGGTTGAAATAAGTATGAGGGGGAAAGAAAGATTGGAAAAAATCAGCATAATCTAACTAGAAGGAAATGTCGCTATGAATTAGTTTGCAAGGAAGAAAAGAGAGTGCTTTATTTACACTTTTTTTTTTTTCCTTTTGCGGTACGCGGGCCTCTCACTGTTGTGGCCTCTCCCATTGCAGAGCACAGGCTCTGGACGCGCAGGCTCAGCGGCCATGGCTCACGGGCCCAGCCGCTCCGCAGCATGTAGGATCTTCCCGGACCGGGGCACGAACCCCTGTCCCCTGCATCGGCAGGTGGACTCTCAACCACTGCGCCACCAGAGAAACCCTATTTACACATTTTTTTAAAATAACAAACTTTAAGTAAGGTATTCTCACACTTTGAAATGGAACTTCAATTCCAAATAATACTAGGTAGAAATGCTAATGGAAAATGGTATGACCCAGTATGTAAATAACTTCTGGGCTGAGGAGGAGCTTCTGGGACTGCTGGCTATTAATGGCTTTGGGCTTATTAAACCTTAATAAGTAGAATTTTAATGTGGTTAGTTTGGAAGACTTAGGAGGGTTTTTATATTACCTATAGGTAGAGGCTGTTATCCACAATTGGCAAAATTAAGAACCAAAATAAGGAGTTTTTGAAAAATGCTGGAGGTGAAAAACCTATAGAACCACGCCATTATTATAAAATAACTGATTCCTGTGCACTAATGTATAATGTCTATTTCCTGATCTACCAATCTCCATTTCCACATCTCTTACAGTCATTTTTCATGAGCCTTAGTTCTCACCAATCCCCATTTTTCCTTGAGCTTTTAGATTCTGAATCTTTTACGTAAAAATACCTAAAATTTCTTGCAATTCCTGTCTTTCCATTACTTTCTTTTTGTTAAAAATCTAATCTTTAGTATTTTCTTTGCTAAGAAAACTGATGGCAAATTTCTTTAGTCTTTATTTTGCCTGTATATTAATGCTATTTTATTTGATATAAAAATCAAAGTTGAGATTTATTGAGCAATTAAGATTTTAATTTATAGTCCTTTATAATGTACTTGTTACTAAGGAGAATTCTGATGTTTTTGCCTAAGAATGATTTCTTTATAGATAAACTGCTTTCTCTCTGACAGCTTTTAATATTTTTCCTTTATTCTTGCTGCTTTGCAGTTTCAGTGTATCTCCATCCTCTTTCTGTTTGTGTGCAGTTTTGATCTAATGATTCCAAATCTCAGCAACTTTGTCTTCAATATTGTTTCTCTCTCTTTTGACCACCTTCTATTGGAGCTTCACATAAGGCATGTGATTCAGCCTCAGATCAATCCTCTTGGTCTCATCACTGTTTGCTTTCGGTTCTTTTAGACTGCTGAATTTGCAGTATTTTCAAATTCACTGTGTCTCTCCTCAAATGAATTCTTAGAGTTTATAGAGTTTTATTTTTGTTGAAATCTAAACTTAATATTTACATGGAATATAATGTTTTTTTCAATTAACAAAGTCTATACTTTCCATTAGGGTTCAATTCTGGTGTTGTACATTCTATGGGTATGAACAAATAAATACATAATGACATGTATCTCTCATTATAGTATCATACAGAGAATTTTCACTGCTCCAAAAATGCTCTATGCTCCACCTATTTATCCCTCCTTCCTCCTTAACCTCTGTCAACCACTGATCTTTTTACATTCCTCATAGTTTTATCTTTTCCAGAATGTCATATAGTTGGAATCATACAGTATGTAGCCTTTTCAGATTGGCTTCTTTCACTTAGTAATATGCATTTAAGTTTCCTCCATAACTTTTCATGATACGATAACTCAGTTCTTTGTATCAGTGAATAATATTCCATTGTATGGACACCCCATGGTTTATTTTTTCATTCATTCATCTTTTGAAGGACTTCTTGGCTGCTTTCAAGTTTTGGAAATCATGACTAAAACTCTAAATATCTCTTTGCAGGCTTTTGTGTGGACATAAGTTTTCCACTCATATGGATAAATACCAAAGAGCTTAGTTGCTGGATTTTATGGAAAAAGTATGTTTAGTTTTATATGAAACAGCCAACTGTCTTCCAAAGTGGCTATATTAAATTGCATTCTCACCAGCAATGAATGAGCATTCTGTTCCTCCACATACTTGCTAGCATTCAGTGTTGTCAGTGTTTTGCATTTTAGTCATTTAAAGAGGTATGTATTGCTATCTCCTTGTTGTTTTCATTTGCATTTCCATGATGACATGTGATGCTGAGCATCTTTTTATATGTTTATTTGCCATATGTATATCTTCTGTGGTGAGGTGTCTCTTAAGGTCTTTGGCTTGTGTTTCAACTGGATTGTTTGTTTTCTTATTGTAGAGTTTTAAGAGTTCTTTTTATATTTTTGTAACAGTCCTTTATCAGATATGTGTTTTGTGAAAATTTTCTCCCAGTCTGTAGCCTGTCTTTTTATTCTCTTAATATTTTATTTTGCAGAGCATAATTTTTAAACTTTAATGAAGTTCAACTTAATGACATTCTTCTTGTATGGATCATGCTTTTGGTTTTGTATCAGAAAAGTCATCATCACCAAACCCAAGGCCACCTAGATTTTCTCTGTTATTTTCTAGGAGTTTCATAGCTTTGCATTTTACAGTTAGGTCTATGATCCATTTTGAGTTAATTCTTTTGAAAGGTGTATAGTCTGTGTCTAGATTCATTTTATTGCATGTGGATGTACAGTTGTTCCAGCACTATTTGTTGAAAAGACTATCCTTTTGCCATTGAATAGCCTTTGCTCCATTATCAAAGATCAGTTGACTGTATTTGTGTAAGTATTTCTATGCTGGCTATTTCATTCCACTGATCTATTTGTCTGTCTATTCTTTTGCCAATAGCACACTGTTTCAGTTACTATAGCTTAATGGAAGTATTTAAGTTGGATAGTGTCAGTCTTCTGACATCAATACCATGTTGATTATTCTGGGTCTCTTGCCTTCACACAGAAAACTTTAGAAAGAGTTTGTCAATATCCTCCGAATAATTTGCTGACATTTGGATTAGGATTGCTGAATTTATGGATCAAATTGGGAAGAACTGAGATCTTGACAATACTGAGTTTTCTTATCCATGAACATGGAATAACTCCCCATTTATTTAGATCTTCTTTGGTTTCTCTTATAAGAGTTTTGTAATTTTCCTCATATAGCTCTTGTACATACTCTGTTAGATTTATACCTAAGTATTTTGAATTGTGTTAATATAAACAGTATTGTATATTTAATTTTAAATTCCAATTGTTTATCATTGATATATAAGAAAGCAATTGACATTTGTATATTAACTGTAACCTGCAACCTTGTGATAATGGGAAAAGAGGCGGGTAATGTTTGAAGGGTAAGAGGGACTCAACAGTTCATTGCTGGCTTTGGAGATGATGGAAGGGAGGCCAGAGCCAAGGAGCGTGGGGTAGCCTCTAGGACCTGGGAACACCCCTCAGCTGGCAGCTAGCAAGGAAAAGGGGACTTCAGTTTTACCATCAAAATGAAATGAATTCTGCCAACAACGTAGGTGAGCAAGGAAATTATTTTTTCCCTAGCCTTTGTAAAAGAGTGCAGCCCTGCCGACACCTTGGTTTTAACTTGATGATACTTGTAACATACTTACCTACAGAACTGTGAGGTAAATTTGTGTTGTTTAAGCCACAGAGTTTATGGTGACATATTATGGCAGCATTTGGAAACTAATATAATCTAAGAGTCAGTGCTTTCATAGTTACAAGCAAGAGAAGATAATCTCAACTGATTTTACATAAATATAGCTGAATAAAATGGTATATGCCAACTCATAGATTTGATAGGAAGGCTCTCAAACCAATCTTAAAGCAAACATCCAAGATCAAAGCCCAAACCAGACCAAAGATCTAGTTCAGTAATAAATCTGCTACTTATGTGAACCATCAATAAATCACTATTGTCTCTTCCTACTCATACAACTTTTGCACCAGGAACTTTGTTTTACAGCCATTGGTAAAGTGCTGCCACTGACATTGTAATTGAAACCATCAAACATCCAAAACTTCTGCCATCACACATAGCATTAAAAATGGAAGTTCCAAACAGAATGGTTTTTGAAACAGCTACTTCTGAACTGAAGTCTTATTGATTTACACCTATTGACAGACCTTAGGTTATATGCTTGTACCCTGGTTGCAGGGCCTGCATAGAATTTGGGTTTCTACTCCTACATTGGGAAAGGAGTCATTATATTAGCATATCATTAAATCTATGTATGATTTCAAATATACCTTAAATAATGTTGATAGAAGTAGAATGTACCAAACTAATGGATTTAGGATAGTATGTCTGGGACAGAAAGATATGTGAAAATACAAATAAGATTTGTGAATATGCAGATAAAAAAAAAAAAAACGGTGAGTTTATATAATAGGGTACAATAAGGTGGGAGCCAAGATTAATCTGGGTAGGTGATGATCTCTGTTGCTTTGGTTATAGTCCTTGATCTCCTAGTAATGATGTAATAGTAAAAGCAAGTTAATTAAAGTGACCAGAGGCCATTCAAGGCAAAATCTTACAAATTTTATCAATATTTTGAAGCAGATATTAAGGAGTATGTCAGAGGTGTCTCAAATATAGCATACAGAGGGAACTCATATAGGAGATAACATGTATGGAAATACAGTCAATTCTAATTATTGCTATAGTTAGTTCTATAAAGTTGTCACATACACTGGACCATGGCTCCTAGGGGAAATAACAGGGTTAGACTCTTGCAAGCCTCTGATCACAGCATTTTCATCACCTGATTAAAACATACTTGTTTTATATCTGTTTTTGAAGACACCTTATTTAATATATATTGTTGATTCATTAGCACTGAACCCATGGCCAACAGAACTATTATTCATATCTGAAAGAAGCTTATGTAACACATATTTTCTTCACAAGACACATCACAGTCTTCCTGCACTTAGGAACACTAGGCAACACTTAAGCACTATGCTTTGGGGCCATTTTAAACAGCAAAAGCACCAACAAAAAGGCAAAAATGCAAAAGGCAAGGCACTAAAAAGACTGAGAAGGACACTCATTTGTAGTATAAGAGCTGGAACAGAAGGCAGAGTGTTGCCTTGCTTGACCTTAGCTGGGAATATAAAAAGTTGGGTCGTTCAAATGTTTTGCCATTCTGCATGTCTAGAAATGACTGTGAAAGCACCATGAATATTGATTTGGGGGTTAAAATTAAATTTGGGGGAGTAGTCACATTTGCTAATATGGAATCTATGAATAATTAATATCAACTACATATGGAATATACAGAGCCCATATGCTTGGCATTTCTCCCACTGACATTGACTCTACTGTGTAAATAAACTAAGTTCCCATAATCCCTGTTGTTTTACCTTTTGTTCTTGTTAATACCATGTCTGATAAGAAGCCCTAAATGTAACCTGGCAGGGAGCTCAGTGTTATATATAACAAAAAAGTGGAAATAACTTAAATATCCAACAAGAGGGGCTTGGGGCAATAATTTATTCTTAATATTGTTATCCTTTCAAGTCATTAAATATAATGATGTGCATTTGTTAAGTTTTATTGATGTGGAAATCCTTTCATGTATTTCAAATGATAATCTAATCCAGAATAAAGTGATTCATTTTAATAACATGTTAATTTACATGAAATATATTTTTCTATGAATAGGACTGGAAGATTTTCACCAAATTTTCTGTCGTTGTCATTTCTAGGTGGTAAACTTTGAAGTGTTTTACTTTCAATTTCTATTTGATTATCTAGATTTTCTACTCTTATACAATGACCACATTTTATTTATGCATTTAAAAATACATGTGAATAAGAAAAAAATTAAGGGATCAGGATTACTTCAATGAATTATCTGTCGTTACTTGGCATTGTCCATATACACCGTTATTTGCTTTTCTCTCCTCCCCAATTTTTGTTTATTTTCTTGCCATTTTCAGTACTCATTCCTATTCCTTCTAATTACATTGAAGTGCTGTCAGTCAAAAATATGAAGGAGCTTCACTGAATTCACACTGGATTTTATATGAACATTGATAAAAACTAAAATTCAAAGGCTTTTTTTATAGACCAAGTACAGAACTAAGAACATTATACAAATGATCTTATTTGAGCTTTAAAATAATCATGTGAAATTAATAGATATTATTCTCATTTTTCATAGATGTGAAATCTGGTTGACTTAATTTGTCCAAGAATACAGTGCTAATGAGGGGTAGAAGTAAGGTTTGTAGTCAGGGAGTCTAATTTCACAGCCCATGCACAAACCACCATGTTGTTTGGCTGCCTCCAGTAAGACTTTCTGTTCTCTACTTCACCATTATAGTTGGAAACGCCTATAAATTTAAATAATATATTTTTTAAATAGACATGTTTTTCCATCCTGGGAAAAACTATTTCAAGAGGGGGATTAAGATTTGCGCTGGGAGGATGAATTAAATAGGAAGGGAAGGGAGTGAAATTCCCTTGGAAATCTTGAAACGATCTAGCATTTCTACTTGTTCAAGTCTGCTTTCTGTCGACCAAGTCAGAGAAAAACATCAATGGATATTTTAGATTTTCTGCTCATAAACTCACTTGATTAATGATGTTAGCTGAGGAGCATCAATTACCAAAAGCACATTTTGCTCTAGGAAATCCCAAGATCCAGTCACAAGGGATATTTACGGGAGAACACAAGAGATTTATGCTGTTTATGTAAAGCGCTATATGTCCTGTATGATAGTTTGTTTATCTTGTACTTCAGAACAGGGATTCCAAAAATATACAGGCTGTGAAAGGCATCATTAAGAGAAAGAGGCCCACAAAGTGATAAATGCCAGCCTGCCTCAAGAACAAACTACTATCAAATAAACTGCTCTCTTTAAAAATATATGAAGGCAGACTATCTACTCCCAACCACCTATCACTGGCTGAAAAAAAAAAATCTACAGTAGTGTATGTGCCTGCTAACTTTGGAGCATATAATTTGCAAATTACACGTTTAATCTTCCAGTGAATTCTTAGTGAATCAAGAGGGAGGAAGAATGCTGTCCACTAGCCCCTTCAATGAGGATTTATTCTGTGATGCTGAGAACACATTGAATTGTGTGGGAAAAAGTCAGTAGCTACCAAAACCAAAACCAAACCAAACCAAACCAAAGCTATAACGCATGATATATTAGTAGTACAAATTATTGTTGCCATCATTTATTTAATGCCACCATATGCAAGGAATGTGCAATAGCACAATATCATTAATTCTCAAACATCTCTAGCAGGTAGCTGGCTTTATTGCACGTTGACATTTTAGGAAACAGGATCTGGGTGGCTGAGTGACATGCTTAATAAAACTCCATTAGGGCTTCCCTGGTGGCGCAGTGGTTGAGAGTCCGCCTGCCGATGCAGGGGACACGGGTTCGTGCCCCGGTCTGGGAAGATCCCACATGCTGCGGAGCGGCTGGTTTAAAAAATGTATATTTTACTTATGATATATTGCTATACAAGGCTCCCTAACCTCTACTCTAGGCTTTGAGTGTAACATGGCTGAAATTCAGTCACACCAAAATCCCTACAACAAATCTCCTATATAAAAACCTAAGATTTTGGAAGTTCAGTTTGCCTTATACTTCATCTGCCGTATGCTAAAAGGAACAGAAATTAATAATGATGTAGAGGAAGAGGCAGAAGTAGAAATGTTAGAGACTAGGACCAAGGCGAAGAAGAAAAATTTAAAAAGAAGGTACAATTTTTAAACCAGCAGAAGAAAATCCAAACCAGTGGGAAGCAGGAAAGGAGAAATAAAGGTGGAAAAAATAAAACGCCTTAAATGTAAGATACAAATAAGATGGTAGAAGTTATTCCCAGTACAACCAGATATTTAAAATATATTTAAATAGCATAAATTTAAAAATTAAAGAGACTCTCAGATGGGATCAAAAAATAAAATAAAAATCTAGGTGTATGTGGTCCACAATGGAGACAGAGAGACTGCAAATTAAAATATGGGGGGATATACACCAGGCAACTAAAAAGAAATAGCTAAGGTATGAATTTTAATATATATCATTTTGTGTCCAGACAGGAAAACAGAAGCCTCTCCAGGTATCCAAAGGGAGAAAATTTAATACTGGGAATTCCTGAGAAAATGTTGGAAGGGTTAGAGGAAGAGAAGTGTAAAGGTGAGACATATCAACTTAGATATGTCTAAGTTGATTGTGTCCTCCTACAAAAAGTCATATATATATATATATATATATATATATATGTGTGTGTGTGTGTGTGTGTGTGTGTATACATATATATGTATATATATATATATATATATATACATATATATGTGTATATATATATATATATATATATATATATATATATATATATAGTAGGTGCTTCAGTTATTTCCAAGGTAGGACCCAATATTTATTTATTTGTCTGTTCATTTGTTTGGCTTGTCCTTTTTTGCATTTATGTATGCAGTGTAAATTTAAACCTCAAAACGGCATAAGAGCAGGATGGGAAATAATGTTCATGGGAAATATTTTATCTATAGTCCTATACCTGGACCAAGACATATAAAGTTTCTTGTCAATATACTTTGCTGTTGGGCCAATTTATTTTCAACCTGCCTTTTCAGTGACTTTTTAAAAATTATCATTATTTACATTTTAGATAGGAAAGAGTTTGGCAGAAAAAATAATGAGAAAGTGACAAGTGAAAATTGCAAATGAGTGCGAAGCAATTGATGTACTAAGGAACCTAAACAGCCATAAAGTACTGGGATCAAGAGCCAGGATGCAGAAGTAAGTTTTGATGTTCTGAAAGTACACACAACTCACTCTGAATGAAGGAAAGAAAGGGGAATAATGAAGATAGAACAGTTGTTCTGGATTGACAACAGACTGTGAAAGTTCATGGGAGTCTGGGTGCTTCTCACTCTTTTTTTTTTTTTTTTGGCTGAAGAACAACTTTTATTTATTAAGAATTAATAATGATATAATATATAAAAATGAAAATAATAATCAAGAACTAGTAATGTAGCAAGTGGGTACTTCTCACTCTTAAAAGAAGGAAAATAATCTTCCATAGAAGGGAAATAGTATGGCTGTGGACAGTAGTTCTCCATCTTGATTGTACATTGGAATCACTTGGAGAGTTTTAGAAACCACTAATGACTGCTTCCCATTCTCAGATTTACAAATTTAATAGATCTGTATTGTATCCAAGTACCAAGATTTTTTTAAAGCCTCCCAGGTGATTCTAAGTTGGAGCCAAGGTTGAGAAGCACTGACAAAAGATTTGAAAATAGATTTATACATAAAGAGTTAGGAGGCCACTTATGGTAGCTATAAGGACTGACTGCTGAACACAGTGAAGGTCTAATTGAGAATGGATGTATGTCAATTTGCAGCACTCCTGACCATTATAGTGGTTTAACATTTTAAGCAATGTTGGCATGTATAGTCACAAAAATAAAGAAATAAAACTATGAGGTTAATATATTTTTTGGAACTTGAAAATAAATCCCAATCTGCTGCTTCAAATACTCTTATGTCCAAGGTGAAAGTGACTGCCTGAATTGTCCAATTTGTCTTTGATAATATAGATCTAGCTATTGTTCCTAGCCCATGTCTCTCACAACAAAGTCTTCATGTTAACTAAAATATTTAGCTATGCACTAGACACTTCAAAATAATGTTAATGTATGTGACCAAATTGAATTTAATTCCAGCAGTCTAGATCTGAGGAACAGCTTATCACACATTTGACAGCTTTGATTTCCTAATGAAATACTATTTTCCTTCTATTTGAAGACAAAAATAAGATTTTAATTACTAAGCTATTGACCTGATGGCATTTTTGTGTGTGTGTTTTCTTTTCCCATCAAAAACAGAAGCAAACACTTTGATGTGTTACACAATGCATGTGCTAGAAACTGCTATATCTTTAATCACTGCTCTCATAGAACCATTAATTGCATGGTTATGGACTGCATTACACAACTGAATCCTGCACGTTTCCTAAATAGCAGTGTTTTTCAAATTTAAATATTTATCAAAAGAAAAAATCATAAATTCTTCAGTGACTTAATTTTATTATAAAATTTTAAATATAAACAAAAATTTATATTTAAATATAAAAATATAAACATAGGGCTTCCCTGGTGGCGCAGTGGTTGAGAGTCTGCCTGCCGATGCGGGGGACACGGGTTCATGCCCCGGTCTGGGAAGATCCCACATGCCGTGGAGTGGCTGGGCCTGTGAGCCATGGCCGCTGAGCCTGCGCGTCCGGAGCCTGTGCTCCACAACGGGAGAGGCCACAACAGTGAGAGGCCCCCGTACCGCAAAAAAAAAAAAAAAAAAAAAAAAAAAAAATATATATATATATATATATAAACATAAAATTAGGTAATCAGCCTTTTATAATTTAAAACCAATATATTTTGACGAATGAAATACAATCAAGCCAAATAATAAACTCTCAAATTAATAACATTAAATGAAATTAACATTAAATGAAATTAACATTATGGGTGATATTTTACTGACAACAAATGCCATTTTCTTTTAACAAGTTTTTAGAGCTATATTCAAAAATACTTAAAACAAGAATAAAGTCTTCACAGGTGGCTGCCAATCACCTGTGTAACATTTACGTGAATGTTTATATTCTTATGGGTATAGGTAAGAAGGATGATGAAATGAAACAATGCTTTGTGGAAAAATTAATAAACAAAAATTAGCTTTTATAGTGACACAGATTCTTAAGGAATCTTCTCTCAAGAGTACAGACATGCCCCAATTACAAAATATTAATATATTAATATATTTAACTGGAGGTTAAATAAGCCAACATGTCTCACAATTCACATGCCTCTTATAGACATTTTAGTAGAAATGAAACCAAACCATCTCATAGACTATCAGTCCATGGGAAAGGGAAAATGTTTTTTGTCATGAATGATCTTGCAGGTTGTGTTGGTTATAAACTATTACCTCTCAGCTCCAAATTCATCCTTTTGGTCCTCTCTATAAAAATGGATCTAGATCCTTAAATATTTTTTCTCTGACAACTGCACCATGTGAAGTTTTGTCAAGATGGGTCACTGGAGAGACACAGTAGAGAGGGCAGGAGGAAAGGGTTTTGCTCCCTGGTGAGCCTGCTCAGCAGCAGTTCCTCTGGCAGGGCATGGGGCACAGGTGGCTGCCCCAGTGTACAGTCCTGCAGCAAATGCAGTCTCCTCAGTGCCCAGCTTTTTCAGGCAGAGAGGCCAGTAGAAGCAGCAGCTTCCCCAGCACCAGTGTTGGCTGGTTTTATGTGGAACACCTCTGGTAAGACACCTCCTCAGCAAGTTCCGGGGGGAGATTTCTGTTTACTCCCATCAGCGAGGCACCACAGTGACTTTTCTGCCACGTAGTGAACCACAGCCAGGTTCTCTGCAACAAAGTCTGAACCTCAGTCCCAAGGGGCCTCTTCTCTAGGTATTCCATCTCAGCCTTTGGGCTAGTGGTTATTTTTTTATTTTAATTTTTGAATTTTATTTATTTTTTTATAGAACAGTTTCTTATTAGTCATCAATTTTATACACATCAGTGTATACTGATGTTTTACTGATAATAAATGCCATTTTCAACAAAAAAATAATGCTTTCAAGAGAAGAGTCAACCACCTCCCCTTTGCATTTCTTATTACCTTTTTAAAATATAAATTTATTTATTTATTTATTTATTTATGGCTGTGTTGGGTCTTCGTTGCTGTGCCTGGGCTTTCTTTAGTTGCGTCAAGTGAGGGCTACTCTTCCTTGTGGTGTGCGGGTTCCTCATTGCCGTGGCTTCTCTTATTGTGGAGCCCAGCCTCTAGGCACGTGGGCTTGCTTCAGTACTTGTGGCGCATGGGCTTAGTTGCTCCACGGCATGTGGGATATTCCCGGACCAGTGTTCGAACCTGTGTCCCTTGCATTGGGAGGTAGATTCTTAACCACTGCACCAACAGGTAAGCCCCTTTTTTTTGTTTTTTAATAAATTTATTTGTTCATTTTTGTCATAACTTTTAAAGCTTCATTACTACCACCAAATGTCTAGAACCACTGCAAAATCCTTTGTGTAGTGCATCATTTACACATAAAATCAGCTGTGTTCATTTCTCATGAGCCCACAATAACCAAGCAACAATAGAGCTTGGAACAAATGCAATAGTAAACAAGATTAGATAGGCCTTAAAAGCATATTATAGTTCTCAGTAGCCATTCAGGTATTAAAAGATATACAAATATGAATTTTTGTTAGGTTTAATTGAAAAGTATTTTTATGTAGAACTCATAGAATTCTGAGATACACTCCTTGATACTGTTTTAGAAATAATGATATATATAATTCGCCACAAAGGAGTACTAAACTGAGTTATTGCTCACAAATTATGAAGCTCAAAGACATAGTATTTTTTGTGCACAGGTTACCTACGTCAACCTTAAACAGTCGGCTATTTCTATATCTCTGTTTCTTCTAATACAAAATAAAGGTAATATTGTTATCAATCCTGGCTTCCTGCTGTTAAAGGTCAACAGATGTGTCATAAACATGGCATTGTATTCTAACATAATTTTTTATTACAAGAATAAATTTGAGTTTTGATCTCATGAAGACCTTCCTCATTGTTAACTTTAAAAAAGTTGAAAAATATATTTCTAAATGTAATAGGTGTCAAAATTCACACAATTTTTAGACCAAAAAAAAAGGGTGTAGAAGAGCATCCCAGAATGAAAAGATAATTATATAGTAGCTAAATGAAACATTAAATGCAGTAACTAAAAATAAATTTAATAAAAGACCATTATTAATTATTTTATTCTTAATTTGGCAGACAATTTAATGTTAAAATCTCTAACTGCTAAATATTAGTTACTTATTTCTACCCTATTTTTACTTTATACACATATTGCAGATCTCATTACTTAGCAGGAAAACCATTCACCTGTTTCAATCAAAAATAGCTTATGAGGGCTTCCCTGGTGGTGCAGTGGTTGAGAGTCCGCCTGCCGATGCAGGGGACACGGGTTCATGCCCTGGTCTAGGAAGATCCCACATGCCGTGGAGCGGCTGGGCCCGTGAGCCATGGCTGCTGAGCCTGTGCATCCGGAGCCTGTGCTCCACAATGGGAGAGGCCACGACAGTGAGAGGCCCGCGTACCACAAAAAAAAAAAAAAAAAAAAAAAAGCTTATGCTTTCAAAATTAAATATTCCTTTTAAACACAGTTTAAAAGACATAAAATGTTTCAAACCTGAAAGAAATCATGTAACTACTTTATTCTAGGCATAAGTGGGTTTCCACCATTGTTTGACAATGGCTACTACCCAGACTCCACTATAAGTACCTGCCTTCCTGAGTAAGTAATAATCTATGTAATATCATACAGGTACATCTTATTTTCAAAAAATGTCTTGAAAATTCACTCTCCATCTGTTTCATATTATCTTTTTTTTTTGGTCACTCTGCTATTTTTGCTTCAAGTACCTTGATTTTTCAAGAATTCTTGTCTCCCATATCAACACCTATGTTACTTGATATATCTGTATTTAGTCTCAAAATAATCCACTTGGATTCTACTACCTTCTCATCTTTATTGTTTGGCACATTTTCAGGACATGATATTAAAATTATCCTTTCATTTTATGCACCACAAGCATAGATGAGCTCCTCTTAAACCCATTTCCATGAATTGTTGCCAATTGCCTATCCTTGGTCAGACAGGGAGGAAAGATCGAAGATCAGTTACACACAAAATAACTGAAAAGTACAAATAAAGGATTTATTTATTTTTTTTAAATTAATTAATTTCATTTTTGGCTGCACTGGGTCTTGGTTGCTGCGCATGGGCTTTCTCTAGTTGTGGCTCACGGGCTTAGTTGCTCCTTGCCATGTGAGAGCTTCATGGACCAGGGATCGAACACTTGTCTTCTGCATTGGCAGGCAGATTCTTAACCACTGTACCACCAGGGAAGTCCAAGGATACGTTTCTTATATTACTCCTCTAAAAAGAGAAATTCTCGGAGACTCGCGAGAGTGTCAGTAGTTGGTAGAGCAACGAGTTTTAAGGGCATAGCTATCGAGTTAGATAATTCTGGGTTTGAACTCCTAATGCCACTTACTAGCTGTACTTCATTGAAAACTTATTGAATTTTTCAGAGCTTCATTTTCTTATATGTAATATAGAATTATAATAGTACTAAATCCCTGAGTTAATGTAAGAATTAAATGAGATAGCATATGAAAACACTAAGCAGAATGACAAACGTATAGTAAGCACTCAAAAAATATTTAACCATAATTTGTATGATTTCCTATACCAGCATGTCAAAAAAAATCTCATGAAGATGTAGATGTACACACACCCCTTTCTCTTTTTCTCTCCTTCCCTCTCTCTTTCTCTCTCTCATTAATCCAACCAAACAAATATTATAAACATTTACCTACCCAAAGAGAGACTTAGACCAAAAAGAAAAACTGCATTGTCAAAAAGCTGCAAAGGTTGGAATAGAAAACAGATAATACATTTTCATCTCTGATATTTAGAGAGCTTGGAAACTGTCACTCTGTCCTTAATATAAGCAAAAGCTGGACGAATTGAAAAATCAATGACTTTCTTGAATCCATTGTAGAATTGAGGTTACAGAGCAAACTGACACCCCCAAATCTGAATGGACAGAGCGATTCACCCCTGGGATCTGCTCACCTGGAACAGAAGCTGCTGGATATGATAAGTGATAAAACAACTTACTTCACTAGTAAATGTGATGAATTCCTGGAGGCTGAGTGTGGAGTAGACTAGCATAAGAGTTTGAAACACCTCGGGCCACAATCATAGGTGGATCTACATAATTTCTCTGTCTTTCCCTCCAGGAACTCCACCAGTTTCTCACAGTGAAGATCTGGGAGAGAAGCCCAAATAACTCTGGCAAAGACAGAAGAAGAGAAGCCATTGTGAAACCCTCCCAGATCCTTCTAAAAAAAAAAAAAAAAAAGTCTACTCTGCCAAAGAAATGACTTTGAGAGAGCATAATATAGAAACTTTATCTGATCTAGTATCCTAGGAGAAGCATTTCCACCTGACCCACCCTCTCTAGCTTACCTTTCTCAACTAAAGGAAAAACCCAACAACAAAAAAAAACGTAGACTTGAGGGGAAAGAATTCCAAGGAAATATACTGGAAGTGTTGTAGCCTAAGAAAAGAAGAAGGGGCAGGGAAGAGAAAAAAAGCTATGTCCCTGGAGGAGGGACAGAAATACTGGTGAGCGCCACAGCCCAAGATATAGGCCCACTAACAGATTGAGACTTAATCAGAAGATTATAGAACACTTCTCTCTCTGAAACCCTACCACTATGGCACAAAGCCTCCAGAAGACTTCAGTTAAAGGTGCTGCAAGACACAGAGCTCATCAGAGTAGCCGCATAAGCAGAAGTCCCAAAGATAAAAAAGAGAGACAAAAACAAGGACACAAGAGGGATTTTAAGTTGAACTTCTAGTAAGATTAATACAAATCCTTAACTAAAGGACTATTAACTTTAATACCCATACACATACGGCTTTCAACAAAAATTTACAAGACATACAAAAAGGCAAGAAAAAACAGTTTGAAGACACAAAGCTGTCATCAGAACCAGACTCAGATATGGCACAATATTGGAACTATCAGACAACAGAGATTTTAAAATAACTAATTAATAGATAGAGGCTCTAATAGAAAATGTGGGCAGCATGCAAAACCAAATGGCTAATGGTAGCAGAGAGATGGAAACTGAAAAAAAAAAAAAAAGTAAATGGAAAGGTAGAAATGAAAAACAGAGTAACAGAAATGAAGAATGTTTTCAATGGACTCATCAGTTGACTCAACACAGCAAAAGAAAGAAACAATGAACTTGAAGATAGTTCAAAAGAAATTTTCCAAACTAAAAGGCAAAGGAAAAATAAGAATAAAACAACAAAAACAGAGCATCCAAGAACTGTGGACAATATCAAAAAATGTATAAGAAATGAAACTGGAATAACAGAAGGAACTAAAAACAAAATGAGATAGGAATAGTTGAAGAAATAATGGCTGATAACTTTCCAAAATTAATGACAGACAACAACCACAGACTGAGAAAGTTTAAAGAACAATGAATAAGATAAATACAAAGCAAACCACACCTAGAAATACATACTTAAACTTCAAAAAACCAGAGACACACAAAAAAAAATCTTGAAGGAAGCTAGATTGTAGAAAAACATCTTACCCATATAGGAACAAAGATAAGAAATCATATAAGTAAGAAATAAGTTTAGTGACATATATAGTGTTGCAAGAGAACAACATGGAAACCTAGAATTCTTTTTCAAAAGGTAAGGACAAATAGATTTTCTCAACCAAACAAAACCTGAGGGAACCATTGCTAGCTGACTTTCACAGTAAGAAATATTAAAATATTA
Source organism: Hyperoodon ampullatus (assembly GCF_949752795.1). Taxonomy (NCBI): domain Eukaryota; kingdom Metazoa; phylum Chordata; class Mammalia; order Artiodactyla; family Ziphiidae; genus Hyperoodon; species Hyperoodon ampullatus. The sequence goes on from NC_136915.1 coordinate 94,788,763, forward strand.
AATTTTTAGGCAGAAGGGGGTGATATAGGTCAGGACATAGAATCTTACTTGAAGAACATAAGAGAAAGAATAAACGAAGGTAAAATAAAATATTTAATCTTTCTTATTCTTAAATGATCTAAAAGATAACTGTTTAAAGTAATAACATTAACAGTGTCTTTAGTGATTATAGTATACGGATAAGTGAATTGAATGTTAGCAATGTCACAACAAATGGGAGAAAGGTATTGGAATTACTATGCTTTAAGTTCCTTTACTACACATGAAGTGGAATAGTGTTATTTGAAGGTACAAACAGATTATTTTAAAATATATAATGTAAACTTTAAGGCAATCACTAAACTAAAAAATAAAGAATCATAATTGGTATGCTAAAGGAGGAGATAATATAGAATTGCATAAACTGCTCAGTCAAAACCTAAGAAATCAGAAAAAGAGGAGATAAGAAACAAAGAGCAAATGTAGTGAATAGAAAACAGTTACTGGGACTTCTCTGGTGGTCCAGTGGTTAAGACTTCACCTTCCAATGTAGGGGGTGCAGGTTCTATCTTGGTTGGGGAGCTAAGATTCCACATGCCTCACAGCCAAAAAAACAAAATATAAAACAGAAGCAATATTGTAACAAATTCAATAAAGATTTTAAAAATGGTCCACATCAAAAAAAAATCTTTTAAAAAAAAGCTTACTAAAATGGTAGAGTTGAATCCAATAATATCAATAATAACTTTAAATGTGAATGGTGTAAATATTTAATAGATTATTGGATTGGACTTTTTTTAAAAAATGTGTTATCTGCAAGAAAGACACTTTAATATAAATTATTTATAAATATTTTTAATTTTAAATATAACTTTTAAGTTAAAAGTAAAGGTGTGAAGAAAGATAAAATATGAAAACATCAATCAAAACAGTACTGGAATAGCTATATTAATTTGAAGAAGACTTCAAACCCAGATAGATTATCAGAGGTTAAAAGAAGATTAAAAGAGAAGAGTAAAAAGATAAAGGGGTTATTTCTTCAAGAAGGCATAACAATCCTAAATGGATTAGTATCTAACAACAGAGCACCAAAATACATGAAGCAAAAACTGATAGAACTGAAATGGGAAATAGACAAATCCACAATTATAGTTAGAGATTTCATCAGTTCTCTGTCAGTAATTCACAGTTCAAGTAGGCAGAAAATCAGCACAGAAATGAATAATCTGAATAGCACTATTAAGCAACTTGATCTAATTGATAATTATAGAATATTTCATTAACAGAAGTCTTAGCAGAATTCATATTCTTTTCAAGCGCATGGAACATTTACCAATGAATAACATCTGAGCATAATACACACCTTAATAAATTTAAAGGGATAGAAATGAAGAAAAGTATATCTTCAGGTTACTGTAATCCATCATATTAATAGGATGAAAAAGAAAAACATATGGTCACATTGGAAGATGCAGAAAAAGCATTAAAAGTTTACTATTTATTGATGATAAAAAACTTATCAGGGGCTTCCCTGGTGGCCCAGTGGTTGAGAATCTGCCTGCTAATGCAGGGGACACGAGTTCGAGCCCTGGTCTGGGAAGATCCCACATGCCGCGGAGCAACTAGGCCCGTGAGCCACAACTACTGAACCTGCGCGTCTGGAGCCTGTGCTCTGCCACAAGAGAGGCCGTGATAGTGAGAGGCCCGTGCACCATGATGAAGAGTGGCTCTCGCTTGCCACAACTAGAGAAAGCCCTCGAACAGAAACAAAGACCCAACACAGCAAAAATAAATTAATTAATTAATAAACTCCTACCCCCAACATCTAAAAAAAAAAAAAAATCAAAATACTATGTATAGAAGGGAATTCTCTTAAACTAATAAAGGATATATACAAAAATATCTATAGCTAACAACATATTTAATAAGAAGGGACTGAATGCATTCCTACTAAGTTCAAAAATTAAGCAATATGGGAATTTCCTGGTGGTCCAGGGGTTAGGACTCAGTGCTTTCACTGCCATGGACCCTAGTTTGACACCTTGTGGGGAAACTAAGATCCTGCAAGCTGCAGGGTGTGGCCAAAAGAAAAAATTAAGCAAAATGTTCTCTCTCACCACTGCTATTCAACATCAGCTGGAAGTCTTATCTAATAAAATAAGACAAGAAAAAATAAGGTATATAAATTCAAAGGAAGAAGTAAACCTATCTTTATTTGCAGATGACCTGATTGTGTATGTAGAAAATCTCAAAGAGTCTAGGAAGACTAATAAGTGAATATAATAAGGTCACAGGATACAGGTTACTATGCAAACATCAATTGCTTTTTTTATGTTCTAGCAAATAACAATTGGAATATGAAATTTTAAAATATATATAACTTACAATAATATCAAAGAATAAAGTTCTTGGACATAAATCTAACATAAAATGAACCAAATCTGTATGCAGGAAACTACAAACACTGATGAAAGAAATCAAAGAAGATTTAAGCAAATGGAAATAATTTCTATATTCATATATATTGAGGGACACAATTTGTTAAGATGTCAAATCTTCTTGACACTATTTACAGATTCAGTACATTCCCAGTTAAAATGCCAGCACACTTTTGAAAGCAGATATCAAAAAACATCTGAAAATTTACACAAGAAAGGAAAGGATGTAGAATAGCCAACACAATATTTAAAAAGAACAAAGTTGGAAGACTCACACTACTTAATTTCAAGATATAATACAAAGCTAGAATAACCAAGATAATGTTTCCGGTGAATGACTAGACATATAGATTAATGGAAAAGAATAAAGATGCCAAAAAATAGTTCCACACAAATACAGTCAACTGATGGTTGACGAAGGCTTAGCTGAGAAAGGGGAATCTTTTCAATAAAAGATGTTGGAATAATTGGACATCTACTTGCAAAAAATTCAACCTAGATCTTATACCTTTCAAAATAATTAAATCAAAATGGATTATAGACCTAAAATAGTCTGGAAGAAAACATAGGAGAAAATTTGAGTGACCTGGGGTATTGGAATCAGTTTTTAGATAAAACACTAAATGTACATACAATCTATGAAAGAGAAAATCGAGAAGTTAGGCTTTATTCCAAGCTTTGCTCTGTGAAAGACACTTGGAGAAATATTTGCAAACCATGTATTTGATAAAAGACTTTTATCCAGAATATACAAAGATCTGTCAAAACTTAATAAGAAAACTTAATAAGGAGACTTCAATTTTAAAAAATGGGCAAAAGATATCAACAAATACTTCACCATAGAAGATAAAGAGAAAAAAAAGAAAACAAAACAAAAAATACCCAAACAACCAAAAAAACAAAAAATCCAAGCTTGTATATCCAGAGACTGATGATTACTAGAGGTGAGGGTGTATGGTGTGGGCGAATTGAGTGAGGAAGATCAAAAGGTACAAACTTCCAATTATAATATAATTAGTCATGAGGATGTAATGTGCAGCATGGTGACCATAGTTAATAATAAGGTATTGCATATTTGAAAGTTGCTAAGAGAGTAGATCTTAAAAGTTCTTATTACAAGAAAAAGATAATTTTGTAACTATGTAAGGTGAACTCTGTGAACTACTTCAGTAACTTTACTCTGAATCTAAAATTATTCTAAAATAAAAGTTTATATTTTCAAGCAAAGCAATAAATAGACAATGCCACATCTGAAAAAACCTCTCTGGTTTATGTTTGTCCCCAAAGTACAGAGACACAAATAATGCATAGCCTCTGATCCCAAATTCCCTTTAGGAAATTAACTTATAATTAGTCATCATAATTACAAAGGCATCATTTTATGATTTCTCCATTGAGATCTTTACTGGAATAAAGCCTGGGGAACAAATAAACACTCTTTTATTCAATAATAAATATTGAGAGTTTCTGGGATTTTTCTCTCTTCAGACTAGAAGCATCATTATCACTCCAAATTGATAATCGTTTCCCATTTTTTTCTTTCCTTTTTTCCTCAAGAATTAATTCATGGTGCAACTAGTGTTACATTCTCTTCTTTAGGCACATTGTGGAGCTCTTTCTATAGTAGTATATCAAGTATATATTTCAGTGCTCAATAAATTTTTTCAAGTATAACTTCTAATAAATGGAAAGCAGAATGAATTTTATTAACCATCAGATATGTGTTTTTTTTTCCCTAAGAAAAGTGGAGTAGGGAGACAATTTAGAAGTCACATGTAAATCTTATAAATGCATTGGTAGAGAACCAGTGAGAAATGCCATCAAACCCAATATTCTTACAATAAGATGATCCGTAAGTAGATGGGTATTCAGAGTGCCTGGAATGATACTGAATATTATCATCACTGTTCTTAATACAGTTTTCAGGACTATCCACATATAAAGTCATTTGAAAATATTATCAATTTTTAAAATATTTTGCATTTAATATTACAAAGAGGTTACTTTGACACACAATTGACACACAATTGTTTTTAGAATTTCAACATTAACTGAACTCTAGTATTAGTGAAATACAAAAAAAATTTTACTATTTGTATTAGTAAAATACAAAACCAAATTTTAGTATAATCAAATGTCCTGATTAATTACCTGAGATTGATAAATAGCCCTAGATTAGCTTGATTAAGTATAAATATTAATGATAAATAGAACAATAAAACTCAAGACTGATGTGTCCTGATACTGTAAATGGATACTAGGTATGTGAAAAACAGCTGAATACCATATTTCTTTCAAGAGTCACAGGGAGAAAATATTTTTTTTCAAGTGCAGTTGAAATGCAGAAAATGTTTGAACATGAATAATTATCCATAAGGATTTTTCTTAAGGGATAGCAGAATGTTATTATGCTAAGACACACCATTTTTTTAAAATAATTTTAATTAATATTCTAATAAAGTTTATGCTACAAACATATTTTTATTGAAATATATTTGACATATAATATTATGTTAGTTTCAGCTGTATACATAATTATTTGACATTTGTGAACATTATGAAATTATCACCACAATAAGTCTAATAACCACCTGTCCTCAAAGTTTTTGCAATATTATTGATCATATTCTTTGTGCTGTATATTACATCCCTGTGACTTATTTATTATATAACTGGAGGTTTATACCTCTTAAGCCCCTTCACCTATTTGCCCCCCCAAACCCCCATCCCATCTGGCAACTACCCATTTGGAATATTTTTCAGCATCAGAATTTTCTGTAATTATTATACTTGTGGCTAAGCTGGGCATGTGTTAGGCACTATACATGTATAGTGCGTGTGTGAGAGAGTGTGTGTGTGTGTGTGTCACAATCTAGAATTAAATTTATCTTGATCATCTTTATCTTAACTATAAAAGAAAACCATGATTTTGTGCCTCTGTTCATGCAGCCTGCAATATTTAAGTGCCAAGCATCATTTTAGGTATTTAGAAGACGTTGATGAATAGAACAGACAAAAATGTCTGCCCAGGTTCTCCATGAAGTTTACATTCTTGTAGTACATTGTAAGAGTCAGGAGGAAGAGGGGAGACAGACTGCAAACAATGAGTCTAATACATTTGTACATTATAGTCTATATTTGAAGGTGATAAGGTTGTCAAAAAGTTTTTTAAGTAAGGCAGGGTAAAGGAGATTTGGAATGTAAAGGGGTGGGAAAATGGATTAAGATTTTAAACTGTTTTTTCATGTTTAGTGTCCTCAAGAAGCTATTTAGGCAAAGATTTGAAGGAAACCATAGAACTAGCAATATGGATACCTGGGGTAGGGACGTCGCAGACAGTGGGAATAGCCAGTTTCATGGCACTAAGTCAAGATATAGTTACGTGCCCCAGGAAGAGTAGAGAGGCCAGTAGGCTATCACAGAGAGAGCAAGTGGAATATATTAGGATATGAGTTTGGGGTTAACGGAGGTCATACATGACTTTAGAGGAAATTGAAAGAACTTTCTACTTATTCTGATTTAAATGGAAAGACACTGAAGTGTTAGGAGCAAAAGAATGACATGATCTGACTAACAATTTAAAAGGATCACTCTTGTTGATCTCTTCAGATTTAGACTATTAGTGAGCAAAGGGAGAAGCAGAAACCCAGACAAGAAGTTAAATTGCTCTCATCAAGGCAATGGTGTTTCAGAAGAGGAGCTGTACATGTGGCCACCTAGACGGGTGGGATAGGGAGGGTGGGAGAGAGGGAAGAGATATGGGAACATATGTGTATGTATAACTGATTCACTTTGTGATAAAGCAGAAACTGACACACCATTGTAGAACAATTATGCTCTAATAAAGATGTTAAAAAATAAAATAAAATAAAATAAAATAAAATAAAAAAGAAGAGGAGCAGTACAGATGGTAAGATGTGTTCAAATTCAGGATATATCCATAAGGTAGAGACAACAGGACTTACTGACATTTTATTAGGATATGAAAAATGAGAGAAATCAAAGATGATTAAAAGATATTTTTGCCTCTGCAACAAAAAGGATGAAGCCACTATCATATCAAATGGAAAAGCTATGGGGACTTTTAAAGTTTCTAATCTGACATATAAGGAGTTTATAAGTTGTCACTCCATCATAATAACAAGTAAAAAGTTGAATAAACTGAAAAATCAACAACTCTTCCTGGATCTATCAGTGATGTGAGGTCGCAGGGCAAACTACCACCCCCCAAATTAGAGATACAAACAGACAGATAGAGAGAAGCACAACTTACCAGAGCAGAAACACACAAGCAGAAACCTCTGTGGAAACAAATATTGGGGTAGGAAAACCTAACTGATAAATTTCTGAATGCTCAGTGTGAACAAGTCTAAGAATTAAAAACTCCAGGGTGGTCTAGTTTCAGGGGACCCACATGCTTTTGTGAATTTTAGCTCCAGGAGTTCTACCAGGTTCTCAGAATGAATATGGGAGAGAAATCCCTTTGACTTTCTGATGAGGGGAGAGATAAAGTAACTATTTTGAAATATAGTCATCCCTTGATATCTTGAGGGGATTAGTTCCAGGACCCCCCATAGATGCCAAAACCCGTGAGTGCTTAAGTCCCTTGTATAGTATGCAGTATTTGATATAACCTATGCACATCATCTCATATACTTTAAATCTTATCTAGATTACTTATAATACCTAATACTATGTAAATGCTATGTAAATACATGAAACACAATGTAAACCATGTGTAGTGGCCAAAATGCGGCAAATTTAAATTTTGCTTCTTGGAAATTTCTGGAATGTTTTTTTTTTTTTGGAATATTTTTGATCCATAACTGGTTGACTCTGCAGATACAGAACTTGTGGATAAGGAGGGCTGATTGTATGTCAGAGCATTCTGTTCTTCTTAACAAGGCCTGACCTCCAGCAAAACTATTTTACCAGACCCTAATCTCCTGGGGTTTTATCAGAGCCTAACCTACTTAGAGGAAGGAAGATATCCAATTCCATCCCTTTCTATCCATTCTGTCCCACCTAATTGGGGTGGGAGAACTGAGGAAAACTGACAAAGTTCACAACCCAAAGACCCAGACTCACTAAAAGACTAAGAAAAAGTCTTCAAGACTATAGAACACTACCCTCCCAATGCCATACTACTGCATTACTAAAGATCTATTAACCACAGTTCCTTTTACCCAGTACCTCATATATCATGTATGACTTAAAAAAATATATTACAAGGCATACTAAAAGTCAAAGAAAAAAAAGAAAAAACCCACAATAACACACAGTTTGAAGAGACAGAGCAAGCATCAGAAGTAGACTCAGATATGGCAGGGATGTTGGAATTATCAGACCAAGAATTTCAAACAATCATGACTAATATGCTAAGGGCTAAAAATAAACAACATGTAAGAACTGATTGATAATGTAAGCAGAAAAATGAACATTTACACAAAAAGAAGTCGTAGAGGTAAAATATACTGTAGCAGATACGAAGAATGTCTTTGATGGGCTCATTAGTAGACTGGATATGGCTGAGGAAAAAAAATCTCTGAGCTCAGAGATATGTCAATAAAAACATCCAAAACTGAAAAGCATAGAGAAACAAGATTGAAAAAAAAAGGATAAAATATCTTGTAGTTTTTTGTGGGACAACTACAAAAATTGTAACATGTGCATAATGGGAATACCAGAAGGAGAAGAAAGAAAGGAACAGAAGAAATATTTGAATCAGTAATGACTAAGAATTTCCCCCAAATTAATGCCATACAGTAAACCACAGATCTAAGAATCAGAGAACACCAAGCAGGATAAATGATAAAAATAAACTATAACTAAGCAAATCATATTCAAACTGCAGAAAAATCAAAGATAAATTTTAAATATCTTGAAAGAAACCAGAGGGGTGACACAAGACACCATACCAATAGAGGAGCAAATGTAAGGGTTATATCTGACTTCTCCTCAGAAAAGCTATTGGAGGAAAGATGTAGGTGAGATCAGGAGTAGTTTCAGACTTAATAGGTTGAAGATGTCTATTAAACTCCAAGTGGAGATGTTAAGCAGTCAAATAGCTATAGAAATCTGAAACTTAGAAGAGAGGTCTGCGTTTGACATATACACTTAGGTGTCAATGCCACGTAGACAGCCATTTTAAGCTGTCTTAATATGACAGCTCATATTAAGCCATCAGAGTGGATGAGACCACCAAGGTAGTAAGTGTTGGTAAAGAAGAGAATTGAGGCTGATCCCTGGGGCAATCCACCATAAAGTGTTCAAAGTAAAGATGAGCAGCCAAGGAGCCTGTGGAGTGATCTGTGAAGTTGAAGGAAAACCAAGAGACCTGTTGTTTTAAAAGCCAAAAAATAGTGTGCAAGGAAGAGGGGAATAGTTGTTAACAAGTGGCAAGTAAATTAAGATAGAAAATGAGAATTGACAAGTGGATTTATCAAGTTGAAGGTCATTACTTATCTCATGGACAGAAGTTTTGATGAAACAATGGAAATGAAAACCTAACCGGAGTGAGATTAAAAGAGAATGAGAGAAACACAGGAAGTATTAATAATTTGCTCAAGACATTTTGCTGCAAAGGGGAGCAAAATACATTGGTGGTAACTGATTGTGATGTAGAGTTAGAATTTTTTTTTTTTTTTTACTGTGGGATAATTATTAGCAATCCAGTGAAGAGTGAAACATTGATAAGTAGGAGACAGAGAAGAGAATTGTTGGAATGATGATCAGAGGTGACATATGCATCAATTAATTAACACTAGCTGCTCTAACACCCATGTCCAAAAACCACCATGGCTTAACACAGTAGAATTTCATTTATTATTCAGTCAACAATCTTTCAAGTGTATTCAGCAGGTTGTTTCCTATGCAAAATTTTCAAAGGATGGAGGCTCCTTCAATACTGTGCTTCATTCCATCCTTAAAGACCTGAGGTTTCTTTTTGCTCGTCCTCTAACCAGTGATTAGAAAAAGACAGCATGGAGAAGGCTTTCTTGCTTCAAATTTACTTACCCTGAGTGACACATAAAACTTCCCATTCAATCACATTCAATTGGTGAGAATTAATAATATGGCTTTGCTTAGGTGCAAGGGAAGCTAGGAAATGCAATCGCAGGATAAGTATTGATAGTTTCATGTTATCAAAGTTCGTTAGTATGGAAGAAAGCATGTACCTGTGGTGATCTGTTAGCATCTCTGTGCCACAAGAGGGAATCTAGTGCTGAAGTGGAGGGGTTGCTTTAGATAGAACAAAGTAATCTTCTCAGAATAAAGATAGAGAAGGTGGCATTTGGATTTTGAGAAATGGAGAGTAAGTGGACTAGAACAATATTATATGATTGCCTGATAACATTAATGTCCCGTCTAAGTTCATAGGATGAATTTATAATGAGAACAATTCAAAAGGTTATATGTTTTATCCAGCCACATTCAGCTACACAGATGTAGGTCAGAGTTTATGGTGAGTTGAAATTAACTAGACTTAAGGAAGTGTGATAAACCATAAGAGGAACAAAAGAATAAAGAGTATATGCAAGTAATGATTTTAATGATTGAACATGAAATTTATACAGAAGAGAGAAGGTATTAAGAGGATGAGGGACAGTGAAAAGTTGACAAGATCAATGAATTGTAGGGTGGAGATTTGTAGTCTGAGTCCTATAAAGACAACAAAAGAAAACAAAGCAAAACAAGACAGGAGGCAGTGGTCAGAGAGTGAACTGTGTAAAATTGATTTTTCAGAGGGGGTACAGTTATTGGTAACAATTACATCTAGGGAGTGGGTGGCTGAGGTATGGTGGAGGACAAGATTATTGAGAACAGATTATTTTAAGAAACTTGAGGCCAGATGGGTGAAGTGTAACCTACAAGTTAATTGAAATCACCAAGAATTGGGATATAAGTAATTGGAGAGTGACAGTGAGCTAGGAAATGACTCATTCCTAATGGTACAAGGTCTAACAGGGAAAACAAAAAATGAGCAGGTTACAGAACACATACATGGCAAAACCCATCACAGTTTGGAAATTGGGGTTCAAAAGTTAATTACTTATATGGGAGAATTATATTTTTGCAAGGTAAAGTTAAAATAAAGTTGTTTTAAATGAACTGTACTGTTTCAAAAAACACAAAGGCAAAGACACTGGAATTTATATAATATATGATTGAACATATACTGAACTGAAAAAGTTTCAGAAGATCATAAGGAAGTCACTACCTAACTAGCCCTCCTCCTCATTTTCAACAGTAAAATATGACTGAACAAATAGAACTTAGCCATCTTTTTTGGAGGGGAAAAGGCTTAAACAGAGGTTGAAAGTCAATCATCAGTTGAATTGTGTCCAGATTGTCACAGTGGCACAGCAATTTTCTTTGCAATATTTTCGATATTTCATACTGACTATGCATAGCAAAGAATCACTCCTGAAAGAGGGACCGATAAATTGTATTCTTTAGAATTAAAAAAGTTTGTTTTGTTTTCATTTTTTTGACAGTGGACTGAAAAATATTTTGACTGACTTCTCCATATGTTAGATGACCAATCAGAACTACGTCATCAAATAGTTCTGAGCCTACAAGTAATTTCCCCCCCTCATTCTTGACTAACAGTGCTATTATTTTCTACATATGTCCACCTACATATATTCTTGGAAGGAAGGGAATTAGTAATGTTTTATTTTGTTTTTTTTAATAAAAAATTAAATCAGATTATAAGATACATGCCCCAAAATACCAAATCACAATTGAGCAGTTCGAAGAGTGAACACATCTTTGTAACCAACATCCAGGCAAAAAAAACAGAATACTATAATATAGGAGAGATTATGTAGAAGCTTTCCTTGAGCTCTATCCCAGCCATTACCATCTTCCCCTAAAGATGGACAGTGATTTGACTTCTTTCCCCAACGTTTTGTTTTCGAACTTTATATGAATAGAGTTACACAGTACAAAGAAGCAGAATTCTAAGATGGCTTCCAAGAGTTATTCTCCCTGGTGTATAAGATCTCTGTGTCCCCCTCCATTTGGGTGTAGGAAGGATTTGTGAATACAGAGAGCTTCCACTCCTGTGGTTAGATTATGAATTAATAACTTTGAATTATCCAAATAGGAGCTTATCATTGGTGAGCCTGACCAAATCAAGTGAGCCTTTAAGAGTGGCTGGGCCCTTCCTAAGAGAAAGAGAGTTTCAGAGACTTTCTCCTACTGGCCTGAAGAAATAACCTGCCCTGTTATGAGAAGGCCATGTGGCTAGGACCTGAGAGAATACCCTGGCCAGCAGCCAGCAAGAAAACCTGGACCTCAGTCGTATAATTACAAAGAACTGAATTCTGCCAACAACTTAAATGAGTTTGAAAGAGGACCCCAAGCTTCAGATAACATTGCAGTACCAGTGAAACTGATTTTTAGCTTGGTGAGACAATGAATGTATGACCCAGCTACTCATTCCTGAACTCCTGGCCCATGGAAATTGTGAGATAATAAATGTATGTTGCATTCAGCTGCTAAATTTGTGCTAATTTGTTATGCAGCAATAGAAAACTAATACATAAATATATATTATACCTTTTTGTGTTCTGGCTTCTTTCACTTACTATTTTATTTATATGAATTACCCTTGTATGAAGCAATAGTTTATTCATTCTGAATGTTCTTTGATATTCTACTGTAGAATATCAATATCCTGCAGATTCTGCATTCTACTCTTGTTTCAAGTTTTTGGTTATTACAGGTAGTGATATGATGAAAATTCTTGTACATGGTTTTTTGGTGCACATACTCTACTGAGTAGGAGCAGAATTGCAGCTATAGGGTATGCATATGTTCAGCTCTAATAGACATTGACAGTTTTCCAAAACAGTTGTATCAACTTAGAATGCCAAAAGCAGAGTGAAAGTTTCAGTTACTCAATATGCTTATCAATAATTGTTATTAATCGTGTAATTTTATTTGTTTGTTTGGCTTTTTAAAGTTTAGCTATCCTGATGGGTGTGTAGAAGGTAGCAATTGCTACCAACAACATTGTGAGCCATCTTATCTTCAGTCTACTGTGTGTGTCTATGTATTGATATTCTAAGTTTCATTCAAATTATGCTGCTGTCTATAGGCCAACTAACTAGAAGAAGCAGGGATTTGACTTATGTGATGAAGGATGGGAATATTACCCTTTTTAAGATCAGCAGGCAGCTATAATTACAATGACAATAACAAGATGGTTATTTAATCAGTTAGATTCTTTCTTTTTACCCCCAATCACTTCTCCAGAGGTACTCCTTAGCTCTCTGGTTCACCCTTAGTTCCAACTCCTACACAGAGTGTAAGCATAACTGTTATGCAGAGACATTACCAACAATTTTAGCTCATCCTAATATCAACTTGTCAGAATTCCAGTAGTAAATGAAACAAAATGTTTGTTACTGTATCTTTTGAACATTGTCTCCTTTTGCGACAATTGGTTCCAACTGGAAAAAAGTCAAAAAATAACAAATTCTAAAAGAAAGCAATATTCTAATTCTCATTTAATTGATAATGGATGCAGCACAATGTATTCATAAAATCATGTGATTCCTTATAAGGAAGACATATCCATTTAAAAAATACTTTTTCATGGATTGTTCTTATTTACTTCATAATAAGAAGGGCATATCTAACAGAAATCATGAGACAGAATTACAGACATCACATAATTGTGCACTGTGGAGCACATCAATCTACATGTATGCCTTGTTTTAAGCAGATTCAATGATTAATGAATTTTATTATTTAAAAAATGATTTACACTTGGATTCCTTACACAGTAAGCTGTCCGAGGTTTTACAAATTATTCTATTTATACAATACTAGTTAACACAATTTTCAGGTGTACATATAGAGTATAAAGAGACATACACTTGTCATGTACATTTAGAAACAAGAGAATTTTATTTCCTTGAATAATTTCAGGCTTACAAAAGAGTATAGAAATAGCATAATCAATACCAGCATATTCATCATTCAGCTTTTATAAATCTTAACATTTTGCCATATTTGATTCAGAAATGTTTACCCAATATATAAATGTTGCAGATATTTACATCCTCTTCCACATCCCAAGAGAGACCCTCCATCCTGAATTGGTTGTACCTCCTCCCTGTGCATTTTTTAAAATCGTGGATGCAACCTCAAAGTAATCTATGTCATTACAGTTGCCTCAGATAATAAAAAAAAAAAATTTAGGTTAATGAGACCTATAAAGATGGAAGTGAAATCACCTCCAAAAATCCCTGAGAGTTGCTAAGTTACCTAACTGGAAGTATGTCAGGGGGATAATCAAGAGGAAGAACACCAGGATCTCAACCCAGCTTTACAATAAACCAACCAGTTATGAGACAGGGCAGAATGCAAATAGCCAGCCTATATGTGGAGTAGCCCTCCAGAGGTATTATGCTTTGCTAGAACATTTTAGGGTTAAATAGTGAATGCCTTTAGATTATACCTTCCTTTTCTGTTTAACACAGGTCCTAAGACACCCTTTGTCTGACACCAAATCCCATTATTATTTGAGTTTAATTCCTCCTAGTTAAGCCCTTTTAGTTAGGTTACCCCTAAGTAAATTATTTAAACTCTTTGGGCCTTAGTGTTCTTATCTGTCTTATGCGTGAGTTGAACATGATGACTTCCTTAGTCACAATATCTGGAAAACCATATACAGAAGGTCCATCATTTCTACCACTGTATCTCCAGTGCTCAATAACACTGTATGGTGGATACTCAACAAATGTTTTTTTGAATGAATATATGTATATTTTTCCCAAAAAATTACGCTTCAAGAAAATTAAATTTAATATGCTAAATTATTTGCATTACTGAGAGATAATTGCTTTGAAATCTAATGACCCATAGGTCGAAATGATCTTTTAAGCCCTAAACAAATCACAGAATTTATGACTAAATCTTTATATGTGCACATATGTGTATGTGTCTTCAGAAGTCTCCACTTATAAAATCAAGAGAATCAGAAATAATTTCCTATTATACCAATTTTGATAATTTATGTGATTAAGACATTTTAGTGATATTTCTAACAAAAATCATACTAGCTGTCTTCATATACTCAAGATAAATTTCAGAGAATTTTATAATAATGGAAAATATTTTACAATGAAAATAAATGCTCTAAAATTTACTCTTTTATGAACTATGTTGATGTCATAACATTCATTAGTATTAAAATTATTTTTATTTTCTTCCTAACATTTCATTAGACCCTAACACAAGGTTTTCATTCCTAGCACCTTCAGATAATAAACCTCTGACTTCACTTTTCCCTGTCAAAACTCCAAAATGCTCTTCTACTCTATGTTTACCACATGCTCTCATTGCCAGCATATCCTTCTACTAAGGCAGTGGTTCTCAAACTTCAGAGTATAGTTAACTGATGGTTGATTAAAACAGATTGCTAGGCCATATCTCAAGTTTCTGATTCAGTAGATCTGGTGTGTAGCCTAATGTAATAAAGAGTCTGACTCCATTTTTGGACAGCTTTCAAGTCCCATCACTCGTTTCATGCCTTCTGTCTCGCATCTGCACAAACTGATCAAGAAGCCTGAGTGTTTCCTCCTTTGGCACTGGCAGAAAGTTCAGTCAAGCAATGCCTACTGCAGCCTCACCTCTTAACCACCATAAGACCTCATGCCAATCTCCTTTCCTTGTTTACAACTCATTTTTGAACCAGCTTGAGAACTTGCCATGATCTCAGAAAGATGCAAACCTTTCCAAATGCTCTTGAGGTTGTGTGTGGCATCATCACTCTTGACAACCAAACAAAGTTTTGGGTGGAGGTTCAATCTCATATCTGTAAGGTGATCATGACACCCAAGAATTTAAATTTCTAGAAAGCTTCCAAGGGAAAGTTTACAGGGACCACCTTTTAGAACCATTGTTCTAAGGATCACACACACCCAGGTCGCAGGTGACACATTCTGCAAAGTGCATTTAACTGTCTGTATTCCATCTCATTCTGCAATTATTTCCTTACTTGTATCCTGTATCCCTAACTAAAGTTCAGTCCCCTGATGGGTAGATACCATATGCCAATTTTTAACTTACTTTAGCTTATGGCATAGAATTATTCACTGGTTTCTGCATTTCATGTATACCCTAAAGGTAGTGGGGAATGCAGAGATTTTAAAAATAAGGTTCCTAGCTCTAATGTATATATATTCAACACATTTAGATGGAAAGAAAAAATTTGGATAGAGGAAAGCCTTATGGAGAATAGAAGTAGATTTATATAAAAAATTATAATCTAACCATTGTATTAGATATATTATGCCAGTTCATTTAATTTTTTACTAAATCTCTGCAAGTTAAAGCTATTATTTTCAGCCCACTTTATGCATGAGTACTTGGAAAATCAATAGTTTAAGTGGAAGATCTGGTAATTACACCCAGATCTGTGTGACTCTAATTCCCCTTCTTTAGTTATATTCCATACTGTAGTCAGAGTGTGCTATAGCAGAGCAATCAATTCTTTATATAGAGGTAAGTAAATCATTTTTATAAAACAGAAGATTTGTTCTAAAGAGTAGTAAGAAAAATTTTTTCCTTTAGAAAACTATTATAAATTTGCTTAATGTGGCAAGAACAATACAAAGAGGTCCCGTGTATTCTTAACCTTATTTCTCCCAATAGTAACATCTGACATAACTATAGTACAATAACAAATTCAAGAAATTAACAGCATTACAATCCATGAAACATATTCAAGCTTGTCCCAGTTTTACATGTACTCATTTGTGAGTGTTTATGTGTGTGTATAGTTCTAAACAATTTTGTCACATACGTGTAGATTCCTGTAAGGATCACCACAATAAAACTGTCCCATAACCACACAGAAGTCTCTTGTGTTACCTTTTATAGTTATATCCATGCCCAGAATGGCTGTACCTTTTTTACATTCTCACAGCAGTGTATGAGAGATCCAAATTCTCTGCACCCTCTCAAGCATTTGATATTGTTGCTATTATATTTTATTAGCTATTTTAATATATATGCAGTGATCCTTCATTGTGGCTTTAATTTTCATTTGCCTAATCACTAACAGTGTTGAATGTATTTCCTTGTGCCTATTTGTCATCTGTTTATCCTCTTTGGTGAAACGTCTGTTCACTTATTTTGACCATTTTTTGTTTGGATTTTTTGTTTTCTTACTGTTAAATTTTGACAATTCTTTATATATTCAAGATATGAGTCATTTGTCTTATATACTGCTTTCAAATATTTTCTCTCAGTCTGTAGTTTGTCTTCTTGCCTTCTTACTAGTATCTTTTTTCAGTTATTATCAAGTTCAATTTATTGATTATTTTCTTCTGTGGATCATGTTTTCTGTTTCACATATAAGAATGCCTCATCACAGTCTAGGTATCAAAGATTTTCTCTTATGTTTTCTTCTAAAAGTCTCATACTTTTACATTTTTCATTTAAATCCATGATCCATTTCAAATTATTTGTTCTACAATATTTGAGGTTTATGCTGATGTTAATCTTTTTCAGCCTATGATGACCAATAAATGCAGTTCCATTTCTTAAAAAGAGTATCCTTTCTCAATTTAATTTCTTTTCCATTTTTGTCAAAGGTCTGTTGTTCATACTTGTATGAGGTTATTTCTGGGTTCCCTGTTGTATTCTATTGATTTGTCTACCCTGCTACTAATATCACAGTCTTGATTATTGTAGATATATGGCAAGTCTTAAACTTAGGTAGAATGATTTCTCCCACATTTTTTTCTTTTTCAAAGCTGTTTTAGTTATTCATTTTAGTATAAGATTGTTTACATCTACAAAAAATCTTGCTGGCACTTTGATAGGAATTGCATTAAAATTGATGAGAGATCATCTTTAGTATGTTGAGTCTTCCAATTCATAAACCCAATATGTCTCTCCATTTATTTAGATATTCTTTTATTTCTTTCATCAACATTTTTTAGTTTTCAGCATACAGACCCTATACATGTTTTGTTAAGCTTATACCTTAGTATTATATTTAGGGGTAAAATTATAAATGATACTGTACTATTTATGTAGAATTATAATTGATTTTTGTATGTTGATCTTCTATAATGTAATCTTGATGAAGTCAGTTACTAGTACTAGAAGTTTTTTGTAGATTCCTTGGGATTTTCTACATAAATAATCATTCCTTCTGTAAATAGAGAAGGTTTAATTTCTTTCTAATTTGTATGCTTTTTATTTCCTTTTCTTGCCTTATTGCACTGGCTAGGACTTCCAGTGTTATGCTAAATAGAAGTGGCAACAGTAAGGAGCCTTACCTTTTTCTTGATCTTAAGGAAAGACATTCAGTCTTTCACCACTAAATATGGTGTTAGCTGTGAGTTTTTATTAAAGCACTTTATTAAGTTAAGGAACTCCCTTCTATTCCTACCATGCTAAAGGAAATAGGTTTTAATATAAAATTATGACTAGACTGTAGAGGGCATTAGCTGCTAAATTATGGAATTCAAACATAAACAGAAAACTGAGTTGTTAAATGCTGCTATGGATAGGGCATATTGGAGTGTGAAAGAACTAGATATAACAAGATAAATTTGGGCAACTATTATTCCAGGTATGAGCCTGAAAGTTTCTGAACTAGATTAATGAGCAAACCAGATTAATTAAGCAAAAGACAAGATGTGATAAAAACTGAAAGAACAACTAGGCTGTGAGTAGCAAATAAGAGGCTGGTGTCAAGTCTGACTGAGGTTTCAAGCCTGGATGGCATAATGCCATTAGTAGGTTCAGTGAAGTTACAAGGACTAGAGGAAATGATGATCAAATTGTATAGTGAGTAGAAGTACAGAGGGAATTTAGATGGAGAACTTGAGCTATAAATGGAAATGCAGTTTATAATTATTTGTGAATTAAGAAGAGTTCTTTTTTAAGTGGATAGCTTTAACATAGTATTTACTAACAGTAGTTTTTATGATCTGTATCCATACATATAATGAAATAATTTGCTTATAATTATGTTTAAGTAGTCAAGGAACATATTAGATTGAACTGCATGGTTGAACTATATGAAACTACCTATATCTAATTTTTAGTGTACAAATAATGACAATTTTTTGTGGTTCAATCAAATTTTACAGATTTAAAATCCCTTATCTAAAACCTTTGTGTCAAATATATATATACATACATCATATTTAACATATATATTTACTTTGGTAAAGCAATAATGTGTATATATGGAATACTAAACTACCCACAGCAGAGTCTAGAGCAGCACCCCATGATCAAGCACATTAATATTTTTTAACAAAAACTTAATGTACAGACTGAGTGTTATAAATAATGTCAATAAATAATCTCACTTCAATTCAGGACAGATTTTGCTATCAAATGAGTTATTTAAAAATTTTGCTTTTCAGACCTTTTTAGATTTTGCAACTGCATAAAAGGATCTGTGGACCTGTATAGGCTATCTCATGTGCTATAAATAGTTTATTTTTAAAGATACATATATTGCCATGCATTTAAAATTTTAATTACTTATTCAAATTTGACTTTTATAATGAACTAAATAATGAAGATCATAAAACTACATTGCTTTGATTTCTTTGTGATGGAATAATCAAATATCATTGCTTGGTTAAACAATTCAAAATCAGAAATCATGACCTACCATATCCTTAGGGAGAGACCTACTGTAGCAGTGAGCAATGCAGCTGTACACACTTGTAATTCAAAAGCACTGAGGCAAAAACTGTCAAAACATTACAGAAATTGACAAGGATATATGGTTCATTAGTCTAGGAACTGATGCGTTATAAACCAGTTGGTGATCAGCTTAATAATTTGAGTAAAGTTGCACATTTATGAAAAAAAAAAACCTGTACTAGCTGTTATAATTAAATTTCAAATTATGCCTGGAAGAAAGGTACATGTAATTGTGGGCATTTATCACAAGAACTAACAGAATGCCTATCAGAGCAAAATAATCAATAATCAAATTTAAAATACCATTGTCTTAATTGCAAATATCTTACTATTTTCTCAGTATTGACTTTTAAGACTTAACAGTGTCAATAAGCCAATTCTTTGTTCATTAATGTAGAATTAACTAATAAATTATTCAACATCCAGAATAGTTAAATGAGACAGAAAAAAATGTTTCACCTGCAGTTGGAAATATATTGCATCTTCCAGAGTTATTTTTCCTGACTTCTGAAATACATACCTGCATGCAAAATATTTTTATTATTTATACTTGACATTGTTATTCTAGCAAGAGGGTTGTTCTAAAGTTCTTTATGTAGTAAATGTTCTGTATAAGGCATCACTTATAGTTCTTTACCTCATTTCATTTTTAACATCATAATTATATGGTTGTGTGGGAAGGGATGTACATGTGTGAATAATGTGTTATAAATTACTGGTACAGAAAATTTTGGAGGTGGAGTGCTGGAGAAACATAAACCTAAAATGTGTAGAACTGTCTCAGAGGTTGGACAGTTGATGGTGAAAATAGATACTCCATCAGGGAAAACTGATGAAGCTCTTAAAAAACCTATTGCCTGGGCTTCCCTGGTGGCGCAGTGGTTGAGAGTCCGCCTGCCGATGCAGGGGATACGGGTTCGTGCCCCGGTCTGGGAGGATCCCACGTGCCGCGGAGCGGCTGGGCCCGTGAGCCATGGCCGCTGAGCCTGCGCATCCGGAGCCTGTGCTCTGCAACGGGAGTGGCCACAGCAGTGAGAGGCCCGCATACCGCAAAAAAAAAAAAAAAAAAAAAAAAAACCTATTGCCTTTATTAACAGAGAGTAGACCATGTTCCCACCAAGCCTATCACTTATTCTAGGGGAAACTTGTAACAGTTACAATGATAATATTTGATCGTTGTTATAGTGAAATTCTACAGTTCTTAAAGTAGACAAGAATTACATAATTTGTAAACAAAGACTGAAGGGGAAACAACTCAGTTAAGAGAAACTTTCTTTGCTTCCAGCCAATTTTTTTTTTCATTTTGCCACAAACTGATCATCATTAAGTTGAGGAACAAAGAAATGTGTAACAAAGATCAACAGGTACAATCTTTTCCCACTCAAGAATTATGACAAGATAAGGAGTTTGTGCTTATTTGCAGAAGAAATTTGGAAGAAGGAAAAAGCAAACAAAAATCGATTAAGATTTGGGGGATTTTATTGTCAAAGGAGACATAAGCCCTGCCTGCAAAAAACCTCTGATTGCTCTGCCTCTAAAGCAGTCCTAGCCTCCAGCAGAATGCAGACTTTGAAAGCTAAGGTTCTGCTGAGCCACCTTTGATTATAAAGAATAGAATAGTATTCTAGCAGGTAGAAGAACAACAACATAGAGAGAAGCAGAATATGTTGATGTTCCTGTGGAGCAGGACATAGTCACTCTGACCAGGACCCTATATCTAGATTGTTCCATAGGAGGAAAGATAAACTCTTATCTGAGCCAATATTTTTTTAGGGGGTAGTCTTTTTCTTACAGTTGCATATAAAACACCATAAAAGGGAAAAATGTAACTGCCAGATTATATTAAATAATCTGTTTAAGATGATACATTCATTATAAAGTAGATAGATTGATGGGGGGAAAAAAGGGAAGAATAGTAATTAATTAAAACAGAAAAAAAGGGGATGTCTGCACCTAACTACAATGGAGTGGATTAT
The DNA here is from genome assembly GCF_949752795.1 of Hyperoodon ampullatus. Classification (NCBI taxonomy): domain Eukaryota; kingdom Metazoa; phylum Chordata; class Mammalia; order Artiodactyla; family Ziphiidae; genus Hyperoodon; species Hyperoodon ampullatus. Next base: position 94,809,857 of record NC_136915.1, read on the forward strand.
GGCAAACTAATGCCTCCACATATAAACTATAAATGTAATAAATAAATAAATAAATAAATAAATAAATAATAAATCAGAAAAGCATTTGAGAACTGGAGAGGCAAGCACAGCCTGAAAGGCCAGGATCACACAGTATGGAGGCCCATTCTATTTGGAGTATTTGTTGCTTCTGGATACCAGGCAAGAGGCTGAGAATCTGAGTCACATATGAAAGAGATCAACATCTAATTTGAAAAACCAGAAGAATTTTTGGAAATTCTGTTAGTACAAGGTCTCAAAAACTAGAGAGTTGAGCAACCAGAATCTCTGGAAATGGAGGGGCATAAAATTGATACTGCTATTTGGCCTGTTTTTTCATTAAGACATTTATAAAATTTGAAAGCTATTCTGAACTAAAGGCTAAAAAGTTAGAGGAATCCTTTGAAAAGCAGAGCAGAGTCTTCTAACTGCCTAGGGTGTAGAAAGCTGGAAAGAATCATTCATTCTAAAAACACTAGATAATCTACAAAATTATGGCTTTCTTGAAACTTTTAGAGGAACCTTTTAGAGTATTTGGTGACAAACCAAATACTCTTCAATCTAAAGAAAGTCAGGAACTCCAAGAAGAGATAGGGCTTGCACACTAAATCACCTGTGATAGAACATTGGAGAAAAATCTGCCAGACACATAAATGAGTAAGAATTCAGGTTAAAATGTTAACTAATTGCTAAAATCTGAGTGTTGGCTAGCATGAGAATATAAAACCCAAGGAACCACAGACACGAGGGGAGATTGGACCACTTATAGGCTCATCTACATGGACCTCTATAGGCACTCACAGTAAAGATCAGGAGTAAGACAATGGTGCAGTCCTGGAGAACAGAAGGACTCCAACCTCAGGAAAGGTACAAACCATCACTCAGATTGTTCTCTCCTAAGTGACAACTGATTAAGCTCTTAGAGGAAGGGCAGCAGAAACTGTTGCCCACCAGGGAACAGTTCAATGCCCATTGTGGCTGGCAAGTGGGAAAAGGAATTAAACCCTCTACCCCTGAAGGAAGAACAGGAAGAGTCTTGAACCCAGACTGTTAGAGGTCTCCTGCTACTGGTACAAGGGGCAGATCATTGAGAATGTTCCATACACAAGATTCTGGCCCAGCCTAAGACTAAGGTTGTTCTAGGACAACAGAAAACACCCCCTACTCCAACACCAGACTTATAAGCACTGAGTAAAAACATTAGCAGTCTACTGCTATGGGAGGGCAAAAATGTGAGTGAGTCCCTCTCCAAGGCATAAATGCAGAAAAATGGACTAAATGTGAGGTTTGAGAAGAAACATTATGAAAAACTTTCCCCTTAAACACATGATAATCAAGAAAGAATTTGCACTGCATAGATGACTAACAATAATATAACAGCATCAAAATCCAAACCTAGGTTAACTCACAACTATATTGACTCAGCTCCCCTCTCCCATTGATGGCTTAACATACAAAGTATAACAATTATTAAACATAAATACTATTTACCTGAGCTTACTATCCTACACATAACATTTAGCACTGAGTAAAAATTTAGAGACACACTCAAAAAAAAAAAAAAAAAGGCAAGGAGAAACAACTCACTGTCAAAAGAGAAAGCAATCCAAAGGATCAAACTCAGAAATGACACAGATGTTGGATAAGAAAAAGTATATAAAATAGCTATAAGTATCACATTTAAAAGAAAATTTTTTGTGGTGGGGGGGCGGCACTGAGTGGCATGTGGAACTTCCCTGACCAGGGATTAAGCCCGTGCCCCCTGCATTGGAAGCACAGAGTATAAACAAGACAAAAAGACAACCATCAGAAGGAGAGAAAATATTTGCAAACAAAGCAACGGACAAAGGATTAATCTCCAAAATACACAAACAGTTCATACAGCTCACTATCAAAAAAACAAACAACCCAATAAAAAATGGGCAGAAGATCTAAATAGACATTTCTCCAAAGAAGACATACAGATGGCCAAGAGGCACAAGAAAAGATACTCAACATCACTAATTATTAGAGAAATGCAAATCAAAACTACAATGAGGTACCACCTCACACCAGTCAGAATGGCCATCATTAAAAAATCTACAAACAATAAATGCTGGAGAGGGTCTGGAGAAAAGGGAACTCTCTTACACTGTTGGTGGGAATGTAAATTGATACAGCCACTATGGAGAACAGTATGGAAGGCCCTTAAAAAACTAAAAATAAAAATACCATATGACCAAGCAATCCCACTACTGAACATGTACTCAGAGAAAACCATAATTCAAAAAGACACATGCACCTCAATGTTCATTGCAGTACTATTTACAATAACCAGGACATGGAAGCAACCTAAATGTCCATCAACAGAGGAATGGATAAAGAAGATGTGGTGCATATATACAATGGAATATTACTCAGCCATAAAAAGGAATAAAATTGGGTCATTTGTAGAGACATGGTGGACCTAGAGACTGTCATACAGAATGAAGTAAGTCAGAAAGAGAAAAACAAATATTATATATTAATGCATATTTTTGGAATCTAGAAAAATGGTATAGATTATCTTATTTGCAAAGCAGAAATAGAGACACAGACATAGAGAACAAATGTATGGACAGGAAGGGGGGAAAGGGGAAGGTGGGATGAATTGGAAGATTGGGATTGACATATACACACTATTGATACTATGTATAAAATAGATAACTAATGAGAACCTACTGTGTAGCTCAGGGAACTCTACTCAATGCTCTGTGGTGACCTAAATGAGAAAGAAATCCAAAAAAAGAGAGGATATATGTATACATATAGCTGATTCACTTTGCTATACAGTAGAAACTAACACAACATTGCAAAGCAATTATACTCCAATAAAAATTAATTAAAACAATAGCTATAAGTAATATGTAAAATGAATGAAATTCATTCTGGAATGAAAGGTGGCCAAAATGTATGAGCAGATGGGGAATTCCAGCAGATTCATTTCAGCAAGATAGATTTTTAAAATGACAAACACACATAAACATCTACACATGTCATATTTAAATTGTTGAGAAAGAAAAATCTCACCACATGTCAAAAACAAAGAGGGAATAGAGAGAGAAAGAGAAGAATTAAGAATTTTATATCAGAAATTCTATAATCTAGAAGACAACAGGAGGCATTTTAAAAAGCTAACAGATAAAACAGTTATTTCAGAACTAATCAGTGAGTTTAGCAAGGTTCCCGTATACAAGGTCAATATACTCTCAATAAATAGTTGGGAATTAAAATAAAAATCAGTAACATTTACTATAGCACCAAAAATATGAGCTATATAGATATAAACTTTATAAAATGTGTGCAAGATCAGTATGGTGAAATCACAAGCATTATTGAAAGAAGCCATAGTAGGCCTAAATTAATAAGGAGAGATGCTGTGTTCATGAACTGTAAGACTCAATAGTAAGATATCAACTTGTCTCAATTAAATCTATAGATTGGACACAATGTCTGTCAAAATATTAACAGGATATTTTATAGAAATCAATAAGCTGAACTAAAATTTTTGTGGAAAGACAAAGGAAATATAATAGCCAAAATAATTTTTAAAATGAACAAAGTTGGAAAATTCACACTACCTGATTTCAAGACATATAAAGCAAGAGAGCCTGGGAAGGGGGACAGTCCAAGATAGTGACATGGAAAGATCCTGAACTCACCTCCTTCTGTGGACACACCAACTCTACAGATACTCTATGGAACAATTCTCTCTGAAAAAGATCTGAAAACTAGCTGAACAGCTCCTTTGCAACAAAGGATAGAAGGGCCACATTGAGACAGGTAAGAGAGGTAGAGATGAGGCCTTACCAAAAACCCCATCCTTGGCATGGTGACCCATAATTGGGAGGGATCTCACATATCCAGAGCTTCTCTGTGAAGAGTGAAGGATCTGTGCCCCACCTCATGCAACTCGATCCTTGGGACCTGCACCAGAGAGATGGGCTCCACATATATCTGTCTTTGAAAACCAGTGGAGGCTCACATCCAGGAGACCCAAAGGGCTATAGGGAACTGAGATACTTCTCTTAAAGGGCTTGTGCACAGACTCACTTGCCTCATGGACTAGTGCAAAAGCTACAGTTTGAAAATTGCCTAGACTACATGTGAAAAGTGCCTAGACTACATGTGAAAAGTGCCTAGACTAGGAGATTCATTTCCTAATCTTGATGCATCTGCTGGAGTGGCAGGAGCCTACTGAGACTCTCGAGGACAGAGGTACTGGCAGATGCCATTTTTGCATTCTCCCTCTATCTTGCTAGGACGAGTGGGTGCCTATAGTCCCTGCACCCTCCACTGTCCCACCAAAGCTGCTGGGCATAAATAGACCAAATAGGGGATCCTCCTTTGTCACCTGCCTCTTGTAGCCAGGGGGCTTACATTCATGGGTCCCAAGGGACTGTAACAATCAGAGATACAGTTTTTAGCAGGCACCCACCACCAGGGCACTGCACAGACAGCAAATTGAAATACACTCCCTGTTTTTCTGTGAAAAAAACAAAAAACAAAAAACAAAAAACCTACTTACATATCCTGGAACTCCGGCTGAGGGTCAAAGCTCAGGTTTGTCACACTAGGGCTACAGAAGTGCTTTCAGGGAAAGTAGACCAAATAATGCCATTTTTGCACTCTCCCTCAGCCTTGCTACAGCTTGCTAGGCCCTCCCAGAAAGGAACTTGTACATTCATCTGGATCACCAATTTTTACAACCGCCACCCAAGGGATACCTCCAGATCACTTGGTTTGGAAGCCAGCAGCGTTTACAATTGCAGTCCCACAGGACTGTACATATTTGCCCAGTTTCAAAACTGCCACCTGAGGGTCTGTCTTCCAATCAGCCTTAAACTAAGTGCTGACTGAGTTCCCTCTCTCTGGAGCACTGACAGGTCTTGGCATACCCTCAGCAAGTGGGACCTATCAAGAATAAATCAGGGGGCTTCCCTGGTGGCACAGTGGTTGAGAATCTGCCTGCCAATGCAGGGGACACGGGTTCGAGCACTGGTCTGGGAAGATCCCTCATGCTGCGGAGCAACTGGGCCTGTGAGCCACAATTACTGAGCCTGTGCGTCTGGAGCCTGTGCTCCACAACAAGAGAGGCTGCAATAGTGAGAGGTCCATGTACCACAATGAAGAGTGGCCCCTGCTTGCCACAACTAGAGCAAGCCCTCACACAGAAATGAAGACCCATTAATTAAATTAATTAAATTAATTAATTTAAAAAAAAAGAATAAATCAGACTGGTTAGATAATCACAAAGATTCCATAGACAACCAAGAGCTAGGGCAAAGTTGAATGATAAGGTTTATCTCCTATACAAGGCCACTCCTTCAGGACTGGGAGAGTAACAGGCACAGAGAGTCAAGCAAAATGGGGAAATGAAGGAATATGTTCCAAACAAAAGAACAAGAAAAAAGAACCAAAGGGTGGAAAAAAAAAAAAACCCTTAATGAAATGGAGATAAGTATTTTACCTGATAAATATTTCAAAGTAATAGGCATAAACATGCACACCAAACTTGGGAGAAGAATGGATGAACACAGTGAGAACTTCAAGAAAGAAGTAGAAAAATATAAGAGAGTACCAAAGAGAAATTACAGACCTGAAGAATACAATTAATTAAACTAAAAAATATACTAGAGGGGTTCAATAGCAGACAAGATGAAGCAAAGAAACAGTGATCTAGAAGACATGACAGTGGAACTCACCCAAACAGAGGAGCAAAAGGAATAAAAAGAATTTTTAAAAGTTGAGAAAGCCTAAAGGGACTTTAGGGCATTCACATTATATGGGTCCCAGAAAGAGAAAAGAGAGAGAGAAAAGAGAAGAAAATTTATCTAAAAAAATAATGGCTGAAAGGAATTAGACAGGGGAACCTGGGGAAGGAAACAGACATCTAGATGCAGGAAGTCCAGAAAGTCCAAAATAAGATGAACCCAAAAATATCAACACCAAGGCACATTATTATTAAAGTGTCAATGGTGTAAAACTAGAAATCAAGTACAAGAAGAAAACTGGAAAAACCAAGCATATGTGGAGTTTAAATAATATGCCCTTGAACAACCAATGGGCCAATGAAGAAATCATAGGAGAAATTTAAAATTACCTTGAGACAAATGAAGATGGAAATACAATACCAAAATCTATGGGATGCAGAAAAAGCAATTCTAAGAGGGAAGTTCATAGCCATACAGGTCTACCTCAAGAATCAAGAAAAATTTCAAATAAAAAATCTAATTATACTACTAAAAGAACTAGAAAAGGAAGAATAAGTGAAGCCCAAAGTTAGCAGAAGGAAGGAAATAAATTTTAGAGCAGAAATAAAGGAAATAGAGGCTGAAGATTCAATAGAAAAAATTAACGAAACTAAGAGCTAGTTATTTGAAAATATAAACAAAATTGACAAATCTTTGGCTAGAATCACCAAGCAAAAGGAGACAGCTCAAATACATAAAATCAGAAATGAAAGAGTAGAGGTTACAAGTGATACCACAGAAATACAAAGGATCATAAGAGATTATAATAAACAATTATAATTTAACAAATTGTACCACTTAGAAGAAATGGATAAATTCCTAGAAACATAATCTTCCAAGATTGAATCATAAAGAAATAGAAAATCTGAATAGATGAATTACAAGTAAGGAGATTGAATCCATCAACAAAAACCTCCCAACAAACAAAAATTCAGAACCAGACAGCTTCCCTGATAAAGTCTACCAAACATGCAAAGAATACTTAATACCAATCTTTCTCAAACTCTTCCAAAAGATTGAACAGGAGGAAACACTTCCAAACTCATTTTCCAAAGTCACTATTACCTTGATACCAAAACAAGACAAGGACGGCACTAAAAAAGAAAATTACAGGCCAATATCATTGATGAACATAGATGCAAAAGTCCACAAAAAAATGTTAGCAAACTGAATTCAACAAAACATTGAAAAAATCATGCAACGTGTTGAAGTGGGATTTATTCTACGGAAGCAAGAATGCTTTGACATCTGCAAATACACTACATTAGCAAAACAAAGGATAAAAAATACATGCTTGTCTCAAGAGATGTAGAAAAAGCATTTGACAAAATTCAACATCCATTTATGATTAAAAGCTCTCAATAAAGTGTGTATAGAGCAAAGGAAACTATCAACAAAACAAAAGGGCTGCCTACTGAATGAGAGAAGATATTTGCAAATGCTATATTGGACAGTGTCTAATATCCAAAATCTACAAAGAATTCATACAACTCAACATCAAGAAAAAATAAAGCTAACAATCTAATGAAAAAGTGGGCAAAGTATCTGAAAAGACACTTTCTAAAGAACACATACAGATGACAAATGCACATGAAAAGATGCTCAACATCACTAATCACCAGGGAAATGCAAATCAAGACCACAATGAGAGATCATCTGAAACCTGTTAGAATGCCTATTATCAAAGAGACAAGAAATAACAAATGTTGGTGAGGATGTGGAGAAAGGGAACCCGCCTAACACTGTTGATGGGAATGAAAATTGGTGTAGCCACTATGGAAAACTACCACATGATCCAACAATTTCACTTCTGTGTATTTATCCAAAGAAAATGGAAACATTAATTCAAAAAGATATGTGTATACCTATGTTTATTGCAGCCATATTTAAATAGCCAAGATATGGAAACAACCTAAGTATTGATGTATGAATGGATAAAGAAGATGTGGTATGTGTTTACAATAGAATATTTCTCAACCATAAAAAAATAGTGAAACCTTGCCATTGTGAAAACATGGATGAAGCTTGAGGGTATTAAGCTAAATGAAATAAGTTAGATGGACAATGACAAATACTGTATGATTTCACTTATATATGAAATCCAAAAAACAAAACAAGCATCAAACAAAACAAAACTCATGTATGCCAGAGGGGAGGGGAATTATGGGGTAGAGTGAAATGGGTGAAAGGGATCAAGAGGCACAAACTTCCAGTTATATAATAAATTAGTCATGGGGATGTAGTGCACTGTGTGACTGTAGTCAATAATATTGTAGTGCATACTTGAAAGTTACATAGAGAGTAAATCTTAAAAGTTCTCATCACAAGAAAAATAATGTTTTTGTTAAGTTTGTATGGTGATGGATGGTAACCATACTTATTGTGGTGATCATTTAGCAGTGTATACAAATATTGAATCATTATGTTGTACATCTGAAACTAATAACTAATATAATATTATATGACACTTATAGCTCAATAAAAGAGAGAGAGAGAGAGAGAGCCTGGTGTTGGCATAAGAATCAACAAATAGATCAATGGAGCAGACTAGAAAGCCCAGAAATAGATCCAAGCTTACAGTCAAATGATTTTTTTCAAGGGCAACAGAACACTCCATTAGGATTTTGGAATAAATATATATCCATATTTGAGGATGGGAACTTGACTCTTACACCAAACAAAAAATAATTTTAGACAAATCATAGATCAAAACATAAAAGCAACAATTATAAAGCTTGTAGAAGAAAAGATATGAGAATACTTTCATAGCTTTGGGCAGGCAAAATTATTTTAGGACATGGAATACAATACAGAAAACAAATTTAGTAAATTAGACTTCATCACTTAAAAACTTCTGGTCAGAGAACAGACAGCAGAAGCAAGAAGAACTACAATCCTGCAGCCTGTGGAACAAAAACCACATTCACAGAAAGACTAGATGAAAAGGCAGAGGGCTATGTACCAGATGAAGTAACAAGATAAAACCCCAGAAAAACAAATAAATGAAGTGCAGATAGGCAACCTTCCAGAAAAAGAATTCAGAATAATGGTAGTGAAGATGATCCAGGACCTCGGAAAAAGAAGGGAGGCAAAGATCGAGAAGCTGCAAGAAATGTTTAACAAAGACCTAGAAGAATTAAACAACAAACAAACAGAGATGAGCAATACAATAACTGAAAAGAAAACTACACTAGAAGGAATCAATAGCAGAATAACTGAGGCAGAAGAATGGATAAGTGACCTGGAAGACAGAATGGGGGAATTCACTGTCACATAACAGAAAAACGAAAAAAGAAAAGAAATCAAGACAGCCTAAGAGACCTCTGGAGCAACATTAAACATAACAACATTCACATTGTAGGGGTCCCAGAAGGAGAAGAGAGAGAGAAAGGACTCAAGAAAATATTTGAAGAGATTATAGTTGAAAACTTCCCTAACATGGGAAAGGAAATAGCCACTCAAGTCCAGGAATTGCAGAGAGTCACATACAGAATAAACCCAAGGAGAAACATGCCAAGACACATAGTAATCAAACTGGCAAAAATTAAAGACAAAGAGAATTTATTAAAAGCAGCAAGGGAAAAACAACAAAAAACATACAAGGGGACTCCCATAAGGTTAAGAGCTGATTTCTCAGCAGAAACTCTACAAGCCAGAAGGGAGTGGAATGATATACTTAAAATGATGAAAGGGAAGAAACTACAACCAAGATTACTCCACCCAGTAAGGATCTCATTCAGATTTGATAGAGAAATCAAAAGCTTTACAGAAAAGCGAAAGCTAAGAGAATTCAGCACCACCAAACCAGCTCTACAACAAATGCTAAAGGAACTTGTCTAAGTGGGAAACACAAGAGAAGACAACGATCTACAAAAACAAACCCAAAACAATTAAGAAAATGGTCATAGGATCATACATATCGATAATTACCTTAAACACGAGTGGATTAAATGCTCCAACCAGAAGACACAGGCTTGCAGAATGGATAAAAAAACAAGACCCATATACATGTTGTCTACAAGAGATCCACTTCAGACCTAGGGACACATTCAGACTGAAACTGAGGGGATGGAAAAAGATATTTCATGCAAATGGAAATCAAAAGAAAGCTGTAGTAGCAATACTCATATCAGATAAAATAGACTTTAAAATAAAGAATGTTACAAGAGACAAGGAAGGACATTACATAATGATAAGGGGATCAATCCAAGAAGAATATATAACAATTATAAATATATATGCACCCAACATATGAGCACGCCCATACATAAAGCAACTGCTAGCAGCTATAAAAGAGGATATTGACAGTAACACAATAATAGTGGGGGAATTTAACACCTCACTTACACCAATTGACAGATCATCCCAAATCAAAATAAAAAGGAAACAGAAGCTTTAAATGATACAATAGACCAGACAGATTTAATTGATATTTATAGAATATTCCATCCAAAAACAGCAGATTACACTTTCTTCTTCTTAAGTGTGCATGGAACATTCTCCAGGATAGAACACATCTTGGGTCACAAATCAAGCCTCAGTAAATTTAAGAAAATTGAAATCATATCAAGCATCTTTTCTGACCACAACACTATGAGATTAGAAATGAATTACAGGGAAATAAACATAAAAAACACAAACACATGGAGGCTAAACAATACGTTACCAAATAACCAAGAGATCAGTGAAGAAATCAAAGAGAAAATCAAAAAATACCTAGAGACAAATGACAATGAAAACACGACAATCCAAAACCTATGGGATGCAGCAAAAGCAGTTCTAAGAGGGAAGTTTATAGCTATACAAGCCTACCTCAAGAAACAAGAAAAATCTCAAATAAACAATGCAATCTTACACCTAAAGGAACCAGAGAAAGAAGAGTAAACAAAACCCAAAGTTAGCAGAAGGAAAGAAATCATAAAGATCAGAGCAGAAATAAATGAAATAGAAACAAAGGAAACAATAACAAAGATCAATAAAACTCGTTCTTTGAGAAGATAAAGAAAATTGATAAAGCATTAGCCAGACTCATCAAGAAAAAGAGGGAGAGGACTCAAATCAATAAAATTAGAAATGAAAAAGGAGAAGTTACAGCAGACACTGCAGAAATACAAAGCAACCTAAGAGACTACTACAAGCAACTCTATGACAATAAAATGGAAAACCTGGAAAAAATGGACAAATTCTTAGAAAGGTATAACCTTCCAAGACTGAACCAGGAAGAAATAGAAAATATGAACAGACTAATCACAAGTATTCAAGTTGAAACTGTGATTAAAAATCTTCCAACAAACAGAAGTCCAAGTCCAGATGGCTTCACAGGTGACTTCTATCAAACATTTAGAGAAGAGCTAACAACCTTTCTTCTCAAACTCTTCCAAAAAGTGTGGAGGAAGGGACACTCCCAAACTCATTCTATGAGGCCACCATCACCTTGATACAAAACCAGACAAGGATCCTACAAAAAATTAAAATTACAGACCAATATCACTGATGAATAGATGCAAAAAGATGCAAAAATCCTCAGAAAAATACTAACAAACAGAATCCAACACCACATTAAAAGGATCATACACCATGATCAAGTGGGATTTATCCCAGTGATGCAAGGATTCTTCAATATATGCAAATCAAACAATGTGATACACCATATTAACAAATAGAAGAATAAAAACTGTATGATCATCTCAATAGATGCAGAAAAAACTTTTGGCAAAATTCAACACCAACTTATGATAAAAACTCTCCAGAAAATGGGCATAGAGGGAACCTACCTCAACATAATAAAGGCCATAAGTGACAAACCCACAGCAAACATCATTCTCAATGGTGAAACACTGAAAGCATTTTCTCTAAGATCAGGAAAAAGGCAGGGATGTCCACTCTCACCACTATCATTCAACATAGCTTTGGAAGTCCTAGCCACAGCAATCAGAGAAGAAAAAGAAATAAAAGGAATACAAATTGGAAAAGAAGTAAAATTGTCACTGTTTGCAGATGACATGCTACTATACATAGAGAATCCTAAAGATGCCACCAGAGAAGTACTAGAGCTAATCAATGAATTTGGTAAAGTTTCAGGATACAAAATTAATGCACAGAAATCTCTTGCATTCCTATACACTAATGATGAAAAATCTGAAAGAGAAATTAAGAAAACACTCCCATTTACCACTGCAACAAAAAGAATAAAATACCTAGGAATAAACCTACCTAGGGAGACAAAAGACCTATATGCAGAGAACTATAAGACACTGAGGAAAGAAATTAAAGATGATACAAATAGATGGAGAGATATACCATGTTCTTCGATTGGAGGAATAAATATTGTGAAAATGACTATACTACCCAAAGCAATCTGCAGATTCAGTGCAATCCCTATCAAATTACCAAAGACAATTTTTATGGAACTAGAACAAAAAAATCTTAAAATTTGTATGGAGACACAAAAGACCCCGAATAGCCAAAGCAGTCTTGAGGGGGAAAAATGGAGCTGGAGGAATCAGACTCCCTGACTTCAGACTATACTATAAAGCTACAGTAATCCAGACAATATGGTACTGGCACAAAAACAGAAACATAGATCAATGGAACAAGATAGAAAGCCCAGAGATAAACCCACACACCTATGGTCAACTCATCTATGACAGAGGAGGCAAGGATATACAATAGAGCAAAGACAGTCTCTTCAGTAAGTGGTTCTGGGAAAACTGAACAGCCAAATGTAAAAGAATGAAATTAGAACACTCCCTAACACCATAAACAAAAATAAACTCAAAATGGATTAGAGACCTAAATATAAGACCGGACAGTATAAAACTCTTAGAGGAAAACATAGGAAGAACACTCTTTGACATAAATCACAGCAAGATCATTTTTTGATCCACCTCCTAGAGTAATGGAAATCAAAACAAAAATAAACAAATGGGACCTAATGAAACTTCAAAGCTTTTGCACAGCAAATGAAACTATAAACAAGACAAAAAGACAACTCTCAGAATGGGAGAAAAAATTTGCAAACAAATCAACGTACAAAGGATTAATCTCCAAAATATATAAACAGCTCATGCAGGTCAATATTAGAAAAACAAACAACCCATCCAAAAATGGGCAGAAGGCCTAAATAGATATTTCTCCAAAGAAGACATACAGATGGCCAAGAAGCACATGAAAAGCTGCTCAACGTCACTAATTATTAGAGGAATGCAAATCAAAACTACAATGAGTTATCACCTCACACCAGTTAGAATGGGCAATATCAGAAAATCTACAAACAAATGCTGCAGAGGGTGTGGAGAAAAGGGAATCCTCTTGTACTGTTGGTGGGAATGTAAATTGATACAGCCACTATGGAGAACAGTATGGAGGTTCCTTAAAAAACTAAAATAGAATTACCATATGATCCAGCAATGCCACTACTGGGCATATACCCAGAGAAAACCATAATTCAAAAAGACCCATGCACCCCAATGTTCATTGCAGCACTATTTACAACAGCCAGGACATGGAAGCAATGTAAATGCCCATCGACAGATGAATGGATAAAGAAGATGTGATACATATATATGATGGAATATTTCTCAGCCATAAAAAGGAATGAAATTGGGTCATTTATTGGGCTTCCCTGATGGCCCAGTGGTTGAGAGTCCACCTGCCGATGCAGGGGACACGGGTTCATTTCCCAGTCTGGGAAGATCCCATATGCCGTGGAGTGGCTGGGCCCATGAGACATGGCCGCTGAGCCTGCGTGTCCGGAGCCTGTGCTCCACAATGGGAGAGGCCGCAGCAGTGAGAGGCCCGCGTACTGCAAAAAAAAAATGGAAAAAAAAAAATTGGGTCATTTGTTGAGACGTGGATGGATCTAGAGACTGTCATACAGAGTGAAGTAAATCAGAAAGAGAAAAATAAATATCGTATATTAACATATATATGTGGAGCCTAGAAAAATGGTACAGATGAACCAGTTTGCAGCCAGAAATTGAGACACAGATGTAGCGAACAAATGTATGGACACCAAGTGGGGAAAGCAGAGGTGTGGTGGGGGTGCTGGTGTGATGAACTGGGCGATTGGGATTGACATGTATACACTGATGTGTATAAAATTGATGACTAATAAGAACCTGCTGTATAAAAAAATAAATAAAATAAAATTCAACAATTAAGAAAAAAAAAGAAAATCAAAGAGGTGTTTCCCATAATATCAGTAATACATGCCCAATACAAATTATAACTTCATAATAAAAATTATGTGAACAACAACAAGAAAAAAACCTTCTGGTCAATTTAATTTATAAAGACAATACCATTCTACTTAACCTTTATTATTATTTATTTTTCTACTTAAGCCTTTATTCTTATTTAATATTTTTGTTATTATGTATTATTCTACTTATTTATTATTATTATTCTACTTTCAATTGAAAAATGAAAAGATAAATTTTATTGATTTTGATTTTTTAATCACATAATTCAAGTAAACTAACTCAGTATTTTTCAGTGTGGTCTTTAAACCAACTAGTTAAGCTACATGACCCAATCCCTTGGGTTCAGGACAGTAATGCTCCTGAAACAGGCTCAGATCGTTTAGCCTGAAATTTGCACTCAGCTACCAACCCAGGTGATTTCTATTACATACTAATTTTTAAATTAATTTAGATCACATCCATATCCTTCAGGCCAGTTGAATTTACTTTATCTGATTGTCTCTGCAAAATTGTGTGAGATTCACCATATAATGTGGTTGTTGCTTCCAACCTCCCAATTTCATACCATCATATTCTCTTTCCTTACTTCCATGCCATATGGTACCCTACTTCTATAACTTTATAGCCCTATAGCCATATCCTCCTCAGGTAATCTCTTATTCCCTCTGTGTAAGTGCTCAATTGGTTGCACTACAAATAAAATAATATTAACATTATTGTTGACATTAACAATAATCCCAAATATGTTCATTGTCATCTATTCTTCAAGAACAAGAAAAACCCAAATTATCTTTCTCCCTGGATAGCTCCTCAGAATACCTGGAGTAAAGCCCTCTCAACAATCCCTTCTCACCCTTGGCTAGCAGTTCTGCCTGCATGATAGTAAACACACAGTATTAAGTTTATCTAATTAATGAAATACTGAATATGTTAATAATAATAACTCACATAAATCTGACAAAGTAAGTTCAAATATTTTGTTCATTGTTCTCTCCCAAGAAATATGGGGTTGAGCAAATCATTATTTACAAATGAGGAAACTGAGTCACAGAGTAATTAAAAATTGGAAAGGATATCAACTCATTCCTGACACCTACTATTCAAGTGATGTCACTAGACTAGAAGGCTGGGAAGTGGGAGAAATTAAGGCTTGAATTTTTTAACTCCATCCTTTCCAGTAATATACACTGCCTCTTGGGCTTTTGTGACAGATTTTCTCATTCAGAGTATCCCTGGATGCTTAATTTATTTGAGTTCACTTATAAAAGTGTATTAGAGCGATTAGGACATACAAATATTTTTATCAGTTAGTACTTTCATGAAGCGTCTTCATGGAAATGAGAAGTCATGATGGGAAGAAGATTGGAGAGGGAAATGGGTATTATAACATTATTCTTGCACTTTATTAACAAATATTAAATTCCATTAGTAGAGTAATTTGCTTGGTCTCCAACGTATCCAATCATGGTCTTAATTAACACTGAAAATGACCAGTGTCTTTGTTTAAAAACAAAAACAAAATCCTTACACTAAAACAATAACATCAGAGAAAGAATGCACAGAGATTGTACTGTGATATTAACAAAGGAGGCCCACTGCAAGAAAGTAGGCTCTTCTAGAACTCAGCCGTACAAAGCAAACACATCTTTGTGTGTAACCACTGTCATGCATGCAGGTAATCACCCAAGTTTATATAGATCATGCCAGACTTACTGTTCCCTGGCAATATAAAAAATGATAAAGAATTTTTAGCCAGCCTTAACCTTGTAGCTATGGAATTTGATTTTAAAAGCCAGAATGCTGTATAGTATGGAATTTTGTTTTTAAGATTATTTTAACCCTGGAATCTTTTTTGTTGTTGTTCCTGAACAAGGGATAGCAGCTTCAGATCTTAAAGTGAACTAAGCGCCTTACATGAAAGGACAGGTGTTTCCACTTCCCTGTTAATACCTCTCTAAGTGTGGATGATGATGATCCTTATCAGTCATTACTAAATTTACTTCACAGAAATTAAGAATTAAATTACAGTTTCAAGGCTCATTAGGTCTTGTTAAATTTGTTGAATTGCTCACATGTGTATGTCTTGTCCTCCATGGGATATCTGTAAAACAGGTGTTTCAATTAACTGGAATTTTGTTTCATTCTCTTTTGCCCAAAGATTATTATACAATTGTGTTTGAAATTCCAGGTTGTGTTCTTATATTTGAAGATCAGACTTCAAACAGTCATATTTGACTATCAAATTTAGCATAAAGAGAAATAATATCGAAATGGCCTCTTATGGGGGCTTTTAAAAAGGAGTACTGAATGTGAAATTCAAAGACAGAGTAGGGACCATACTCCAAACTTAATTTCTTTCTCACTTGTCTCAATATTCTGATGCCAAATAATTCCAAATACAAGTGCAAGGGGAAAGATTTTTTTACATTTTTATCCAAGCCTATGGGGATATGTCTTCTAATGTGCTCAAGTACAACTCATTTCTCTTTGTTTGAATGCAAGAAATAGCAAACCAGATAAAATGACTGCTGTTGTATAAGTCCTCTTTGCCTCCATTGTCCTTATGCTCTCTTTTTAGCAAGAGGAAAATGCCCCAGACAATGTCACCTTCAAATTAATGTTCTACTTTGAAAATTTAAACCGAATCAAACAAACTGTATATTTTTGGATAAAAAGAAAAAGAATAACTAGACCTCAGTCAGGATCAGATCAAATAACTGGGCTTTAAAACAAATGCTTACATTTGTAAATCATCTACTTCAACTATGATTAGAGAATCATACAGTTTTTGGAAGATCAGTTAACATGACTGCTCTATTTCATAATACCATGAGACACTATAGTTTGTGATAAATTTACATTGGAATTTTAGAAACAGGATGGAATCTCACATAAACCTCTTACAGAGGCATCCTGAGGGAATGCAATGTCATAAAAAGAGAGAGGAAATTGAGAATGGATTTCAGCTTCTTTAATCCCAGTTGTTTTCTCTCCATCAGATAATAGAGCCTGTATTTAAGAATGAGAAGAAATACCTACCTGACATTGATGATGATGATGATGATGATGATGATAAAACCTGAGCCACTGGCAGCTGTAAAATTACTCAAGGACTGTTTGCTGTCCCTGTGGACAGAGTGTTAGTAATTTTTCTTAGACCCATGAAACTAAAAATAGGAAAGTTTCTGAAAAAAATGAGAGTTTTTAATGGTTAAAAAGCAGAGGCTGTAGCAATTTTCTCAAGAAGTTAGTGTTTCACATCCCACTTTTAGTAGCTGGAGGATTAGTACAGCAGTATCACCTGTCCTCCAGCTACATACCCACACTCCCAAGGCAAATCAAGATTCAAATCCTTGAAGACTTTCCAGAAAAGAACTGTTTACAGTTGTATCACTGAAACAAAGATAACTGAGCTTCCTAAAGTATGTATACATTTCCATTAGAGAGTGACTGAAATAGGCATTGGTAAATTCTCAATACTTTTTCAATACAACCCTAAAAGGCCAAGTAGAGTAGGATAATTTTGGTCTAGTAATTTATGAGATAGTAAAGGATAGTACTTCTGAATGTAGGCTTTAAAATCAAACAGATGTTTCAAATGTAGATGTACCAGTTTTCTCAATATTTAGGTTCTGAACATTTCAAAAAATGGGTACAAGGGAAAAGATCTTTTAACTTTGTGTGACCTTGAGGAATCTCCTGCTCCAGTGTAAAACAGAAGGATAATATAGTAGTAAATAGGTCAGGGATTTGTTGTGAGGGAAAAATGGGATTGTCTTTGAGGGAAAAATGGGATTGTCTTTATCACCTGCTAAGCATAGGGTATAGAACAGATTAAGTACTCAAAAAATATAAACTATTATCATTAGTATGGTTATTGACCTTACTATTGTGAAATTACTCAAATCATCATTGTTTCTTAGAGATATAACCCATGTGCTATTTATTCTGCAAACTTTGTGTTATAACAATAAATGTTATATAAATGGAATTCCAAACCACTAAAGTCTCATATACAATTACAGTTAAAGCATATAAATGCAACATTAATCAGTAGACTCCCTTTACGATTTTAATAGACAAAATGATAACTTTAAAAATTAATGTTTAAGCATTTTAAAGTACTGCCTAGAATGCTTCCAAGTTTCAAGACACTCTAAACATAGCAGAAAATTCTTTCAAGATTCTCTGCTAATTTTTAGTCTCATATCAGAAGCAAACTCTTTTTAATGGTAATAATTTACAGCATAACTTTGCAAATGACAAAAAAAGAAGTTCTCACTTCAGGCTTTGATTAAAAAGCACTGATTCAGGAGAGAGTTCAGACTTTTCCAAAGACCAACATATTTTAAAATGCCAGCTGGACTTTTTTTTTTTTAATTGAGCATATGCACATTCTCTGCAGTATTATTGGACCCTCTATTATTTTCTTTACTAAGGCAGCTAAAGAAACCAAAATAGAAACCTTATAAGATTAATAATTAAATATTGCCTTAAGATGCAATAATTTTGCTGATGAAACATTTTTTTCTTTGAGGTTTGTTGAAATTCAAAACCCATAATGAATTGGGATTATAGTACCTAATAACCAGGTTTTAAAAAGGGCATTGAAATTTAGCTCATAACTCTTCTTAAAAAATTACCAAAGAATACATAATTTATAAAATGTCATAATATGATACTCTATACATACAAATACAGTTTTAATTCTAAATTTTTCTACAGCTTTCTTTTTGCCCAGTATTTCCTAAATCTATATATAAAGATATACAAAATAACAATGGGAAAGTTAAGATTATAACAAAATAAATCACACTAGTAAGGCACTCAATAATTTAATATGACTACAAAATGACATATGCATTTTTGCTCATAATTTAAATATAGGTAATTCAAATAGAAATAAAATATATAAATACCATAATTAAAGGAAGAAGATAAAATCATGTGAAAGATATTTTAATATCCTCCATTTGTTCTTCATATAAATCAAATGATGTATTTCTTCTTTTAATTTTATAACATTGAAATATTTTCCATACCTAAATTGCATGTTACCTCCCTTTTTACAAAAACAAAGGTAAAAAAAAAGATGTTTATATTTCTACAAAAGAATAAGAAAATCATCAATTAAATTGTGTTTAAAAGGGTGTGTTTTTTTGATAATTTAATTATTTTGAATTATAAAGCTCCCAATAATTTCTGTGCATTTGAATAAATATATTGAATTAAATCACCCACCTGCCTTCCTGCTGTATGCCTTTAAAAAAATATAGTTACATTGTCCCACTTTTTTATTCTCCAAATAAGTAATATTAAGATATAAACATCACAACATATTTCTCTTCTAAATCTATCAATTTGTTTTTAAAACCCAAAATATACAAATTTTTTCATCATAATTTTTTAGGATATTTTTCAGATAAGCTTTAAAACAAGCATCCATACAATTATATTTATTATATATGAGTTTTAATTTTTCTCTGATCTCTTTAATTTTTACTTTAACCTTTCTTGATCATTTTAAAATCAGTTTTTAAATTACTTCTACTAATTTGTGATGTTCTGGTTAAGAATTTTAAAATGTCACTTTTTTTTTTTTTTTTTTTTTACTTTTTCCAGATTAGTTGCACTTCAACTTTCATCCCTGGGAAACTGTCCGTTGAAGACCACTGCAAAGTGAATGTGAATTCAGTGGGAGCTACTCTGTCACTTATGTTTAGCTGATAGCACCTTATGGCATAAACCTGCTAAGGTTGCCTGTAAGTAGTTCCAAGGTACTGAGTCGTTCCTTTGTAGTTTAGATTCTAGCCATCTTAGAGAATACTTAGAGAATACTTCTTAAAATCTAGCCAATAAAATTGCAATCTCTGAGTCATTTTTTTCCAGGATTCTAAGATTTAAACTGGAGACGTCTTATATGGAATTTGATTTGCCCCAATAAACACAAATTTCTTCATAATAAGGGAATGGACTAATGAACTCTCACCACCTTTCACTTACTGAGAGTGGTATATGGGAATGTGATTGGGCCACCACTATTCTTTCCACTGTCAAAAGCACTAAAACTACCAAACCATAATCTCAGTGGGCAGAGCAGTGGGGTCCACTGCAAACACAGGAGAGGAGGATACTATTTTGCAATAATTTAGTTTTGGTCTTGCAGAATATATGACAATGAACAGACTTGGAATTATTGTCAATGTATCTTTGACATAATATTAAATTTTAGTACCACTGGAGAGTCCTACTCCTTGAAAGAATTTAGGAACTGCCTCTATCCTTCCTTCATTCCATATTCAATTAGACTTTTATGTTTTTTAGTTTATGCTGACCATCTACTGTTGTTTCCTATTCTATTCAAATGATGTGTTTAGCCAGCCAATATAACCTATTAACACATTGAGTTTCCTAGCAGTGATTCAGTAGCTGTCACAGTAATCAGCATGGGAACACCTAAATGCTATAGATGGCTTCCTATTGATTGCTATAAAAACACACAAATAAAATGTGAACTCTAAAAATCTATTTACAGCCATAGATGTAATCCTTAAGTACAGTTTGCTGATTTTCAGCTGGCTTTGCTTGAGCAACTCCTTTCTTTCAAGGACATCCATCACACAGCAACATTATAATAAAGCCTACAATTACAGGGTATTTGGGAGACACCTATCCTTTAATAAAAAACAAGATGACACTTTCTTGACAGTAACTAATAAACCCATTTGACCAGGATGTACTTTATATTCATGTTATTTTTTACTGCATAGTCAATGTTTGTATTGCAAGTCACCATTTGGGGGACACAGTGGCAAATAGGAAAACCACTGGAGTCATATGTCTTAAATTGAATTCCTCTTCTGAAACTTCCAGGCCATGTGTCCTTAATCTATCTTAACAGCTTTGAGTCTCAGTTTTTCTCATCTGCAACTTGGAAACACTAGTTCTTTCCATTCCTAGAATTATAACATTCAGAGAATTTCAGAATTCCATGACAGCTTAAAGGTTATTTACTCAAATGCCTTTATTTTCAAGTTAGAAACTGAAGGCCAGCATTGGGGCTTAACTGTAGTCTTATATCTTGTGTGAAAATTGTTCCTGAGAGAGAAGTAGCAGGAGTGATATTCACACATTTAGTAACTGGTAAAACAGGGGTACCCATCAGGCAGAAACAGTGATGGGCTAATGCGAACACTTGCTTATTGTAACTGATTATGCCTCTATTAGTGTGTTCTGGTTGGGTAATGTATTAGTTTGCCAGGACTGCTGTAACAAAGTACCATGAACTGTGTGGCTTTAACAACAGACATTTATTGTCTCAACGTTCTGGCAACTAGAAGTCCAAGATCAAGGTGTCAGCAAGTGTTAGTACCCTCTGAGGGCTGAGAGGAAGAATCTATTCCATGCCTCTCCTGTAGCATCTGGTAATTTGCTGGGAATCTTTAGCATTTCTTGGTTTGTGGGAGAATCCAAATAAGGACACATTCTAAGGTACTGGGTGTTTGAACTTCAATGTACAAATTTGGGGGGACACATTTCTCAACCCATAATAAGTAGAATACAAATGTAGTAAACAAGGGTGTCACAGCATGAATTACTAATATTCCATTGGTAAACATAAATACTCCCTGAAATATTCAGTAATATCTCTCTCATAGTACTGTTGATTTTACAATAATTCTTTTTCTCTAGAAAATTGTATAGAAGAATGTCACCTAGAAATAAATTGATATGTAGTTTTCAAACTATTTGTAATGATAATAAAATTGATATCTTTATGACCGAAACTTAGAAAATCTATCAGATGCTGTGAAAAAAACATGGTTTTAGTAGCATCTAACATGTTACATCCTGGCACTTTAGCCTTTATTCTTTAATGTCAGCAGTCAATACAATGAACATGTTAAGCCAGGATAGCATTCATCATCAACTGTTGTCAGGAATTTGCAAAGCTAAACATTTCTCATGGCTTAACGACAAAGACAATTCAGAAAGAAGCAAGTAAAGATAATGCAATAAAATCTCAGGCTGACACCAAACAAGTTCCATGCACACATACACACATATTTACCTGTGCACTATAAGAGGTGAGACTTGTAGCCTGTGTTCTCACTGAGAAAGGGAACTCTCTGGCTCAATCTCATAAAAACAGCACTGGCCAGTCCAATTCCAACATCCAGAAGAGACATTAAATGCAAACTCAAGGTCTTAATGCCAGTGCTGAGGTTTCCACAGTGCAAAGCTGAGATGTATTTTATTTCCTTGAGCTTTATGAGGGTAATATGTTATAAATGTGTGGCCAAGTAATAGATAAGCCTGATACTTTAAGGCTGTAGTTGTGGACATTTGGTTGTGAGCAAAAGTGCTGGGGGCATAGTTTTATTGAGGGGCTGTATTTCATCACAGTATGCTTCTACTCTAGCTTGTAAGAGTAAATACAGTGGAGCTCATTTAAAATTCTCCTAAACACTGTCTTTGGAGAAAAAGAGAGTTCTGGTTTACCAATAGTACCATGGGTTTTTTCTTTCTTTCTTTGGCACTTTCTTCACTGAATAAGTGATGACGACCCGGGAGCATTAGCACTTTGGAAATAATGCAAACTCCTTCAGGATATTAGGGTATCCAATTGTGTCACTTTAAACTATAAAGTCGTTGTAGAATTTCTTTTTACCTCCATTATATGTCATATTTTATCGATATATAGTATCTTTCCAATCATTTACACTTTCAAATAATCATTTTGTAAAACATTCTTTTCTTTTTGGCATCTTTCATTTGCAATATATTTCAAAATTGCTTTAGGAAGTCTTTTGTTCTGACTTCATGTAACAAAACTTTCCACTCTGATTCCATTGAAACTTACAGAACAAGGATATGGGAACATAGAAAAGCACTAAAGTAATGATCTGAGCTATGTTTATGGATTCAATTAAGGGAAATCTCAGGTCTATGTGGATTCACTCTACTGTAGCATTTACCTGAAAGCAGACCACTAGTTAGAGTAATGCTATACCAGAATGCAGCACAAGCTATGGTAAAGGCCATGTTGGTATATTAAAACACACTTGAAAAGGATAAGAGGGACTTTAATTGAAGGATTGGACTATGCATCACTTAGAGAAACAATAATAGTATGATAGCTAACATGTATATGACATTCATAATGTGTCATGCACCATGCAGAGTACTTTATACAGATGATCATAGTAATATTCACAACACTCTGACTCAATAGATGATATCATTATCCCCATTTTGTGGAAAACTGAAGTTCAAACAAGGAAATAATGTATCTTTTGATCTTCTCCTGCATGGATCCAGTTTATGTTGAAAAAAGTCAAGATAAGGAAACTCAGAAGTCATTTTCTATGGAAGTACTTTATTTGGTATTAGATTGGAAGTACTGAAGTGCAGTGGAAATAACTGGATTAGAAAATAAATACATGCTTGTTTTTTGCACCTGCATTAACACTATTAATTGGAAACAAGAAAGCAGAAAATTCATGCCAATTTGAGGTTTCTATTAAAAGAGATGTTTGCTAAGGAAAAAAAAATCAATGATGTTTTTCTTTATTTTTTAAATTTTTTCAGAAGTCATGATGCAAGAAAAAAAGAACATTTTCTAAAGGAAATTTTTAAAAAGTTACTGAAGGATGATTCTTTTTAGGCTTCTAATATGTAATAAAAGAAAAAAGAGAAAAATTAAACCATAAAATAAATGAATACTATGCCTTTCATAATAAGGCAAACAATTACACCTTTTAAAATTTCCACCTGGAAAGTCTTCTAACAATTCACCCTTAAAGATCATCACAGAATCTCACAGTAAGCCACTGAAAAGGCGGCCATCATCTTTTGTAAAGGGCTGCATTTAAGGCACTACCTTAGTGTATATATTTATAATGTCTTTTTCTCTTTAATGACAAAACAAATGGACAAAGCAATAAAACCCCAGCCTCCACAGTCCCTGATCAGTAACACACAGGGCATCTTAACTCATTAGTTACCAAAGACCACCTTTCACATAACTCTCATGTGCACCTACCACCATAGTCCACAAGGGGGCTTTAAGTATGAACCTTCGATCCTGAAAGGTGGCCAGTGTCCTGAACATAATCCTGCTTTCATTCTAATCCTTTAGCTTCTTCCATCAACAGAGGACCCCGAAGCCAATATAATTAGAAAAGATTATTTTTCTCTTCCTCTCCCAGTCATATTTTTTCCACAAGAACAATGACTCGCTCTTTATACAACTTTTCTTTTCCATCTTGTTAGGTTCTCTACCACCATTATGTGGTCTGTTATCTTCATAGCATTTCCACATCATTGTGATGTTGATCACTGACTTTTTACATTATTTGTTGCATACATAATAATTTTTTTTTTTTTTTTAGTTGCCTCTGGGTTAACATCGTATGGGCACTGGGGTGATTGCTCCTGGAGTGTTCAGTTGTAGTTTGTAGGGCTTGAGTTAGCCTCTGATCCACATATAGAGAGAGTTTCCATCTGAATTGTTGGATGAGTAGTCTATTTATCCTTTCAGTTAGCCTGGCAGCAGTAGTGTTGTAGAGCAGGTCAAAATGCTGGTGTATGACATTTTTATCAGCCCATTTCTGAAGTTCATTGCCAGTAAAGTGGATTCCTTGGTTCCTAATAACCATGTCCACAAGGGTTCTGTATGTTGCACACAGCTGTTTTATTTTTTATTTTTTCTTAAATTTTATTTATTTATGTATGGCTGTGTTGGGTCTTCGTTTCTGTGTGAGGGCTTTCTCTAGTTGTGGTAAGCGGGGGCCGTTCTTCATCGCGGTGCGCGGGCCTCTCACCATCACAGCCTCTCCTGTTGCGGAGCACAGACTCCAGACACGCAGTCTCAGCAATTGTGGCTCACGGGCCCAGCTGCTCCGCGGCATGTGGGATCTTCCCAGACCAGGGCTCGAACCCGTGTCCCCTGCATTGGCAGGCAGACTCTCAACCGCTGTGCCACCAGGGAAGCCCCACACAGCTGTTTTAGACACTGAATAGTGGTTTTCTGCATTGCTCAACAACCCTGGTAGGCCTTTTGTAACATCTTCCACCTGTTGTGAGGCATTGTAGACAGCATATAGCTGTAGTTCCATCACACTGTATCATTGCTCTGCCCCCTGCCATAGGTTAGAAGTGAGGTCCTGGAGTGACACCCCACTGTGTACGGCAGGCAGGCCACAGGAGCTATCTTCTTCAATAAATATTATTTTTAATTCATTGCTATGCCTAAGTAACCTTCTTTGTTCCTTTCTTCTTTCTCTTGTTTTCTGTGTTCCAAAATATGTCATTGTTTTCTTCTTAATCATTATCCGTTAGCTTTACCTATCTGGTTTCTTCTAAGATTCTCAGCAAAGTCAAAATATAAATGATGAAAAACATGAAAATATAAAATATAACTTAGAAATTAGAATTTTAAAAGATACACAAAATACCACAAGTTCCATTATATATGCAAGTAATTGTAACTTCTAAAAAAATAGATAATTTTACCCAATGTTAAATATTTAAGTTGCTAAGCCCTAAAGAATTTTAATGCCATGAAATCTTCATTAAATATGGGGAGAGAAAAATGAAACATAAACTTTATTGTGTCAAAGATGATAAACACTTAATCCAGAAGATGCAGTATAGAGCAGTGGTTAGAAAATGAGGCTCTGGAGTTAAGGATATATGGATTTGATTTCTACTTGCATCTTGTACTTATTATATGAGTCTGGCCAATACTCTGTAAGCCTCTTTATTTGCCTGTAAAATGAGCATAATAATGGTACCTATCTCATTGTGTTATTCAGACGATTACATAAGGAAAAACAACAAAAAAAATAGCACAGAGAAGTGTCTAGAGAAAAATACCTTGTAAATTTTAATAATTATCATTATTAGTCACAACTAAAGTATTAATCAAAAAACCATGGAATTTTTACATTACTGTGATCCTAAATTCAGAGGCTAGGTAATCCTTCAATTAAAGAAGGAGGAGGAGGAGAAGAGGAGGAGGGGAGAAAGGCGTATAGCTCATATGATGTGCATGCCTTGTTGGTAGGCTGTGCTTCTATTTCACTTTATCATTGCTTTGGGATCCAGGCTATCAGAGCAAGCTCTGTCTGGAATGTTTGCTTTTGTGGCAGAAAGGGGAAAAAAAAAGACACAAAATATACTTGCTGGCTCTTCAAGCGTTTACCTAAATGGAGTCTTAACTTATTACCATTAAGTCTTAACCTGGTAAAACAAAGGATCCAAGAGTTCCGGAAACTTTGCATTGACAGAGATTAAAATCCTAAGTGTTATACACTGGATGATATACTATTCAACGTAGATCAGTAACCTAAATTAGCACCTAAGTTGAATTTTATTAATTTTTTTGAAGGAAAGTAACTACACATTGAAAATCCATAAGACTTTGCTCTAAATTCTGACTTTCTAGGCTACGCAACTGCTTATACACGTTAGTAGAAGACAGTTATGTAATTTTATCATTGAAATTAAGGTTTCTAAAAGTATTTATTTTGATAAGGAATTTATCCATGTACCCAGGCAATTTTCCTGAAGCAAAAATCAAGTTTGCTTGGCATTTTTACCATGAATACAGAAATGCTTTTGATACAGAGGAAGAGGCCTGCATGGTACCCCCTTACCAATACATGTATTTCCCCCTAAATAATATTCAAGAACAATATGTCTAGTGACAGTCTATGAACTTGAGACAGCCTGAGCAGTTTACAACCTTAATGTTTGTTCCCAATGAGAGATGCTACCTTCCTTCCCAAAATCTCCATTAAAAGCCATGGATAAATCCACATCTCAAATCTCCACAAGCTCACTTAAAGAGAGAAAAATCCAAAATAAACATGTCCCCTACTTCTTTGATTACATTGTGATTAACCTCCTTTACTAGTTAAATTTTCTAGAAAGCTCACCCACCCTGTCTCCCTCTATTCACTGATTTCTCTCCCTGATTCATTCCTCATATCCCTACTATCTGACCTCTGATCCGACACTTACACAGTACTCAAGCTATTTGAAATGTGTGGAAAGATTATGCAATTGGCCATTTGAGTTTGCTCAAAAGACTAACTTTTTTTCTTAACCACCTTTTAAAATCTCAGTGAAAATAAGATACGAATTGAATAATCTGTGTAGCCAGGTGGCTACTGGATTGAATATTTATAAATTTAGCAGTGACATTAGAATGAGCAGTTTCAGTGACTATCTCACTTTTCATAATATATCAGTGCTACGCTATATGGAAGCAATCTGTCTTGAAACTTTCTCTTCCTTTGGCTCTCAAGACACTACCTTTTCTTGATTTGCCTTCCAAATCTCTCAACACTCCTCAATCAATTTTTTGTTTTTGAGGCTAGTGGCTACTCTTATTCTAGACATTCCTTAACTGCTGGTGTAAATAAAAATATTATTTTTTCTCCCTTTCTTCTTAGTCTACATAGATTTCTCTGAGTTCATTCTTTCTCCCAAATCTGAATTTGTCTTTATCATGTTTCAGCCTCGCAGTGAATGATATTAGTGAGCACTTTTGTGCCTGCATCAGAAATAAAAGTTTACTCTTGATTCTTCCCTCTCCTTTATCTCATCGCATTCCAACAGCCACTTAGTTCCCTTTCTCCTCCTTCTAAATATATCTCAAAGCAATCCTTTCTCTTGCCTTAATCCTTAGGGCTACTTTCAGTTTGCATTTTTCCTAGCTTTATATATTCTATCAAGTGGTTTATGAGGAAAAAATAAATAAAACAGCCTCAGGAGTGTGATCCCATGTTTGAGAACCTGGATGGTATTCTCTCTAAAGCCAAATTCAGTGAGAGCTCTCAAATTTCTTCTGGGCCACTACACATGCAAGCATGTATCATGCAGGCAGATGGCTATGCCTAGGCTCAATAACAAACATAAGTGAATATGAATAAGTGAATAATAACCACCAACCAAGTTATTATATCTTGTTTATAGCCCCACAAACAGTGCATGTTGATGGGGTCATTTGAAGGGGGAAAAGGAAACTAGCATATATTGATACCTATTAAATACCCAACTATCCTAGGTATTTTACATATATTATTTCACTACACTACAGAATTTTTTTCTTTAACATCTTTATTAGAGTATAATTGCTTTAAATGTTGTGTTAGTTTCTGCTGTATAACAAAGTGAATCAGCTATACGTACATATATATCCCCATATCTTCTCCCTCTTGCGTCTCCCTCCCACCCTCCCTATCCCACTCCTCTATGTGATCACAAAACACCAAGCTGATCTCCCTGTGCTATGCAGCTTCTTCCCACTAGCTATATCTATTTTACATTTGCTACTGTATATATGTCAATGGTAGTCTCTCACTTCATCCCAGCTTACCCTCCCCCCCGTGTCCTCAAGTCCATTCTCTACATCTGTTTCCTTATTCTTATACTGACCCTATGATCATGAGAATCATTTTTTTTTAGATTCCATACATATGTGTTAGCATACAGTATTTGTTTATCTCTTTCTGACTTCACTCTGTATGACAGACTGTAGGTCCATCCACCTCACTAAAATAACTCAATTTCATTCCATTTTATGGTTGAGTAATATTCCATTGTATATATGTGCCATATCTTCTTTATCCATTCATCTGTCAATGGACAGTTAGGTGGCTTCCATGTCCTGCTATTGTAAACAGTGCCACAATGAACATTGTGGTACAGGTCTCTTTTTGAATTATGGTTTTCTCAGGGTATATGCCTAGTGGTGGGATTGCTGGGTCATATGGTAGTTCTATTTTTAGTTTTTTAAGGAAACTCCATACTATTCTCCATAGTGACTGTATCAATTTACATTCTCACCAATGGTGCAAGAGGGTTCCCTTTTCTCCATACCCTCTCCAGCATTTGTCATCTGTAGATTTTTGGACGATGGTCATTCTGACCAGTGTGAGGTGGTACCTCATTGTGGTTTTGACTTGCATTTCTCTAATGATTAGTGACGTTGAGCATCCTTTCATGTGTTTGCTGACAATCTGTATATCTTCTTTACAGAACTGTCTATTTAGGTCTTCTGCCCATTTTTGGATTGGGTTGTTGTTTTGTTGATATTGAGCAGCATGAGCTGCTTGTATATTTTGGATATTACTCCTTTGTCAGTTGCTTCATTTGCAATTATTTTCTCCCATTCTGAGGGTTGTCTTTTCTTCTTGGTTATGGTTTTCTTAGCTGTGCAAAAGCTTTTAAGTTTCATTAGGTCCCATTTGTTTACTTTTGTTTTTATTTCCATTTCTCTAGGAGGTGGGTCAAAAAGGATCTTGCTGTGATTTATGTCATAGAGTGTTCTGCCTATGTTTTCCTCTAAGAGTTTTATAGTGTCCAGTCTTACATTCAGGTCTCTAATCCATTTTGAGTTAATTTTTGTGTATGGTGTTAGGAAGTGTTCTAATTTCATTCTTTTTCATAGAGCTGTTCAGTTTTCCCAGCACCACTGATTGAAGAGGCTGTCTTTTCTCCATTGTATATTCTTTGTCAAACATAAGGTGATCATATGTGCATGGGTTTATCTCTGGGCTTTCTATCCTGTTCCATTGATCTATATTTCTGTTTCTGTGCCAGTACCATACTGTCTTGATTACTGTAGCTTTATAGTATAGTCTGAAGTCAGGGAGCCTGATTCCTCTATCTCCGTTTTTCTTTCTCAAATTGCTTTGGCTATTTGGGTGTTTTGTGTTTCCATACAAATTGTACAATTTTTTGTTCTAGTCCTGTGAAAAATGCCATTGGTGATTTAATAGGGATTGCTTTGAATCTGTAGATTGCCCGGGTAGTGTAGTCATTTTCACAATGTTGAGACTTCCAATTCAAGAACATGGTATATCTCTCCATCTGTTGGTATCATCTTTAATTTCTTTCATCAGTGTCTTATAGTTCTCTGCATACAGGTCTTTTGTCTCCTTAGGTAAGTTTATTCCTAGGTATTTTTTTTCTTTTTGTTGCAATGGTAAATGGGAGTGTTTCCTTAATTTCTCTTTCAGAGTTTTCATCATTAGTGTATAGAAATGCAAGAGATTTCTGTGCATTATTTTGCATCCTGCTACTTTACCAAATTCATTGATTAGCTCTAGCAGTTTTCTGGTAGCATGTTCAGGATTCCTTATGTATAGTATCATGTCATCTGCAAACAATGACACTTTTACTTCTTCTTTTCTGATTTGGATTCCTTTCATTTATATTTCTTTTCTGATTGCTATGGCTAAATCTTCCAAAACTTTATTGAATAATAGTGGTGAGAGTGGGCAACCTTGTCTTGTTCCTGATCTTGGAGGATATGGTTTCAGTTTTTCACCATTGAGGATGATGTTGGCTGTGGGTTTGTCATACATGGCCTTTATTATGTTGAGGTAGGTTGCCTCTATGCCTACTTTCTGGGGAGTTTTTATCATAAATGAGTGTTGAATTTTGTCAGAACCTTTTTCTGCATCTATTGAGGTGATCATATGGTTTTATTCTTCAATTTGTTAATATGGCTTATCACATTCATTGATTTGCATATTGAAGAATCCTTGCATTCCTGGGATAAACCCCACTTGATCACGGTGTATGATCCTTTAAATGTGCTGTTGGATTCTGTTTGCTAATATTTTGTTGAGGATTTCTGCATCTATGTTCATCAGTGATATTGGCCTGTAGTTTTCTTTCTTGTGACCTCTTTTTCTGGTTTTGGTATCAGGGTGATTGTGGCCTCATAGAATGAGTTTGGGTGTGTTCCTCTCTATGCTATATTGGAAGAGTTTGAGAAGGATAGGTGTTAGCTGTTCTCTAAATAGATTTGACCTGTGAAGCCATCTGGTCCTGGGCTTTTGTTTTTTGGAAGATTTTTAATCATAGTTTCAATTTCAGTGCTTGTCATTGATCTGTTCAAAGTTTCTATTCCTTCCTGGTTCAGTCTTGGAAGGTTGTGTTTTTCTAATAATTTTTCCATTTCTTCCAGGTTGTCCATTTTATTGGCATATAGTTTCTTGTAGTAATCTCTCATGATCCTTTGTATTTCTGCATTGTCAGCTGTTACTTCTCCTTTTTCATTTCTAATTCCACTCATCTGAGTGGTCTCCCTTTTTTCCTTACTGAGTCTGGCTAACGTTTTATTAATTTTTTTATCTTCTCAAAGAACCAGCTTTTAGTTTTATTGATCTTTGTTATCATTTCCTTCATTTCTTTTTCATTTATTTTTGATATGATCTTTATGATTTCTTTCCTCTGCTAACTTTGGGGGTTTTTTGTTCTTCTTTCCCTAATTGGTTTAGATGTAAAGTTAGGTTGTTTATTTGAGATGTTTCATGTTGCTTGAGGTAGGATCGTCTTGCTATAAACTTCTCTCATAGAAATGCTTTTGCTGCATCCCATAGGTTTTGGGTTGTCGTGTTTTCATTGTCATTTGTTACTAGGTATGTTTTGATTTCCTCTTTGATTTCTTCAGTGATCTCTTGTTTATTAAGTTGTGTATTGTTTAGCCTCCATGTTTTTGTATTTTTTACATATTTTTTCCTGTAATTGATATCTAATCTCATAGCGTTGTGGTCAGAAAAGATACTTGATATGATTCCAATTTTCTTAAATTTACAAAGGCTTGATTTGTGACCCAAGATATGATCTATCCTGGAGAATGTTCCTTGGGCATTTGAGAAGAAAGTGTGTTCTGTTGTTTTTAGATGGAATGTCCTGAAAATATCATTTAAGTCCATCTTTTTAAATGTATCATTTAAAGCTTTTGTTTCCTTATTTATTTTCATTTTGGATGATCTGTCCATTGGTGAAAGTGGAGTGTTAAATTACCCTACTATTGTTGTGTTACTGTCGATTTCCCCTTTTATGGCTGTTAGCATTTGCCTTATGTATTGAGTTGCTCCTATGTTGGGTGCATAAATATTTACAATTGTTATATCTTCTTCTTGGATTGATCCCTTGATCATTATGTAGTGTCCTTCTTTCTCTTTTGTGATAGTCTTTATTTTAAAGTCTATTTTGTCTGATTTGAGAATTGCTACCCAGCTTTCTTTTGATTTCCATTTGCATGGAATATCTTTTTCCATCCCCTCACTTTCAGTCTGTATGTGTCCCTAGGTCTTAAGTGGGTCTCTTGTAGACAGCATATATATGGGTCCTGTTTTTGTATCCATTCAATGAGCCTGTGTCTTTTGGTTGGATCATTTAATCCATTTACATTAAAGGTAATTATCAATATGTATATTCCTGTTACCATTTTCTCAATTGTTTCAGGTTTGTTTTTGTAGGCCTTTTCCTTCTCTTGTGTTTCCTGCCTAGAGAAGGTCCTTTAGCATTTGTTGTAAAACTGGTTTGGTGGTGCTGAATTCTGTTAATTTTTGCTTGTCTGTAAAGGTTTTAATTTTTCTGTCAAATCTGAATGAGATCCTTGCTAGGTACAGTAATCTTGGTTGTAAGTTTTTCCCTTTCATCACTTTGAATATGTCATGCCACTCCTTTCTGGCTTGCAGAGTTCCTGCTGAAAGATCAGCTGTTAACCTTATGGATATTTCCCTTGTTTGTTATTTGTTGCTTCTCCCTTGCTGCTTTTAATATTTTTTCTTTGTATTTAATTTTTGATAGTTTGATTAATATGTGTCTTGGTGTGTTTCTCCTTGGATTTATCCTGTATGGGACTCTCTACACTTCCTGCATTTGATTGACTATTTTCTTTCTCATGTTAAGGAAGTTTTCAACTATCGTCTCTTCAAATATTTTCTCAGTCCCTTTCTTTTTCTCTTCTTCTTCTGGGACCCCTATAATTCGAATGTTCTTGTGTTTTATGTGGTCCCAGAGGTCTCTGAGACTGTCCACAATTCTTTTCATTTTTTTTTCTTTATTCTGCTCTTTATTCAGCAGTCATTTCCACTATTTTATCTTCCAGGTCCCTTATCCATTCTTCAGCCTCAGTTATCGTTATATTGATTCCTTCTTGAGAATTTTTAATTACATTTATTGTGTTTTTCATCATTATTTGTTTGCTGTTTAGTTCTTCTAGATCCTTGTTAAATGTGTCTTATATTTCTCCATTCTATTTCCAAGATTTTGCATTATCTTTACCATTATTATTCTAAATTCTTTTTCAGGTAGACCACCTATTTCCTCTTCATTTGTTTGGTCTGGTGGGCTTTTACCTTGCTCCTTCATATGCTGCATATTTTTCTGTTTTCTCATTTTGTTTAATTTACTGTGTCTGTGTTCTCCTTTTCACAAGCTGCAGGGTCATAGTTCCCGTTGTTTTTGGTGTCTGCCCCCAGTGGGTGAGGTTGGTTTAGTGACTTGTGTAAGCTTCTTGTGGAGGTGACTGGTGCCTGTGTTCTGGTGTGTGCATCTGGATCTTGTCTTCCTGGTGGTTAGGGCCCCATCTGCTGGTGTGTTTTGGCACGTCTGTGAACTTAATATGACTTTTGGCAGCCTCTCTGCTAATGACTGGGGTTGTGTTCCTGTGTTGCAAGTTGTTTGGCCTGGGACATCCAGCACTGGAGCTTGCTGGTCGTTGGGTGGAGCTGGGTCTTAGTGTTGAGAAGGAGATCTCTCGGGAGAGCTCTTGTCAATTCATATTACGTGGTGCTGGGAGGTCTTTGTTGTTCCAGTGTCCAGGGTTCTGCTCTCCCACCTCAGAGACTCAAGCCTCACATCTGGTCAGAGCACCAAGACCCTGCCAGCCACACTGCTCAGAAGAATGAAAGAAAAAAAAGGAAAAAAAAAGTAATAATAGGGGCTTCCCTGGTGGCGCAGTGGTTGAGAGTCCGCCTGCCGATGCAGGGGACACGGGTTTGTGCCCCGGTCCGGGAAGATCCCACATGCCGCGGAGCGGCTGGGCCCGTGAGCCATGGCTGCTGAGCCTGCGCGTCCGGAGCCTGTGCTCCGCAACGGGAGAGGCCACAACAGTGAGAGGCCCGCGTACCGCAAAAAACAAAACAAAAAAAAAAAAAAAAAAAAAAAAAGTAATAATAAAATTTTAAAAAATAAAATATAAAATTTAAAAAAAGAAGAGAGCAACAAAACCAATAAACAAATCAACCAATGATAACAGCACTAAAAACAAAGATAAACATAAAAATCAGGAACAAATCAGTCACAGAAAGCAAACCCCGAGTCTACATTTGCTCCTGAAGTCCACTGCCTCAACTTTGGGAACATTTGTTGTCTATTCATGTATTCCACAGATTCAGGGTTCATCAAGTTGATTGTGGGGATTTAATCCACTGTTTCTGAGGCTGCACGGAGACACTGTTTCTCTTCTTTGTTCACACAGCTTCTGTGGCTCAGCTTTGGTATTGGCCCCACCTCTGCATGTAGGTTGCCCTCAGGCGTCTGTTCTCGTCCCAGACAGGAAGTGGTTAAAGCAGTGGCTGATTAGGGCTCTCTTGCTCACTCAGGCAGGGAAGAGGGAGGGGTACAGTAGTCATAATTGGAATGCGGGGCCAGCCTTCGGCGGCAGAGGCCAGCATGACATTGCAACAGCCTGAGGTGTACCATGTGTTCTTCCGGGGAAGTTGTCCCTGGATCTCAGGACCCTGGCAGTGGCGGGCTGCACAGACTTCAGAGGTGTGAGGGGGTAGTGACCTGTGCTTGCACACAGGATTTTGGTGGCAATGGCAGCAGCTTTAGTGTTTCTTGGCTGTCTCTGCAGTCCGAGCTAATAGCCGCAGCTCGCACCTATCTCTGGAGCTCGCATAGGCGGTCCTCTGCCTTCTGTGGGCACACGGGGAAGGAATCCCCTCTCCTCACACACCCTGAGACAATGGTCTCTTGCCTCTTCAGCAGGTTCAGACTTTTTCCCAGACTCCCTCCCGACTAGCTGTGGCACACTAGCCCCCTTCAGGCTGTCTTCACACAGCCAACCCCTGTCCTCTCCCTGGGATCTGACCTCCAAAGCCCGAGCCCCAGCTCCCAGCCCCCACCTGCCACAGCGGGTGAGCAGGCAAGCCTCTCAGACTGGTGAGTGCTGGTCGGCACTGATCCTCTTTGCAGGAATCTCTCCGCTTTTCCCTCTGCAACCCTGTTGCTGCACTCTCCTCTGTGGCTCTGAAGCTTCCCCCCTGCCCACCCTCCATCTCCACCAGTGAAGAAGTTTCCTAGTCTGTGGAAACTTTTCCTCCTTCACACCTCCCTCCCAGAGGTGCAGGTGCAGTCCCTATTCTTTTGTCTCTACTTTTTTCTTTTTATTTTTGCCCTACCCAGGTATGTGGGGATTTTCTTGCCTTTTGGGAAGTCTGAGGTCTTCTGCCAGCATTCAGTAGGTGTTCTGTAGGAGTTGTTCCACATGTAGATGTATTTTTGATGTATTTGTGGGGAGAAAGGTAATCTCCACGTCTTACTCCTCCACTATCTTGGAGGTCTCCCACTACAGAGTTTTTGAGGTCAAGGACTGTGTCCTGTTTAGTTCTAAAGTTTCTTATATAGTTGGTATTCAATAAAATTTGCTTATTAATTAAATAAAGTGTTATTGCAACTCCATGAAGTGAATTCTACTACTATGGCAATTTAACAGATGACCAATTCAATATTTGGAACATTAATCTAAACTAAGTTTCATTCATTTATTGAATATTTAAAGTCCCTGTGACGTCTAAGGATATATGACTTTTTGAACAAGATAAGTTAAAGTTGTTATTCTCACAAAATTTTAAATCTTATGAAGGAGACAGACAAAACAAGAAAAAAAGGGATAGGTAGATAATACAGCATCCTGTTTTAGTCACTATTCTTACTTGTAAGATAACTTAAAAATCCACATATTTGTCAATAGTCATCCATTCAGCAAATGTTAATTGACACCTAGAGGAACAGCTAAGCTATTTTTTCAGATAGTTGTAGTCTCTAGGAGTAAAATAAAACAGGATCATGTGACAAAGTGAATGAAGAGAAGTAGGGTAACATTAAGTGGTAGAGTCAGGAAAGGATAATATCAGGTGATAACATTTGTATGAATAGTGAAAAGGAGTACTCCATGTGAAATTCTGGGGAAAAGGGGTTCCAGGGAGAGAAAAAATAAATGCAAATGTCCAAGAAACAAACCATGCCAGAGTGGCAGCCCTAGAGGGCACAGGTAGATTATGGAATCTGATCCCAAAGACCCTA
Organism: Hyperoodon ampullatus; assembly: GCF_949752795.1. Taxonomy (NCBI): domain Eukaryota; kingdom Metazoa; phylum Chordata; class Mammalia; order Artiodactyla; family Ziphiidae; genus Hyperoodon; species Hyperoodon ampullatus. Next base: position 94,845,978 of record NC_136915.1, read on the forward strand.
TTGTCTCAGGTCAACTCAGTAGATATATAAAAATTTAGCTTGACTTTTTATCTTCTCAGAAAATGCCCTTATATGTTTATGGGCATTCTGCATATTGGAGTTGTAAATATCAAGTAAAGCTACATGGCAAATAAGTTCATCTGTACCATTTTTCTAGGTTCCATATATAAGTGATATTATACGATATTTGTTTTTCTCTTTCTGACTTACTTCACTCTGTATGACAGTCTCTAGGTCTCCACAACGGCACAAATGACACAATTTCATGCCTTTTTATGGCTGAGTAATATTGCATTGTTTATATGTACCACATCTTCTTTATCCATTCCTCTGTTGATGGACATTTAGGTTGCTTTCATATCCTGGCTATTGTAAATAGTGCTGCAGTGAACATTGGGGTGCATGTATCTTTTTGAATTATGGTTTTCTCTGGGTATATGCCCAGGAGTGGGATTGCTGGGTCATATGGTAGTTCTATTTTTAGTTTTTTAAGGAACCTCCATACTGTTCTCCATAGTGACTATATCAATTTACATTCCCACCAACAGTGTAAGAGAGTTTCCTTTTCTCCACACCCTCTCCAGCATTTATTGTTTGTAGATTTTTTGATGATGGCCATTCTGACCAGTGTGAGAGACACAGATGTAGAGAACAAATGTATGGATACCAAGGAGGGTAAGGGGGATTGTGGCATGAATTGGGAGATTAAGATTGACAAATATATACTACTATGTATAAAATAGATAACTAATGAGAGCCTACCTTATAGCACAGGAAACTCCACTCAATGCTCTGTGATTACCTAAATGGGAAGCAAATCCAAAGAAGAGGGGATATATGTATATATAGCTGATTCACTTTGCTGTACAGCAGAAACTAACACAACATTGTAAAGCAACTATACTCCAATAAAAATTATTAATTAAAAAAACCAAAACAAACAAACAAAAAAACCCCACAAGACTCTGGAGGGTGGTTTGGACAAAGGCCCTTAGGGCAGTCCCAGTATTAACTTGATGACCATACATTTTCCTCTTCATAGACCCTGCAGAAATCCCTCATATCCTTGAGCTTGTCCAGAAAACATGTAAAGGAATGTAATAGGCATTTGTAGGAGTTTTGTAGAATTTCTCTGAATAATCCATGATAGTGCCAGAAATCTCTGAGAATAAGTTTTAAAATAAACAATTTCCATATTCAAAAATGAAAAATAAAGTTACATGGCAAATAATCAAAAGGTAAATTCGTTCAATTCTAAGCTTTAAAAAATACTTGGAAATTGAAATAATTTATGTATATACAAGCATATATATATGTGTGTGTATGTATTTATATGTATGTACATGTGTGTCTTCACTATAGAAATATGTAAAATATACGTGTCTTTAGGTAAATTGTTAAAAATGTCTCAAAGCCTATATTGTAAGAATCATTTGAATTTAGAAATTTTATTTTTACATCCTCTAGTGGTTCTTTGATAAAATTGGGGCTTGCTTTAGTACATTTATATTGTTAAGTCTAAAGAAACAAATTTTCTTCTCATTTCTTCTCATTGTTCTCTGTTCCATTTACTCCAAGCAGAAGGAAAATGAAATGGTAAAAGAAAATGAATGTTTATCTTTATGCCATAAGATACTAACTTCCTAAAAGACATAAAGCAACTTTCCTTCAAACTATACAGTAGCTGAGATTCACTTTAAAAAGAGAAAGTAAAAGTTTCTGTCTAAATAACATCAGTTATGGATTTCCCTCTGATGCTAAACTGAAAACAATAATGTAATAGACTAGTTTTTCCTCTTATGAAACCCTGTTGTTACCCTAGTAGTATAAAAGTGGAAATAAACGTTGAAAGTCCCACAGTAACAGAGAGTTTGAGGAATTTCACCCATAGGCAATATTTCCCCCCTCCAAATAATTATATAGAATTGCTAAGAGAGGCATTGTTTGTCTTCTTTTCTAGATTACATTTGGAGAATCTATGGCACAGAGTCCCTACATCACAGAGGAAGTCTGGGGCTGAGCACTACTCCCAGGTATCCTGTTTGCTAACCTCCTGTTTCTTTTATTCAACCAAGTTCTTTTTTTTTTTCCATCTGAGCAGTTATCAAGTGTCTTTTAGAATTCACTAATTAACTGACCTGATATTTATGAATAAATACAATAGGATTATGTACCTTCCTCTCTTATGGTGCTCGAAGATTCAGAGTAAGAGCTATCCTCCCACCTTATGTACCAGTGAAAAGGGAGCTCTATAAACTCCAGCCCTACTACAGAAGAGAACTAAGAAAAGAAGTCTGGATTCTAGTTCTACATACATTGTATATATTTAATTCAAGTATTTTTATTCTCTCCCCACATTCATGGGACCCATAGCCACTTGCTTACATTGTCAACTATGAATTCACATCTTATTTTCACTAACATATGGCTTTTTATTAATTTTAAAACTTTTGAGCACAACCAAACAACTAATTATCTAATCTATCTATCCAATTTCAAATGACTAGATTATAGAAGATGCTAAAAATGTTGATGGCATGATTTACTATATATCTCCTGCACTGTTAGGGAGATTTAGATGAAAATGCTATATGTTCAGAGCTTCGGTAGGATAGATAAGTAGTTAGCTGGAAAAAAAAAAAGCTAATTTCCTTTACCCTTAGTCGTAGAACGAATGGGCATTTTGTTCAGCTGATTTGGTTTTATGCACTCTTATACTCAAGTTGAAAAATATAAATGTACAATAATAAAGTAATGATAAGAGTCATGTTCCATTTTCCTTTTCTATCTTAATAGCCCCAGGTAGGTAATTTCACTGCATATATAAATCATTAGTCTTCAGCAGCCACTCAGTTCTCTAGTTATTCTTGGGCTCCAAAGCAGTTTTATTTTGCTAAGAGCCATTCCCGATCATCTCTGGAGTGATGACAGGGGTGAGGGAGAATTTAAATTAGCTTCAAAGTACATTTACTTCTATTACACAGGAATAATAACCCCATGACATATAGGCCATTCTCTAGTCAAATACTAATTTACAATTGTCATATATCAGTATATCCAGCATGAGCTGCTAAATCTTTTCTGACTAGGTTTGATTTCAGTGATAGAAATTGAAAATCTTTGATCACTTCAATCTTCTTAGTAAAAAACAAAACAACAAACACAAAATTTCCCCCATAATTTAAAAAACATAACCAAGGATAGGTCTCAGGGAAGAACCTAGAAAAGAAGTCGATGTAATAAATAGAACTTCCCAAATGGAGCCAAATGAACTTCAAGGATTTAATTGGTTTACTAAGTCACAACAGTCAAAAAGTTGTGAAAAGAAAATTAATTGTAATCAATAGACCTTGGGCAAGCCGTTTAAAGATTCTGGGCCTTGATTCATCTTAGGAATCCTTGACTTACTGAGATTTAATATTAGTGTTTCCATAATTTTCATGTTTTTACAAATGTATACTGAAAGTATTTAGGACAAAATTTAGTTCAGAATAGATTTTTTGAAGAAATAATGGAATAAATAAATGGAATAAATAAAGGAACAATGTATTGTTCTTTTCAAGACTTTCTTGATCTTTGTCTATTTTTTGATGTGTAAAGTACATAATTATAATGTGAAGCTAAGTTGGGAGATGGAAAACTCTATGGTTTTCTATTTCTTCTTAGTAAGTACTAAGTAGTAGTTAGTAGTATTTAGTACTTAGTATTACTATATACTATAGTATATAATATATACTATAGTGCAAGCAGGAACTAATAAATAATACAACTTCTATGCCTGGCATGTAATAAACACTTGAAAAATATTTATTGAATTGATGCTATAGCACCTTGTGGGCAAAACCTGAGAATAAAAATGACTAAAGGAATAATAAGGTAAAGCACAGGCATAATCATCTATAAGGTAGGTCAGAATTATCTCACTAGAACCAGTCCCCTGAAATCCATGTCAGTTGGGAAAAGAACAGTCCCTCTCTGGGTAGCTTTCAGTCTTTGGTGGCCTCAGATTGTCTCTTAGCAGACCCAGCTCCACCAGTAGATGGGAAGTATTTTAGAATGGTACCTGATGTGCCTAGTTTTGTGCACTGTGTTTGTCTGATTTGAGGAACTACCAGTTACTCTTTTAGACCTCATCTTATGGGGTGTTAATGTGAATGGGGTAACCTTTGAACCTCTGACATTTTGGCTGGCTCATGAAATTCCTGCCTACATCTGGAAAGCTTGTTAACTAATGGGTGGAAAGAGTTGGGAAGATGAGGTATTCTAAGCAGTAAAGGGATGTGGCATTCTGACAATGTTGCCCCAACCACTGACTAAGGACAAAAGGCTAGAATGTACAGATTACAACCACATCACCACTATCATCTGACTGACTTTAAGAGTCTTCCTAGGAATTCAGGGTAAGCCTGAACCAAGACTTTCATAGACTTTCTGAGCCTTGTATGAAGAAATGGTGGTCATAAGCCTTTGGGACCTGTTCAGGTTCCCTGCCCCTGATGATCTTGTCTGGCCCAGCTGCCTTGCTTCCCTCTTTCTCTGGCACTCCTGGCCTGCATGTATCACACCTAAGAACAACTGATGTTTGACCTGACACGTTCTTCTACCAGCGCACGCCTTCCTCGTCCCACTCCCTTAAGGAGACATTAAATGGTTTTAATTTGTGTTCTTGAAATCTACTGTGTCTTGGAAAGTTCCTTTTGAAAAATTTTGGCTCTTTCACTGATGCATATGGTTTGGAGGTGGAGAAAGATGTCCAGTAATTAATAACATGTCTTTCCACTAGAAATTATAGATCCTTCTCACCAAATTTGTGTCCTATTTCATAATTAAAGTTTCCTCTTGGAAACAAGGCTCCAGTTTGTGGGTATCAATCAAATGACATTCTATCTGCCAGAGCATGAGTGAACATAACTTGCTACACAGCAATGGCTTCTCCCATCCCCACCCAACATTTTCCCTGCTACCAACAAGATCCTTCTGCTATATAAGGCTGCATCTCCAAGTTAGTAGGAAAATGAAAAATAAGCAAGACTACACCTTAGAAGGAAAATACTTTCTGTTGCTAATTTACATTTCTTTCCTTCCACTGAGTATATAGACCAGTGGCATACATATAAAATAGTTAATAAAATATCAAATTAAACATTTTAAATATTGATATCATACTACATGACAGGCCCTGTGCTAAGTGTTTTGCATTCAGTTTCCTATTTGACACCCAAAATACACTATAAGGAAAATATTAACTAGATTTTGCAAAAGAATATTAAAGCTTATGAGATAAATTAATCTGCTTAAAATTATCCCAGTTAATTAATGCAGGACCAAAGGTTCAAATCTGTTTTTCACTGTTTTTAAAGACCATAATCTTAAAAAAATAAAACATTACCTTCTGATTTTAATTCCAAGTATACACAATGAACGTTGCACTGAAAGAAGGCAAAACGTGGCCTACAAAATGAAATTACTAGCTTGGCAAGGTTTTTTTTTTTTTTAATAACAAAAATAAGTATTTTCTTTATAAAATGTATTGATTATGAAGTACTCCTAGCTACTATTGCAGATAAAGTAAAAATTTCCCAGATGTCTATTTTCTGATTTCTAAGGGGTGAAGTGAAAATGAAAAGGTTTGCAGGGATGCTAGATTTGCTCTAGTGTCGTTTTGCTGTATTTCCTGTCACTCCAGGGAGCCAGGCCCTCAGGTAGGAGCTCAACTTTGAATCTGGACTGTCACCACTTCAAGGAGAAAAATGCCTTGCACTCAAGGCTAGTGACAAAGCCTGCCCTTTCCTTACTTCCATCATGCTTCCTTGTTCTTCGTGCCCTCCTGATTCCTCACTGAACTTCACGCTTAACAAAGGGTAACAGTGGTCAAAGAAAGAGCTGCTCCTCTATCCAGGCAAATCAGACAAATGAACTCTGGGCCAGCCAGCTCAGTCTGATACTATCACATCCAAGACAGGCACTGGGTAGAATTGTCAGCTCTGAAAGGAGGGACAGACTTTATTCATCATCTTTCTAACTTTTAATTAATAGAGGAGGAAACCGAGGACCCGAGAGCTCATGTTAATGGTCTGTGAAATACACTGCAGATTTATGTTCTAATCCTGTGTTTTTGGACTCCCAGGCAAATGTTTGTTCTACCATACCACCTACCTAAAATAAACAGCCAAATACAGGCTACCTTGTAGTATTTCATGAACACACACACACACACACACACACACACACACACACCTACTAAAGCATAAACTGCAGAAAGAAAGCACAGCACTTATTTATTGTTATATCCCTAGCATAGTCTCAGGCTCCAAAATACAACTAAAAGTTAGACTTCAGAAGAGGGACCTCAACCCTTGGGATGTGAAGTTTTGAGTCTGCAGTTTTGGGGACATGTCAACCCTCCTCTGGCATGATCAGGGACTGGGGTCAAAGTCTTTTGATTTCACCTCCAGTTGAGGACGTAACATTCCTGAGCCCGCTGTGATCTGGGGCTGGGGGAAAGACTTGCAGTTGCAACTCTAGGACCTGGGCAGTCAAGGATTTCCAGTCCTGATCTGCAACCTCAGCATTCTACCTTGTTTGGTTGCCTTGAGCATTTGACCAGTTTCCTTGGAGCAGATTTCAGTGTCATCCTAGTTTAATCAAATCAGTATTTCTTGACTTGGGATCCAATCATCAATATTTTTTAAACTTCTCATGTGATTCCAATGTGAGGCCAAGGTTGAAAAGCTCTATTCTTAGCATAGATTGTGTGACAGGAGAAAAGATAACCTGATTTTTATTATATTAATTATTTATAAATGTAGACATTTGTATATTTCTTGCTAATAAAATAGAAAATTTTAAATTTATTTCAATTGTCAATTACAAATCTTTCTATCAGAGAGAAGCAAATAGCAAGTTTTTTTGCTAGAATTGGTCAATATATTAAGTTCATATTTTTCAATGCTAGAGTATTTACATTGTCCTGATGGAAATCCAGTACCCAGATATTTTGGGATCACCTCTATTTAAAGATTACAACAAGGGAATTACCTCAAAATTTCAAATAAATCAATTCTTGAAAATTTTCTGCTGTTACATGGTACCCGGGAAACTGATTTAGACAAAAATACATGCTAACCAATGGATTTACTTTCTGCTGTTTAAAAAGACATATATCAGCAACCAAAAAGGCTGAATCATCAAATTATGGGAATTAATCAATTATTTCAGGCCACTGTGATGCAGACTCAAGTTTGAAGGCATACTAATGGCAATATATTCTCTTTGAAGCTAATTTGGGTTTTCTCCTATGAAGTTATTTCTTTGGATTGTACTACAGGACTTGATCATTCTTCAGTTATTGAATCAAATACTCTCGTGAAGTCTGTACTTTGTGTTGGGTCTTTTATATGTGATGTTTGGATTTTAAATAAATAAACAAAAAATATGACATGAGTCATATTATAGCACTATTAGAATGGCAATATAGTTTTCCTTTTTTCTTTTAAATAGGCTTCTTTTATGGTCCATTCTCTAAAGTGAGTTAAGATTCTTAAGGAATCTCATGACTCTTGTGATAACCATCACCACTTTCAAATTGTTAATGCTGACAGATTAGAATCTATATATTTTATGGCAAAAAAAGAACACTATACTATGACTACAGTGGAGGGTTGGCATCTTCTATCTAAGATTTAAAATACAATAAAGGATACTTCTGTTATAATAGAATAAACATGGAACACTTTGGAGTCTAAGTATGAGCATTACAGACAAAAATATAAATATTTGTCTTAATGGGGTTTTCCTCATTTTTAGTCCAGGTACTTGGTAAATCTCTGTACTCAGCCGCCTACACATTGCTTCACATGTGAAGGTAAGGACTTCCAGATAAATTTAATGGTAATGTAAGGAATTACCTCATCCACAGAGGCAAAACTCAGTAGGTACTATTTTTAAGATTTAAAGGTACTTCCCTAGTGACACAGTGGTTAAGACTCCATGCTCCCAGTGCAGGGGGCCTGGGTTTGATCCCTGGTCAGGGAGCTAGATCCCACATGCATGCTGCAACTAAGAGTTTGCATACCACAACTAAGGAACCCACGTGCTGCAACTAAGGAGCCCGTGAGTCACAATAATAAATAAATAAATAAATGAATGAATGAATGAATAAATAAATAAATAAAAGATTTTAAAAGAAAGCAGAGAATATGTCAACCACTTTTAACCAGTTTCAGGCACAAAATGAAAGGCAGGAAAAGGATTGAGAGAAATAAAAAGTTCAGTGCCACAGGTGTGTGTGTCTATATGTTGGTAACTCACAGCTAGTGGCCTGCTCTGGACCAACTACAGGAACATAAGGGGTGGAGTACAGGTAGGAAATCAGAAAACACCACTTGTTTTTCTCTTTTTGAAGGCTTTCTTCTGCTCCTAACATTTTGGGTCTCCTCAAAACCTTAGAAATGGCTTAGTAAAATAGTGGTTCCTTTTTATCCATCTGAGAGGGAGATTGAGAATGCTGTAAATGGGAAGAATGTATACAGGCTCTTAGACCAGTGCTTCCCAAATTATAAGATGCTTACAAATGCCCTGGAATCTTGTCAAAATGCAGTTTCTGGGTTAGTAGATCTGAACTGGGGCCTCAGGTCCTGCCTTTCTAACAAGTTCCTGGCAATACCGATTCTGCTGCAGTTTGGACACTTTGATTAGCACAGTCTTAGAGCATAAGATGACCTGAAACACAAGGCAAGTGGCCAAAGCCTGTCCTGAGAAGAAACACTGCAATTTCAGGTTGAGAATAAAGAGAGTTGGTTATAGGATTAGCACCTACTCCTGCAAAAGAGAGTTGTACCATTTGTTAGTATCAAGTGTGTTTCTTTTCTAAAATTTAAAAGTAACATTATTTTAAAAACAATAACTCTTCCTATAGATTGATTTTTACAAATTTAAACAACAAGAATACCAATTGGGCACAAATGCATTTTCTCTCTTCTTTTCAATTCAACAATTATCGGCATGTGAATTAGCCATTTTCTCAAAATTATGGGTTTCCAAGACCAATTGCTTATCTCATACTGGCTTTCCAAAAAGAGTGCATTCTTGAGCCTCAACCCCGCTATTCTGCCAGTGTGTGCACACAGCAAATAAAGATACATTTATAACATAAGCCTAATGAACATATAATCGGGAAGGAAAGTTTTCTGAGGGAGAGAGAAATGACTATATTTGAAAGACAAAATTATATATACATACATATATCTGTGTATATATGATATATATACTATAATGATATTTTACTGATGCTCCACTTTTAAGTCCATAGTGGAAACTTAGGAGATGTCAAAAGAGTTTCAGTCAATGAAAGCTGAACTTAGACTCCAGACACCTCTGTTTTGGGGGGTTCCTCTGACAGCCAGTTGTACAACAATGCTGGGAAAGTTTTTGTATATCTCTAGATCTTCCTTTTTCTGTAAAATGAAGGATCTGAGATACACGATCTTTAAGTTATCTTCTAGTTCTAAAATTTTATGGATAAAAATTAAGTGTATGTCCTTTAAAAGTCTTCTCTTTTGAGGTTGCCTCTTTTTCTCTAAGGAGATAAGTACTGTTACATTCTGTCTTGTAGGGCAATCTGGGCCCACTTTCTCATAAGTAGTGGAATGTTTATTTTTAAAAAATGCTGACAATGAGTTTGAGGCCTGATTTAGTTCGTATTTTAAAGATAAAAATGTTCCTCATCAGTCCTTTTAAATTGAAAGTAAATTGGTATTAGAAAAGTGATTACTACAGGGGAAAGAGAAGGATGGACCTGCTCATGGGCCTCACCATCAATAGTGTTTCTTTAAAGGGCTCATTCAAAGGAAAGATGCCTGGTGGGCAGACAACAAGGAGAAATAAAATATTAGCTTCTATTGTTAAGTGAATCCCTTGTTCCTTCATTTACCCAAATAATAAAATGGAAAATTAGTTCAAATTCCTTTAAGAAAAGTACCACTACCACAAGGAACTCTATATCCTCCCTAAACATCACCAAGTTATCTGCCGAGAGGACCGTTTATTCTTATATGAAATTAAAACTCATTGAGCATATGTGAGGCACAATGCTACACGCTGAGGTTACATAGATAAGTAAATAGCATTCCCTGTCCTGCAGGAATTCTTTTATAGCTATGGCAGAGACAAAAACGTATAGGGAAAATGACATTTATTTAGTATTTGAAACATGCCAGCCACTGCTGGATCAGGCATATATAGATTATTTTAGCTTCACTGCTATACCTTAGTGGGGTAGGTATATGTACCTTTTTGCCCAATGAGGAACTTGAGCCCCAGAGAGATTAAATAGTGTGCCCAATTAACAGTCAGTGCAGCTGTGATTTGCACTCAGGTTTTTCTGACTTCAGAGCTTTTATTGTTCAGTGCAGCACCACTCAGCCAAACAGATTAATTGTAATACTCCATGATACCCAGTGCCCAGTGCAATGAAGCCAAGAAAGAGATGAAATTAAATCTGCTTTGAGAAAGCAGAGGGCTTCCCTGGTGGCGCAGTGGTTGAGAGTCCGCCTGCCGATGCAGGGGACATGGGTTTGTGCCCCGGTCTGGGAAGATCCCACATGCCGTGGAGTGGCTGGGCCGGTGAGCCATGGCTGCTGAGCCTGGGCGTCCGGAGCCTGTGCTCCGCAACGGGAGAGGCCACAACAGTGAGAGGCCCGCGTACCGCACCAAAAAAAAAAAAAAAAAAAAAAAAAAAAAAAAAAAGAAAGCAGAGAAGACTTGACATTGTAGAAAACTGTGAGCTGTGCCTCAAGGAATGAGAATTATACCTGGAGGAAAAGGGCATTTCAGGCAATGTGAACAGTATCATATATCAGCTTCCAGATGATGACAAAGGTTTGAGCTATACGTTGGGAATAGCTGACAAAAATGCATCGAGTTTATGAAACATTTCTTCCCTTTTGACAATAATGTTTTTGTCTTAGTTTGGGCTGCTATAAAAGAATATCATAAAATGAGTGGCTTATAAATAACAGAAATTTATTTCTCTCAGTTCTGGAATCTGGAACTCCAATATCAGAATGCCAGCACCGTAGAGGTCTGGTGAGAGCCCTCTTCTGGGTTTTAGACTACCAACATTTCCTTGTAGCTTCATTCAGTGGAGAGCAGAGTAAAGGAAGCAAGCTCTCAGGACTTATAAGAACATTAATCCCTTTCATGAGGGTTCTAGCCTCATGGTCTCATTTAATCCTAATTACCTCCCACAGGCTCTACTTCCAAATACCATCACATTGGGGGTTAGAGGTTCAACATATGAATCTGGTGGGGAGGACATAAATATTAAGCCCATCACAGCCTTTAAAGACTAAGTGGAACAAATGAGAGAGGATGGCAAAGTAGAAGGACATGCTCTCACTCCCTCTTGGAGAGCACCTGAATCAAAAATAATTGCTGAACAGTCATTGACAGGAAGACACTGGAACTCAGCAAAAAAGACACCCCACATCCAAAGACAAAAAAGAAGCCACAATTAGACAGTAGGAGGGTCAAAAGGAAATGCAAAAGGAACTTCTCTCAGTGGGAAACACAAGAGAAGAAAAGGACCTACAAAAACAAACCCATTACAATAAAGAAAATGGTAATAGGAACATACATAGCAATAATTATATTAAACATGAATGGATTAAATGCTCCAACCAAAAGACACAGGCTTGCTAAATGGATACAAAAACAAGACCCATATATATGCTGTCTACAAGAGACCCACTTCAGACCTAGTGACACATACAAACTGAAAGTGAGGGGATGGAAAAACATATTCCATGCAAATGGAAAACAAAAGAAAGCTGGAATAGTAACACTCATATCAGATAAAATAGACTTTAAAATAAAGAATGTTACAAGAAACAAGGAGGACAGTACATAATGATCAAGGGATCAATCCAAGAGGAAGATATAACAACTATAAATGTATATGTACCCAACAGAGGAGCACCTCAATACATAAGAGCACCTCAATACATAAGGCAACTGCTAACAGCTATAAAAGAGGAAATTGACAGCAACACAATAATAGTGGGAGACTTTAACACCTCAATTACACCAATGAACAGATCATCCAAACAGAAAATTAATAAGGAAAAACACAAGCTTTAGATGACACAATAGACTGGATAGATTTAATTGATATTTATATGACATTCCATGCAGAAAGAGCAGATTACACTTTCTCCTCAAGTGCGCACAAGACATCCTCCAGGATCAATCACATCATGGGTCACAAATCAAGCCTCAGTAAATTTAAGAAAATTGAAATCATATCAAGCATCTTTTCTGACCACATTGCTATGAGATTAGAAATCAGTTACAAGGGAAAAAAATGTAAAAAACACAAACACCTGGAGGATATACAATACATTACTAAATAACCAAAAGATCACTGAAGAAATCAAAGAGGAAATCAAAAAATACCTAGAGACAAATGCCAATGAAAACACCACAATCCAAAACCTATGGGATGCAGCAAAAGCAGTTCTAAGAGGGAAGTTTATAGCAATACAAGTCTACCTCAAGAAACAAGGAAAATCTCAAATAAAAAATCTAACCTTACACCTAAAGGAACTAGAGAAAGAAGAACAAACAAAACTCAAAGTTAGTAGAAGGATAGAAATCATAAAGATCAGAGCAGAAATAAATGAAATAGAAACAAAGAAAATGATAGCAAAGATCAGTAAAGCTAAAAGCTGGTTCTTAGAGAAGATAAACAAAATTGATAAACCATTAACCAGACTCATCAAGAAAAAGAGAGAAGATTCAAATCAATAAAATTAGAAATGAAAGGGGAGATGTTACAACAGACACCACAGAAATACAAAGCATCCTAAGAGACTACTACAAGCAACTCTATGCCAATAAAATGGACAACCTGGAAAAAATGGACAAATTCTTAGAAAGGTATAACCTTCTAAGACTGAACCAGGAAGAAATAGAAAATATGAACAGACCAATCACAAATACTGAAATTGAAACTGTGATTAAAAATCTTCCAGCAAACAAAAGTACAGGACCAGATGGCTTGACAGCTGAATTCTATCAAACATTTAGAGAAGAGCTAACATGCACCCTTCTCAAACTCTTCCAGAAAATTTCAGAGGAAGGAACACTCCCAAACTCATTCTATGAGGTCACCATTAACCTGATACCAAAACCAGAAAAAGATCCTACAAAAAAAGAAAATTACAGACCAATATCACTGATGAATATAGATGCAAAAATCTTCAACAAAATACTAGCAAACAGAATCCAACAACATATTAAAAGGATCATACACCTTGATCAAGTGGGACTTATCCGAGGGATGCAAGGATTCTTCAATATATGCAAATCAATCAATGTGATACACCATATTAATAAATTGAAGAATAAAAACCATATGATCATGTCAGTAGATGCAGAAAAAGCTCTTGACAAAATTCAACACCAATTTATGATAAAAACTCCCCAGAAAGTGGACATAGAGGGAAACTATGTCAACATAATAAAGGCCATATACGAAAAACCCACAGCAAGCATCATTCTCAATGGTGACAAACTGAAAGCATTTGCTCTAAGATCAGGAACAAGACAAGGAACAAGACAATTATTCAACATTGTTAGAAGTCCTAGCCATGGCAATCAGAGAAGAAAAAGAAATAAAAGGAATACAAATTGGAAAACAAGAAGTAATACTGTCACTGTTTGCAGATGACATGATACTATACATAGAGAATCCTAAAGATACGACCAGAAAACTACTAGAGCTAATAAATGAATTTGGTAAAGTTGCAGGATACAAAATTAATGCACAGACATCTCTTGCATTCCTATACACTAATGATGAAATATCTGAAAGAGAAATTAAGGAAACAATCCCATTAACCATTGCAACAAAACCAATAAAATACCTAGGAATAAACCTACCTAAGAAGACAAAAGACCTGTATGTGGAAAACTGTAAGACACTGATGAAAGAAATTAAAAATGATAGAAACAGATGTAGAGATATACCACGTTCTTGGATTGAAAGAATCAACATTGTTAAAATGACTATACTACCCAAAGCAATCTACAGATTCAATGCAATCCCTATCAAACCACCAGTGGCATGTTTCACAGAAGTAGAACAAAATATTTCACAATTTGTATGGAAACACAAAAGACGCTGAATCGCCAAAGCAATCTTGATTAAGAAAAACAGAGCTGGAGGAAGCAGGCTCCTGGGTTTCAGACTATACTACAAAGCTACAGTAATCGAGACAGTATGGTACTAGCACAAAAACAGAAATTCAGATCAATGGAAAAAGATAGAAAGCCCAGAGATAAACCAACGCACCTTTTGGTCAACTAATCTATGACAAAGGAGACAAGAATATACAATGGAGAAAAGACAGTCTCTTCAATAAGTGGTTCTGGGAAAACTGGATAGCTACATGTAAAAGAATGAAATTAGAATACTCCCTAACACCATAAACAAAAATAAACTCAAAATGTATTAGAGACCTAAATGTAAGGCCAGACATTATAAAATTCTTAGAGGAAAACATAGGGAGACACTCTTTGACATAAATCACAGAAAGATGTTTTCTGATCCACCTCCTAGAGTAATGGAAATAAAAACAAAAATTAACAAATGGGACCTAATGAAGCTTAAAAGCTTTTGCAAAGCAAAGGAAACTACAAACAAGATGAAAAGACAACCCTCAGAATGGGAGAAATTATTTGCAAATGAATCAATGGACAAAAGATTAATCTCCAAAATATAAAAACAGCTCATGCAGCTCAATATTAAAAAAAACAACCCAATCAAAAAGTGAGTGGAAGCCCTAAATAGACATTTCTCCAAAAAAGACGTACCGATGGCCAAGAAGCACATGAAAAGCTGCTGAACATCACTGATTATTAGAGAAATGCAAATCAAAACTACAATGAGGTATTACCTCACACCAGTTAGAATGGGCATTATCAGAAAATCTGCAAACAACAAATGCTGCAGAGGGTGTGGAGAAAAGGGAGCACTCTTGCACTGTTGGTGGGAATGTAAATTGATACAGCCACTGTGGAGAACAGTATGGAGGTTACTTTAAAAACAACAAATAGAACTACCATATGAGCCAGCAATCCCACTACTGGGCATATACCCAGAGAAAACTAGAATTCAAAAACATACATGCAATGTTCATTGCAACACTACTTACAATAGCCAGGACATGGAAGCAACCTAAATGCCCATTGACAGACTAATGGATAAAGAAGATGTGGTACATATATATTCAATGGAATATTACTGAGCCATAAAAAGGAATGAATGTGGGTTATTTGTAGAGACGTGGATGGATCTAGAGACTGTCATACAGAGTGAAGTAAGTCAGAAAGAGAAAAACAAATATCGTATATTAACTCATATATGTGGAACCTAGAAAAATGGTAGATGAACTGGTTTGCAGGGCAGAAATTGAGACACAGATGTAGAGAACAAACATATGGACACCAAGGGGGGAAAGTGGTGGTGGTGGTGGGGTGGTGGTGGGATAAACTGGGTGATTGGGATTGACATGTATACACTAATATGTATAAAAAGGATAACTAATAAGAACCTGCTGTATAAAAATTAAATAAAATTATATTTAAAAATTTTAAAATAAGAGTAAGTGGAAATATATTTAACAGAAACAAATTTAGAAGGCAACACCATTTTAAAAGATAGACCATAGGACCTACTTTACAAAATATATCTATTGATTCAATAAATACTTTGTTCAAATAATGACAGTTTGTATTTTTGGCTTATATGAAACTTTGTGTAATATTCTGTTATTTAAAATAATTTATTTGCTTTAGTCAGAGCCAGCTAGCAGATCATTTCAGTTATCAGAACTCCTCTAATCTCAAGGTTCTTACCAACTTAGTAACAAGTAGTAAGTAACTGGAGAGTAACATATAATAAAAGAAAAAGCAGGATATTGAAATTAGAAGTTGGTTAGAATCCAGTTTTCGTCAGTTTTCCCTGTGTACTAGTAAAAATGTTCAAGGCTTTCTACGCAACACTTTTGAAATCACAGAGTAAATCTTTGTCTGAAAAAAATGGAGTTTTTTCTTATAAGAGACGAAGGAGAGGATGGAATGGACTGTTGACAATGGATTTTGCAATACAAATATTCTTTTAGTGTTTACAAACTTCCATGTGATTTCTAAATTCGCCAATCATTGTTTTCAAAGGTGAAAATCAGTTTTACTTGCCATTTGTATCAGTCTAGGTCTCTAAATAATAACTTGCTATCATGCATATGCCTGAGAATGTTAACTTCATAACATTTTTCGCTGAACTTGGGAAGAAAGTTTTCACTCATCACATAATAATTTTATCTTGTAAACCTCATAGTGGTTCATATAACACATTTCCATTTAATAGCACATGGCTTATTTTATAATATAAAGTTGTATATTATAAATAAAGCATCTGTTGTTCACCTGAATTTTATAATATATATGTGGTTAAAATCGTGTTCTTTGATTAATAAATATGATGTGCTTATCATTCCTCATCACGTTTCCATCATTTTCAGCAGGTCTGTAGTGCCCCATGTTCATGGAGTTGCTAGCTCAATGCCAAAACAGGGAAAATATAGGAATTAACACAGAAAATGTATCACATAAAGAGACAATCATACACTGTATGAATTGTACATGAAATTGAATTAGCTTTGAAAGACTCATTATATTATGGGGTTGGGGAGCAGTGGGACAAGCAGAATATAAGGAGAATGGTCTTTAGAGCCAGACTTGCCTAAATTCAAATACCATTTACCAACCATAAAGTCAAGTTGGAGTATTAAACTCTCTGGGGAGTAAATGATAAGGTTCAATTTTAACTTTTTGTAAAGTCTTTTCTGATCCTCCATCCTTTTCCGTCACAAGTTTTATCATACCACTGTGCTCACATAGAACTGTATTTATATTTCTATTTTAATACTTACCCATTTACTTTTTTTTTTTATTAGTTTCTGCTTTATAACAAAGTGAATCAGTCATACATATACATCTGTTCCCACATCCCCTCCCTCATGCATCTCCCTCCCTCCCACCCTCCCCATCCCACCCCTCCAGGCGGTCACAAAGCACCGAGCTGATCTCCCTGTGCTCTGCGGCTGCTTCCCACTCTCTATCTACCTTACATTTGGTAGTGTATATATATATGTCCATGCCTCTCTTTCCCTTTGTCACAGCTTACCCTTCCCCTTCCCCATATCCTCAAGTCCATTCTCAAGTAGGTCTGTGTCTTTATTCCCGTTTTACCCCTAGGTTCTTCATGACATTTTTTTTTTTAAATTCCATATATATGTGTTAGCATACGGTATTTGTCTTTCTCTTTCTGACTTACTTCACTCTGTATGACAGACTCTAGGTCTATCCACCTCATTACAAATAGCTCAGTTTCGTTTCTTTTTATGGCTGAGTAATATTCCATTGTATATATGTGCCACATCTTCTTTATCCATTCATCCGATGATGGACACTTAGGTTGTTTCCAGCTCCGGGCTATTGTGAATAGAGCTGCAATGAACATTTTGGTACATGTCTCTTTTTGAATTATGGTTTTCTCAGGGTATATGCCTAGTAGTGGGATTGCTGGGTCATATGGTAGTTCTATTTGTAGTTTTTTAAGGAACCTCCATACTGTTCTCCATAGTGGCTGTACCAATTCACATTCCCACCAGCAGTGCAAGAGTGTTCCCTTTTCTCCACACCCTCTCCAGCATTTATTGTTTCTAGATTTCTTGATGATGGCCATTCTGACTGGTGTGAGATGATATCTCATTGTAGTTTTGATTTGCATTTCTCTAATGATTAATGATGTTGAGCATTCTTTCATGTGTTTGTTGGCAGTCTGTATATCTTCTTTGGAGAAATGCCTATTTAAGTCTTCTGCCCATTTTTGGATTGGGTTGTTTGTTTTTTTGCTATTGAGCTGCATGAGCTGTTTATAAATTTTGGAGATTAATCCTTTGTCAGTTGCTTCATTTGCAAATATTTTCTCCCATTCTGAGGGTTGTCTTTTGGTCTTGTTTATGGTTTCCTTTGCTGTGCAAAAGCTTTGAAGTTTCATTAGGTCCCATTTGTTTATCTTTGTTTTTAGTTCCATTTCTCTAGGAGGTGGGTCCAAAAGGATCTTGCTGTGATTTATGTCATAGAGTGTTCTACCTATGTTTTCCTCTAAGAGCTTGATAGTTTCTGGCCTTACATTTAGGTCTTTAATCCATTTTGAGCTTATTTTTGTGTATGGTGTTAGGGAATGATCTAATCTCATACTTTTACATGTCCCTGTCCAGTTTTCCCAGCACCACTTATTGAAGAGGCTGTCCTTTCTCCACTGTACATTCCTGCCTCCTTTATCAAAGATAAGTTGGCCATATGTGCGTGGGTTTATCTCTGGGCTTTCTATCCTGATCCACTGATCTATCTTTCTGTTTTTATGCCAGTACCACACTGTCTTAATTACTGTAGCTTTGTAGTATAGTCTGAAGTCAGGGAGCCTGATTCCTCCAGCTCCGTTTTTCGTTCTCAAGATTGCTTTGGCTATTCGGGGTCTTTTGTTTTTCCAAACAAATTTTGAAATTTTTTGTTCTACTTCTGTGAAAAATGCCAGTGGTAGTTTGATAGGGATTGCATTGAATCTGTAGATTGCTTTGGGTAGTAGAGTCATTTTCACAATATTGATTCTTCCAATCCAGGAGCATGGTATATCTCTCCATCTATTTATATCATCTTTAATTTCTTTCATCAGTGTCTTATAATTTTCTGCATACAGGTCTTTTGTCTCCTTAGGTAGGTTTATTCCTAGATATTTTATTCTTTTTGTTGCAATGGTAAATGGGAGTGTTTTCTTGATTTCATTTTCAGATTTTTCATCATTAGTGTACAGGAATGCCAGAGATTTCTGTGCATTAATTTTGTATCCTGCTACTTTACCAAATTCATTGATTAGCTCTAGTAGTTTTTCGGTAGCATCTTTAGGATTCTCTATGTATAGTATCATGTCATCTGCAAACAGTGACAGCTTTACTTCTTCTTTTCCAATTTGGATTCCTTTTATTTCCTTTTCTTCTCTGATTGCTGTGGCTAAAACTTCCAAAACTATGTTGAATAAGAGTGGTGAGAGTGGGCAGCCTTGTCTTGTTCCTGATCTTAGTGGAAATGGTTTCAGTTTTTCACCATTGAGGACAATGTTGGCTGTGGGTTTGTCATATATGGCCTTTATTATGTTGAGGAAAGTTCCCTCTATGCCTACTTTCTGCAGGGTTTTTATCATAAATGGGTGTTGAATTTTGTCGAAAGCTTTCTCTGCATCTATTGAGATGATCATATGGTTTTTCTCCTTCAACTTGTTAATATGGTGTATCACATTGATTGATTTGCGTATATTGAAGAATCCTTGCATTCCTGGAATAAACCCCACTTGATCATGGTGTATGATCCTTTTAATGTGCTGTTGGATTCTGTTTGCTAGTATTTTGTTGAGGATTTTTGCATCTATGTTCATCAGTGATATTGGCCTGTAGTTTTCTTTCTTTGTGACATCCTTGCCTGGTTTTGGTATCAAGGTGATGGTGGCCTCGTAGAATGAGTTTGGGAGTGTTCCTTCCTCTGATATTGTTTGGAAGAGTTTGAGAAGGATGGGTGTTAGCTCTTCTCTAAATGTTTGATAGAATTCGCCTGTGAAGCCATCTGGTCCTGGGCTTTTGTTTGATGGAAGATTTTTAATCACAGTTTCAATTTCAGTGCTTGTGATTGGTCTATTCATATTTTCTATTTCTTCCTGAGTCAGTCTTGGTAGGTTGTGCATTTCTAAGAATTTGTCCATTTCTTCCAGGTTGTCCATTTTATTGGCATAGAGTTGCTTATAGTAATCTCTCATGATCTTTTGTATTTCTGCAGTGTCAGTTGTTACTTCTCCTTTTTCATTTCTAATTCTACTGATTTGAGTCTTCTCCCTTTTTTCTTGATGAGTCTGGCTAATGGTTTGTCAATTTTGTTTATCTTCTCAAAGAACCAGCTTTTAGTTTGGTTGATCTTTGCTATCGTTTCCTTCATTTCTTTTTCATTTATTTCTGATCTGATCTTTATGATTTCTTTCCTTCTGCTAACTTTGGGGGTTTTTTGTTCTTCTTTGTCTAATTGCTTTAGGTGCAGGGTCAGGTTGTTTACTCGAAATGTTTCCTGTTTCTTAAGGTGGGATTGTATTGCTATAAACTTCCCCCTTAGAACTGCTTTTGCTGCATCCCATAGGTTTTGGGTCGTCGTGTCTCCATTGTCATTTGTTTCTAAGTATTTCTTAATTTCCTCTTTGATTTCTTCAGTGATCACTTCGTTATTGAGTAGTGTATTGTTTAGCCTCCATGTGTTTGTATTTTTTACAGATCTTTTCCTGTAATTGATGTCTAGTCTCATAGCATTGTGGTCGGAAAAGATACTTGATACAATTTCAATTTTCTTAAATTTACCAAGGCTTGATTTGTGACCCAAGATATGATCTATCCTGGAGAATGTTCCATGAGCACTTGAGAAAAATGTGTATTCTGTTGTTTTTGGGTGGAATGTCCTATAAATATCAATTAAGTCCATCTTGTTTAATGTATCATTTAAAGCTTGTGTTTCCTTATTTATTTTCATTTTGGATGATCTGTCCATTGGTGAAAGTGGGGTGTTAAAGTCCCCTACTATGATTGTGTTACTGTCGATTTCCCCTTTTATGGCTGTTAGTATTTGCCTTATGTATTGAGGTGCTCCTATGTTGGGTGCATAAATATTTACAATTGTTATATCTTCTTCTTGGATCGATCCCTTTATCGTTATGTAGTGTCCTTCTTTGTCTCTTCTAATAGTCTTTATTTTAAAGTCTATTTTGTCTGATATAAGAATTGCTACTCCAGCTTTCTTTTGATTTCCATTTGCATGGAATATCTTTTTCCATCCCCTTACTTTCAATCTGTATGTATCTCTAGGTCTGAAGTGGGTCTCTTGTAGACAGCATATATATGGGTCTTGTTTTTGTATCCATTCAGCCACTCTGTGTCTTTTGGTGGGAGCATTTAGTCCATTTACATTTAAGGTAATTATTGATATGTATGTTCCTATTCCCATTTCCTTAACGGCTTTGGGTTCGTTATTGTAGGTATAGTCCTTCTGTTGTGTTTCTTGCCTAGAGAAGTTCCTTTAGCATTTGTTGTAAAGCTGGTTTGGTGGTGCTGAACTCTCTCAGCTTTTGCTTGTCTGTAAACGTTTTAATTTCTCCATCAAATCTGAATGAGATCCTTGCTGGGTAGAGTAATCTTGGTTGCAGGTTTCTCTCCTTCATCACTTTAATTATGTCCTGCCACTCCCTTCTGGCTTGTAGAGTTTCTGCTGAGAGATCAGCTGTTAACCTGATGGGGATTCCCTTGTGTGTTATTTGTTGTTTTTCCCTTGCTGCTTTTAATATGATTTCTTTGTGTTTAATTTTTGACAGTTTGATTAATATGTGTCTTGGCGTATTTCTTCTTGGATTTATTCTGTATGGGACTCTCTGTGCCTCCTGGACTTGATTAACTATTTCCTTTCCCATATTAGGGAAGTTTTCAACTATAATCTCTTCAAATATTTTCTCAGTCCCTTTCTTTTTCTCTTCTTCTTCTGGAACCCCTATAATTCGAATGTTGGTGCGTTTAATGTTGTCCCAGAGGTCTCTGAGACTGTCCTCTGTTCTTTTCATTCTTTTTTCTTTATTTTTCTCTGCATCAGTTATTTCCACTATTTTATCTTCCACCTCACTTATCCGTTCTTCTGCCTCAGTTATTCTGCTATTGATCCCATCTAGAGTATTTTTCATTTCATTTATTGTGTTTTTAATCGATGCTTGATTCATCTTTAGTTCTTCTAGGTCCTTGTTAACTGTTTCTTGCATATTGTCTATTCTATTTCCAAGATTTTGGATCTGGGAAATAGAATCTTGGATCAGCTTTACTATCATTATTCTGAATTCTTTTTCAGGTAGACTGCCTATTACCTCTTCATTTGTTAGGTCTGGTAGGTTTTTATCTTGCTCCTTCACCTGCTGTGTGTTTTTCTGCTTTCTCATTTTGCTTATGTTACTGTGTTTGGGGTCTCCTTTTTGCAGGCTGCAAATTCGTAGTTCCCGTTGTTTTTGGTGTCTGTCCCCCGTGGCTAAGGTTGTTTCAGTAGGTTGTGTAGGCTTCCTGGTGGGGGGGACTAATGCCTGTGTTCTGGTGGTTGAAGCTCGATCTTGTCTTTCTGGTGGACAGGTCCACGTCTGGTGGTGTGTTTTGGGGTGCCTGTGGCCTTATTATGTTTTTAGGTATCCTCTCTGCTAATGGGTGGGGTTGTGTTCCTGCCTTGCTAGTTGCTTGGCATAGGGTGACCAGCACTGTAGCTTGCTTGTCGTTGACTGAAGCTGGGTGCTGGTGTTGAGATGGAGATCCCTGGGAGATTTTCGCTGCTTGATATTATGTGGAGCTGGGAGGTCTCTTGTGGACCCGTGTCCTGAAGTTGGCTCTCCCACTTCAGAGGCACAGCACTAACTCCTGGCTGCAGCACCAAGAGCCTTTCATCCACCCGGCTCAGAATAACAGTGAGAAAAAGTAGAAAGAAATAATTAGTAGAAGAAAGAAAGAGAGATTTAAAGAAAGGAAGAAGGGAAGTAAGGAAAGAAGGAAGGAAGAAAGAAAGAAAGGAGGGAGGGAGGAAGGATGGAAAGAAAGGAAAGAAAGGAGGGAGGGAGGGAGGAATGAAAGCAAAAGGAAGAGTGAATGGAAGAAGAGAGAGAGCGAGGGAGGAAGGAAAGAAAGAAAGAAAGACAGGAGGGAGGGAGGGAGGGAGGAAGGAAAGAAAAAGAAAGTGGAAAGAAGAAGGGTGTGAGGGAGGGAGGGATGGAGGAAAGAAAAAGAAAGAAGGAAAGGAGGAGCGGAGGGAGGGAGGGAGGAAGGGAAGGGAGGAAAAAAAGAAAGAGCAGGTAAAGTAAAATAGAATAAAGTATGAAATATAGTAGCGTTATTAAAATTAAAAAGTAATTATTGAAAAAAAACACGGACCGAAAGAACCCTGGGACATATGGTGGAAGCAAAGCTATACAGAGAGAATCTTACACAGAAGATTACACATACACATTCACAAAAAGAGAGCAGGGGGAAAAATCAAAAATCTTGCTCTCCAAGTCCACCTCCTCGATTTGGGATAATTCGTTGTAAAAAGAGGAAAAGGGCGAAAAGTCTGAAATCTTGCTAAGTCCACCTCCTTAATTTGAGATAATTCGTTGTAAAAAGAGGGAAAAAAAAGGGGGGGAAAGTCTTAAATCTTGTCCTCAAGGACCACTTCCTCAATTTGGGATGATTCGCTGTCCATTCATGCACTCCACAGACGCAGGGCACCTCAAATGAACCGTGGAGCTTTAATCCGCTGCCTCGGAGGCTGCACAGAGAGATTTCCCTGTCTCTGCTCTCACAGCTCCCGGGTCTCAGCCTTGGACCTGGCCCCGCCTCTGCGCGTAGGTCGCCGGAGGGCATCCGTTCTTCGCTCAGACAGGACGGGTTTAAAGGAGCCGCTGATTCGGGGGCTCTGGCTCACTCAGGCAGAGGGGAGGGAGGGGAATGCCCTCTCCTCGCGCACCAGGCAACAAAAGGGAAAAAAGTCTCTTGCCTCTCCGGTAGCTCCAGACCCTTTCCCCGGACTCCCTCCGGGCTAGCACTAACCCCTTCAGGGTCTCTTCCTGCCGCCAGCCCCAGACCTCTCCCTGCGCTCCGACTGAAAGCCGATACCCGAGCCTCAGCTCCCAGCCCCGCCCTCCCTGGCGGCCGAGCAGACAAGTCTCTCGGGCTGGTGTGTGCCTGAGGGCACCGATCCTCTGTGCCAAAATCTCTCTGCTTTGCCCTCCACACCCCTGTTGCTGTGCTCTCCTCCGCTACTCCGAAGCTTTCCCCCTCCGCCACCTGCAGTCTCCGCCCTCGAAGGGGCTTGTAGTGTGTAGAAACCTTCCCTCCTTCACGGCTCCCTCCCGCTGGTGCAGGTCCCGTCCATATCCTATTGTCTCTGTTTATTCTTTTTTTCTTTTGACCTACCCAGGTATGTGGGGAGTTTCTTGCCTTTTGGGGGGTCTGAGGTCTTCTGTCAGCGTTCAGTAGGTGTTCTGTTGGAGTTGTTCCACGTGTAGATGAATTTCTGATGTATCTGTGGGGAGGAAGGTGATCTCCGCGTCTTACTCTTCCGCCATCTTCCTCCGGCCCCCCCTGAAAAATGACACTGCCTGCTCTTCCTGTTCTCCTTGATTCCAGAGCGACAGCTTCAGCTCCATCCTGGTAAACTGTCCTTTCGAGTCGGGCCCCGACAAAGGTTCTCCTGCGGGGTGTTGTTCACGTCAATGAGGAGGAGACGGAGTCGGGTTCAGAAGCAAAGGAAAGCCTTGTTCTTTGATCAAAGAACGGAGAGGTGCGAGCTCGTGCTCTAGAACACACGGTCCCCCAGAAAAGCCACGGCTGGGACTTCGGGGCTGCTTTACTCTACGGTTCTGCGCAGCGAGACTACCCATTTACTTTTATACTTGTATACCAAACTGAAAAGTAGACTATGAGATCTTTGAGGGCAGGGAGCATTTATCTCTTTATCATAAGTACAGTATAATAAAAATTCAAAAGAGTTCACTGAGTCAATGAAAACTGGAGCAAATGATGATTTAAAATCACCATCATAACAAACTTTTCAGCAGAAGTCCTTGTACTTATAAGAAAGTGACTTTCAAAAGTGCCAAATAAGCACTAGGAAATTCACCTATATATAGGATCTCAGTATCACTAATTTTCTCTGAACATTCAACTCACAGAAAATGTAAGTATAAACAACTTCCTTATAAGAAACAAGATTATTTTTCTCTTCTTGCTGAAACAAACTTTATCAGCACAGTTGTGCCAATTTTTATATAACAGAATTTGAAATTTAGGTGATTATGTACACTTCAGGAAATCAAAGCTTCACTTTAAGTACACAAATGCATGGCTTCCTTTATGTGTGCATTATTATTTCATCTGAAAACATCTTTCTTGAGCCCCAACCATATGGTCAGCACTGTTTGGGGCACTGGTGGAGGGGACTGAAAAAGGAAACAGGATTCAGTTCTTGCCTATTTTGAAGCTCTCAGCCTGGTAAGGGAAATAAAGACGTAAATAAAGAGTTGCAGCACAACCTGGTAGATGTTATAATAGAGCTAGGTACATTATATTATGGAGGCAGAAACGCTAGAATAACTGTGAAATGTCTTTTTTTTTTTTAACTGAAAAATAATTCTAATAATAAAATCTAGGTTCCTGCTATTATAGCTGTCTTCCCTTTGAAATGCCTTTACTTTAATGGCTTTGTGAAATAAAGACTGTGACTATTGTAGATAAGCTCTGAAAAGCAAACACTGATCTTAAAAAGGAAATGCATCACAGGACATCGGCTATGCCAGTGCATTCAAACTGATTTTAGCAAATATTGAGACTTTTCTGACACCACAATGATCTAAACAAAATTATAATAAAATTACTTGTAATTAGCAGAATTTCACATGGAACACTTTCGTTTTGGGCATCTGGAAACAATAGAGTTTTCATTTCTGCTTGGCGGAGTTATGATCTTTGTTTGGATAAATAATGTGTAGCGTATAAATAAGATCCTCTTTCCAAAACAGCCAATGGGGATTTGGTGGAAAATTAATTAGGCTGGCACAGACTAACTAATGTTAGTCTGCTTATATTTCACAGCAGACAGACCCAAAATCTCTGTTTAGGACAGGATATTCTAAGAACTTGGAAAATATTTGTTTTTGACTAGGAAACATCAAGATCTACCATTATATCAACAATATAATCTTTATATTGATATGGAAAAACACAAACTTTCTTAAGGTAGTCATCTCTGAGCCTCAGTTTACTCATATGTCAAGCTGGGTAGTAAGATTAAATGCAGCCTCTTCTGGGAAGCCATTCCTGAGGCACCTCTTCTATTTCCCTGCCCATACATGCCACACTTAGATGCTTTCAGAGTACTTTATTTATACCTTTATTTCCCTTGCTCTACCCAGTTTAATAATGGAGAAATTTATATCAGCACCCCAGGGTAATTCTCAACCTTCTTCTTCAGTCCCCCTCATCCCATATAAAGATGTGTAGGGGGATCATTTTCTGAAATGTTAACCACTATTCTTATAATTCCATGTTCTCCCATAACATTATTTAATCAGGTGCACTTATTGCTTCAGTAAACTGAAGAAATGAATTTCAGTGTTGTAAACTTAGGTACTTAATTTTTCTAAATTTAGGCCTAGGAGGTATCAAGATATAGATGCCTTAAATAGATGCCTTCTGTCTTGAGAGCAAAGAGCATAAGTGAAGAAAATAACTATGAATGAGACATACCTCTAGGATGGATCTGACTTCAGGGCTGATCTGTGTACCTGTTCTCCCGGTAAACTCTGGGAAAGTAGTAGGAACTTTCATAAGAGCAGAAAAAAATGGTTGAGTGGATACATAAGCAATGCTTTTTAAGTGGTTTCCCTAGACCTCAGGAGAGAAGTAGAGTATTTTGGCTGCATCACATAGTGACATAGATGTAGCATCAGGAGTTGTGGGACTCTAAGGTCTGACATCTGGACTAAGAGAACAGCAGTGACTTTCTTCTCTTGGCCTCACCCACCTCCCAGGTTCAGCTCAAGTTGTCTCCCTCCTTCAGCAAAGGTGCTAACCCACATGGCTAGAAGTAGACTACTGCTCTTGGAAATACTCACAGCACTTCACCATACTTCATTCTGAACACTTGTTACCTCTTCTCTCTGTGTAGACTGTATATTCCTGAAGGACTGAATCAGTTTTTATTTTTGTATATTCAGTGCCTAACATAGTGCGGACACACAGTGAGCACTAAATCAATATTTGCTGAAATGGTGATCAAATTTGATCTCTATATGTTTAATCATAACTTAGAAAATAACCTTGATGGGAAATATGAAAATGCGGTAAAGTTACTAAAACTAGATGTAGTGGAAAAGCATTTTTGAATGATAATATAAAACTCAAAAAAAGAAGTAGAAATCAACTTTATATCCAAGTTCCTGTGTTCTGTGAATATAACCATGGCAGAGGTACTCTTTCCTTTCTCTCATACTTAAAGGACACCAAAAAATCAATATGATTAGCCTAAGTAAATTTCACCCTGACATTGCCTCCCAAATGGCCATGTAAGAATACTAATGGTCTTGTTGTGGTATTTGGATTACCCGAAATGTCAATATAAATTAATTCTGCTTTTACTGCTCACCAGCTTCTATCTTCAACCAATTCACAACTGTTTCTCAAACTTGTGCCCAAACAGACAACTTTCCTGGTAAGCACTGAGTTATCCATTCCCAGGCTCTGACATCTCTATCCCTGACAGTCTTTAGGGAATGCCCTGCTCCTCACAAACTTCTTTCTACACAAATGTGAAGGAAAACTCCTTTCTTCCCAAAGAAGCTAAATAATCTCTTTTTCTTTCTTTCAAGCATAAAAGAAAAGACTTATTCCCATCAGACTAAATAAGTAGGCAATAAAGCTTGAATCAAAGGTTCAAGAAGAGGAATTTTCAGTCCTTCCTGAAGAATGTTTATATATGTTGGCTAATTCCTTAGAGAAATGATATATTGAGTAAAACATTTATCTTCTGCAAAAGTAGCAGTTAAAAATAAAGTCATGGTATCCCTTGTGCAGATGGGCGAAAGAGACTCAACAAATTACTGTCGGAAAATGTCTAAAGGTTTTACATATTATAGATACTTTACCTGGAAATAACCAAATCAGGGTGAGTAAATATAGGGTAACATTTTTAAGTGTAGCTCTTAAAAAATCACCTGTTAATTATGTGTAAGTATAATTCCTGGAAGTTCTCTTCCTTCTTATTAAAAGAAAAATCAAAATACTGAAATCCCCAAATCAATGACTCTCTATTGAGGCCAGAGTCAGAGGAAGATTCTAGGCAAATGTTCCTCTAATTGAGAAGCCTGATAGATATCTTCAATCAGAAGCCAAGTTTGATGATGTACACGTTAATGACCATGCAGAACAATTGCAAAATCTTTCCCCAGGTCTTTCTGAAGAGAGAGAGAGGGAGGAGTGAGAAGTAACAGTTTATTTTATAGACTGTTGCAAAATTTAATCGACTCCTAGAAATATATGGAAAGTATTTAATGAGTGAAAACAAACCACAGACTGCAAAATTAATCAGTCAAAGGAAAAGAAGAAAAAGAAGGTAAATATGACTTCAAATTTGATTTTCTCCCTTGTGCCTGCACCAAATATCTGAGTCTCCAAATAATAGACATGATTCAGCCTCCTTGGGTCAAAGAAGAAAACAAAAACATTTGATTACAAGATACTAACTAAATAAGGTAATACTGGAGTACCTTCTGACTGAATACATTTAAAACAAAATAAATTTATCGTTGGAATCTAGGAAACTTGCAGAAAAGCATTTCTACTTTAAGAGAATTTTACATGAGTTATAAGCTCAAACAGTGAGTGAAAGGGAAATAAGGATCTGGGAAATTTTGTGATAAAGACTTGAATCAAACAATACTTAAAGGATGAGTCTTAATACCTGGAAGTACTATATGTGAATTTTCAGCTAACAAATGTGAAGCTACTTAATTTCAGCTTTCATTTTGAAATGACAGTAGAAGTTTATTTTATACTAGCATATATATATAAGGGGAGAGTAAATATTTGTCATAAGGTGGTATGAGTTTTATCTATCCTAGTAAAACTGATCATTAATATTCACTCTACACCACCATCATTTGAGCAGGCAGTCACATGACTGCAATTTGTGTTTCAAATATATTAGTTATAAATCTTTCAGTGAAGCTTTTAAAAAGAAAATAGCCCAACATCCCTTGTCAGACTAAAATAAATCTATTTTTGAAATGTTTATTCTCTTTTTAAAGGATGGGTTTTTCTGCCATTTCCTCATTTTTTAAGGAAAGTCAAGTTAGCTAAGATTCAATTTCTGGTGATTCTGAAAGCATTTATTGTCCATAATTCATCAAATATGAGGATAAAATATATAATTAAAAATGTTGCAAAGTAGAAACAAAATTTAAAGACAGTATAGAGAAATTAGATGCAGGGCCAAACCTCACTTCTAAAGTAAATCCCTATAGTTTTGTTTTGTTTTTTTAATTTATATATAGAGTGAGGAGATGTGACATTTGCTACACTCTCAGTTTGCTTGTCTAAATTAAGGAGGCCATCAAGTGCAGATACAGCTCCACCCAGCTTCTGAGCCATTCTAACCAATCTTGAAAGAATATTCAGAACATCACCCACTAAAGTAGGTAGGAATTAAAACTAATCACACTGTTTTTAGTCTGGTATCCAGGGAGTCTGGGCCATCACCCTCAGTGATCTGCTTATTTATGAAAAGGTACTCTCCTCCTTTTTTCACATATGCTTTCCCTAAAACTATAGTTGGATTTCTTTGCCAAATCATGATTTAATTGCAATCTCTTTACTCAATCTGAAAATATGAGGACCAAATTCTTTCCTAGATTTTGCTAGTTTTCTTCCTTTCACTATGCCTCTGAATATATTATCAGAGCTTCAACACAACTAGACCTGGGTTCAGAGCTCAGCTTCAGAATAGTCCACCAGCCTTCTGGACACCACCGTTCTCTCTATCTTTCTCCTCCACTTATGTCTCTTGCAAAGTACCTGCATATCAGACCACTTTTGCTAATGTTCAGGCCACCTTGAGGCCTTAATATGTTCTTGAGCATTATAGGTTTATGCCTAGGAGAATCTGTCCTCAGATACAATCCTCGTATCCCAAGGCTTGCATGATTCTTTCCTATGCCAAGTTTTTTATCATTTTTTTATTATGTTAAATTGTTTTATTTATTTCATTTTCTCTTTTACCTATGGGTTTCACTCAAGACAAATGTCTGACTATATTTGGAACATGTTTATGATGAACCAGTTCAAAAATATGTTTTTGATACATTTTCTCCAAAATTAATTTGTATAAATCACTCTCCCCAAATCGTTGCACCTCAGTTGTTTTTAAGTCCTTTATAGGACATAGTGGAATCTAAATATTAATTCAAATTAAGTATTTATATATATATACAAATGGATTCTTATTTTAATAGTTGTGGGTTAGGTAATGGAAATGTCAGGGTCATCTCTGAAGAGGTGTTGGAGTACAGAAGGGGGATTGAGAGAAATCAAGCTGCGGAGGTGTAGCAGCAATAGAAACTGGTGACACACAGGAGAATTAAGAAAATATATTAAGTAATACGTTATGTAAATATGTTAAGGATAATGAAAACCAGCTTTCTCATTTTGGAGAAAGAAGTTACACATACAGAAGGAGAGAAAGCTAGGATGAACTGGTGGTGTTAGATTGGAATAGAGGTATTGATGTGAACTAATGGTTTTCAACATATAGGTAACTTTGGAAATGAATACAGATCTAAATATGTGTTTAAGTTTGTGAATTTGTGTGTATATATATATATATATATATATATGTATATTATATAATATACACACGCACATATATATATAGATATATGTTCCATATTCTGTTCACTAAGAACAGCAGTAACTTAAAAACAATATTTTCTAAATATTATTTATTATTTTCCACTTAAAGGGACCAGGGCTTTTTAGAGTAATGGTTGATTTAAGGGCTGAGGCAAGAGTAGTACAAGATGTCCTGGACTATCTTATTGTGCCAGAAAGCAAGGAAGTGCTCAAAGAATGTTGTGAGCATGTCAAAAGGACACAGAAACCAACTAGAAGGGGCTTTTACTGGCTAAATTCAGAGTAATGTGGGCATCAAAGTAAATAATGATAAAAATGGATTAAGCCAACTGAATAAAACAGGAGACCAGAGCCTATACTGATTTAAATAAATTAACTAATTAAAAAATTGATTTCTACATAGCTTCAAAGCACCTCCCCACAAAATATATATTAATACCCAAAGGGATTAGGAAAACTGTCAGAGGATAAGTGTGACAAACAACACCTTGATCAAGCAGTCAAAGAGAATTCATCAGTCATGGAACAAATCAAAAGCATACACCACTGGAAAGGATGCAAGAAGCTAGTTCTGCCCAGTTTTTAATCAGATTGTTTGTTGTTTGATGTTGAGTTGTACGAGCTGTTTATATATGTTAGATATTAACCCCTTATTGGTTGTTTCATTTGCAAGTTATTTCCTATTCAGTAGGGTGTCTTCATTTTGTTGATGGTTTCCTTTGCTGTACAAAAGCTTTTAAGTTTAATTAGTTCCCATTTGTTTATTTTTACTTTTATTTCCTTTACTTTAGGAGACAGATCTAAAAAAATATTACTGTGATTTATGTCCAAGTGTGTTCTTCCCATGTTTTCCTCCAGGAGTTTTATAGTATACAATCTTTCATTTAGGTCTTTAATCCATTTTGAGTTTATTTTTGTATATGGTGTTAGAAAATTTTCTAATTTCATTCTTTTACATGTAGCTGTCCAGGTTTCCCAGCATGATTTATTGAAGAGACTGTCTTTTCTCCATTGTATATTCTTACCTTCTTTGTCATAGATTAATTGACCATAGTTTTTGTGTTGATTTCTGGGCTCCCTATTCTGTTCCATTGATCTATGTGTCTTTTTTTTTTTATGCCAATACCATATAGTTTTGATTACTGTAGTCTTGCAGTAGAGTCTGACGTCAGGAAATGTGATTCCTCCAGCTCTGTTCTGCTTTCTCAAGATTGTTTTGGCTATTCAGATCTTTTGTGTTTCCATACATATTTTAAAATTATTTGTTCTAAAACGTATGGACACCAAGTGGGGAAAGCGGCAGGGTGGTGGTGGTGGTGGTGTGATGAACTGGGCAATTGGGATTGACATGTATACACTGATGTGTATAAAATTGATGACTAATAAGAACCTGCTGTATAAAAATATAAATAAAATTAAATTTAAAAATTAAAAAAATAATCAGAAGTCAGCTACATGAAACATTCAAGTAAAGAAAAAAAAATTATTTGTTCTAGTTCTGTGAAAAATGCCATTGGTATTTCGATAGAGGTTGCACTGAATCTGTAGATTGCCTTCATTAGTATAGTAATTTTAACAATATGGGTTCTTTCAATCCAAGAACACAGTATATCTTCTCATCTGTTTGCATCATCTTTGATTTCTTTCATCAGTGTCTTCTAGTTTCCTGAGTACAGGTTGTTTACCTCCTTAGGTAGGTTATTCCCGGGTGTTTTATTCTTTTTTATGTAATGGTAAATGGGATTGTTTCCTTAATTTCTCTTTCTTATAGTTCATTGTTAGTGTATAGAAATGCAACAGATTTCTGTATGTTAATTTTGTATCCTTCAACTTTACCAAATTCATTGATGAGTTCTGGTAGTTTTATGGTGGTGTCTTTAGGATTTTCTGTGTGTAGTAGTTCACACTTAGTGCCATATGGAAGAGTAAGAGTGAAAGCAAGAGGACTATGGAAGTGGTGTAATATGCCAGAGGGCAGAGTTTAGTGACATAGGTTATAGGGATAATGAAGATGGTGGTAAGAAGAGGCCAAAGAGATCATAGAGATATGAAAACTTGCTGATGGATTGGAAGTGGCATTGGAAAGAAAGAGGAGAATCAAAGGTGACTCTCTAGTTTTGGGGGAAGAGTTACTGAGTGAATTGTGATACCATTAATTATGATGGGGGAAGACTGAGGAAGAGAAGACTTTGAGTGGGAAAGGAAGTACAAGTTCTCTTTTGGGCATGTCACCCTGGAGATAACTCATTAAATATCCAACATATATTGTAGGCACCAAGATGTGTCAGGAAGAATGTCAGAAGAAGAATCAAAATATAGTATTCTTCAACATCAAATATATATGACTCCAAAATGCATTAGAATTATGTAATGATTCACATGAAGCAATTTTATATCTCAATAAAAAATAACTTAGAAACAGGTTCCTAATAAACATTTATAATGCTATCCATTACAGGTTCAGAAGGTTAATTTTTTCTACTAAACTCTGTTCTCTCTCTAGCAAATAAGAAATTACAAGAAGAAGAAAAAAATGTGGGCCAAAAGGGGCCTATATTATTTAACACCAGACTCAGTCCCTTACAACATTTAAATTATTCACATTATCATCAATGTCCAGGGACTACATTCTTCTTGCAACCTTATTTTATTATTCAGCTCAAGTCTAAAGAAATGCTTCTAGCACAAAATGAACAACCTAGATTATCTTCTTCCCAGGCTCCAAATCATCCCTTCCTATCATCTCCAGCGTGTTTAAGAGGAGAGAGTTTGAAGTGGAGTGGTCTGTGTGCTTGCCAGAGGGTATCTCATAGTCAGTAAAATGGCCTTTGAGAACCTCCTCTTTCTTTTCTGAGGCTTCTAGGCCACAAGAGTTTTCCTCTCTCTCTCTGAGAACAAATGAAAGAATGAATGAAGACGTTACATTGTATGCTCCAGCTCAGAAAACAATTTCTGCAAAAATGTTTTAGAGAACATCCTTCTCTGTTATAAAAGCAGTGAAAGACATATCAACAAAACATTTGATTTAAAAAAGGATAATTGAGGAGAGATTAATAAAGTCAGATTTGATCATTATAAAAGATCCAGTGTTCAGCGGTTTTAGTGATGTAGATGCCTACTTATGAGTAATTGCTACAAGAATGCCCTCACATTGGAAAGGCAGCTGAATATAGTGGTTACCAGCACAGCCATCTCTAGAATCAGACACCTTGGGTTAGAACCCTCACTGTTCTTCCTACCAGCTATATAATCTAGTCTAGGTTTTTTAATTCTCTATATTTCCATTTCTATATATGTAAAATTATTATCACATTAATAAAAATTTCCTCAGAGGGTTGTTTGGAGTAGGAATACTTAAATAATTTAATAGAGGTAAAGCACTAAGAACAGGAAATGGCATGTATTATGCCATATGCCAGCTAAGCCTATAAGTTAGCTATCAGTAATTCTCTTTCCCATTCTCACTCTTTGGTTTGCATCATACTTATTATATCATTACATGATCTGCAGAGATCCTGTAGCCATCAAAACCAAGAATTCCTCAATTAGGGGAACAGAATACTGAAACAAAATGTTCATCCTATACTTAGTGATAGCAATGTAATTATCCTGAATATTGTGGAGAGGGTAGGAAACAATCTTAATTTTTCTTTGGAATTATAGGAATTATCATTTTGCTACCTATTTACCTGTTACAGATGTTTCAAAGATAAAGTAATATCTAAATACTGTTTTGAGTGCCCAATCAAATTATGCATGCATGTGTGCAATGTCCATTCTATGCCAAGCACTATGTTGAGTGTTTTATATATAATATATCATAACAATCAAATAAGGATATATTATTTGCCCCATTTTACAAATAGAGAAACAAACTCACGAAGATAAATGTGTGTCATGTTGATGGCAGATGTGACACTGGAATTTGACTCCAAAATTCATGCCTAAATGTAGCAATAATAACAGCAAAATATAAATGAAAGAAATCACATTATATATTGCTGTTTTAAAGTTTATAGAGTTTTATAAAACCAGTTTTCTCATTTGGTTTACAAATATGCTTGGAGATTATTCTCAACAAAATGGTTATTTTCTACCTTATTTATTAAAAGAGAATATTTAAATTAATGTTAAGATAGAACACAAGTGTATTGCAGGACAAAAGGATGAACTGAACTGAAGGATAAGAGACCTTACCATCTATGGGAATTTGAGGATTTCTTTTTTTAATTAAAAGAACTCAGTGTCTTCAAGTTGAAAGTAGAGTGCCAGACATGTTTTAAATACAGTTCTAAACTCAGGTGATGCAACACAAAAAAGATGGGTGAGTGGATTTGTTTTACATATTGATGTTGGAATTCTGTAAATATTTCTTTAGAAAAATTGAACTTTTAAAAAAAAGAGGTCATAGAAGCAGATAATTTATACAGGATCAATTACCTCTAAGGGTCAGGAAACGTCTCTGAGTCAGTTAAGATGTTAAACTCTTTATATTGATCTTCTCACATAATATTTCCTGAAACCATGCTCTGTATTTATTATTATTACTCCAAGTTTCTTGAAAGGAAACTGAAGTTCAAAGAAGTAAACTAAATATCCAAGGTACAGAGCTAAAAAAAATGGTGGAGTCAGGATTCAGAACCAAGTCTGTCAGAATCTACATTATTTCCACTACACTTATTTTGTCCTTCTGCAGCTATTAAAAAAGCATGAAGTTTGGGTTAGTTTGAGTTAATCGTGTTGAAAAAACAAAGGCATCTTTTTTAGAGGAAGAACCCCAGACAGGAACCTATTATTGTTTCATCAATATACACATTGTTAAATGTTGGGAAATCTACTATTATACTGACCATTCACAGCATTTTCATTTGAAATGCTATTGTCCTAGTCATTTCCTTAGCAGTTACTGAGTCTAAACCTACTCTCTGATTGTTTATCTGGCATCTCCAGGGGACACTCAGTAAAATACCAGTTGCCTTATCTGAAGACAATATTTAGTGGGCTACCAAATGGATGAAAATGATGGTAGACTTGAATTCAACCTTCACAGTGAAAAGACTCCACTTGAGCTAACATAAATAATGTGATCCTTCATCTATCTACTCACTTTAATGGTAGCTAGATCCTATCTTCTCAAGGAGCTGACTATGTGATTAAAATAACTGCATAGTTTTCTAGTTTACTAGAAAACTAGAGTTCTGTCCTCTCTCCATGTGTAAGATTGTTGTATCTCCCATAATGATAACTGTATTCTTTTTACCTGAAAAAATACTGTCCTCCCACACAGAGGCAAAAGAAATGCAGAATGTCTTAGGGATTGTTAGTAAAAAAAAATCTATTTATAAAGCTGGAACAGAAAGTTCTTGTTAACTACAGAATTAACTACATTTGACTTAATTGTCATTAATAAAAATTCTTAAGGGCCTATATCAGCTGTCAAACTTACTAAGTCCTAGACTATTTTTTTAAAGCTTATTAGTTGCAACATATCACAATTGCATCTGTATTTAATCATATCTATCAAATGCCAAGACCACATTAAGTCTTTGAAAAGTAAGTCAACTACCTCTGGAAGTTAAAATCAGAGTAAGGAAAACCTAAAATCTGTCTTTTTGTTTGACACCAGGGCACCATGCCCTTTAATCTAAGAAAGAATAAAATTCATGAATACTGTTAAAAACAAGACAACAGACCCAAAATGGAGTCAATTATGCTGAGACCCATGTCACCATACCAAGACTTAATTACAGTTTCAGCTCTCCAGAAATGGAATCCTAAACCAGTCAACCAGGAATCAGCTGATCAGCACTAGTGAGGTAGTCTGCCTGATAGATCCCCTGTCCATTGTAAAGTTACTAAAGGAAAGTAATCTTGCAATCACTATCCTTTCTTTTCTTTTTTTTTTTTTTTTTTTTTAGCCTAGTATAACTTCCTTGTTTCTCCTCCCTTCTGGCTATAAGGTTGTCCATTTTGTACAGCTCCTTGAATCTCCTTTCTCTCTGCTAGATTGGATGCTGCTGGATTCGAGTCGAATTTTGCTCAAATAAACTCAAATTTTTTAATATGCCTCAGTTTATCTTTTAACAATGCCTTCAATAGCTCTGTAAAATTAAATCTCTCAAAGTGACCTTAGAGCTGGACATGAAACTCTAGGTTTCCTCTGGATTTTAAGACTATTGGTCTTCTTTTCACAATATGTGCTATACACAGAGTGATTTCTTTTCACTGTCTCCCCCTTGTAAGAAAAGAATTCTTAAATTTCCTATACCCTAGGAATATATTTCTCTGTTCTGTCACAAATTTAGGTTTACAAACTTTTAAGATATGAAAGATATTTTAAAGTAAATCCCAAGTTCTAAGAATCTTTTCTTCTCTCTCTCTCTCTCTCTTTTTTTTTTTTTTTTTTTTTTTTGGCTTTCAAATATGGAAGCTGTAAAACATTTAGAAATGTACGACATGTACTTGTTTCTCATTTCTATTTTTTTTTTAAATTCTGGAACTTTTTCCTTTTCCTGAATGAAAAAGAGCTCTGAATAGAAAAGAAGAGAATAAAATAGTATATAACATATGGCACATGGCAGACAAACCACTATGTCACTCAGATACCTCCCAGTCCTAAACCACATGTCTTTTTCTGGCTAACTCTGCTCTCTGCTTTGTCTACCTCCTTCTCTCTTTGTCCCTTTGCCTTAAGAATTTCCATTGCCAATCCACCCATATATCTCTCCCCAGGTACATATACACATATACTGCAGACAAGTCTTTGGAAGGTCGTTAAATCACCTTAGGTATGAGTTACCAGTTTATGACTTTTAATACAATTTCTATGTTGAAGTAAAATAAATGACACTTGCAGTGTAGACCCTATGGCTGATCTGTGAATGCTTTAGCCTAAGCTTTCTTCTAGCTTAGTGGCAACAATTTTAAGGACATCCTTGTGATATCCTGGGGAAGGCAAAGGTCATAAAAACTGTGCTACTGCCTGTGTGTACTGTTGTTTATGATACCATATTCTTTGACATATTGTAAATGTATATACCTATTTAACACCAAACTTAAAATGGTACCTCTAACCGAGATATATAATAAACCCTAACACATATTTATAAAAGTCTCCATGCAGAACTGCTTCACATTGGCTGTACTTCAGAAGGTGTAAAGAAGTCATTGTTAAAAAAAATAAACAAATGGGACATAATTAAACTTAAAAGCTTTTGCACAGCAAAGGAAACCATAAACAAGACAAAAAGACAACCCTCAGAAGGGGAGAAAATATTTGAAAATGAATCAACGGACAAAGGATTAATCTCCAAAATATACAAGGAGCTCATGGAGCTCAATATCAAAAAAAAAAAAAAAAAACCCAATTGAAAAATAGGCAGAAGACCTAAATAGACATTTCACTGAAGACATACAGATCACCAAGAGGCACATGAAAAGATGCTCAACATCACAAATTATTAGAGAAATGCAAATCAAAACTATAATGAGGTATCACCTCACACTGGTCAGAATGGTCATCATCAAAAAATCTACGAATAATAAATGCTGGAGAGGGTGTGGAGAAAAGGGAACCCTCCTACAATGTTGGTGGGAATGTAAATTGTTGCAGCCACTATGGAGAACAGTATGGAGGTTCCTTAAAAAACTAAAAATAGAGCTACCATGTGACCCAGCAATCCCACTACTGGGTATATACCCTGAGAAAGCCATAATTCAAAAGGGCACATATTCCCCAATGTTTATTGCAGCACTATTTACAATAACCAGGACATGGAAACAACCTGAATGTCCCGTGATAGATGAATGGATAAAGAAGATGTGGTACATATATACAATGGAATATTACTCAGCCATAAAAAGGAACAAAATTGGATCACTTGTAGAGATGTGGATAGACGTAGAGTCTGTCATACAGAGTGAAGTAAGCCAGAAAGAGAAAAATAAATATCGTATATTAACGCATATATGTAGAATCTAGAAAAGTTTTACAGATTAACCTATTTGTAGGGCAGGAATAGAGATATAGACATAGAGAACAGACATGTGGACATGGCAGGAGAAGGGGAGAGTGGGACAAACTGAGAGATTAGGTTTGACATAAATACATTACCATGTGTAAAATAGATAGCTAGTGGGAACCTGCTGTATAGCACAGGGAGCTCAGCTTGGTGCTCTGTGACGACCTAGATGGGTGGGATGGGGGCTTGGGAGGGAGGTCCAAGAGGGAGGGGATATAGGTATACATATAGCTGATTCACTTCATTGTACAACAGAAACTAACACAACATTTTAAAGCAATTTTACTCCAATAAAAAATTCTTTTTAAAAAGAAGTCATTGTTATTTCAAATGTTACCAGCAACAACTCATGATTTTGCATGTAAAATTCTAGGTCATGAGTTTCTGCTTTGGAGAATGTTGCTAAACTCTCTTATGTATATACTGAATTTCTCACAAATTTTAGATCCGAAAATTATATTTTATTGATCCAAGAAGAACATGTATTTGAACTATCAGCACACACTTACTAATGTTTGTCAATAAGTCTTTCTTGCATATAAAAATTTCAGTGAGGGAGGCTATCCAGCGGCTGCGATTGGTCTATACATGGTGGTCATCCCTAGGATAAAAATTGTCTTTAGTTTTCAGATCAAATGAAATTTGGTCAGGAAAACATCAACAACATTTACTAAATGATCACTATCTAAATATTGGCAGGTACTAACCATAAAAAAATGAGTAAGATACAATTTCTGCCTTTAAATCCAGTATTGTAAACATACAAGATGTGTAACAACTACCATACATTGTGGTAAGTACTACTCTATAGAAAAACATGAAGTCTTATAGCAGGGAAGATATACACAAAGAAATTTCTCTTACTTTAGTCTAAATTGGTAAATGACCTCTACATATAAAAAAGTCTGAAAGAATAGAACTGTGATAACGAGATCTACTCCCTCAATATAGTTATTTCCTTCATCCTTAGCAATGAACTTCACATTTTTAGCTAAGTAAATGACCAGCAGAGTAAACATTACATTTCCCACCTCTACTGCCACTAATGCTATGTAATCATGTCCTGGACAATAGGACAGAATAAGAAGTGATGTAAGCAGTTTTAAGATATGTCCTTAGAGGGAAAGAGAAAGCTCAGCATCCTCTGCTCTTTCCTTTGTGCTGACTGAAATACAGACACGAGGACTGGAGACTGAGAAAACTTATTTCATGAGAAGAAAGTGTATTGAAGATTGTGAAGTAAAAAGATTGAGGGAACATAGGACCCCATTGACCCCACTGGCAACATTATATTAGTCCTAATCTCTTTATATTTGGATTTATTTTAAAATAATTTTTACACATTTCTATTTTTATTGTATTATGGTTTTATTTTCTATAAAGAAATGTAATCCTTTCTTTAGGTGTAACTTACATACAATGAATTGCACCCATTTTAAACTTGGAGTTTTATAAGTTTTGACAAGTGTTTACACCAATGTAACTATAGCCACAATCAGATACAGAACATTTCCATCAACCCCCAAATTTTTACTGGGCTCTTTTACAGTCAATTCCACACTTTCTTCTCACAAATGTCCACCCAGAGTAAATGCAAATTTACTTTCTTTCAAAATAGATTGTTGTTTATTTTCTAGAACTTCATATGAAAGAATAATAGCATATGTAGTATCTTGTGCCAGTTATATTTCACTCAGCATAACATAGTTTCATGTGTTAGTAGTTGTTACATACATCAGTAGTATGTCCCTTTTAATCTTGAAGAGTATTTCATTATATGGACATACTACAATTTAGTCATCCGTTCTTCTGTTGATGAACTGGTTATATCTGGATTTTGCTTATCATAAATAAAACTACTACGAACATTCTAAGTATAAGGCTTTGAGGGGACATGTTTTGCTTTTTCTGTTTAAATAGGAATGAAGTCCTTGGATATTACGGTAAGTGTATGCTTAATTTTTTGTCATTGTTAAGAAACTTTTGAATTGTTTTCTAATGCACTGTACTATTTTACATTCACATCAGCAACGTATGAAAATTCCAGTTGCTCCATCTCCTTACCAGCATTTGAAGTGGTTAGTCTATAATTTTTGCCATTGTAATGGAATCTCATTGTTACTAAAATTTAGTTATGCTAGTGCTTTCTCATTGTGGTTTTCATTTGTGTTTCCTTGATAACTAACACTGTTGACAACGTTTATGTATTTAATGGCCATTCATATATCTTTTATGGTAAAGTGTCTGTCCAAATCTTTTGCCTATTTTTTTTTTTTAGATGTTGCTGGTAGGAGTTTATTAATTAATATATTTATTTTTGCTGTGTTGGGTCTTCGTTTCTGTGCGAGGGCTTTCTCTAGTTGTGGCAAGCGGGGGCCACTCCTCATCATGGTGCGCGGGCCTCTCACTATCGCGGCCTCTCTTGTTTCAGAGCACAGGCTCCAGACACGCAGGCTCAGTAGTTGTGGTTCATGGGCCTAGCTGCTCCACGGCACATGGGATCCTCCCAGAGCAGGGCTCAAACCCGTGTCCTCTGCATTAGCAGTCAGATTCTCAACCACTACACCACCAGGGAAGCCCCCCTTTTGCCCATTTTTTAAGTTGGGTTACTTGCCTTCTTATTGAGTAGTAAGAGTTATTTATTTTTTATAAAAGTTTATCATGTCTATATAACAGAAATATTTTTCTCAAAGTCTGTAACTTTGCTTTATATTTTAATAATGTTTTGTAATGACCAGAAATTTCTAATTTTAACAAAGCTTTATTTATAAAATTTGTTCATTGAGGGTTTGTGCTTTTTCTTTCCTATGTACAAAATCTTTGCCTACCCCAAGTTTGCAAAGGTTTTCTCCTATGTTTCCTTTTCAAATTTTTATAGTATTAGTTTTTACATTTGTCTATGATTCTTTAAAAAATTTGTAAATTTTATGAGATAAGAGCCAATATCCAGTAGTTTCAACCCTATTTATTGAAAAAACTTTACTTCCCCTCATTGAATGGTCTTGACTACTTTGTTAAAAATTAATCACTCACATGAGTGAGTTTATTTCTGGACTGTATTCTGTCCCATTGGTCTATAATAATATACTTTTTCAAATATTGCATTGTGTTCATTACTGTAACTTTATAGTAAGTGATGAAATCTGGTATTGTTAGTGCTGCAAGTTTGTTCTTTTCTTTCACCACTGCTTTTGCTAATATGTTATTTTCATTGCCACATAAAATTTGGTCATCTTGTAAATTTCCTCATAAATGCTCATGATTATTTTGATTACCATTGAATCTAAAGGTCAATTTGGATAAAATAACATCTTAATAATATTCTGCCTTTTAATCTAAGAGGGTGGTATACCTTTAAATTTCCTTAGTTCTTTATTTTGGCAATATTTTGTAGTTTTCAGTGAATGGTATCTACGTACATTTTGTTAAATACATTCCTAAGTATTGCATGTTTGGGGATGCTACTGTATGGAAATGTATTTTATTTCCCCTTACAGATATTTATTGTTAATAAATCAACACAGAATTACTTTGCATATCAACTTTATATGCTGTGACTTTGCTAAACTTGGTTATTAGTTCTCATATCCTTTTTTGTAGATTACTTAGAATTTTCTAGGTACAGGGTAAATTAAAGATAATTTAACAACTTCCTTTACAATATGCATTACCTTTTTTTTTTTCCTTCCCTTATTTCACTGGCTTGAATCTGTTGTACAATGTTAAATAGAAATAATGAAAATGAGCATCACATTTTCTGATCTTAGAAGAAAAACATTTAGTATTTCTCAATGAAAAGGATGATAACTTAATTGACCCTAGCGTGTGAGATTATTTCTAGTCTCTCTATTCTGTTCCATTGACCTATGTGTTATTTTTTTGTGCCAGTACCATATTGTTTTAATTACTGTAGCTTTGTAGTATAGTTTGAAGTCAGGGAGCATGATTCTTCTAGTTCTGTTCCTCTTTCTGAAGATTGTTTTGGCTATTCAGGATTTTTTGTGTTTCCATACATATTTTAAATATTTTTGTTCTAGTTCTGTGAAAAATGCCATTGGCATTTTGATAGGGTTCACATTGAATCTGTAGATTGCCTTGGGTAGTATGGTCATTTTAACAATATTAATTCTTCCAATCCAGGAACATAGTGTATCTTTTTGTTTGTGTTGTCTTCAATTTCTTTCATCAGTAACTTATAGTTTTCTGAGTACAGGTCTTTTGCCTCCTTAGGTCGGTTTATTCCTAGGTATTTTATTCTTTTTAATGTGATGGTAAATGGATTGTTTCCTTAATTTCTCTTTCTGATAGTTCATAGTGTATGGAAATGCAATGTATTTTTGTGTATCAATTTTGTATCCTGAAACTTTACCAAATTCATTTGATGAGCTTTAGTAGTTTTCTGGTACTGTCTTTCGGACTTTCTATGTTTAGTATTATGTCATTTGCAAACAGTGACAGCTTTACTTCTTCCTTTCCAATTTGGATTCTTTTTATTTCTTTTTCTTCTCTGATTGCTGTGAATAAGACTTCCAAAACTATGTTGAATAAAAATGTCATGAGTGGGCAACCTTGTCTTGTTTCTGATCTTAGAGGAAATTATTTCGGCTTTTACCATTGAGCATGATCTTAGCAGTGGTTTTGTCATATGTGGCCTTTATTATGTTGAGGTGTGTTCCCTTTATCCCCACTTTCTGGAGAGCCTTTATCATAAATGGATATTGAACTTTATAAAAAGCTTTTTCTGCATCTATTAAGATGATGATATGACTTTTATTCTTCAGTTTGTTAATGTGGTGTAGCACATTGATTGATTTCCAAATATTGAAAAATCCTTGCATTCCTGGGATAAATGACAAAGAAGGAGAGAATATACAATGGAGAAAAGACAGTCTCTTCAATAAATGATGCTGGGAAAATTGGATAGCTACATGTAAAAGAATGAAAATAGAACATTCTCTAACACTGTAAACTCAAAATGTACTAAAGACCTAAATCTAAGACCAGATACTATAAAACTCCTAGAGGAAAACATAGGTAGAACACTTTTTGACATAAATTGAAGCAATATTTTTTGGATCTATCTCCTAAAGCAAAGGAAATAAAAGGAAAAATAAACAAATGAAACCTAATTAAACTTACTTTTGCATGGCAAAGGAAACCATCAACAAAATGAAAAGACAACCTACTGAACAGGAGAAGATATTTGCAAATAATGCTACCAAGAAGGGGTTAATATCCAACATATATAAACACCTCATACGA
Source organism: Hyperoodon ampullatus (assembly GCF_949752795.1). NCBI lineage: Eukaryota > Metazoa > Chordata > Mammalia > Artiodactyla > Ziphiidae > Hyperoodon > Hyperoodon ampullatus. The sequence continues at coordinate 94,889,875 of NC_136915.1, forward strand.
CTCAACATCAAAAAAACAAACAACACAATTTAAAAATGGGTAGAAGAACTGAACAGATATTTTTCCAAGAAGGAAATGCAGATGGCTAACAGGCTCATGAAAAGATGCTCAGCATCTGTAATCTTCAGGGAAATGCAAATCAAAACCACAATGAGGTATCACCTCATTCAGAATGGCTATCAGCAAAAAGAATACAAATAGTAAGTCTTAGTGAAGATGTAGAGAAAATGGAACCCTCTTACACTGTGGGAATGTAAATTGGTGCAGCCATTGTGGAGAACATTATGGAGGTTCCTCAAAAAACTAAAAGTAGAACTACCATATGACCCAGCAATTCCACTCCTGGGTATAAAAAAAAAAAAACAACCCCAAACACTAATTCAAAAACATACATACACCCCAATGTTCATAGCAGAGTTATTACAATTGCCAAGATATGGAAGCAACCTAAGTGTCAATCAACAGATGAATGGATAAAAAAGATGTGGTATGTATTATATACAATGGAATACTCTCATCCATAAAAAATGATGAAATTTTGCCATTTTTCAGCAACATGGGTGGACTTGGAGGACATTATACTCAGTGAAATAAGTCAGACAGAGAAAGACAAATACTGTATGATATCACTTATATGTGGAATCTAAAAAATACAACAAACTAGTGAATAACAAAAAAGAAGCAGACTCACAGATATAGAGAACAAACTAGTGGTTATCAGTGGGGAGGGGGAATGGGAGAAGGGCAAATAGGGGTAAGGGGAAAAAAAGAGTTATTATGGGATTATATGAAATCATGTGTGTGAAACTTTAGAAAATTATAAAGCACTATAGAATTTAAAGAATCTTTCCTTCAACTGAAAAAAGACATTTAAAAAAAAAGGATGATAGCCATGGGGTTTTGGTAGATGTGCCTTAATATGCTGAGAAAGTTTCCTTTATTTCTAATTTGCTGAAAGTTTTTTCATAAATATGTGTTAAATTTTGTCAAATAATTTGCCTCTCTCTATTGAGATGATCATATGACTTTCATAATTTATTCTCTAAGTATTGTAGATTACATCAATTTATTTCCTTATGTTAAAGTAATATTTTATTCCTGGGGTAAACCCCAACTGGTCATAATTCATTATCCATCTTAAATATTTTTAATTCAATTTGTTCATATTGTATTAAGAATTTTTGAGTCTATATACATGAGAGATATTGGTTTACTGGGTTTTTTCAGATATGGCAAATGTTTTCTTAAAAATGAATGATACAAGCCTATCATTTCAAGGAAAATAACTGAAAGTATTTACTATTAAAGGTAAACATTGTTTCCAAATGAAACTTAGAGTTTTGAAAAACTTATACCTGCCACTGTGAACTTGACTGTATCCCATTATTCAAAGACTTTTCTGAAGAATCTAATGGTTATATTAGTAAATTTCATTTTTATGTTATATAATAAAATGTGTTAATATTTGAAAAATTTATATCACTCAATGACCCAATATTTTCCAGAGCACCAATACAATGATGCTACGAAAGCATGCATGTGTTAAAATATTTATTAAAGATACAAGATAGACTAATGGGTTTTGAAATTTTCAATATACGGTTTCAGATTTGACATTATAATGAATTTTTTTAAAACTGAAGTGTAGTTGACATACAGTATTATGTTAGTGTCAGATGTATAACACTGTAAGAAACTTTAAGACACTAACATTTGTAGAGTTTTGGTTTTGAATGAAAGAAGAATATCCAAAATTACATGAAAAGGCCTATTAAAATAGTCATCATTTTCCAGCTACTTATATATGTGTGACCACATTTTTTTCATATAGTTCAAGCCAACTTATTATAACAGATCAAATGCATAACCATAACTGAAAATCCAGGGGTCTTATATTAACGAATTTAGAAAAAATGTAAAAAGAGTCATATCTTTTATATTTTGCTCTGGAAATTTTAGTTATTCCTCATTTATAACATGTGTTTTTGTGTTTGCAATTAATGTGTTCATTATTGCTATTTTGAAGTGAATTGTAGATAAATATATTTTAATTTTCTGAATTTTAATTTCCAGTAGGCTAAATTTGGTTGATTTAAACCATATAAACAAAATCTTTTTCCAGTTTCTTAATAACACTGAAGAATGTAAAGAAAGCCTGAGAGCAAAATGTTTGAGGACCACTGGTATAGGTATTAAAATAAATATCTTTCATTTATACAAACCAAATTATTTCAGGCTTAACTTCAGGTAAAATGTAGGAAAGTTTCATTTATTCCTATGTTTAGTGCTAATGTTGTAATATATAATACAGCCATATATGTTATAAACCTAACAATATAGTGTTATATTTTTTCTTATGTACTTTAATAGATATGTTAAAAATTAATAAATAATAAGAAAACAGTTTATAGATACTGCAGATTTCTTTAATATTTTATTAAGGTGAAATTCATATAACAAAATTATTTTTAAAATGAACAACTCAGTGGCATTTAATACACTCATAATATTTCTCAGCAAACAATTCTATTCCAAATATTTTCATCATGCCCAAAGGAAATCTCATACCCATTAAGCAGGTGTTCCCCATTCCCTGTCCCCAAAAGCCTTTGTCAATCACTAATCTGCATTCTGTCTCTATGGATGTACTTATTCTGGCTATTTCATGTAGATGGAGTCATACAATGTGTGACCTTTTGTGCCTGACTTCTTTCATCTAGTATAATGTTTTTGAGGTTCATCCACATTGTAGCATATACTCTTTTTTATGTATGCCTAACATCCCATTGTATGTATATACTAAAGTTTGCTTATCCATTCATCCATTGATGAACATTTGGGTTGTTTCCACCTTTTGGCTATTGTGAATAGTGCTGTTGTGAACATAGGTGTGCATGTATTTGTGTGAATAATTGTTTTCAGCTCTTTGAAGTGCATATCTAGGAGTAGAATACTGGGTCATATGGTAATTCTGTGTTTAACTTTTTGAAGGACCATAAATCTTCCTAGATAGAGTTTTTTACATTTGCTCATATATTTACCATTTCTGGTATTTTTCATCTCTTTCTGGAAATATGGGTTGCTATCTGTTCCCAGTTCCCTTGAACCTGAACAATTCCTTTAGCACTTCAAAGGTCTATCTCAAAACACTTTTTCTCCATTTCTGTTTATCTGAAATTGTCTTATTTCATCTTTATTCTGAAGGATAGTTTTACTGGAAATAAAATTTTTGGTTAACAGTCTTTCTCTCCATCACCACTACCTTAAATATTTTATTCTAACATCTTCTGACTACCACTGGACCTAAACAGAAGTCATTTATTAAACATATTATCATTCCCCCTGTTATGTGAAGTATTGTTTTCTTTTATCTGCTTTCAAGAATGTCTCACTATCTTTGCTTTTCAGAAGTTTAACTCTGGTGTACTTGGGAAAGTTTTGTTTTTGTTGATATTGGTAAGGGTTCATTGCATTTCTAGGTTCTGTAAATTAATGTTTTCAATCTTATTTGTCAATTTTCCATTCATTATTTTTACACATTCTTTCTTGCCTTCTTCTCACTCTCCTCTCTTTCTAGGACCCCAATTATATGTATATTGAACTGTTTGGTATTACTCTTCAGGTTTCTTTGGCTCTGTGCACTTTTCACTAATTATTTTAACTCCATTCTTTGGACTGGGTAAATTTTATTCCTCTAATTTCAACTTTACTGATTCTGACAACTCCAGTCTGCCGTTGAGATCATTATATAAATTTTGTTTAAGTTATACTTTTCATCTTTAAAAATTTCCTTTTTAAGATAGTTTTCATTTCTCTGCTGAGATTTCCTATCTGTTTCCTTATTAGAACCATTTAAAAATTATTCAAACATAACATAGTAACTGCTTTGAAGGTATTCTTACTTATTTTTAATAGCAATCATACTTTGGGGTTATTTTTTTGGTGGGGTGTCTAATAATTTTTGGTTGAAAACTGGATATTGCAGGTAAATAGTAATTCTGAATCCTGCCATGTTCTTTAGAGAAGACTTAGCTTTTCTTGTTTGTTTTGTAATTCTAGTGGTGACTAATCTCATACACTCAAACTACAAATTCTCTCCCACAGAGTGTGCAGTAGCTGATATATCTGTTCAATTATTACAGTTTCAGCTGCTGGTTTATTTTGTTTTATCTAGCCTGGTCCCTTGGTGAACTCCCTCAGTCTTGCATAATTTGGGGTCCACCAAGGATTTGGGCAAATTATACACTCACATTTCAGGTCTCACCTTGTCTATGATTTTCTTACTTCTTGAAAATCTGCTTTAATTGTCTGGTTTCTCTGCCAGCCTTTGCTTTTGTCTTCCTATACCTCAAGCCATTAAGACTTCTTCAACTTTCTTCTGACCAAGTTGCAAATAGCTGTGGAATGTATTCAGTTAAAAAGAAAAATAGGTGAAGAAGTAAAACAATGAAACAAAATTCACTAATTTCAACTGATATATTTCCGATCTCTTCCTGTTTTTGTCTTTTGTTCATTTGTTTTCACCCAATTCCCAGCAGATATTTTTGTGTGTGCATAGTTTAGCAGTCATTCAGGTATTTGGGTGGAGGGTTTTTAGATTTGGGATCTCAGCTCTTTGTCAGCTCTCTCACATTCAGAACATCTCCCTTAATTTTCTACCTGCTTTTTCAGCCTTAAAATTCATTTCTACCACCTCAAATGGAGGAAGTCAGTTAGCAGTTTTGTCCCCTGTAGACACCAGGGTTGGGGATGAACTTGAACAAGAAAGTGCAAACTTGCATTATGTTTCTTGTTATCTTGTTATTATCCTTTCTAGTTGAAGTGTTTCAAGAGTAAACTCTGTTCTGTCTTCTGTATGCTTTCAAATACTTTCTCATGGCTTTATAACATGAGAAATTGGTTTTTTTAACAATGTATCTTTGTTTGTTTTAACAATATATCTTTCTCAAGATTTTATCTGTTATCTGTGGGAGGGCTGACTTAAACTCTTCATTACACGACTTTCCATTACAGATGCTCATCTTTGACTTTTTTTATGAGAGAATTAATCTTCTCATTTGTTTAAGCCACAGTTATGTTGAGTTTCTGTCACTCACAGAGGGGAAGATTAAATGAATTGATACTTGTACCATGCTTAGAACAGTGCCTAGCATATAGTAAACATTGAATATGTTATCCATCATTATCATTGTTAATGTTTTTGCCATTTATCCACTCTCATATATGACTCCTGCTCTACAGAGCCTAGAATGCTCTTGTTAATTATTTTAAAAGTACCAAGTTCAAGGAAATTCCGATTGTAGAAATAGAACTACAAGGATAAGAAAAGAGAAAATCTGCCTGCTTGCAATCAGGTTACAGACTGGATTTTTTTTAATTGTATAAATGATTATAATATGATAACTGATAAAATGGTATATTTAAAGGGCAGTCTGCCTAGGCTATTATGAGAAGGTTTCTCACAGAAGATAGCATTTGATCTGAAATTTGAAGGATAAAAGGAGTTTCCATGGTGGACAGAGACAGTCAGATTCAGTATCTTCTTTTTATCATATCCATCTAACTCAGTGGACAACTCAAAGTTCCCTTTTTATACTCCCTGCAAATCATCCCTGCTATATGGAATTATAACTAACTTTGTAAGATTTTTTTTTTCTATTTTAATACTTCTTTGTATGCCCAAAACACTGTTAGGACTTCAGAAATTCCAAATCTACTTGGTTTTTATGGGTTGGTGAATTGAACACTCATTATACTCTAAGAAGGTGACATAGTTTCTATATTCTGAGAATATTTATATTATTAAAATCTATGATAATGTTCTCTTTCTTCAATCCAATGTACACTGCTTTCTACTCTGTTAATTCTAAAAATCCACACAATAAAAATATTTGTAAAATATTTTAACACTTACAAAATCACTTTAACTTCCAATAGTCTATTCTTCAAATATCACTACCTCTTGTCATTTTGGCTTGATCTTAAGAGTCTTATGCATCTAATTCCAAATAATGCTTTTGAGGGGAGAAATAGATTTTTCTATTCTCCTTCCTCATATCCCACAGTACATTTCAGGCAAATCATCTCTGGCTCACACTCAGTTAAGTGCTCTCCGGTTTTCCCTCAAAGCAAATATACACACTCGGGCAGTGTTTCTCAAGTTATCTTTGATTTATTATTATTATTATTATTATTATTATTATTATTACTTTGCAGTCTCCAATCCAGTGCATTCTAAATCTTTTGTAAAATACTGAAAAATTCGTTAGTAGAAAAAACTCATGCATTGAGATAGTGTAACAATGTCAAACTGCTATGAAGCTTTCTAAATGTTGGCTCTAAACGTCAGTACTTCCCTCATCTGTGATGCACACGTTAGGTATCACTGGTTTTGTAAACTCCCAGAGAAACTGGTCCAAAGGAGTGGGAAGAAAACTTTCACTTCAGTGAGGGCCTTGCAATCTGCACCATGCAGTGAACACAGTTTCTAACATAGCTGTTATCTGGTATTCTGTCATATGGTCTCACTGTAACCAGAATTGTCATCATTGAATTTGTTACTCTCTATCTGACAGAGATGATTGCAAATCAACCCAAATTCATCTTATAATTAGACTGACCTTTGAGGCTTATGTTGATCTTTTGAGTGTTTGAGGAATCTGTGGGAAATATTCATAATTTTTGAAAATTGATATGTGGAATATTCTGGATTGGCTCTCCTATTTATTAAGTGCAGAGTGGTATTTTGCAGGGATATTTTATGATCACAGTATGAGAAACATTTCATTAAGCTATATTTGCATTAATTTAGTGGTTAGTGGCAACTCAAATCAAGAAAGCTGGATGAGCTGAGACCTCAGAGGTCTTTTTTCCCCCCGTTAGCAATGATATCTCCATTTTCTTGCTATAAAAATTCACTACAGGAAAGCATGTTCTCATTAAAGTAAATATATCTTCCCATTGGCTTCCAAGTTGGGATGCAGAGACCTATGAAAACAATCAATCTGGAAAAATTCCCATATTTCCTTGTTAAAGGAAATAAAATCCTCTGGTCTGTAATGTGCAACCTCAAGCCAAAATGGATAAATATTTGCTACTATGGCTGCCTCATACATACTAGTGACAAAAACTTTATACAGGTATCCCTCATTTTTATTGCATTTTGCAGACACTGCATTTTTTTGCAAATTGAAAATTTGTGGCAACCCTGCATAAAGCGAGTCCATAGGTGCCATTTTTGCAAACAGCATTATTTTTAAATTAAGTTATGTACATTGCTTTTTAGATATAATGCTATTGCACACTTAATAGAAGACAGTATAGTGTAAACATAACTTTTATATGCCCTGGGAAACCAAAAAATTTGTATGACTTACCTCATTGTGATATTCACTTTGTTGCCGTAGTCTGGAACCAAACCCAAAATATCTCTCTTATTCCTGTAGTTAAATTCAAAGTCCACACATGGCTAGGAAGAGAACAGGAATTTTCAGCTCTGACCAATTCACCTGGGCTAAAACAAGAGTAAATTTTTCATTTTAGGAACTGTTTAGATAGGGATTGCTTTTGTCACATTTGAATGCACTTTCAGCATTCATTTGATGTTTCAGAGACTTACAAAGTGAAATTCAACTCTGCATCTCTGAGTACGAAAATATAAGAAATATTCAAGATCTCTTTAAGATCTTTCAAACCCAAACCAAGAAGGAAAGTTCTGTTTTTTAATGATTTTTCTTTTCCAAGGACTTGTGCTGTGTGAATCCTGAATATTGTCAGAATTGGTTAATGGATGTTTAATTTGAAGATCCGAAGGAGGAAGGTTGTGTTTTGGTTGGTTGCCTGGTATTGTTGGTCTGGCTCTAGTACAACTCGTCTGTGTGTGACTTGCTGCTTTGACATATCCTTTCCAATATGGACAAGTTGAACTGAATCTCCTAGAGTGCTTCATTCTGTAAACAAATATTTCCTGAGCACCTAATATCTAACAGGAGTTGGAGATGGAGCAGTGAAAACAAAAACAAGAACAAATAATACCTGGACCCCTACCCATGGCTTGCAAACCTTACATTCTAGGACAGGCTAGTAGACAACAAACAAATCAATATGTGTTAAGGAGAAAAATAATTCAGGGAAGGAGAATTAAGTACACCAAGTGTGAGGGACTATTTGGGTCATAAACTTTTGCAAGTTTTGAGATTCCCTACCTTCATGTCTTACCTCCAATTCATCACTTCTCTGAGTCTTGGATGGAGCTTCGCATCTCAGGACAGGGATCTGGTTTCCTGAGCAACAACCTAAGAGGATGGTTGGTACAAGTCCAAAAAACTAGGGGAGTGGGAAGTTCTTAGGTCATGCTTTGACCATTGGGAAATGGGAAAGAGCTGGGCATATACACCCCCTCTTTTTTTCATTCTTGTGGACTACTCTGATAGACACTTTCTCCCTCAGACCTTTTCAGACAAGGCCTCCATATCAAATGAATTTGTCTCTTCTAGACTCAATGTGAAGGCAAACATATTAGAAACTGAACAGACAAACAAACAATACCTCTCCATTTATTCTATGCATTTCTCTACCTCCATATTTCTATCTTTCACTTTAGAACAAGTTTACCCCAAATATACACTCCCACATTAGGAATTTTTCTTTTCCCTTCTCTCTTGAATCCATTCCAATCATAGTTTTACCTTCACCACTCCATGATACCACCCTTGTCAATAATCACCATTAGAAGAGAAAAATTGATGTTGCGGGAGAGAGAGGAGGAAATTGTTGGGATTCATATAATCTCCTTTTCTGAAAGGCTCTAATAAATCAGATAAATTCTAAACATCATGTGTTAGCTTATGCATGAGTCTCTGTGAAGACAAATGGTGGAACATGCGAGCTTTCCTGTTCTTTGTATAAAATGGACCATGACAGAAATGAAGAAAAACTACTTCCATAATCACTTAGTTCACACACCATTTGTAGACCCCACTTCAAGGATCATTCAAGTCCCATAATCCATTAGTCATAATACTTGTAAAAGGAAGAAATGTATTAAATCAGTAAGGCAATAAAATGTCATTTTCTGGGTTCTAAGTAGATAGTCAAATAAAATGTGCAAAAGAAAAAAGGATAATAAATTAATAATAGTAGTAATAGTAATAGCAATAATAATAATTATAATAGTTTACAATCACTGTTTATTATGTCACATACATATACTGAGATATATATCATATTAATATACAATTATGTACATAATTATATTTATAATTTATCTTCATGATAAAATCTTTTATAGATTATCACCATTTTACACATCAGGACACTGAGGCATAGAGGATACACAGCCATTAAAAGACATGATTTATAAATTTATTGACATGTTTCCCTTCATAAGTTTCCATTTAGATTTAGCAGTTCTAAAGTACGTAGAAGTATTTTCAAATATTATGCACTAACAGCTATTAAGTGGGATGGAGCACTTCCATCTCTTACTAATTGAGAACAGTGCAATAGAATAAATTTAATCCATTTCCAAATAAATGTTTCATGTTAAAATCTAATTCTTATGCTCACATTTAGATTTTGTTAATTTTATAACTCGGCCTAACCCTATACTAATTGTTTTAATCACTGTAACTTCAAGTTATATGAACTACTTGGCCATAATTAAGCAATACAACATTGACGAGCAGTCCCTTTCAGGATGACTACAGGATATTATAATTTCATAATAGACTCCAATGATGTTCTGTCTTAATTATACACATTAATAGATTCTGTACACATTTAATTATCTGCTACATTGATATTCCCATAACTTTTAAACAGTTCTGCTTGAAAATAACTAGTGCTCAAACATAGATTCACTAATGGGGCATAGCGAACAAGTTATGACTGTACTTTAAGATAGAAATCACCCATTGATGTATGTGATTTTTCATAGTTATACAGGTATAAACTTGTGATTATATCTTATAGTTACATTAAAAACTATGTTTATATAGATTTAAAATATAATTTGTCTTCTAATTCAGCAATCCGGCAGATAATGAAGTAGGGCTATGAGTAAAATAACAATATATAAATAATAAAATACACTTTATTTGCTTTTTTTAGAGAATAGACTATTTTATGTATAATAAAGCCTGGATTTAAGGAGTTTATTAAACAGTAGAAGAGATTTGTCCTAAAAATTTCAACTATAGAAAGTTTAAAAAAATTTTGTGTTATATCATTTTTACCTGACGTAAATTTTTCCCATAGACAAATCCCCTCCAAAACATATTTAGAAATTTATATTAGGATCTTAGATCTCTCTATTTGGAGTATTAAAAGGTAAACCTTAATCTTACTAAATTTTTTTTCCAAAATTTATGTAATACTTCTCTCTCTTTTTCAAATCATTTTCCCTACCCTCTGCTATTCCAAGTATTCATCAATATCATCCACTTTTCCTTGTTAATAACTTGAAAATATTCAGACTTGTTGTTTACACCCCCTCCGATTTTTACTGCCACATTACTAGTTCGAATTTTTGAAAAATCTTTTTACAGGTAGTTGTTTTCAATAGCCTCTTAAAACTAGTGGCCCCTTTCTCACAACTTTCAGATTTATCAGCTCCACTGAAGGCTATTTGATGTAACCCAGTTTTGTGTTCTCTGTATCACTTCCCTCTCTCCACAACTCCCCCCTTTCTCTCCCTTCTCTCTCTCTCTCTCCCACAAACACTACATTCATATACATATATATTTATTAGTTGCCATTCTACTGTAAGGAAAAGCTTTCTTACTCCTATTTATTTATGTTTATTGGTTGATTGACTGATATCAGTATGGACTTTCAGATTCCTTTCCACAAAGCTTGTACTGATTAGCATGGCTACCAGAAATTATATGAGAATGCCTGGTCCCCCAGAGACTTGACTAATAGAAAGTGTTGTTATTCTTTTAAATTTGCAACAATTTGATAGGTGAGACATGATATCATAGTTTTTTTAATTTGCATTTCTCTGATATGAGTGAGGTTTTATGTATTTTTCTATACTTAAGGGACTTTTTTATATCTGTTTTTTGAATTGTGCAATTATATCTATTTCTAAACTTTCTATTCTGTTCTAATGCAAAGTTTGTCCATTCATATGCCAGTATCACAATGTTTTAATTATAGAATTTATACTATATTTTAATGTCTGGAAAGACATTCCCTTATGGGCTTTTTTTTTTCTGTGTTTCCCTGTCTTTTCTCACAAGTTTGCTTTGTTTCATGTTAACTTGTTTAGTTCCACAAAAAATAGCCTGTTGATATTTTTATTTGGATTGTGTAAAATTTATAAATTAACTTAATCAGAACAGAAATGTTTTTGTATATGATATAGGTAAATGTCCAGCTTCATTATTTTGTATGTGGCTATTCAGATTTCCCAACACTATTTGTTGTAAATGGTGTCCTGTCTCCACTGAATGTCTTTGGCACCCCTTTCAAAAATCACTTGACCATATATGTGAGGGCTTATTTCAGGACTCTCTATTATATTTCATTGGTTTTTATATCTATCTTCAAGTTACTACCACACCATTTGGATTACTGGAGCTCTGTAGTAAGTTTTATTTTTTAATTTTTTATTTATTTATTTTTTAAATAAATCTTTATTGGCATATAATTGCTTCACAATAGTAGTGGCAGGGCAGGAATAAAGATGTAGTTATAGAGAATGCACTTGAGGACACTGTGTGGGGGAGGGGGAAGCTGGGGTGAAGTGAGAGTATCATCAACATATATACACTACCAAATGTAGTAAGTTTTAAAATGAGGAAGTATGAGACAGCCACCTTTGTTCTTTATCAAGATTGTTTTGGCTTTTGGGGTTCCCTTGAGCTTCCATATGAATTTTAGGAAGGGTTTCTTTTACTACTAAAAGCATCATTGGAATTTGGCCAGGCATTGCATTGAATCTGTAGATAGCTTTGAGAGTATCAACATCTTAAGCCTTTCAACCCATGAGTATGGGATATCTTTCCATTTATTTGTATCTTCTTTAATTTCTTTCAGCAATGTTTTGTGGTTTTCAGTGCACAAAACTTTTGCCTCCTTGGTTAAACTAATTCCTAAGTATTTTATTCTTTTTCATGCTATTGTAAATGAAATAGTTTTCTTTATTTCCTTTTCAGATTGTCCATTGTTAATTTGTAGAAGCACAACTGATTTTGTGTGTTGAGTCTGTATTCTGCAACGTGCTCAATTTTTTTTAACAGTTCTAACAGTTTCTTGTGTTGTCTTCTGGGTTTTCTACACATTAGATTGTGTTATGCACAAACATAGATAATTTTACTTCTTTTTGTTCAATTTGGATGCCTTTTATTTCGTTTTCCTGACTCATTGCTCTGGCTTGAATTTCCAATACTATGTTGAATAGAGATGGCAAAAGTGATCATTCTTTTCCTATTTTTGATCTTAAGGAAAAGATTTCAGTCGTTCACTGAATATAATGTTAGCTGTGGGTGTTTCATATACAGCAATGTTTATTATTTTAATCTGCAAAGTTTGTGGTAATTTGTATGCAACAATAGAAAACTAATGTAATAATTTCAAAAACTATTCAAATAAAGTAAAACATAGTTGGAGGTGGAACTTATGTGTCTATTTATCTCCTCTTTAGTAGAAGATCCAAAGAATAATTTAGACAGAGGGAATGTCACAAAATAGTGTATTCCTAAAGGGAAATTACTTTCATGTATATGGGTCAACTTCATCTGTGCACTCAGAATATCCAGGTACAACCTAAGAATTGTGTCTCCCAATTAGGTTAGTTTAGATGAAACATCTTACAGTAATATATTTCTTTTATCTGCCTATTCCACTCAGCACCTCTACCTAGAAAGTAGAAGCTCTCACTCTGGAAAGCTGTGTATATTGGTCTGAGTTTGTTTATCTAGACAGTAATGTCCTGCTTTTTCTATCTCTCAAAGAGTTTAGTTTGAGGTTACAGCATAATGTTTACATACACACATACAGATACACACATATACACATCAATCTCACTGTGAAAATATAAACTGTATTACAAGTGCATAGACATATTTAAGAATGAGATTTATGCTTTCTCTCTCCCTCTCCCCACCCCCTCTCTTGATTTAACATTTCCACTGCTTCCTAATTATTCATCATAATATTTACATTATATTGTTGGTCTACTGCAGATCTCCTCTTTACCAAGATATGATGAGGATTCAGGAAATATTCTTGTCACTTAATAAATATAATTTGTTCTTTAAAAAGGACAACCATTTGACTAAATGCATATGGAACAGAGAAGAAGTGTTGTGAAGATTTCATGAAAAATATAACTCTAATTTGAGGTTTATTAGTTAAATCCTGGGCTTTCCTTCTTGTCTCATTTATTACAACTGCCCTTTTAAATCTATAGTCTCTAATGTGTCTGAAGCCACAGCCTCTTGTCTCTAACCAAATCACCCTTAAGAATAAGGACTCCGGATCCAGACTCCTTGGGCTCAGATCCTGAAATCATTACGTATTTGTTTTGTAACTCTGAATGAGTTTCTTAACCTATCTGCCACTCTCATCATGTGAGATTTCAAAGTTAATCTAGAATCTCTGCTCTAGAGTATCCATATCAACAATTTCAACTAAGTCCTACATTAAATTCTCTTTAACCTGCTATAACATCCATAGGATCCATTTCCATACATGTTCCCCAGGTTTATGACAATACAAATTGGCAAAATTTGCAGGCACTTCAGTGTGGTTTCCTCCTTCACATAAGTCACATCTAAAATCTTGGCCACTGTGGCTACAGTCTAACTCTAGAAGCAATGGGAGGTTATGCGGTATGTTATGAAGAGGATTAGCAGTCCCCTCTAATTCAACTACTTCAGGATTGGCCATTACAGTTTCCTTAAGTAGGATGAGACTAACTTTTTTGAACAAGGGAAGAAAGTCTGTTTCCACAGCGAGGGAGGCTCAGGAGTATTGAGGAATCAAGCTCCCCAGCTTCATTAGAATCTGTTCCATATAATCCCATCCATATTTTCAGATAAAAACTTCTTCCTAATGAATGTGATAAATTTACTATAAAAGATCCTTTGAAGTTGTACATTTAATTGATTTTTAATTCAGCCAGAAAACAGCTTTAGACTTTGGGATTGGTTTTCAGAAATCTCAGTCCTACAGCTATAGGAGATAAAGATTTATTTAAGGTAGACTTAGAAGTGTTCTCCTCTCTTTTCCTTAACTGGAAAGTTAAAACTCTGAATTCATATGTACTTTCCCCAAGTCTTCTGGAACACTTAGAAGCAACAAAACAACCTTATTATGTTCTTTATTTTTATAAAATATTCTGTGGCAAAAGTTACATGGTCACCCAGTTCCTCTGCAGATACTTTATTACAGGTGTCTAAAGGTGATATTTTAAGTAACCATTTTGCCATGGATTCATGTCTACTTTACCACTGTCCATGAGATCATCAAAGTCTTGAAATATAATTAGATCAAATAACAAATTCCAGAAAGCACAGAGCCATTTCAAAGAATATTTTCATAAGGTTCTGTTCCCCTAGATCCCTCTCTGGTATGAATTTCTCTATTATTTAAGGTTCAGTCAGGGAGGAAGAACAACTCTAAGTGGTACAATCAAGGACCAATTATAGGGAGTACATTGTATGCAGTTGTGGGTACTGTGGAAAGTAACTGATGAGACATGAAGTTACTGTAGATCAGGAAAGACAGCAGTCAAGAAGAAAAGTGAGGCATGATGCAGAGGAAAAGCAAAGACAACTGCAAATCATGAAGACAAATTGGCCACTCATGGCCTGTCATTTGATGATGTAGTGATGTGCAAAAGAAGCTGATGCTCTTCACCTGGCCCACAGTTTGAAGAAACTGAGGAGTAGATCCATTGGGATCTGGAATCGGCAATTCTTGCTGTTGCACCGCACCATCTTCTGTAAGACAGAAGATCACTGACAATCTGTGTGAGCTTCACTGACCTTTAGAGAGTGATAGCTGCCGTTTCACTTTGGCCTTGCAAATCTCACAGACATCTATCCTGTGGCCAAGCTGGAAAGGAAAAACTAGACAATGTAGTTCCAGTTAACTAAATTGATGATGTACAACACTATCACAGCAGGAATGTATCGTTATGTTAAGCCAAAGAAGTCAGCAACTTTTTGAACATTTTGTAAATCAATCTACTCCATCTTAATTATTCTATTTGGACTCATGATCTCAGCACTTTTATTCTTTAATTTGTGGGGAACTCTATTGTATTTTGACCTGTTGCTTAAAACTACTAAAATTTCATACCTTACTTATGGGTTTAATTTCTATTAAGTGTGCTATTTTTTCTCTTGGTCAAGTTCCATTGTTTCTATATTTAATAGTGTGTTTATTTGCATATAATAAAACCCAAATACATGAGACTTCTGAAAAAAAGAAAATAGGACTAAAAATAAGGACTATATAATTTAATGACAATTTTACTTATGCCTATTAAATTTCAGGATTAAGGCTCTTCATGTCAGATACTCCATGACCTAGCCCCATAATAGCTAACAAACCATGGAGTCTGATGAAATTTGGAGGTTTTTCCATAATCTTGCAAAGTCTGAAAGATCTATCATTGGAAAAAATTCTTAAAGTAGAAAACACATATTACATAATGCCAGAGTGTATTTGACATAAAAATTGACATTTAACTTAGTCTGCTGCTTTAATTTGTATAGAAATTTTAAAAAAAAAGTGTAGCAGCGGAAAATCTCTACCTTTCGTATCAATCAACATGAAAGCTGTGTTTTAAAGGAAATCATGTCTTGTTCCAATTGTTATCAATGGTTCCTGCCAGTACTACATACCCAAGATTTTGAATGAGTTTATTTAATGCAAGAAGGATGATGCTGCTGATTCTAAAATGCTAATTAAATTTTTATGGAATATCCAACTAGCCACTTAAAAAGTCTGTACACTGGTCTAATGGGTTTAAAGCATGTGTGTATTTTAACTTGCACTCCATATTATTCCATTTTTGTGAAGACTGAACAGTTATTATTACAGAATTAATAAGACTAAAATAATACATCTGCTAAAAGAAATTATTGATTCCAGGGTATTATTCCAAAATTGTGTTAGGAAAAGTCAATCAGAGTTTTTACATAAATTCCAATGAGACTCTATACCATAACTGATCAGTCATCAGTTGGAATACAAATTTTAAAATTCTAAAGGACTTTATATAAAAATATTTATTTTCAGTTATTTTTAACAACCTTAAATAATCCCCTGTAAGTCTTTCTTCTATTTTTTTATTACCATATTTTTTTTTCTTTCAAGCTCTTTTTCTCTTTAGTGTGCTCAGTTTCACTTACTCTTTCTTCTGTTTGCTTATTTAATTTCTGTTTTCAATTGTCAATAACCATTAAGCATTATTCTTCATCTCTATGCATTCTTATTCAACTCTAGGTAGAAATAAGCATTTCCTTTTTTCTTCTCCACAGTAGTACATATACATACTTTTATGACAAACTCTATAATAATTGATTCCTCTTATTTCTTTACATGTCTATCACCTTGTACTATCCTGGAAGCAACTTGGAGTCAGAGACTATGTTTTACTTTAAATCCCCAATGTCAAGCACAGTAGCAGTAAAGCAGACAGTTACTGAAGGCTGAATAAGTAGATGAGTGAATGATAAAATCAAAGTGCCTCAGGAATCACAGATCGTTTTTCTCAATGCAGAAAGAGTAGTGTCATAAAATATATATTTGAGAATTCATGAAGCAGAAGTAAAACAATGTTTGTACAATGATTAGGAGTAAACTTCAAGAGAATGATGGCTCTGTATGGTCAATGCCTTTAGTCCTGTTATTGTTGTAACTGTTCATGCATGTAACTTTGTGAATGTGAGACAGAGGGTTAACAATTACCTTGAATAGCCAGCACATTTTGTAGGGTTAATTTAATAGTTCTCTCTTGTAGATCTCCCTTTCTGTTCACTGGGAATGAAAAATCTTCACTACGAATTAAGGAAAAATCATACAAAGGGTTCAGAATTATTGTGTTTTAAAAGGAAACAAGTTAAAATATAAATAAAATGTACATGAGATCAATGTAAAAATGCATGCTTATGATTCATTTCTGGCTGTTGCGCCAGAAGCAAATGGATCTTTACATCAAAGTGGGAAAGTATTGACATGTTCTTATACAGTATTCTCTGGCCTCTTCAAGTTCCTGGTGAGACCTTCAGCCATATACATGGCAAGAGTGTACAAATGATGGTTTCTCCCAATTAATTCCTAGAACAGTCTTAGTTACAAAGGCTCAGGCCATTTTTTGTTTCACTTTTAATACATGGCTAAGTTGAGAAATATACTAAGAAGAGCATCTTTTCTTCATTCACTCGTTAGTATTGTAAGAGAAATGTTAGCTTCGGAGCTGGCTATTATAGCAAATGATATTTCTTAGTTTCCATTTTATTTTACGTTATTGTTGTTGTCTTTCTATTGGTGAGTTTTACATATCATTTGAAAGATTAAAGGACTTTATTTGGCATATTTTAGAGGTGTATCAAATCAACCAAAAATTTACACATTTTTTTGTAACTTAGATGCACATCTAAAATTAAAATTTACTTGATAAGAGGACGAATGTCTCCAAGAGGACTCTTGGTTTTCATTATACAAAGGGAGGATGAAATTCTGGTATTCTGGTTTTAACTGGATATATATGTGTGTGTGTACTATATACACAGTGTTTTGCCAATTGCTTTTTAAGGACAAAAATTTGACAATTTGTTAAAATCCAAAATGCATCTTCATAGTAGCAAAAGTTAGAAGTTATCAATATTAGCTGATGTGGTTGAAACAAAGCAATCTTCACAGATATCCAAGAAAAGTATAAGTAACCTTTCCCTAAAAGGTCATAAAACTGATGTACCTCCATGTTTACTAAATAATTAGCCTCTGTTTTGAAAAACACAATTCTCAGGTCCTTATATCAGAAGAAAAAGAATGTTTCTTGAATGCTTGTAATCTGTCTTTTGATCAAGGATCATACAGAGATTTTGAAAGTCTTTATTTAGACTATTGTAAACTTAATATATGTTAATTAATAAAACTGAATGGTTTTGTTTATTTAATGTGTTATTTATTTAATGTGTTCAATTTAATGTATTTAATGTGTTAAAAGGAAAAATATGTATATACACAAATGCATACACACACACACACACACATACACACACACACACCATTGATGTGATTTACAATTTCATTCTCTTCCTGAGAATAGATCAACTTTTTAATATTATGAGAGACAGTAAAAAACTTTTTTAGAAAACAAAAAGATATAAAATTAGATATATGATTCCTGGCCCAACCATTCTCAATAATTTCAGACTTGATGTATCTTATTGTATGCAACTTGATTTTGTAGCTATCTCAGTCCTAAAGAACATGTGAATAAATGATTTGATGCAGGCTCCAATGCCAGTTCTTTAAATTGTTTCTATAGATGCATCGAACATGAACTCTTTTTGGTACAACCCATGTAAGACAGAGGCTAAAGTAAGTCTATTTTAACAGGAATTCTGGTCTACAGACAATGTGTTACATTGAAGTTACTATGCCTTTTTAATTAAAAATAATTTTCAAGTTTTATGATATCCCTAGGGTGTCATAAAATCAGAGTTTGTAATCATCAAGATAGTTTACCATATGCTTTCACATAGTATTATGGCTTTGTAAGTAACAGTTTTAACTTTAAGTACATGTTTGTCAAATATTCTGAAAGGACATTATGTGCTTTTTCAGGTTTAAAGAAAGGAAAAACATGGTAATTCAACATTTTTACATATCTATATCTGTTTCTTGTATTCTCTTATCCTCATTAATGGAATGCCCTGAGGGGCACTTAAGCATCATTTGAAAATTCATTATGACTTTATTTTCTTCCCAGAAAAATAGTCTCGATCCATTTTCATCCTTATAAATTATAAACTGCTGCTGCCTGTCACTGAGGTTTTAACTGCACTGAGGCAGAGTTCTCAGCTTGTCCGGTATTAATAATGGCTCTGCCTGTCTGCCCTTCAGCTGAGACATTAAACGGAGGTCTCATCCACTTGCTTCTAGTGGCTGCTCAAGTGGAGTTAAAGATCGCGTCACGCTTTTCTGAAAGAGGATGGGGCAACCTCAGAGCCTTGACCTTCAGTTTCAAAACATGTAATACAGAAGGCTGGGGGTAAGTCATTGCTTCATGTCTGAAGCTGCCAACTTGATTTCCATGAGCTGTGGAATCTTCAGAATCAAAACAATGAATTCACATTTCACTTTAGGATATTTTGAAATTATGAAACATAATGCAATCTCTTTTTATTCTATTTCCCAGTGCTATAAGAGGAATAGGCATATTGCTAACTTGATGAGAAATAACTTTTCCTTTATAGCTAGATTTTAATTGTCTACAAAAAATGCCTTTCAAGAACCCATTACCTAAGTAAGTTATGACATTGTAAGGAAGAGGCATAGAAGCCCCACCGGTTAAAACACTAAGTCTATATTTCAGACACCACATTAGATTAGAAGCCTTAAAAGAAGATAGAACATCCAAGATACATTCCAAGGAATATTCCCATCTCATTTCAAATGAATTTTTATTATTTACATACTACTTGAAGCAAGTAAATATGCTCAAATTTTACTTGAGGATTTAGTATTGTCCAGTATAAGAGTAATTGGTGGAAACAACCGAAATGTCTATTAACTGAAGAATGAATAAACAAAATGTGGTATAGCCATACAATGGAGTATTGTTCAGCCATAAAAAGAAATGAATAGTGATACAGGCTACCTCATGGACGAACTTTGAAGACATCATACTAAGTGAAGAAGCCAGACACAAAAGACCACACAGTGTATGATTCTATGTATATAAAATATCCAGAATAGGCAAATCTATAGAGACAGAAAGCAGTTTAATGGTAGCCAGAGACTGGGGGCAAAGGAGCATGGGGAATGACTGCTTAATGGGTGTGGGTGATGAAGGTAGTCTAGAACTAGATAGTAGTGATGGTGGTACAGCCTTGTAAATATTAAGTGGCACTAAATTGTGCCTTTTAATATGGTTAAAGTAGTAAATTTCATGTCAAGTGTATTTTATCACAATAAAAATTTGTGAATATGGGGTTTAAAAAGTAATGAATAGAAAATTTGCATCTTAAAATTGGGATGAAATAGGAATTATCAAAATAATGCAAAGCAAACTCATTTGGATTACATGATGAGAATTGTATCTTCCCAGAATATAAATGTTTTAATTTTCCTGAATACTAAAAGAAACTAAATGTTATCACATGATTGTATGACATGAAACAGAAAAATGAAAGTGATCACCATCTATACCTTGCTTGCAACTCAACAGTCATAGTTAGATACCTTGAAAGCAGGTTCTTTCCATTTCAAGCTATTTCCACCAGTCCCTAACAAAGATCCCACCACATATTGCTTAAGCAAAAAAATATTAAATGTACAGAAATGAATGAAAAAGAAATATTATTATTTTAAAAAGAACCAGTCTATAATTTTAAAGAGACCTCTTTTAAATAAAACTCCAAAGATGCAGAATCATAAAATCAAAGAAAGATAAATTTCTCCAAATACTTATTTCAGTAAAGACATCCCATCAGGCTCTTTGAGGTATCTCAGGAGAAAGCCCTGAGGCTACCTCAACAATTGTAGACCACCTTCTTCGGACATCTGTAATAAGAGTAAGATCACTTTTAACTTATCCAAATCAAATAATATACTACACTTTGACTTGTCACCCATTACAGCAAGAAATGTAAAACATTATTTTCAACTTTATAGAACAACACATTTCAGAAATCACTGAAAGAAAGTTTATGTTTTAAGATTTTCTTCCTTATCACCACTCTCCCTACCATGACTTAACCAAGAAGCCAACCAGTTTAAATTTATGACTCATATAGACTTCTAGGCCATTTCATTAAACCCTAATATGCTACTACTATGCAAGAAATAGATCTCACTGGAACTTTGGACTTGAAAGGAATGAAAAGTTGGTGGAAATAATTCCAAGATAATAGACACAGGAGGAAGACAGAGAGAGATAAAAACTATTATCTCTAGTTTTCTCTAGATGTGTGCAATATTTGATTTGGAAACTGTGAATCAGATTGAGTTCTTTCAGCTCTTGTGTTTTTATAATCATGTGTCCAATAACATGTTTTCTCTTCTCAAAGGACCAAACCAGGGTAACTCTGAGCTGAAAGAAGGAAATAGTTAACAAACATTTTTAGAATAATTTCCTCAAGGAGAAGGAGGAGGAAAAGGATGTGAGAGGACCACCTCTGTAAAATTTAGGCTTAGCTTCTGCAATTGAAGTGATAACTTTGACAGCCAGGTAGCTATTTCTAGTACATCACAGCATTTCATAAAACTCCCTGTGTTCAAGGTGAGAGGCTGAATAAAAAAGCTATAATAGAAATAAAGCTGGAAGAAGGAAAGAAACTTTCTGTACAAATACATTTTAAGTACACTTATTAAGATAAAATAACTTTTACTGTAAATATTTCATACTGAGTCAGATTTTTCCAATATATGATCTCCTACCTGGAAATAAATTAGGAATTTTGAAAGCTGCATGAATATTTTCAAACCACTGGAAGAAAAATGTATTAATGGTACATTAAGAGGCTGAAAAAGAAACAATTTCCAAAAATGCCTAACTTGGTCTAGGTGAATAAAATGTTAACATCAACCAGTCAACTCATTATAAGGTAAAAAGAAAAAAAAATCAATTAGATTTATTAAAAACATTTCAAAAAGTAAAATCAATTACTTGGTATTATGTAGCCAAATGATTAGCAAATTGATGAAATTCCCTGGCTTCCTTACTTTCAAAGACTTTGGAAAATATTATGGGAATGTGGCTTTACCCATGTTATACACAAATACAAAAATATAAATATATATACATCTAAAATAATATGGTGAAAGTCACCCAAGAGTTACATGGAAATATGGAAACCATGGTGACACCAAGTTAATTAATAAAGAAATAAAGAGCAGAGTACCTTTTCCAGAACACCATTATTATAAGAGATGATGTAAGATGCTAGGCACTTTATTCTCTTTGAATATTTGATAGTAAAAGTAATAGCCAGTGTGTACTGATTAATTACAAGTACACTGCCTCACTTAATTTTTAAAACAGACTAAGACACAGAGACTTCAGTTGTCTTGCTGGAAGTCAAGAATCTAGTAACTGGAAGAACATTGATTTAAACCTACGTCATCCGAAGCCAGAGCCAGTGCTCTGAGATTTTATTCTGTCCCTATGAGATAGCTCTAAAAACAAGAAGCTTGATGTGCAAAGAATTTGCAATACATTTATCTCACATTTCTAACTGACTCAAAGTGGTGGGGCTGATTATACAAATATTGAACTTTTCATATTTTCCAGGTCCTTACCTAAAAACTGTATAAATTTAAATATGCAACATAGGAAATCAGTATTCAAATTTTTAGTGGTTGAGGATGTTTAGAATGAAGCCTCAGTCTCAGACAAGTCAGGAGCCTGTTTCTATACAAATTCTAAAATGAAGATAAAAATATTTTAGTTCTTTTTAAAAGTGCCATTAAGAAGTAATATGAGATGGGAATTCCCTGGCAGTCCAGTGTTAAGAACTCCGAGCTTCTACTGCAGGGGGCATGTGTTCAATCCCTGGCCAGGGGACTAAGATCCAGCATGCAGCAAGGAACAAAACCTTCCTGCTCCCTGGAATTCAGGAATGTCATGTGATAGGAAACTTTATATTAAATTCATTCCAGATCAGATTTCTTTCTACTCTTCTTCATTTTCTCACCCTCTCTATTGCCTTATTATTTCCCAAGTCCTCCAGCCGAAGGGGAGTCAGTAAAAAACAGAGTTTGAGGTCTATATCTTGAAGCATAATAAAGTGGGAAAGGAACTGGTTGTAGAAATCGGAAACCTAAGTGTTATTCTTGATTTCACCACCATCTATCTAGCTTTACTACCTTGGGAAATCATTGAATTTCTCTGAGACTCTCTCTTCATTTGTAAAATGACAGTAATTATACCTGCTCCGAGTTTCTGTGAGAATCAAATGAGTTAACATGTGTGAAAATGCTTTGTGGGTTGCCCAAATGTTAAGTTGCTCTTTTTGGTGAAGAGGATAATTTCATAATGAACCCCTTCTCAATATGATTATAAATCTAAAAGCCATGAAAGCTTTTTTAAAAATAATGTATTTTGACAGCCCTGATCTTATTACTTGCCTAAAAACGTTGTGACCCAAAGTGATAGTCACAAGAGAGACAGATGCAGAGACCAGGGTATAGCTCCAGTATGGGGAGGACCAGGCCTGAATTCAAAGGAGGAAGATTAGTGAAGACAGAATACCCCATGAATGCTGAGTCAGCAAGCCTGGCTGGCATGCTAGCATTTTTCAAATAGATAGAAATGCCATTTCTTCATTTTTTAAAGTGTTCTGAATTTCTGACATTTTAGATATGTACATATTTAATTATGCCATTCAAAGATAAATGTGAATGATTTGAATAAGTCAGCCAGCCTTACACTATTGTTATCTATTATGATGAATAAAATCAATGTGCTAAAAACTTTTCCTTCTATAGCAATTGTTCAAATGAGTTACTGTATTTCTCTATGTACATAACAAAATTCTCAGATAAACAATCATCACATTAACTATAAAGAAACATTAAGGAAATTCAGAATTTATTTGTCATTGATGACTAGCCAATTTCTCAATGAATTTCTCTGTGTCAAAGAGTTGTATGCCACTAAAACATACATGCGTAAAAGCATGAGAAAACAGAAAACAGTAAGATTAACTCAAACACAGATTTATCTACCAATCATATTCAATATCCCTCTAAGAATTGTGAATAAAAAATTAGGAAAAGTTCTAACTTTTAAAAAGACTTAAATGTGAATATTTATTTTCCTCTTAATAACTAGTAGTGGTCTGGCTACTGTGTTATTAGAAAGAGAAGACATAATACTTATGACATAGATTTAAGAAAGGAACAAAATGAGGAAAATATATAGCAGTTAAACAAAGCACAGGAGAATTGGAGCTGTGATTCCATACTTCATATTCAAAAAAAGAAGACCAAGTATCCTTTCAAGTTTTGTTCCCCTTGAGTCCTCAAAATAGAACACTGTATTGAAATCAGCAGGTCATGCACAAGAAGATGGTTTAGCTGCTAATTAACACTAGATGATATACTGAGAATTACATGCTAATTAATTCTCTGTAGGTCTAAATGCCCTTTCTACTATGTCATTGTCAATGAACATATTAGTATGAAGACTAAAGTAGCATGTTTGCCAAATGAATTAGTAATCAATGAAAATTGTGTGTCTAAAATTTGACATATTAGAAATTTTTTAAATATGAGGATGATTAAAGTGCAGAAAATTGCTTACTGGAAAAAACTCACAGACATTAATATAAATGTCAATGTGAATATTTTTGAAAAAGAAAAAAGCATTGCCACAAGAGAAAGGAAAGAGAGTGAGAAAGGAATTCAAAATCTAAAGGATCCCTTCTTGTAAACCCTTCATTTCAACAGAGTCGGACATGTCTACAGTCAAAGAGCATTGTGTCAGTGTGACCCAACTCCATCTTGATGAGTGGTTTCGTAAAATCCCTTTAAGAATACTTCTTCCAGCCATGCTTTCAGGTGCCTCTTCAGATCGCAGAGAGTAATGAGGCAGAACATGCCTGATTGTTCAAAGAACATGATTTCCCTTGGGAGAAGGTATGCTCACAGATAAGCTGGGTTTTGAGGCATAGCCAGAGATTGAGTAATTTCATTATATATTCCTTCCAGAAAGCACAATATTATTAATTGTGGTCACCATGTCTCGCTGGTTTGTTAATACCCTTCATCACTGCTTCCTCTGTACTCTTGAGGGCAGAGAGGTTCACCTGTTTAAGAATCTCCCCACCACAAATAAAAACTATCAAAAGGATTTTAAAACCTCTGTGGTCGATTCTTTTGTAAAAGTCCCACTGTCTGTTGGTCTTTAAGATGTTATTTGTCTGCTTATTTATTTATTGCTTTCATGCATTATTCTATTTGGTCGCCATTTTAAAAATACCTAAATACTTTACAATCATTAAAGCTGGCTGGAGAGCTTTTAAAAAAAAACGTTGCAAAAGAGTTTCTAGCAAAAGACTCCCTTTTGGTGCTGGTAAGGTTGAAATGTGACTGAATATAACAATTATAATTTTTCACTTGCAAAATAATTCATCTCTTGAGTAAATATTAGCTGTGCATACATTTTTTAATAAGGAGAAAATAGGCATAGAAACTCAGAAATGATAATGTGCACCCAATAAGGCATATCACACAAGAGAATGTTTGTATTGACAAATATTTTTTTAATAGCAATGTCATTTAGAAAGGGCAAATTAAAGTCCCACAAATGCATGTACTCTGTGTTTTAGCTAACAGAATTGGCACATATTCAAAATCAAAATGAATTTTCATTGGTAATATTTATTTAAAAAGTCAAGGTATATAGTAATAAAATAACTTTGAAGTTTGAAAGATCAGGGTTTGATGGCTAACCCTGCAACTTAATTGCTCTGTGATCTTGCATAATTTTCTAAACTTATGTCCTTAAGTTTCCACATATGTAAAACAGATATAATAATCCTTTCAACAGTGGTCTTGTGAGAATGAAATAAGGAAATGGAAGTAAATTATCTAGCCTATTGCCTGGCTTATAGAAGGCAACAAATGTTAGAAAATAATGATTGTGATAAAAATAAACATTTTTTTCCCTTTAATCAGTGGTCCCATATTTAGGTTTAACTGAGTATTAGCCAATACCATTACTGAAAAGTAATGAATAAATAACACTAACATGCAAAGCTAATGCCATGAAAAGAATCATAGGTCCTGGTCAATAGCCATGAATATCAATGTTTAATTCAATTAATTATGGCTAAGAAAACTTGGTTTGTTCCTGGTGTGTTATTAACTATCCCAGTCCTTTTTTACCTTTGGGTGTTTGTTCAAGAGAGGAAATGTATAATAGTTAAATGTATATGCACATGTCCTTTGGGGGCCAGACTCTGTAGATTCTAATCCTGGTTTTAACATCAATAGCTGTGTAACCTAGAGCAAATTGCCTAGTTTCTCTGTGACTCAGTTTCCTCACCTGTGAAATGATGATAAAAGTTGAATATACTTCATAGGATTTTTGAGGGTATTAAATGAGTCAAGGGTAATAAATATTTAGAATAGTTATCCAGTAAGAAGTAAAAAGTTCATTTATTATTATTGGTAAACAAAGGTAAAGTGTAGATATCAAAAGTTTCCTCAAGCTCTGTGATTCTATGATTACATGATTTGGAAGGTGCCCTACTCTTACTAACATGAATAATTTTCCCGAATCTGACAATCCTTTATCATTTTATTTCTTCTCTCCATTACTCTCTTTCTAAGCCTGAGGATAAGTATTGAAGACAACTTGCCTCCGTATTCCTGTTGTAACATATACATATTATAGACCTAAATATGTATATTGTGTGTCTGAAAATTGTCATGATTGAGATATAATCAGCCTATTGTTCTACTATCACAGAATTCAAATACACCCTAATAGCAAAATAAAATAGTATAGTATGTCATTCTTTTCCTAGTGGCATTGAGTTAACTAATCAAGTTAGGAGTGGAATCAAGGGAAGGAGTGCTAGAGATGTTTAAAGAAATTTAATTGCTCCCTAATATATCTAAATGTCCCTTACATTGTTATATTCCCACACAGCTTCACCTTTCTCTAAAATTTATCTCCAACTTTTCTTCTTAATCTAGGCAAACTCTTTCACCCTGAAAGTGGAGATTTCTGTCTTAGGGGGAAAAGAGGACAACTCAGAGAAATCTGGGGACAGATATGAATATGAGACAAAAGAGTGATACTTGGGAGAACTTGCTAGTAACATGGTATCAGTAATGGTGAGTATGAATTTAATAAATATGTTAAGCTTCTTCCTAATAGAGATTACTCAAGTCATGCAATTTTATATTTCATATTAGTAGCCATTGGCTCAAGATTCTCAGTCTGTTTGCACTCCTCTCCACTCACTTCACCCATTCTGATAAGACATCCTCTTATTTCCTTGCAATTTGTCCTTTGCCCAAATACATTTTAATATATGCCAGGTTATATTACTCATTATCCCCAGAACAAAGGTCCCAATCCATGCCCCTGTGAAATCTTCATTAACTAGTTTACATAAAGAGAAGGAGAAAAATAATGGAGTGTTTTACTATTTCAATCATATATTACACAGCCACATGTGCACGACTCTAATTATATGTCTTGTATATACTTTGTTATACACTTAGTCATCTTACCTGCACAGAGTATACACATCAACATTAAAAATATAAAAATTTTAAAAATATACATTGATTTTTTACATATATCTCCTAAAATTCCACTAATCTAAGAGGAAAGGCAATATTAAATTGGTAAACAAATTTATCCACAAGAGAAAAAGAAATTAAGAGAATAGGGACATGTACATACTGCTATATTTAAAATGGATAAGCAACAAGGACTTACTGTATAGCACAGGGAACTCTGCTCAGTATTATGTAACTACCTAAATGGGAAAAGAATTTGAAAAAGAATAGATACCTGTATCTGTATAACTGAATCACTTTGCTGTACACCTGAAACTAACACAACATTTTTAATCAACTATACTCCAATATAAAATAAAAAAGTTTAAAAAAAAAGAGAGAGAATAGGGAAAAAAATCAGTGGATAAAGGATTTCAAAAAATTTTCATGGGTTAGAAAGCAGATGAAGGAGTGGAAAATGCCTTATCATATAGGAGGAAGAAATAGTCTAATTGCCTATAGAGAAAGCTATCTGCAGTAAGTGAATCAATCTGTGGCTATAACCCCAGTAAGGCAAGAAATAGGTATGGAGCTCAAAACAGAGAAACCAGTCAAAAATGTGGATACAGTCAGTTGACTAACACCCACTTCTCCATCACCCCTCAAAACATACATATTGAAAGAGTGTTATGTTTCTGGAAATAATAATGCTGACAGACTTTGGTCTCAAGGACTCTAGGCTCAGTAGAGGGCTGGGATATGGGGCTGAAAGTAGAATATATAAAGGTCTAGTATTGAACAGTGGAACCTCCAGCCCTTCTCAATGTCTATCCTTTATCCTAACTACCAGAACTCCTGCTTTAAGGTTTAGAACCCCAAGCACAAGATTGAAGAATTCTTATCTTGAAAAATTCAATTATTCCAAATATTAGCACTGGAGGTTCCCTCCAATGATCAAGCTTGCTCATCCCTGGGTCATCCATGGTAACTGTCAACAATCCCTAGTCATTGGAGGAAAGACTCGGCCTAAAAAAGAGAAACCAAATCACACAGTAGAAGAAAGAAACTTTGGGGATACAGAAACAAAGTAGGGAGCAGGAAATCTAAATGTATAATTTGTATCCTAAAAGAAAGAAGAAGATGTCCCATCTATGAAACAAATGCAGGGTGCTTTTAAAAATAATAAAAGGAGTAACCAGGAAACAGGAAATGACCCTTGCAAATCAAAAACAGGATCACTGAAATTAAATACTACTACTAATAATAATGTCAATGGAAAGGTTGGATCATTCATAGAATTTCCTGAAAAGCAGGATAAACGTATTTTTTAATGTTAAAAGGAAAAAATATTTTTTAAATTAGAGATTTAATTAAGAGTATCCAAAATCCAACAAATAGAATAAAACAGAGAAACCCAATCATACAACACTTTCCCATAACTGAAGGTTTTCTCCAAACTGAAAGTCCAAGTACTCATTTCAAAACACCTGAAAAAGAGAGGCAGATGGTAGAGTGGTTATGCATATGGAGTCTAGCACCAGACTACCTGGATTCATCACTCATCTGCACCACTTATCAGATGCATGACTTTGACAATTCACTTGGTGTCTTAGTGCTCAGTTTCCTCATTTGTAAAGTGGGATTGATATTGATAATATCTATCAACTAAGGTCATTGTGAGGATTAAATTATTATTAAAATGCACACAAAGTTCATGATGTAGTATATTAGAGTAAGTAATCAAGAATTGATTATTATTATAATTATCATAAGAGTTTTAGTGGTGGGGTGGGAAGAGTTTACATATAAAGTGTCAGGAATTGGAATGGCATCAGATTTTATAAACAACACACTAGAAAAAAGATAAAGCAATGCTTTCATAAAATTGATGGGAAAATATTTTTAACTTAGAGTGTTTTAGAAGCCAAGCTAACATTTAAGTGTGAGGGTGGAACAAAAGTATTTTTAGGACTTCAGAATTGTCACATTTTTGTTGTTTTGTTTCGCTAAACATATAAGCATTCTTGTTTAGGAAATTCCTGGAAGACTTGCTACCTCAAAGAAAGAATATAAACAAAGAAAGAAGATATTGGGAAGCCAGAATCAAAAGTTCCAACAAAGGATAGTAGTAAAAGAAGTCTCAGGATAATAGCTGTGCAGAAGGCCTAGAAACCAATGTAAATTCACTCATGTAAAATCAGATGTCTATAGGAAAAGACATTGTTAGAAAAAAAAAGAGAACTGAAAACTTATTTCATGTATTGGACCATTTGGAAAATATTATTGAGATGGGTATATGACCCATGAGTCTGAGCATTATGGAAGATTCACTGTAAATAAAAACTAAGTGAATTTTTAAAACACACAAATATTAGTTGTCAGTAAAACAATAACATGTACAAGAAAAAAATCATAATCTATTACTTGGTTCAGAAGTAAATTCCATTTACAAAATCATAGTATTTATTTAACTAAATCCCTGCTGTAACTCTCCCAAAGAGGGGGGAGGTGATGAGGTAAATCATTATTTTCCATAATAGACTGTAGTGGGCTAATAGCTGACACTTAAGAGCTAAGAAGGAAATAAAAGTTTAGAGTGCTAAATAACAGAAGAAAACATGAAACAAGTTAAAATCTGTTGCTCGGTAACATGACAGAGGTCAGGAAGAACGGAAATGTATTCTTAACAGGTTTTATAGTATGAGCTGAAATTTTAAATTATGTACCTGTATTAAATGAATACAATTATAGGTTAATTATAAAATAATATTTCATTAAAACCTTCTGACTCTCTGATGTAATTCTCCTTCAACTCTAGAACCCTCTCAGCTTAGCTAAATATTTCATATTTTACCACTTCTTTCTTTGACCAGCTTGTTAGACTTCATGTTCTCTTATAAATTTCCCTTTTTCTTATTTCAAGACCTGCCAAAGACCCTGTGGGTTATAACAGCAGGTCTTTCCCGTTAATGCTACTTGCAGAGATGCCCAAAATATTCCTGATTGATTGAAGCCTGGTTTGCTAGTCCCTCACTTTTGGGAACACTAAATTCCTTTGCAAATTAAAAACAAACACAGCTGAACTATCTTATGTTTAATTTAGCCTAGCCCAGATTAATGGAACTTCAGGCAGTTTGGAACCCTTAGGAACTTTTCTGGGATAATTATAAGAATGTACATATTGGCACCAAATTCCCTCCTTTAAATCATTATTTTAAACACCATATTTTTTCATTCTAAGATGCTAGATTCTTAGAGTGAGTTTCAGTGTTTGTGGGAGGCAATAAGAGTGTAGAAATATAGAGTAGATAATAAGTATCAATAAAATTAATTATTGTCAAAAGAAGGCCCTCTCTAAAAAATTACATCAGATTTGCTTACAAATTTTTGTCATAAATAATTAATAATTACTAACATATGGATCAGTATATATATATACATATATTATATATATAAATTTACACATATATATAAAATTTGGTACAGCTGAATTGACTATCTATGCCTTTTTTCCTCCCCACTGTAATAAACACACATAAAGGCTTTCCTTTGGTTCTAAAGCTACAGCTGCAATGTACAACTTGTTTCTTGGTTCTGGCAATGTTGAAGACTGGCTATTTAATATAATATGCCCCCTGCCTTTGCACAAAAAGAAAAACAAACAAAAAAATAAAAACTGGGCATAAATCCTCACCCTATTTTACCAAGCTTATAACAATATAGTCTGGGGAGCTATTACAGTATCAAAAGGTTCATGCCTGTGTCACAGAATGCCTTTATAATATATCTTTGGTCCTGCTTTTCAGAGTTTTTTTTTTTTTAATATTAACTCTCTTTGCTCTGGGTATTAGGGTCTCCTGCTACTTATTCCAAAATACTGCCCAGTGGAAGAGTGACCACAAATATTTTCTCTAAGATAATAGTATTCTAGGTTCTCCATTATTTCTAGGGTTCCCATTTGGCCCCATTTGCCTGAGACAGATAGTCCAGTTTACATGTTTCCCAGCAAAATTAAAAATAGTAGTCAATTTCACTAACAAAATTGCCTGAATCAGGTTGTTAGATGTTGCATATGTAAGGAGGTAGTGGATCCAAGTTAGGTCTTTAGTTTTTAAAGAATGAAATATGCAAATATTCTAGATCCAGGCAAGAGAAACAGGCTAGAGTTTGGAAAAGTAAAAAGAAACAAGCATTCGAGATAGAACATAACCAGTTCTAATATGAGTTTAGAGAATCTTTTGAATCAAGTGGACCAATGAGAAACACACTAATAAACTGAATCCTGACATCAGACTTACACACACAAAAAATGTTTTCAGCCTGGTTTGAGATTCTTAGTTTGTAATGGGAAACATGTTGTGATTGAGAACATCAGACCTATTGTGATTCCTATATATTGACTAAGCAGGGTCAGGAATCTTACCTCACAGGCTATCTTGTGTTAGAACCATGTAAGAACTAACAAACTATAATCACTCGGACCTCTGCTTTGAACAGCCACTTGTAGCCATATTGGTCTCACATTCTACTTCAACAAACACAAAATATGTTATAGAAATGGAGAGGACAGAGCAGTTCACTCTTACTAGAATGGAACCTGGTGATAAGGGAAAGCTTTCTGAAGATAAAAAATACATTTTATTTAAATATTTAAAGATGAGTTGAAGTTTGCAATATCAGGGAAGGAGAAGTCAAAGGCTATTTCAGACCCATCTTAGTCCAGAAGTATGGCTAAAAGTGCAGTTCATGCCCATACCCATCAAACCAGGGCACACAAATATTATGATCTTAATTTCACAGGCAAGATTGTATTTGTCCTAAGCACTAGTACACTACACTTCAGTAGCGGAAGCTGCAGGTTATACTTTATACATATATTTTCCCCTTGTTCTTTAATTAAAAATAATAATAATGATCTAGGCACATGGATTTACTGTTTCAATCTCCATCCCCCTTTGTCACTATTTGTAACTGTATGAATAAACATAAATGGAATTGTTACATTGTTAAGTCACGCTTCTGTGAGGTGCTTACTTCAAAAGGTAAGGAGTATACCCTTTTCTCCTCCGTTTCCATTTCTCCATCTGCTACCTGGAGTGTGGTTGGGAGACTGGGGTTCTAGCAGACGATTTGAACCATAAGAACAGGAGCCACAGAAAGGGATGGTGGAGCAATTGAGCTGGAAATTACCTGGAGCCATTCTCTCAGTCTTGGATTTTCTATCTCTGTATTTTAATAAAGAGGAAAAAGGCATATCTCACTTTTATATTAGCCAAACCTAATCTTAATTGATAAACCTTCTCAAGAATTACCATCAATTTAGGGAGATCATATATATAAATGCCTAGCCTTATGTCAGTTCCAGTTCATCTCTGAAAACTGTACCTGAAAAATGAGTCATATTGAACTAAAAATATTTTAACTATGTTTTCTGTTAAATGGTTGTATTTTAAAGCACATCCTTCCCCATTTTTAGTCAAGCTGAATATTCAGCTCTACTTATGAGTACATTTTAGGGAAAAATCATTTAAAAGCCTTTGTGTTTAATGATACAAAGAAATAGCAATCACTTTTTAAAGACGTTGTGAGAGCCTAGATTTTAAATCAGAACAACAATGCCATTTCAAGCAGTGATGGACTAGCCTCAGAAGGATTAGGATTTGGGTTCTAATTTGCAAACAGGGCTTGTGTTTGGATTAGGATTTGACTCCAATTTCTCTTTATGGATTTAGGTAAAGCTTTTATTAATCACTCTCCTAAACAGTGGCTTGAGTCTGTGTGGTATGGGACAATAGATATGTTTTCATTTGATAAACTCAAACAAATAAAAACTCTACGAGTGATCCTGGCTGTTACACCTGAATTTCTGCTTCTTAGATGTCAGTTCCTTTTTAAGAAAACATGTCAGTTTTTAGGAGTCCATAATTCAATACTTAGAATCTATTTGGAGTCATTATATTGCAAATGTCCATGTTGAAGTTATTTGGAAGAATTTATTTTTTAAGGCAAATTTCTTAAATGTGTGTGTATATATATCCACACATTTATATATTATTATACTCGATATATTTGTTTATATTTAAATACATGAATATAAATATGAAATAAACATTCAAAGAATTTTAGGCAAGCAAAATTCTCTGTAATAAAATTATAATAAAATTATGGTAATACTCTAAGACAACACATATGTAATGGTACAAATTTTCACATAACTGCTAATTCCGATATTAGGCCATAAACAATTGGCATTTAAATGCCTCCCAGTCCACTTTCTCAAATGGGGACATGCTAAACTTCTCTTCCGTGTGTGGAGAGAGGGTAGAGATGGACAGATTAGGTATGAATACATATGCCTGAGTCCACCCCAGGAAATGCTAATTAATGTGTCTTAATGCAGACCAGGCATCTGCATTTCTGCATTTAAGAAATGCCCCAGTAAACCTGATGCTTATCCATATTTAGAATCACAAGTGCAAATTATTGCTTTGTGGCTAATTTTGTCTTCTCAACAAGATGGAAAAATCCCTTAAAGTTTTAAGACCTGCCCTTATATTTCTTTTGATTGCTCAGTAGCAACTAAGACAATGCCAAGCACACAGTACCACTTTAATAATATTAAATAATAATATGATTTAGTGGCTCTATCTTTATCTTCTGAGTGTTTTTTCAACTTGGGCTTCTATCCCTGAGCACCTCTCTGTCCTGGAATAGAGAAGACTGTAGTAGAATTTAAATATAAATACAATATATTAATAATATACTATATTATAGGTATAACTATATATCTGTATATATCATATATGGCACAAAGCAGCTCAGCTGTGGGAACCCTACCTAAGAGAACTGGACACAAGAAAGATAGTTTTCTACCAACATGGAGGGGAATAAGACGAATGAGGAACCTTGTTCCCCAAGTTGTCACTGAAAGCAACGTCTCATGATCCAAGTTGTGTTGAATGTAGAAGGCAGCAAGGAATTCATGGACCATATGGTTATTGGTAGTACAGACTGCTCAGCAAATGGTATAAAGAGTGTCCTGAAATGAGCAGAAAGAGAGCAGACTATAAAGCAATAGCTAGAGCATGAGCATGAGAGATGAAAAGGGCAGGCAAAGGCTCTGAGCAGAAGTGGGGCAGCATCCTTCCTTGGGGACTCCTGGAGAGATGTGGGCTATTAATACTGCAGTCCTAGAGGAAAACAGAATAGTGACCTTGCCCATGACCACGAGTCTAAGGAATATCAGACTATATACATGAAAGTAATTAGGGACTCTTACAAGTATTGATGGAGCATAACTCCTAAAACGATGGGTATTTCCTATTCACCCATGGGATGTTGCTGAGAATTGAGAAATAGGAAATGATATAAATGTGACTATGAATGTATTCAATAGTTAAAATGATCTATTATATTAGTGATATATATTGTGGAAGTAGTACTGTTTTCTTCTAAAGAGCAATGTGGAATAACAGTTATTTGTTTCATTTTACCTTGCTTTGTATTAAAAAGGAACCATGAGATTAAAAACAATGTTACATAGACAAAAAGCAACTTTATTACGTGTAAAAATATTTATTCTTTCAGCTGCTGTGCTTTGTCTGTACTGATAAGAAAGCAAATACAACTAAATACACATAGCACCTTTTAGTGAGCTGATTCTTTTAACTGAACAAAGGGCCCAATAAGACTCTATTTAAAAATATTTCCTTCTCTATCATATGGGGCAGATTTTCTCTGTTGTGTTTTATTTCTAGTCAATATAAAAAACTAAGGATTCTCCTATTTGTTGTCATTTTGTTTTTGTTGAACTACTGAGTCTATCGTTAAACATCTAACCATAATTTTTTGTTACATGCAAAACATGTAATAACATGTTTATTTTCTAAGAAATAATGTAAGGTTCCTATATGCATTCTATTCTTCACTTTAATTTCAAATGATGTCAGCAATGGATTGTCTCTTTTTCCCTTTTTAAAAAAATTTTAACCCATATATAATTTGTAGAAACCTCCAAAAAGAATGGGGTAGCTGTCTTATTAGTAGCTGGTTTTAGAGTAAAAGTGACAATGCTGACTTTGATTTAAAATATCTGCAGCCCTGTTTTCTTTGCCAGACCATATAATCATAGCTTACAAATTATTTTTTTCCCACTTGACAGTTTGTGAGCAAAGTTAATGTGGTTGCTAAGAGTGTGGACTCCAGAGCCAGACCGGCTGGACTCAAGTCCTAGTTTTGCCACTCAAGCTGTGTGACCTTGAACAACTTGTTTAATCTCTCTGGCCTCAGCTTTGTCATCTCTGAAGTGAAGATTTTAATGATACTCATCTTATGGGCTTATTGCCCATCTTATTGGGCTGTTAGTATTTGTAAAGTGGCTACAGCAGTGACTGAAATAAAATATGATATAAATATTTAAATAAAGCATTAAATGTTTAAATAAGGTATAAATGTTGTGAAATAATTGAAACTGTATTGATCTCTACCCCTAATTCCTGGCACAGAACTCCTAAATCTCTTGGAATCACTTGAGTGATAGGAGTATTTTTAGTTCTAATGAAATACTTTGTGGGCTCCAGGATGGGGGCTGGCCACCAGGAAGACAAAGCCATGATTAGAAATTTGGAAATTTCATCCCTACCTTGTATCTTCTAGGAAGGGGAGATGAGCCGGAAATTGGGTTAATTATCTATCATGCCTACATGCTGAAAACTCCATAAAAATCTCCACAAAGTTTGGGGTTCAGAAAGCTTCCAGATTGCTGAGCACATAGAGGTACTAAGAGGGTGGCACACTGGTGAGGGCATGAAAGCTCTGAGTCCCTTAGCCAGTACTTTGCCCTCTGTATCTCTTCCACCTGGATGTTAATCTGGATCCTTATCATAGACTTTTATAATAAACTGGTAAAGTTAAGTGTTTCCCTGAGTCCTGTGAGCCATTTAAGCAAATTATCAACCCCAAGGAGGAGGTTATGGGAACCCTGATTGATAGCTCATCAGTCAGAATTACAGGTGACAACCTGGGACTTGTGATGGGCATCTGAAGTGGAGGGGGCATTCTTGTAAGACTGAATCCTTAACCTGTGAAACAGGATGCTACTTTCAGGTAGATGGTGTCAGATTGAGTTAAATTGTGGGATACTTAGCTGGTGTCCTAGAGAATTACTTGGTGTGGGGGAAAACCCCACACATCTGATGTTAGAAGTATTGTGAGTATGAGGAAAGAGAGTGGTTTTTCCAACACAAATGTTATATATTTTTAACTAAATGTATTTACACAAGTTTTTCATAATATTATTTGAAATAATACATTATTCCATAGCTATAATTACTAATTTAATTCCCTAAGATTAAAGATTTCCAATATTTTGATATTATAAGCAACACTAGAATAACATAAATGTAGATAAATATTTAATTATTTATCATAATTATCTTAGAGTCAATTTCTATATGTGGAATTAATGAAAACAAAACGAGGAAAGAGATGAAGGAAGAAACAAAGAGGATAATCCATAAACTAGTGAATTGCTTCCTGAGAAATCTAGAAATAATTCTGCTTTAGGATAGGAAAAAACAAAGATCATAAACTATTTTGATGTTTTCATTTTCATTTTGTTGTGAAGAAATCATACTGGTCTAAAGGTGTAATAATGTATTTCTGATGCTCTTTCTTCCCCTTTGTAGAACGATCTTTCCTATTTTTCAACTTCCACGTAGGTGGGAAGTCACCCTAACAGCCTGTGACCTGACGCTAATCAACTCATCTTGGCCCTCAATTCACTAATAAAGTCCTGAACCTCTTTCTCATCTCCCCTGATAAGTTACCTGCATTCAACACTGTACTTAGATGCAATAACCACTCTAATGAACTCTTGCTACGGCAATACAAGTTTAATATGTTGCAACTCAGGGATCATAGAGTTAATTTTAATAAGTCCTTTCAATCATGTATCAAAATAAATATGAATAATAGAAATTCCAAACAAGAGTGGGAACTGGTAGATAATATTGGAGGTGTGTCTTAATTCTAAACATCAAATCATTTATTTATTAGAGGAAAGAAAATTGACCTGGGAGGCATGACAAGTTATAACTTAAGAACAAAACTAAATAAGATGTTGTTGTTGGACAAATAATATTGAGTAGCCCCAAGATAGGTATATTTAGTATGGCATGGCATAGGTGAGGTCTATAGTCAGAGTTCGTTTTGCTTCTCGGTTGGTGCTGTGTTTTTCTATTGTTCTAGCTCTTGTGTGGATCTTTAGAAATTAACATATCGATGCTTTTCACTTTAGACCAAAGTGGTATCAATGAGGGAATGTCATAAGGGCCAATTCTGAACCTTCAACAGTCTGACAAAGACGTAATGCGGTATCTGAATAATGGGAACATGTCTGGAAAAACACTGAGCCTTGAACTTTGCAGAAATCAAGACCTTATGGTTTGGTTTTTCTCAAGTGTGCACTTCCTGGAAGTCACCCTATGCAAAATCGGTAGCTAAGGTCAGTACTTCCTGATAAAGATAGTAGATGTCTATGCTTAATTTAGTGCTTTGGGGGTCGGAGAAGGATAAAGCTGTTACACATAATTGCTCACCATTTTCTGATTTAATTAACTTTAATACTAAATTCAGAACTGAGTCCATCTCTATCAATGATACAAATATCTTTTTTCAAACTAATTTTCTAATGGTTAATACAGAAGTAACAATGTGGAAATGTACAACCAATTGCCTAAAGTTATTTCAAAATACAGTTTCACCCAAGAACAGTGAAATGAGGAAAGCTTGACTAATGAATAAATAGAGAATTAAGTTTAATAAATTATTCCAGAAGAAAAGCCCAGGAGAATTACTAGAATAAAGCTAATTTTTTCTTAGATTGTAAAAATGAGTTACCCTAATTTTTATGTAATCAGTTGCTAAGTGTGAAAAAAAGAGTAAAGAAAATATCAAAGGTTACAGTGTTTATAACAGAGCCCATATTCAACAGACTGATGAGCATAAGAATTTCAAGAAATTAAAGAATGTGATCGAGGAGGGTCTTTCTCTGAAAGTATCAAAGGTATCTTTCTAACAGGTAATTATAATTTCTTCACAGCTGGGTAAGTTGACAGGTGGGTTGGAAGAGTTAACATAAATCTCTTACACTGAGTAGAGCAATTGCAGTCAGATGGGGATGAAGCACCCACTGCCACCATCCACTCATGGCTACATACCTCACAACTTAATCAAGACTCAAAGTTTCAGTGAATTTTGGAAGTGAAACAAGGATGAATGCTACTGAAGTAATTACTATAAGAGTATCTCCAAGGTAAGTGGCAAAACACACACACACACACACACACACACACACACAAACAAAACTTTAGTATGTGCCCTAGGATTTGTTGTCTTTTAGCATCATCATCCTATGGTCTGGTCTATAGTCAGATAGATTCCTTTTCTTTTGTTTAGTCAGATAGATTTCTTTCTTTCTTTTTTTTTTTTTTTTTTTTTTTTTTTTGCGGTACGCTGGCCTCTCACTGTTGTGGCCTCTCCCGTTGCGGAGCACAGGCTCCGGATGCGCAGGCTCAGCAGCCATGGCTCACGGGCCCAGCCGCTCCGCGGCATGTGGGATCTTCCCGGACCGGGGCACGAACCCGTGTCCCCTGCATTGGCAGGCGGACTCTCAGCCACTGCGCCAACAGGGAAGCCCTTTTTTTTTTTTTTTTTTTTTTTTTTTTTTTAATGAGTGTTTAAAGCTACCTTTCTCCGGTAGTGCAGTGGCATGTGATTTGGTTAATCGCCCTACTTTTCTTAAGAATGTCATACCTGCATCCCATTTCAATCAGTTAGTGAAGCAAAGCAGATGCATATACTCTTGCCTGACTACTCTGACTGTCCTCACTCAAGGTTCTTCCAGGAAAACATAAGCTGCTGCACCCTATGGCTCACCTCTGATGAGGAGGCTCCATGACTGCCTGAAGAATGTAAAACCTATTTGTATCATGTATCTATTTGGATACATGTACATTTTCAAATGTAAAACCTATTTGTATCTCTGAGTTAGTGTTTGGTGTTGCTATGACAAAGTAGAAAGGTAGTGAAAATCATTTGTTATTTTTAATAAAATACTGAAACTTGCAAATTAATTTTTTACAAAGTTGAAAGATTTATCAAGCTAAACAATTGGAGAGAAACACTATCAACATTATTCAGTTGTTCTTTTAGCTTTAAGAACTGGTTTTTTGTCATCAGTTTGACTAGAGAGATTAAGAATAAGACTCATCTCTTAAGACATACTATTATATTTACTGAAAATATTGCCAAATAATCACATATATCCTTTTCATGAGAACTCAGGGGCATAATTTCTTTAAGGCAACAATATCAAGAAAACATGTACTTCTAGTTTTCTGGTGTGCTCTAATAAGATTATAAATAATTATGTTGACTCTGCTCTGATTGAGTGGAAAATCTAAATTAAGGCTTTGGACTCTTAATTAAGGAAAATTTGAAATACATGCAAGATAAACTGAATAGTGCATGATACTTCCACTTATGTATCATCAAACTTCAATAATCCTCCAGTCTTTAGTTTTTGTTTCATCGAAATTACCTCCTTCTCCCCATAATTACCATTATAATCAAAGTTATTTTATGTAAAATTTACATACCTTAAACTGCACAAATATTAACTATACAATTAAAATTCTTTTTTCAGCTTTATTGAGGTAAAATTGAAAACACTATATATTTAAGATATACAGTGTGATTGGTTTCCTATAAATATACATTGAGAAATGATCACCACAATCACACTAATTAGCGTTCATTACCTCATAGTTTTTTTTTTTCATTATGTCACCTTTTTTTTCATCCCCCACGCCCCCTACCCCACCCCCTGCTCTGAGCCCTCTCCCTTCCGACAACCACCTGTTTGTTCTCTGGCACTATGAGTCTGTTTCTATTTTGTTATGTTTGTTCATTTGCTTTGTTTTTTAGGTTCCACGTATAATAGAAAACATACAGTATTTGTCTTTCTCTGTCTGACTTATTTCACTTAGCATAATACCCTGTAGGTCCATCCATGTTGTCACAAATTGCAAGATTTAATTCATTTTTTTACTACTAATATTCCAAAGTGTGTGTGTATGTGTGTGTGGTATATATATATATATATATATATATATATATATATATATATATACACACATACACTATTCATCTATCGATGGGCACAGGTTTTTTTCCATATTTTGGCTATTATAACTAAAGCTGCAGTGAACATAGGGATACATGTACATTTTCAAATTAGTGATTTTGTTTTCTTCAGAAAAGTTCCCAGAAGTGGAATTGCTGGATCATGTGATAATTTTATCTTTAATTTTTTGAGGGATCTTCATACTGCTTTCCGTAGTTGCTGTACCAATTTACATTCCCACCAACAGTGCATGAGGGTTCCCTGTTCTCCACATCCTTGCCAATATTTGTCATTTTTTGTCTCTTTTTTTTTTTGCGGTACATGGACCTCTCACTGTTGTGGTCTCTCCCGTTGTGGAGCACAGGCTCTGGACGTGCAGGCTCAGCGGCCATGGCTCACGGGCCTAGCTGCTCTGTGGCATGTGGGATCTTCCCAGACCGGGGCATGAACCCATGTCCCCTGCATCGGCAGGCGGACTCTCAACCACTGTGCCACCAGGGAAGCCCCATTTTTTGTCTTTTTGATATCAGCCATTCTATCAGGTAAAAGGTGATATTGCATTGTGGATTTAATTTGCATTTCCATGATTATTAGTGATGTTGATCATCTCTTCATGTGTCTGTTGGCGATCTGTATGTCTTCTTTGAAAAAAATGTCTATTCAGGTCCTCTGTCCATTTTTTAATTGGATTGTTTGTGTTTTTAATGTTGAGTTGTATGAGTTTGTATATTTTGGATATTAACCCCTTATTGGACATATCATTTGCAAATATCCTCTTTCATTCAGTAGGTGGCCTTATTGTTTTATTTATAGTTTTTTCTTCACTGTGCAAAAGTATTTTAGTTTGATGTAGTCCATTAGTTTATTTTTGCTTTCGTTTCAATTGCCTGAGGGGACATATCAAAAAAAAAATACTGCTAAGACTGATGTCAAAGAGCTTACTGCCTGTTTTCTTCTAGGAGTTTTATGGTTTCAGGTCTTACATTTAGGTCTTTAATCCCATCTTGAGTTTATTTTGTATACAGTATGAGAAAGTAGTTCAGTTGGATTCCTTTACATGTAGCTACCCAGTTTTCCCTGTACCATTTATTGAACAGGCTGTCTTTTCCCCACTGTTTATTATTTCCTCCTTTGTAGTAGATTAATTGCCCTTATAAGTGTGGATTCATTCCTGGGCTCTCTGTTCTGTTCCATTGACCTTATGTCTGCTTTTGTGCCAGAATCATATCATTTTGATGACTGTAGCTTTGTATTATAGATTGAAATCTGGGAGCATGATACCTCCCACTTTGTTCTACTTTCTCAAGTTTATTTTGGCTATTTGAGTTTTTTTAGTGTGTGTTTCCCCTCACTCTTTGGGGAGAACCTCTACAACTGTATTCTCCCACTTGTGGGTCACCCACCCTGGTATACGGGCCTTGACTATTCTGCATCTCTGCCCCTCCTACCCAACTCATTGTAGTTTTGTCTTTATATCTTTGTTGTGGAAAATCTTGTCTGCTAGTCTTTGGGTCATTCTCACAAATGTTGTTCTGTAGATAGTCATAATTTTGGTATGTGCATGGGAGGAAGGGAGCTCAGGGTCTTCCTACTCTACCATCTTGGCCATCCAGCTACTAATTATACAATTTCATCATAGTCATGTAACCCAGAGCTTATCATGATAAAGAACATTTTCATTTCCTTTCCCAGTACATTGCATTATGTCTTACATTTAATGACTGAACATGTCCTTATGGCATATAAACCTGTTTTACTTGCTTCTTCCCTCACCCACTTTCTTAATTCTCCTTCATCCAGATGTCATCTAATTATATATATATATATATATATATATATATATATATATATATATATATATTTAACTATTTTTATTTTTTGGAGAAAAGTATATAAATAAGTTAAAGAAAAGGGGGATTTTAATGGGTTATTCCCAATTGGATTTAAGTTGATATATCTTTAAAGAAAAAAAATTTCTAAAACTACTGTAAAAGTTCTACAACATAAATGAATATGCAGGAGGAATGAGGGCACATATTTTTCCAGGAAAGCTGTTAAGAATTTATCAAATTATGATGTAAAAGCATATTATTACCTTCAAAATAAATTTAAACTTAATTGAAAAGTAGTTAGACCTAACTTAATGACATTTAAAGAAAACAAATTATGTTCTTTATGTAACTAGCATATGTTGGAACCATTTACTCTCATTTTTAGTTGTTTACCCTTTGATCTCAAAATCTATACTTAGCATAATAGGCTACATCCTTTCATGACAAGGCTTGTTGCTTATGATTAGTTAATGCCTTCTAACTAATGTAATGGATTACTTTGGTTCATTAATTTTAAAGACTTTATAAAATTTCAACATGATCTCTTCATAACATAACTTTAAAATATCTATATCAGAATAAAAATTACTTCTTAAAATTTTGTTCCATGTAATATTTGCTTAATTGATTAATAATAATAATGAAAACCAAAATAAAATTTACCTATATGGTAATTTCTATGTATCAGGCTCTATTCTAATTGCTTCAAATATATGACTTATTAAATCCTTGTAAGAGCTTGGTCAGGTATATGCAACTATTATCACTATTTTGTGGTTGTGAAACTTCCCTATCCAGCCTGGAAGTTAAATATTTAATCTCTGGAAACTGATGGCATGGTGTTGAGCCTTAGCACCAATACTTACTAGCCATGTGACCTTAGTCAAGCAATTTTATTGTCCATATAGTCAAAACTAGCACATTAACTCTCTCTCTCTCTCTCTCTTTGGTGTCTCTTTCTCCAGGGATTCTCCATATAGCTTGGGCTTCATAAAGCATGGTGATATCAGACTATTAATATGTTTTTGTTCTATGACAGAGATATACATAAGCTTCACAACACAATCTATCTTTCCTTGTTATCAATATTTGGCATCATTGCTATACATCTATCATTGCCTAACCTCCTTAATGAAGTTTTGTATTATTTTTTTAAAATCTACTATTTTAAGAAATCATCATTTTCTGTTGGGTAAACTTTCTGTTTTGATTCTTTGAATGAAGATTACCTAATATTTTAATGTTCAAATATGCAAAGTTAATATCTTTTCAGATTTCTCTGATGATTACATAATCTGTTATATTATGCTGTATATGTGAAAAAGTACAGAAATGTGTTTACTTTGAAATAAACCAATATGTGTAGATGGCTGAAGATACAATAGCAAAATGTAAAACAAATGGAAGTTGAAAAAACTACATTAAAATAATAAAATAATTTTGTGGCTCTCTCTAATGGAGTAAGGAATTAATAATACCTCAGGGCTGAAAAAAATTCAGGTTAGGTATGGTCACCTCTATCTGAACAGTAAGAAAAGTAAATCAGTGATACTACAACTCAGTTTTCTGGGCATTGGTTATTTCCTGGACATTAAAGTGAAAGGGTAAGAATATGAAGGAGGAAACTTTTGCAGAAGCTGTGAAGAAAATATGGGGTTATTTTGATGTCACAGTGTGCCACAAGGAGACTTAATGGACAGGGTGGACCACCAGCTACTGGAGGGACACTGTGCTATCACCAGGAAAAGTAAAGATTGTCTTACTTGTGGCTCACTGCTAAAAACCCCCTCAACCCATACTTTTTCATTTTATAAATACTTTTATTCCGTGTCTGCAGAGTCTTTTGGACTTCAGGGTGTGTGGTATGGGAACCATTAATTTTTTAACAACAATTTAAATAGTATATGACAACCCTCAGCTTCTGCCTCTATTTTACTCAAGGAACACCTAAAGGGGCATTT
This sequence comes from Hyperoodon ampullatus, assembly GCF_949752795.1. Lineage (NCBI taxonomy): Eukaryota > Metazoa > Chordata > Mammalia > Artiodactyla > Ziphiidae > Hyperoodon > Hyperoodon ampullatus. Next base: position 94,934,286 of record NC_136915.1, read on the forward strand.
GCCATCCTTTTTATCTCCCTTATTCATATTGTGAAAGGCATGGCCAACTAAATCCCTCTTCTCATTTCTTTTTCTTTCTAAGACATATTAAACATTTGAAGAGTTTATTTAAGCAAAAATCTATTTGAATTAAGCAGCACCAAACCAGAAGTGGTTAGGAGTGATCCACCAACAGGAGATAAGGGAAAGATTTAGATAGAGAAGATACAGAAGCACAGAAAAAAATTATTTGACTGGATATGGTTTAACCAATAACCAGTGGCTGTTTGTGATTTGTTGTTCCTGAGTTTTGATTTCATAAACTTGAGACATTTATAAGGCTTATATTTCAGTTTGCTTATGTAGGTCACCACAGTACTAGAGTCACCTCAGTCTAAGGGTCTCCTTGTTTAATTAATTTAACACTGCTATACTATTTCTTACTTTGTCTAAAATTCCTAAAGAAATTAGTGCAATTTCACCAGCAATTTCCTATTAAAGTGCCAGTTGTTCACTGGAAGTATGGAAGTAAAAGTGGGGATTTTAAGAAGATCTTTTCTAACATATTAATGCAAAAGAGCTTATTATTTTTAAGGCTAATAAAAAAGTTTCTGCCTTGGGATTGCATAGTGAAGATGAGATACATAAAACGTAACTGCAATGTTCTCTAATCTATGGTTACAGATTAGTTCACCAATTGTCTAATGGCCAAATTATAGGGCTCCAAACTCCTGTGTGCATGGTGGCAAACCTCAATATGTCCTTCAGCAGCACACCACAAAGGGGTGCCTTCTAGGTAGTCACTCAAGAGTTCAAGTTGGAACTCCATTACTGGTTTCTGCCACTCTGTATCAACAGCATTCTTAAGTCTCTTCTTCACTCAGCTGACCTTTTCATGCCACCTAGTCCTGTGTCAGTGAAAAGTCATATATTTCTACAATTCCATTGGGCCTCTCAAGACACAAAGCATTCTGGTAGATTGTCAGATTGTGGCAAAGAGAGGATGTGCCAATCTTCTATGTACCCACACTCAGAGTGGACTTGCTTGAACTAGATCTTTCTTCATAGAGAGAGCCATATTACCCTACAGGTATTGTGTATAGCTAAACTAATGAGGGACTGGAGGAATTCTAGAATTAGCTTTCCTGCTGATCTCAGAACCACCTAAACCCTCTCTTTTGTCTGGCTTTTTCTTCTTCCTTTGCAACAAGTTTTAACTTGCTGACCCTGTAGTGCCTTGCAAAACTTTAGCTTTCATTGGCTGATAGTCTCTCTCTATTCCAAGCTCCCAGACAAATTTGATGTATTTAATATTGGATTGAAGACATGGTATAACTTATTTCTTTGAGAGGCTCCATGGAAACCATACAAAGCAGTGGATGAAGTGCTAAGTGTCTACTTGGTTTTGAAAGAAGAGGTGTTAGCTAACTTCACATGCCTATATGAGACTCAGCTGGCACCACTTCCATAACCACTGGAATTGACTTTAGAGATGCAGTCTTATAGATAAAGAATATGACACCTGGAGCAGACAAATAAATGTTTAATCTCATACACCTCAGTTAATGACACCTGGAGCAGACAAATAAATGTTTAATCTCATACACCTCAGTTAATGACAGAGTACAATGTCATCTCTACTTTGCTTGATCTCTCTGAATAGAAAAATTTACATAAAGAGTAGAGAGTCAGAAAAGGGCAAGATAGAATTGAGAAGAGAAGGAGTATGTGAGTTAGTTTTTGAAAAGGGCCAGCAATTGATTATGAGGTTAGCTTCTTGAAAATAAAGAAGGAAAGCAACAAATGGAAGAAAAATCATCTCTACTTTAGAACTTGTTAAAAGATGCCCATTAACATAAGCATGTCAAGGCCACAAAGTAAAAATACTTTGTCTTTTTTAAACATTTTATCAGTAAATAATGATAGGTATAAGAAAAGAATCACTGCTACTCCAATACATAGCTTTTGATTCAAATGGTATCTAATCAAAATATTATTTAACCTACAGTCTAGGTCCCATGGTACATATGTCAAAATTTCATTAAAAAAATGGAAAAGGCATTTCTGACAATGCTTGTCTTTGTAGCATTGTTATCATGTGTATTTTCTGCTTTTCTCTGGGCCTGTGTCCATGTACTAAATAAGCAAATGTGCTTTCACTGGTATTTCAGAATATTTTTACAGACACATGCAAAGGAAAAGATGAACAGCATAAGATCATGGTCTCCATGGTCATCTTGACAGGAAGGATGAGAAACATTACTCAGAAACATGACTTTGCGATAAAAATGAAGACAAAGCAAGGCCCCTCCCAGGTAATGTAGTGCACATTCCTGCCAACAGCAGTTTCTGAGATCAACAGGAAAGGGATTAAGTGAGCATTTGCTTAAAAGTGTTTTTATATAATATTAGTGCCACCTGAGTGAAAATAGCTTCTCCACTGCCATAAAATATGAATTTATGTCATCACTTGGAATTTCATTAATTCATTGTAATTGGTAGAAAATATGCTCATGTGTTATGGAGTAAAAACTAACGTCAATCCATTTATGGAGGCAAAGGTCTGATTTTTTTTACTTCCTAATGAAACTAATTACATATTACAATTTTATTGAGTTATTATTCTTCTATCCCTCCTTACTTAACTTTTATAATCCATAAAGCAACTCATAATTCATGAAATATCTGATTTTAAAATCAACTGAAATCACTAAAGAAGGGAAAATAAATGTTTAAGTCCTTATTCAGACATTATTTGCATGCACGTTTATAAACACGACTGTTTATATATAGTATGCTAAATGTCTATGTACAAATATAAATGTAAGAATGAATACAATTATATGGCTATCAACCAGTATAACATTCAGTGCACATTATATTTTGTGGAATATATTTTGCCTGGATGAGTTGAGACAGTTTGCCTAATAAAATGAACGTGGCAAAAGTGGGTTTTAAGTCAGGAAACAGAACAGTAAAGCAATTTCCTGAGTTATTTAAATGCTTTCAAAGAGAAATGTCATTACATACTTGAGTTACACTGGCATATAATTACATGAGCATCACAAATAACAATGTCTTACTAAGAAAAACAGAAGTTATTATAGAAAAAATATTTCCCACATAAATCTTCATTTTAAGCTCAGGTAAATACACACAAAAGGAATTTGCATGTTTTCAAATTAATTCTAGTCATTATATCATCCATTATTATGATTCCAAAAAAATTTGTTTCTAATTACATTTAAAAAATCTTCCTTAGCTTCAGTAATATTATTAAATTATTAAATGTGAAAGAGTAATGATTTTTTACTTAGAGTTGAATTAAATTCATAGTTTTATTTTAAATTATGACAATTATAAAGAAGGTAGTAAAAACATAGGTTACATTTTTAAAATTATTTATTGTTATTTACATTAAAATTAGATATTTTCTGGAATTCCAAAAAATCTGTCCTATAGATACAAATGATTTAGAATGTAAAAAAAAAAAATCACAAGTGAACATTTCTCCAACTCTAATGATGATTAAGACCCAGATATTCTAAAAAATCACAACTTTAAGTACAAAGGGAGCTGATGTCACAAGATAATCAGATGAAGTGACTTCTTAAGGGTGACCATCTTAGTAGGGGTAGGATATATGAACTGTTTTACCCTTTATCAGAGTATAGGAGGAACGAGAGGGAGTCATAAAAGTGGATAGGAAGAAAATAACTGAAATTTTAATGAATTCTTTAAGACTACTGAAGGCCAGATTATCAGTTTAGAATCATTGGGAGTTCCAGATTCAAAAAGAGCCAGTCAATAGCCAGTGACCAAATCTTTTCCATTGGTTTCCACTGGTGATTACAAGAAAGACTGTGGGAAGGGGAAAGACACAAGAAATCTCACCTCCATTGGGCATAGAAGTTTCTTTCACATGAAGCAAACCCATTTGATACTAGAGATGAAAAAAGATGCCCTCTTTGCCCCACTTCCAAGGAAAGATTCACTCTGTTGGGAAAGTAGTAGAAATAAAAGCCATCTGCTGCCAGGGGATTGGGAGCTCCTTGGTCCTAGGCAAAAGTTGGCTGCTGCTAGGAAAGAGGTAGAAGAAAAAGCTCTCTGCCATTGGAGGAAAGGCAGAAAATCCACATGAGACCAGTATCTTCCACTGACACAAAGTGGATTCTGAGGCTGTGGGGCAAGGAGAAACAAGGCACAGACTTACACTGGATTTTGGGCAGGGCCTAGCTGCACCAGGGGCAGGAAGATGGATAGGAATGCTGAGAAAACACCACTGAGAGTGAGCAAGAGAACCAACCTTTGACTCCCACCCGGAACCTGAACCTTGAAAGAGCTGCAGGCAACAGCAATAGATAACCTGAAAAAGCTAGGGAAAGCTAAGAGTTAGGAGAGAGTGAGGAGAGACTCTCTCCATGGAACTTGTGTGCAGAGCCTGCTAAAAGCTGAGGATGGAGAACAGAACAGATCAAGAAAGAAAACCCCTTTTTGCACAGACTATGCACAAGGCAGCACAAACCCACCACTGAAACACACTGCCAGTAATTGAGCAAAAATGAAATCCAGCTCAACTGCTGATTAAATTAGTTTTGACCACCCACACAAATAAATGGCCTTAAAGAATAAGAAGGATTAGCCTTTCTGGGCATAAATACTATTCACTTATGGCTCCAATGTTCTGTTACACCCAACACACAGCATTCAACCAAAGAATGTATTATAAGACACACAAAACAACAGCAATGACAACAATAATCCATTGTCAACAGGGAAAATAGTCAACAGAAAGAGAAACAGACATGGCTCAGAAGTTGGAACTATCACAAAGATACTTTAAAATGAATATGGGATAAATCTGTTAAAGATTCTACTGAGAAAGGTGATCAATATGTGTGAGAAGTGATGAATACCAGTACACAGATGAAAGGAAAACTATGAAAAAAGATGAAAGGAAATGCTTGAACAAAAAAAGAAAGAAAGATAAAACCAACCATGGTACTGGAGATGAAAAATCCCTTCACTGAGCTTAAGAGTAGACGAGATATAATAGAGAAAACAAGTAGAACTGAAAACTAGGTCAATACGAACTGTACAAACTAAACCAGAAAGAAAAAAGAAACCCAGAAACAGGCTTCCAGAAACAGGATTTCAATATCTGTGAGATAATTTCAAAGGGTCTAAAATACAAGTAGTTGGACTCCCAGCCAGAGAAGAAATAGGGAACAGGCCAAAATAAATGTTTAAATAGATAATGACTGAGAATTTTCCAAAATTAATTAAAAGAGAAAAGAAAAACCCAGATCCAAGAATCTCAGAGAAACTTGAGCAGTAAAAATACAAATAAAAGCACAAATATGCTAAAAATCCAATGGAAATAGAAAATCTTGAAGAGAAAAAAATATTATTTGTAAAGAAGTAAAGCTAACATCAACAGACATATCAAAAACTAGGCAACATCTTGATTGTAGTTAAAAAAAAGTGAAATCTTTGAATAATGAAAGATAAAGCTGTCAACCTATAACTGTATACCCAGAAAATAAAACTTTTCAGATATTAAGGCAAAATTAAGACTTTTTCAGAAAACTAGAAACTGAGATAATTTGTTGCTATCAGAGAGGAACTACAAGAATCATTTGAGTGTTTTTCTGGCAAAAAGAATATAGTAGATGGACATTTGGATCTAAACAAAGACATTTTAAAAATCAGGAAATGATTCAAAATGTGGACAAATATTTTCCTATTTTATTATCTTTAAAAGATAACTTTATGAAGAAAAAATATAACCACATATTTTTTTAATAACTGAGATAAGCTAAAAATGGACCTTGTAACTAAAAAATATTTAAATTGTGTAACTAAAAAGTCACAAAAAACGATAATAAAAAGGAAACTAAAATTACTAAGTTGACCTCCAGTTTCACCTCTACCTTTACACCAAAAAAATAAAATAAAATAAAAGCTGGACCAACTGAAATTCAGTAACTTTTCTTGGTCTCCCTACAGAACTCAGATGGCAGGGAAAATTGTCATCCTAAAATTTGGACATAAAGGAGAGTCCATAGAGTCACAATCAAGATTTTCTTATTTGGAGCTGAGTGTGCTAAGACATATGCATTGTAATTTTGATGAATTTGCCGATGGCTGAGCGTGCACTAGTGGGAGACTGACAAACTCTCAGGGCTGCAATCTTAGGGGTCCCCACATGTTTGTGGGTTTTATCTTCGGGATCCTCACAAGGTTCTCATTGTGAAGATCTGACAAATATCCCCTGGGTGCTCTGACAGATGGTGGGGAAGGGCAATCCTTGTGAAATGAGCCAAATGATCAAGTAGAGAAAAAAACAAATAAACAATATCCAGTACGGGGAAGAGTAGAGAGAACTTCATAGAGATGGAAAAGGAAAAGAAAGGAATGTTACAAACAATTTATGTCCATAAATTTGATTTAGGTTAAATGGACAAATGTCTGGAAATTAAAAACCTATCAAAGTTCAATGAAAAAAGAAATAGACAATCTGAGAAAATCAATATCACTTAAAGCAATTGAATAAGCCAATTGAATTTTTAACACAAAAACTTTCCCACAATGGACCTAGAGTCTGTCATACAGAGTGAAGTAAGTCAGAAAGAGAAAAACAAATACCGTAAGCTAACACATATATATGGAATCTTAAAAAAAAAAAAAAAGGGTCTGATGAACCTAGAGGCAGGACAGAAATAAAGGCACAGACATAGAGAATAGAGTTGAGGACACAGGGAGGGGGAACGGTAAGCTGGGACGAAGTGAGAGAGTGGCATTGACATATATACACTACCAAACGTAAAATAGATAGCTAGTGGGAAGCAGCTGCAGCACACGGGGAGATCAGCTCAGTGCTTTGTGACCACCTAGAGGGGTGGGATAGGGAGAATGGGAGGGAGACGCAAGAGGGAGGAGATATGGGGATATATGTATGCATATAGCTGATTCACTTTGGTATACAGCAGAAACTAATACAACATTGTAAAGCAATTATATTCCAATAAAGATGTTAAAGGAAAACAAAAAAACAAAAAAATTTTCCCACAAAGGAGACCCCAGTCCCAGATGGCTTCACTAGTGAACTCTACCAAATATTTAAGAAAAAAATTCTACAAAGACTCTTCCAGAAAATAGAAGGGTAGTTAATACTTCCCAATGCATTTTATGAGGCTAGTTATACCTTGAAATCAAACCAAATGTATTACAAAAAAAGAAACCTACAGACCAACATCCCTCATGAACATATAAACAAAATTCCTTAATAAAATATTAATACATTAAATCAGCAAGTGGAATTTATGCTAAAAATGAAAGACTGATTCAAAATTCATAAATTAATCAATGTAAATCATTATAACAAATAACTATGAAAAATATGTTAATATGAATAGATTCAGAAAAAGCATTTGACAAAGTTAAGCAGCCATAATAAAAAAAACTATCAGCAAACTAGAAATAGGTGAAAATTTCCTCAACTTGGTATAAAACCTGTAACTAACCACATACTTGGTAGGAAATGGCTGAATCATTTCCCCCTAAGATCAGGAACAGGCTAAGAATGTCTGAACTCACCACTCCTAGTCAACATTTTACTGCGGGTCCTAGAAAGTGCCATAAGGCAAGAAAAAGGGGGAAATAGTTATATAGATTAAAATAGAAGTAAAACTACCATTAGTTGAAGACAACATAATCATACAAGTAGATGATCTCAGGGAGTCTACAAATAAACTACTATAATTAATAAGTGAGTTTAGTAAGGTTTTAGGATACGGTGTCAATTTATAAACTCAATTGTATTTTTCCATATTAGCAATAAACAAATTTAAAATTCCATTTATAATAACATCAACAATTATGAAGTGATTTGGTATAACACTAACAAAATGTGCAAGATCAATACATGAAAATTTAAAACATTGCTGAGAGAAATTAATAAGGATTTAATTAAATGAAGAGATATATGTTCCTTGGTTAAAAGAGTCAATAGTGCTAAGATGCCAATATCCTCTTATGTGACCTATAGATTGGATATAATTTCAATCACAGTTGGTGAGCACATTTACGTAAATAATCAAATCAAGCTATATTTCTAGAAGTTTGGGTTATAAGTCAGAATAGTGGCTACTGTGTGGTTATAGTGACTAAAATAGGGCACAAGGCAGACACTAAGTTGCTGATAATTTTCTTTTTTTTTAATATCTTTTGCTGTTTACTTGAGTGTATTTGCTTCATAAAAATGCATCAAGTTTGACACTTAAAATTTGCACATATTTTTCTATGTATATTATTCTTTTAAAAAGTCTTTCTTTAAAAGTGATAGAAAAAGAAGGATGGAGAAAGAGCCAGGTGGTAGTTACCTCATAAATATTCGATTATCAATGGCAGAGTGTGAAACCGAAATATTAGAGCTGAAAGAGGCTTTGGGCAACAGCTCTTCCATCTCTACCTAATTCAATCTTTGAGACATCAGAAATCTGCAGTGTTCAGGTAAAATCAGTAGTGGCAGACCAAAACTAAAATCTTATCTTCCAAATCCGTGGTGTTCTTGCCATGGTTGTTTTAAAAATAATATGTGATATATCTGTGATTAGCACAAGTGCATATTTGAAATTATTATGATTCTAACTCTGAATATGACACAGACACATAAGCCACCTAGACAACCCTTTAAATCACTCTTTCCTTCAAACTGATGCCTACAGGGGTGATATTTCAGAAGCAAGTGGGGAGAAATTTTCGAGACTTGGCCATGTTTACAATTCTTTAATATTCTACATCTAATTAATGGCAGACAGAACTTCAATCTTGCTGTCTACACATTTGGGCAAGAATTAATGTCATGTGAAGAGTGCTTTAATGCCTAAATCTGTAATATTTTTAAAATTCTGTCCCTTTCTTGGACATGATTATTTCAAATATTTGCTCTGATCATGAGAAAAGTTTTTCATAAGTATGATCGATTTAACTGAGACAGCTTAAATCAAACATTATCCTTTGTAATAAACAGGTAGTAATAAACAAGAGTAAGTAAATATTAAAATAGCGAAAATATCATGGGACAATCTTTAAGAGATATTTGACTTGGATTACTTAGTTTCTAGAATAAGATTGTTATAATTCATTTGTAATGCCCTGTATTAGGCAGATTTGTCACCATCTATAATTTAGTCCTGAGAAACATTTTTTAACTGCAGAAATATTGGTCTCAGTTCAAATTCTAGGGCAGAGAGCTTGCAATACTGGTTATGCAACTTATAAAAACCATTAAATACAGTAAAAGATATAAAACTAGAAATTTTTCATTTTTAAGCCTTTCATTAAAATCAGATGTGAAATAAATAAAGGTAATATTTACTTTTTCTAATAGATATTGTAGGGAGAGAAGGTGTCTTTTTCTGTCCCTACCATCTTCCTCAAACAGCATTCCTTGGTAACCAGTCATAATTATGTCAACTCCAAGTGACCTATTGGGCAAAGGTGATTTAAGATAGGAGGCCAGGCCACCCTATATTCTGATCCTCTTTTCACCAGGAAGCATGCATACAGGTAAATTCCTTTTGTTTGGAAGCAATCTTGTGGTGACCTGGCAGATGGGCACTCCATCACTATCTAACTCTATGACGATGGCTAATTATTAAAAACCCATTTGCCTAACTTTCCTCGTCTGTAAATTGGGGATAGTAATAAGGTTATTGGGAAGATTAAGTGCATTATATTGTGTTATATATATAACAATATAAAGTGTTAAGCACAGTGCTTGGAAGATAGTAAGCAACTAAGTTGGTGATTGTTACTACTTTTTAGGGTTGAAGAATAAAACCCTTACTTCGGCCCAGTTTATTAAGAATTCTGTGGTGGTTATTGGGAATTAGCTTAGTTAAAAATCAAGTGATTCCTTGACTTCCTCATTTGTTATCATTCAAGGGTGTAAACAACATATCCCCTGAAACCTGGATGGGGGAGAACAATTGTCCTGGCAGGGTTTGGGTATTTCTAGGTTTCTTAAGCCAATATAAACTATCAGTTCCTCAAATATTACTAAGTCTCCAAATGAGGCAGTATGTACAGCAGGGCCATAAATTTTATGAACTGGACTCTCCTGAAATTTCTAAGCTTTAGCACCCAGAAGTTTCTTAACCTATCAGTATCTGTCCTCTTTTTTCAAATGCACATTGACAGCACTTAGAACAGAATTTAGTGGCTGATAAGCATTCACAAATGTAACCTGTTACCATTAACATCAATTCCAACAAGAGATTCTTACAGTTTTTTAAAGTAAGTAGCAATTTTCAAGTATACCTATTAAAATTAGAAATAAGAATCCAAAGAAGGACACAAGTCCTCCAGAACTCAAAGTTCAAAACTGTTGGTGATAAAAGAATCCATATAATCTTCACCTTTTGGGCAAGTTTAACATTATACCATACCTCTTTTGGGAGTTCTGCAGAGTAGTTTCAGAACTGGGGAATGATTTCCAAGCATACTTATACCTGGAGACACTGAGAAATCCATCCTTGTGCCCTGGCTATCTACAGTACATAATGAAACTAAGATAAAGCACCCATCTTGCAGAATTCCTCTCACACAAGATTCACTAGAGGCAGAACCTTCAGGCAGTCACAGGATGTCACAGAGAGAAGGCGTTCAGAGATGCTCTCTGACTTTCCTTACATACACACATAGCTCTGTGTTTTAACTTATGTAAAATAGTTATGGTAATTAACACACAGTGGTTATGCAGTAAGTATTTAGTGAGTGTATAAATGAGTGAATGAATGAAAAATGAATGACTTTTTATAAGATACATTACATTGATAATGAGTCACATTCACATTTCCCTTTAAGTCATCTGAAGTGTAATAAATTTTTAGTTACTTCAATATGGCTTTAGGGCATGTCCTGTATTTTGGTGATTTATAACATGTAACAAAAACAAATTATCAGTGGACTATCTATAGTTAAGATTCTATTTTAATGTTCTTGAGACATGATAATACTATTTTTCATTGTTATTTCCCCAGTGATCAGACTTGTCTATTACATTGTTTGCTGCTTCTTTTAGTAGAAACGAAAATCAAATCAAATGTGCATGTATTCTTGCCCACAATGATTTCTTGCTCCTAAGGATCATTTCCTACATGCATGTTGTAATCAGGTTAATGAAATTTTTAACCATGTTTGATGAGAGTACTTGCTAGGACTTTGAGATTCTAATAAACCCTATGGATTTTCAGGACAGAGATCCTTCAAATTTATGTAGAACATAGTTCATCAAATCAAAAATCATCTTGGAGGTCATACTCCATCCCAAGTACTGGGTTAGGGTATAACAGAAAACAAGGCAAGTTGACCTTATGGAGCTTAAAGTCAAATTCTGAGACTCTCTTCCTGCTCTCTCAGAACTCTACTTCCTAACCAACTTGAACTTTGAATTCTTGGCCTTAGGCCATGTATTTCTTCTATACTTTTAAAGACTTTTTTCTCTAATAGTGATTGAAACAAATTGTAGGTAAAAAAGGCTAAAAAATTCTCCCCAAATCTATGAAAATAAATCTACCTAGGTTTTAGAAACAGAGGAAACCATAAACTGGAAATAAGGAAATTTTTGTTTTCTTTTTTCTGTATTCCAGTGAAGGACATCAACCTATTATACTTAAATTCATGATATATATTTTATTTTATTTTTTATTGAGGTATAGTTGCTTTATAATGTTGTGTTAGTTCCCGCTGCGCAGCGAAGTTAATCAGCTATGGGTATACTTATATCCCCTCCCTCTTGTACCTTCCTCCCCCTACTCCCATCCCACCCATCTAGGTCATCACAGAGCACCAAGCTGAGCTCTCCGCACTATACAGCAGGTTCTCACTAGCTATCTATTTTACACATGGTAGTGTATATATGTCAATCCTAATCTCCCAATTAGTCCCACCCTCCCCATCCCCCCCCATGTCCACATGTCCGTTCTCTATGTCTACATCTCTATTACTGCCCTGCAAGTTAAAAACTCTGAACAAATACTGACTGCCTCTTTTTTTTTACAAATATATATCTGAATGGCCTTTCAAAAATGTATACTTACCTATATTTACTGTATTTATTTTCAAAGTGGAAATATGAATATATTCTCAAATGTATATTTGACCTCATGTAATGCTACTCTTCTTTCCAAGTATATACTTAAATGCTTTTCATATATATATCACGTAAATTTGTAGATTATATTATATACTTATTAATATGAGGGCCTCTCTTACCAGAGGATCCCAAAACAATTTCTGGAAGATTATGTGTGTGTGTGCATATAGGGGTGGGTAGTTGATCCTATATGTGGAAAAAAAAACCTAAAGCTGATATGTGAGGGGTTGTCATAGTCAACTTCACTTTTTGCATAGGATATTTTAGTGAAGAGCAAAAGTCATGTTTCAAAAAGATTGATTTTTATAATACTCATGTTAGTCTGGGTTCTCCAGAAAAACAGAACCAAATATGTATATGTTTGGAGATTGAGAAGTCTCATGATCTGTCACCTATAAGCGGGAGACCCAGTATAATTCTAGTCCAGGTGCAAATGTCTGAGAACTAGGAGAGCCAATGGTGTAAGTCCCAGTCAGTTGGAGGGCAGGAGAAGACTTGGGCCTCAGCTCAAGCAGATAGACAGAATGAATACTCCCTCTTCTGCCTTTTTGTCCTATTCTGGCCCTCAAATTGCCCACCCACATTGGAGAGGGCAATCTGCTTAACTCAGTCTACTGATTCAAGTTCTAATCTCATCAGGAAACATAGTCACAGACACACCTTGAGATAATGTTTAATCAAATATCTGGGCACCTTGTGACCCAGTCAAGTTACATACAAAATTAACCATCACAACACTCCTATGAAAATTGCTATCTTTCTTTTTTCCTATTGCAGACAAGTTCACACGGAGAAAGATATGGTTCCTGCAAACTCCAAGTGTACGTGTAGCTCTGTGGAAAGACTTTTACTTGAGTTCCTTAGTCTCTCATCCAAATATTTCAGAAAAGATCTAATTCATCCATCTTAAGTAAAGTGCCCCAAACTTATACAATCTACTGTCACCTATAGTCAGAGTCACCTTTAAAATGATGTGGATGTTTCCGTAGTAACTTTTGAAAATGGAGGAGATCACCTGGAAAAACAAAGATAGTTAACATAAAAGAGGGTATAACGTATGTGTCCTAAAGTGGGTCCACCAAATAATCCAGGGATACTCCATATTTCCTGGCTACATTTTCTTTCTTAACATTAGCCATAAATTAGTATTCTGTTTCATTCCTTGGTTATACATAAAATTAAGTCTTGCCCTCTTTCTTATTGCTCCAACCCAAATCTATCTCTTCTAAATTCCCAAGTATAGCTGGAGTCACTTGCTGTCATACAGAGTCACCCACCACTTCTTCTTCTCTGTTCTAGCTCATCATGGTATTGTCTTCTAAGATCTGTTTTGTTAGCTCCATCTGAGGGAATATCATCTATTTATAACCTTCATAAACAGATCCACTGTTTGTGATGAGGTATCCAATATCAGAGGCTCTCTATTCATACAAACTGTCCTTAGGGCCATAGGTTCTGGTCTCCATATGGTTTTGCCAGCTTCATCCCTTCTCCACTGCCTAGAACCCACCCCTGACTCATCCTATCCCATTCTGATTCATGGATAGACATGATTCAAGATTCATTTTACTTAAATTTGGATCAGATTAATAAAAATTATTGTTTAATATCTGAACCTTTAAATACAAAATCACCCTATAATTTTTAATGTATTTACTAAAAGGTAATTTTTACACCTTATTTTAATTATTTTAGCTGAATCCATTTTAAGTCATTAAGGATTATGTAATAATTTTAATTATTACTCATATACCATTGAATAGCAAACAAGGGTTTTTCCAATAACATAAGGTCAGAAAAATAAATTTATAAAATATGAGCATAGATCAGCTCGGTGCTTTGTGACCGCGTGGAGGGGTGGGATAGGGAGGGTGGGAGGGAGGGAGACACAAGAGGGAAGGGATGTGGGAACAGATGTATATGTATGACTGATTCACTTTGTTATAAAGCAGAAACTAATAAAAAAAATAAGAGCATAAAAATAAAAGCAAAAAAAAAGTCAATAAACTAGTCATACAGCAATGGAACTAAGAAGTTGAAAAATGTCAAAAATTTCAAATTAATTATGTACTTCTATAGCATGTTACAGAAAGAGATAAAAATAAAGCCATGTTATTCTAGACTTTTAAAGAAGCAGTTGTTTTCAAAATGTAAGTTAGAATCACTTAAAGAGGATTTTAAAAAGTCATATACCCAAACATGACGAGTGGAGATTGTGATTCAGTAGGAGTGTAGAAAGCCCTGAGCAAAGTGGCCATCAGAATTCGAGAGACGCAGCTGTGAGGGGGTTACTTACCTCAGTTTATCCTCTCTTTTCCTTAGCATCTTTGCTGTAGTAGTTAGGATTAAGCAAACCCTATTATTTATATGTAACCACACCTGGGCCTAATTTCCTCCCCTAAATTTTATGACAACAAAAAAGTATTTTTTTTAAGTGACTAAATTCCAATATCAGAGTAAAGATCATGTATACTTTTTTTAAACTGCCTTATTGGAGGTAGTCACTTCCCTCCTGGAGTCCTAGAAATGGATTCTCCTTTGAACTATATCATGATAATTCCTGAGGAAGACCCTTAGCAGATATTTATTATTAACAAGTAAAAGGTAGGACCATGTTTCTCGACAGTGTGTTATCACCTGGGTGTCTTGTTAGAATGCAGATTCTGATTCGCTGGGTCTGGGTGGGGCCAGAGATTCTTCATGTTTAATAAGCTCCCAGGAGATGCTGATGCTTTCTGTTGTCGATCATACTTTGAGTAACAAGAATAGAGACTATATTCACATATGTATGCTTCAAAACTTGCTAACGATATATTAGTCCTCTCATTGATGCTAGGGTAAACTTTACATGAATGTAAGAAATTTTTAGAAGAGAAGAAACTTTTAAGTGTAACAAGTTTGGGAGAAATTTACCAAATTGAAAAAATATATACATTTGTTAAATTAATCTGTCTACGAGTTGACTTTAATTAATTTTAAAAAATCCAAAGTAATATATTATGAAGGGTATTGTATTAGATTTCTGTGTGCCTAACACCACAAATTGAGCAGTTAAAATAATACAAATTTGTTATCTCGGTTTCCTTGGTTCAGGCATCTGGGTGAGGATTAGCTCAGTCACACAAATGAAATCCCTGTCTGTTGGGCTGCATTCCTTTCTGGAGCTTGGAAACTTCTTTTAAGTTCCCCTGGTAGTTGGCAGAAAGCAGGTCTGTTGGCCATAAGACTTAAGGACCCCGTTCTCCTGCTGGTGTTGGAGGTGTGCTGGAGGGATAGACAGCTGGTAGAGGCCCCTCACAGTTCCTTGACAGGAGCTCACAGACCCTGCTCCCACAGGCCTCTCAAGCTTTGAGCATCTCTCTTCTGCTGTCTCTGACCTCTAGACTGGGATTTAAAGGGCTCATGTGAACAGGTCAGGCTCACCCAGATAATCTCCCTTTAATTAAACTAAAGTCAATTGACTAGTGACGTAATTATGCAAGTGGTAGTTCATCATATTCACAGGTTCTGCCCACATTCAAAATGAGGGAACTACACAGGGTGTGTACACCGAGGGCTGAGAATCCTGGGGGTCATGTTAGAATCTCGCTTACCACAGATATGTATATCTATTTAAGAAGCAGTAATCTCAACCACTTTCTCTTTTCCCACAGTTCTTATTTAGACATGATTGTACTCTATTAAATGTTTGTCATAACCTTTCAAAAATTTTAATCAACTTTATATAAGGATAGATTAAAGGCATTTACTGATTTCTTTCCCACCCAATGCATTTCAACACATTAACTGAGTTTTTAAAATGTAAAGTTTCGTTGGCTGGGTTTTTAATGCATTGAAGGTCTCTGAAGGTATCACAACTTTCTTTCGGCTCTTTACCTATATAATATCCATGATAGCCAGTATTTTATGAAGTTTTATAATAGAAGCCAATAATAATTTATATAGCATTTTACTGTTTAACTTTCAAACATATTGTATTATTTTATCTTCATAATAGTAAGATGGAATTGGTATTATAATTTAAGGATAAGAAAACCAGACTCGAAGAGATGAAGTGACTTTTCCGATATCATTCCAGAATAGTAAATGATGATGCAACCAAGTAACTTAACTCTGGTTTCTACCTACAAGTCCAGTGCTCCAGGTTCAGCAAGACCTATCAACCCATAGCAATAGACTAGAGGGAATGCATCATCAGATTTAAGTAATATACATTGGTATTTTATAATTTTAGCCATATACCCATATTTTCATTTACTTTAATATAAATAAGAACATTATATATTCCTAAAGTTATTTATAAGCCCCAAATAGCACCATCAAAAATATGAAAATAAGAATAAAAATTGATGAATCATTTATTGTACAAATGGTTTTCTAAAACATAGAACACCTAGTTTGTTTGTAAAAAAAACTGAACAGTAAAAAGTTCAGTATGTATGTAAAACATAGAACACACAGTATGTTCAGCTTGAATTTTTATTTTATGGATTTCTTTTAAGCATTACTATTTAACATATAAAACAAATTCAAACCAACAAGATTAAAACCAAATTCCTTGCTAAGAATGGGCCATGGCAAAACACAATAATATTTACTGTAAAGAATATAATATTACAGTAGTGATTTCTAAGAATAAAATTAAACTTCAGTAACCTAACCAGAAGGCATCTTACATCTCGGCATTTGTAAATGAGGTTATTTAAACTTAAACCAAATTCAAATATTGATCTGCTCTACTAACATAGGGATAATTAGTCAAAGATGAACAGTAAGAATACAATGGAAATATATTTAAAATATTAAGATTTTTACTCATTTAAGAGAAAAATTATTAAGGAAAACTGGTGGGTACAGCAAACTGATTAAAATTAAGGAAAAGCCAATCAAATGCAGCAAAGCAAAACAGTTCTGAGTGACTCTTCTTTGACACCTAATTTTTTTCTTTACAAATGGTCATTACAAACTGTACTTTATATTTTGTGTTTTTCCTTCAGACAATCAAATTCAATTTGGGTTGTTATTCTTATAAAGATTTATTATTGTAATTACTAAAGGCAAAGGTCATACGGAAACATAAGTTTTGGTCTGGCCTTTTATGTTGCTAAGTATTAAATTAATGGCAGTTAATTTGTTTTGATCAATTTTAATCAAATTAATTGATCTTATATTAAAAATTAATAATCAATAATTTATTGCTATTTATTATTTCAGCTTTAAATAACAAATATAAGTTTTAACAATTAAAAACTTTATATTAAAAATTTTACAGAGAACGATATTCATCTTTAGAATCTGAAACTTTCAGCTCCTTACTAAGTTCTACCAATGAGATAATTATTTTTATGGTATAGTTTTTAATAATAGTACTGTCTTGAAGTATAATATCACTTTGGGGTAAAATATACTTTTAGATAAAATATGGTATTATTACAAAAATATAATCAGGTTACTGAATAAATTGGATTTCCTAGTGTAAAATTACAAAATAAATACTTTTTTCTATACCTTTGCTTCCAAAAGTCATTCTTCCCTGAACCTGGATAAAACTTTAGATGAATAATATAGCTTTTTCAGTCACTGATATCATTGAATATTGGTGAGTCTGTGGAGAACCTCAAACTCTCATACATTGTTGGTGAATGTACAGTGAAACAAGTTTTAGGGAAAGAGTTCTAGCACTTTCTTAGAAAAGTAAATACACACTTATTTCCCAATCCAATAATACCTGTGTTTTACCCAAAAGAAATAAAAGCTAATGTCAACAAAAAAGGCTAATATAAGGATGCTTATAGAGGCTTTATTCATAATATGAAATAGCCCTAACACTAGAAATAGCCGTAGTTTCTATTAACAGAATGGCAAAACAGGTTGCTATATTAATACAATGAAATGCAATTCATCAATAAAAAGAACAAACTACAGATACATGCAACAATATGGTTGAATCTCAAAACCATTATTCTGAGTGAAAGAAGCCTTACACAAAAGAGACTGTACTTTGTGATTTCATTTATAAGCTCTAAGAAAAGCAAAACAAAATTATGGTTAAAAAAACAAGACAGAACAGAAATTGTAGCTGAAAGGGCAGAAGGTTGGGATGGACTGGGAAGAGACCTGAGAGAAATTTGTGGGCTGGTATCTTGATAATTTTAAGTTACACAGGCATATGTATTCATCAAAACTTATTGAACAGTAACAATAAAATTCTAATGTGTATAGCACAGGGAACTGTATTCAATATCTTGTGATAAACTATAATAGAAAAGAATATGAAAAAGAATATATATATGTATAACTGAGTCACTTTGCTGTACAGAAGAAATTAAACACAACATTGCAAATAAACTATACTTCAATAAAATAAAATAAAAACTTATTGAATACTATACTTAAGATTTTTGCATTTCACTCTATGTTAATTTTACTTAAAAGAAAAAAAAAAGAACCACAAATACTTAACTTGTAAGCATGCTGAAAAATTTAGAGATAAATTGTAGTGATATCCATTACTTACTCTGAAATGGATAAAAATAAATGGGTTCATGGGTGGGTAGATAGATGAATAGATATGTGGCATGAAACAAAATGTTGATTGTGAAATCTAAGTAGGAGGTAACATGGGGGTTCAATGATATTTCTTACAATTGTTCTGTATGTTTGATAATTTTCATAGTAAAATGTTGACATAAAGTAGGAAGAAGAGAAACAGAAGGACGTGTTACAGGAAAGCTGAGAGCTGTTTGAACATAGAATTTGTGGAAAGACTAACCAGAAACATGCCTGAAAAGTAAAAATAGTTTTACTTATAAAGGAAGTTTGGGACCTAACTTTGAAGATTTTACTATATTCTGTCATCTATGGAAGAATATTAATGTGACATGTTCAGATCAGGTCAATTAACTTATTTAATCATTTTTACAAATGAATAGATAAAGAAGATGTGGTACATATATACAATGGAATATTACTCAGCCATCAAAAGGAACGAAATTGGGTCATTTGTAGTGATGTGGACGAATCTAGAGTCTGTCATACAGAGTGAAGTAAGTCAGAAAGAAAAAAAACAAATATCGTATATTAATGCATTATATGGAATCTAGAAAAATGATACTGATGAACTTATTTGCATGGCAGGAAAAGAGATGCAGATGTAGAAAACAGACTTGTGGACATGGGGTGGGGAAGGGGAGGGTGGGACGAATCGATAGAGTAGCATTGACATAAATACACTACCACGTATAAAATATCTAGTGGGAAGCTGCTGTATAGCACAGGGAGCTCAGGTCAGTGCTCTGTGATGACCTAGAGGGGTAGGATAGGGCGTGGGAGGGCCACTCAAGAGGGAGGGGATAGATGTATACATACAGCTGATTCACTTTGTTCTACAGCAGAAACTAACACAACATTGTAAAGCAATTATACTCCAATTAAAAAAATCTAAAAGAAACCCCTCTATTTTCCATATGCTGTACCATGCACTGTATATCCCATTTGCTAGATTCTAACAACATAACTGGAAAAGAGAAAAATGTAGCAGATGCATTCTAATAAATAGAAAACTAAAAGATAATGTTTTAGGTAGGATGGTGGACAAAGGACGAGGAACTCTGGAAACACCTAGAGTGGATGTCCTGCATGGGCAGTTTTAGAGAAAGAACTCTGCCATCAGTGTAAAGGATAGACTGAAAGTCTTTGCAGTAGTCCAGGTAAGGAGAAAGTTTATGAAGGATATTGATAGTAAACTTGAAGAGGGGCACATCCTAAAATGCAAGTCCACTTACCATTAAATAATTAATTCACTGCTGTTTTAAACAACATGGTGTGGTAGGGTGGTGTCAGGAATAAAATAAGTCCAGGGAAGATGAAAATAGTATTATAGTTACAAAAGCACTTAATAAGATGAAAGAGAAGATTGATTGTGAGTACTATTTATTGCCTGATGTTGAGGCTGGATTGTTGAAAATTCCATGAAACCTAATCCAAAGCTTAAAATCACCATGGTTATCCTCATTCTCATTCATGCTAGCCACCCAAGGTAATCTTTTCTTCTATCATTTTTCTGAATGGATCAAATAACTTAGACCACCCCAGTGAACTCTAATTAGGATGAGCTTTTAAATTTATCTAGGGAAAAATGTGTTCAGAGCTAATGAGGCATTGCGGGGAAAATAGACCTAGTCCTAAGAAATCTCCATAAGGAGAGAACATTCTAGAAGCTTAATTCAAAGACTGCATTGTGTGTGCATGTGTATTCAAGAGAGGTTTTTTTTTTTCTCTTCAACTTCTCACCTTAAACCAAATTTCACTTGAAAGAAGTGAAAGCATTAAGATGACACTTTAAAATTTTATTTTAAGGAAAGGACAGGCAACATTCTTCCACAAAAAGCCAATAGCATTCTTTTCTTCAAAAAGAAAACGCCACAAAAAGTTCAGTATTTAATTACATCTTACAGCAACTGAAAATAAAATCATGTTGAAAACAGAAAAAAACATTCTTAGTATATGTATTTTGCATACTTATTTTGTACAGAGGAAAAGCAAGGTTTTTTCTTTTCTTAGATGTTATCTGAAAGAATGATATATTTTGAATTGTATTAACTGATTCAGACTATTTCAGGTAATATTTAAGTCTATGAAATGCTGGTTTATTTGGTAACAACTTAATTATGGAGAGCAGCTCTCAACATTTATAAATGATGGAGACTCATTTATAAAGGACCATACTCCCACACTGTGCAGGTGAGGTTAATCTCAGGCAGGGGGTCTACACTGTGTCCTAAGGTTTCCCTGATGACATAATGTCAGGTGCCCACAGAAGTGACTTGCTGGCTATCAAGCTCTTTATTAATATCCTTCACTTCCTGAATCACTTCCTCATTTTCCTACCAATGTTTCCTGGCATCACCTCCTAAATGTCCTACTTCTATGTGAATCTTTCTCTCAGTGCCTCCTTCTGAGGGAACCCAAGGAAGATAATCATGCTATGTTAATTTTTAAGGCACAGCTGGATTCCCTTAGCTAATACGTTATCTAGAATTTTTCTTGTCTTAATGAATGAGTCTTTACTGTTATTTTCTTGTTATCTTTACCGGGTTTTTGGAATCAAATTATAGTAAGCTCATGAAATTTAAAATGTAGTTATTCATAATATGGTTTTGCTTTTAAATATTTGGTGTCAGAATTTGGTTTATCAGCACCTATTCTATTTTTTCTTGTTCAGTCTTGTTAAAGATATCCTTATCTTTACAAAGAACCAGATTTTAATTATTTTTTTCTACTCTTTGTCCATTTTATTGATTTCTATTTTATCTTTATTCTTTTTTTTCTTTGTGTTTCTTTGTGTCCTCTGTTGCTCTATTTTCTAATTTCTTTTGCTGAATGCTTAACATATTTGTTTAAACATATTTATACATTTTAAATATACATTTTAAATATATTTAAAGCTATTATTTTCATGTAAGGACTACTTTAGCTGTGTCTCACAGAATTTGACATATAATTTTTCTAATGTCAAATAATTCCATGTATCTCTAATTTTTAAAGTTCTTTCATGAAATCTTTTCCAAGCTAAGGATTATTTAATAATATACTTTGTTTCCAAAAATAACCTATTTTAATGCTACCATTTAAATATAAATTTCTAACTTTATTGTAAATTAGAGAGGGAAGTCTGCAGGATATTGACTTCTAGGAATTTGATGAAGCTCCTTTTATGACCAAATACATGCTCTATTTTTATAATTTCTTAATGTGGGTATTTCTCTGTCTCTCCTATTTGGTGTTCTATAAGTTCTTTCAATCAGATAATTTTTATATTTAACTATGAAAATTTTTTCTCCTTTATTTTAGAAATATTTCTAATTTTACAAATATTTTCTATCCTTCTTCCCGTTACTTTCCTCTAGGATTCCTAATTTCAAGATGTTAATGTTTCTGCCTCAACCCTGTATAAATCTGTATTAGTTTCCTATGACTCCTATGACAGATTATCACAGATTTAGTGGCTTAAACAACACAACTTATTATCTTACAGTTCTGGAGGTCAGAAGTCTGTGATGTATTTCACTGGGCCAAAATCAAAGAGGGAGGCAGGGTCATACTCCCTCTGCGGGCTGTAGAAGAGAATCCACTTCCTTGCTTATTCCAGTTTCTGGAGATTTATTGCATCCTTGGCTCTTGGCCCCTTCCTCCATTTTCAAGGATAACAGCATGGCCTCTTCAAATCTCTTTCTGCTTCCCTCTTCACATTTGGACTCACCCTGATAATCCAGGATAATCTTCCCATCTCAAAACTCTTAATCACATCCTCAAAGTCTCTTTTGCCTACAACAGTAGCCCACAATAGCTTAACTTTTTTTTTTTTTCTCTCTGTCCTGTCTCCTGACTTTTGGGAAAGTTCCTCATTCTTTTTTTTTTTTTTTTTTTTTTTTGCTGTACGCGGGCCTCTCACTGTTGTGGCCTCTCCCGTCGTGGAGCACAGGCTCTGGACGCTCAGGCTCAGCGGCCATGGCTCACGGGCACAGCCACTCCGCGATATGTGGGATCTTCCCAGACTGGGGCACGAACCCGTGTCCCCTGCATCGGCAGGCGGACTCTCAACCACTGCGCCACCAGGGAAGCCCCTAGTTCCTCATTCTTTAAGTTCACTAAATTTATTATTTGGCTATCACCATTCTTATTGTTCTATCAGATTATTTTAATGATTATATTTATCAATTCTAACATTCCCATTTCATTCTTTATATGACTTCTGGTTCTTTCCCCATTTGGCATTGTCTTTGAGTATATTTATTATGCTTATTTTAAATTATTGTTCTGTGTGATCTAACTCAACTTCATGTATTGTTCAGGTTATTGTATTCCATCCAGAGATATCTAGTTATTTTAGCCTATGAATTCATGACCTCCTAGGGGTAACAGCTACTCTTTCTGGTAAAACATGCTTGGAAATTTCTAAAGGCCAAATCTCATCTTGTGTCTTCCTGGTAAGTTTTAAAAGATTAGATGGAATGAAATCCAGAGTGGAAGGCTCTGGGCATCACAGAACAAGGTAACAACTCCTATGTGATGCTGCTCCACCATGGCACTCTTGCAGTATTAGCTTGTAGAAACATGTAATATTGGGAGAGGCAGTTTCCATAGGTTGCAACCTGAGTAACATAGGTGTTGGAGGGGAGAAGGTAAGCCTGTAGCTGTCTTCCTCACCCAAGCAGGCTTTTGCTTCCCTTGCATTACCCATCCAAAACCTGCTGTTGCCTGGTTCCTGTTACTAAGGAGGGTCATGATAATCCAAGGCAAAGCAGGGAATGGGGAGAAGCAGAAATGGAAAGTCTTCTTCTACCTTATCCTCTTACTGCCACGTCAGTTACCATCTGTGTCTGTCTGCAGCTATCTCTCTACAAGGAACCACATAGACTCACACCAGTTTAGGATAACTTTCAGTCTTCCCAAGTATTTCTCAATTTTTTGTTAGTTCCTAACTTCCATGTTTTATTTCTATAGTCTTTACATGTTTGCTTTGTAGAGAAAGATCCAGCAGGCTCACCAGACTAGTTCTCCATACTGACAGAAAGAAGCCTATTTCCAGAACAGAGTTTGTTTTGTTAGCCCCAGGCATTAACTAATTATTGGTTTGATTCTATTATGGCATCTTGTTTTTACCTCCCAGCTTCCCTAGCAGTTAGATCCAGTCATGTGACCAAGTCTGTCCCATGAAATTAAGGGGAAGTCTGCTGTGGAACTTCTACAAATCCTTATACTTTCCTAACAAAGGATGTCACACCATTTTCTCCTTCTCATTTTGAATATAGATATGATGCCCAGAAAAGTTACAGCTATTTTGCAGTCAGGAGAGGAAAGCAAAAGAACTGCAGAGTCTAACCCTGATATTATTGTGCTCCTGAACCCATGCCAGCTCCTACCACCCTGATTTTTTGTGATGTAAGAAAATCTGCTATGCCACTGTTAATTGCGATTTCTGTTACTTGAAATGTGAAAATAGCCAGCTTCTTATTTTATATAATAGCTTTCTAAGAGAAAATAATGAGTATTTAGGGAATACCATATGAATAGCACGACGATTGTCCCAGGGATGCTAAATAAATAATTTCTGTTAAATCTAATGGAAAGTTCACATGGGGCTATACAATTTCCTATTTTTTAAAATTAGAAAACTGAGCCTCAAGGAGGTGAAGAAAACCTTGCTGAGGTCTAAACTTTAAGTATAGTTCTGCTTTTTTCAATGTATCATATTACCTACCCAATCTATCTATGTATAACACATAAATGAATCTATAGGTAAGGATACATGTATCTATAGTGACTTTTAACTTACCTCCCTGTCCTGAAGAGACTTCTTCTTTTTGTAAATGGCATTCACTTCTGGTAAAATTATACACTTTAATTCTTTTGGTTGTCAAGGCTTTTTTTTTTTTTTTTTCAGCACTGAGAACACACTATCATAAGGCAAACTCCCTTGGGTGGGCACCATTTTACATACTTGTCAGGTAACAGAAAATACAGTATCCAAATCCAGCCCTGAGAGAGTGGGTCACAAGCTAGGCACTTGGTGATGGTTCTGAAAATGGAGGTTAAAATGTCCCAAAGCCAGCCTTTGTCTCTTGTGCTATTCTGTCTGAGACAGGCCCTGGGGATATTATTAGTCTCTTTAACATCTGTGAGGGAATTAAAGTTGGAACATAGGCCAGTGGCCTCACACTAGGGAAGTGAGATATAATGTGTGACCAAAGAAATCTAAGCAACAGAAAAGATGTTGTCATGCCTTTCTTTTAAATCCACTCTCTGTGTAAAAGAAGCCAGGCTTTGTCACTGGTGCTGACAAGGAACAGAGGCAAATCCAAAGACTATGTCGACTATAGCAAAGGCATTAACTGAAGCACCCACAGTGTTATGTAGTTTTGAGCTACAGGGAATAATGAGTCTCAGTCTTGATTTGTTTTTGAACAAGTGAATCACTTAAGGAGATGGTAAATAGGCTTTGTTTTGAATTTTTCATCATTGTGCCTAGATCAAATTATGTAATCATTATTCTCCTTAGAATATTTTCATCTATTTCTAGTAAGTTACAGAATATTCTAATTTTGGAGCAGAAGTTATTCTTGTTTATTGCTGCCTGAAACAATGAAGGATGCAAACTTGACCACAAAGGACCTCAATAACTATCTTGCAGAGAATCATAAAACTTTACCTCTACTAAGGACCTTAAAAAACACAGAGTTCAACTTCAATGCTTTGCAGATGAATAAACTGAGATCTAGGGAGGTTAAATGACTCTGTCCAAGGTCACAGTGCTCATCTACAACTGCACTGGGACTAGAACCAAGAACTCATGAAACTGCTTCATTGCAATTCTACCCCTCCCGTGAAGCTTTCGTGACAAACTACAAATAAGCACATTCAAAGGCCTCAAACTGGAAGACAACTCCACATTCATCTAGGTCATAAAAATTCCCAAATCCTCTCCAATTTTAAAGATTTGTAGAGTGATCAGCATTGCAATGGCACATGCCAGCATGTGCATGTACACACACACACACACACACAAACCTGTGTTATATCTCAAAGACATGTCAAGGTATTTTTGATGGAGTTACATATATATCAGTACGGATCATAAGGAAAGGGTATTTGAGTAGATTGATTTATGCCAGTATTTTATTCTTCTCAAATACATGGGTTCTCTTTGGAGATTACAAACTACATAGCTTTGTATACATTATAAATAACATATACATATTTTAATACTTCCATTAAGAAAGAATAGTAAATCATAACTTCTTTGCTACTGGCCTTTAATATCTATGCCAAAGAAATGCCCTTATTATCTTGCTGTTTCTTAGATTGTCCTTTATCATTTTCTTTGCTGGCATAATCACCTAAAATATAACCTTGATAAAATATAACCTTGGAAATGTACTCTGCTTTTCTTAGTTCTAACCATTGAAAAACATCTTTGGGTAAGTACATTTATAAAACATTATCCTCATTTCTTTATTCTTACCATCCTGTTCTCAGTCTACAAAGAGGTGCTTCTAATTCAGTCTCTCTTTTTTGGTCAAAATTCTCATTTTCTAGAGTAGGAGAGATAAAGGTGGTGACTGACTGAACTACTCTCTCTCTTGGCTTTTCAGACAAAAGACACACTGTGCTGAGTCGTTTGAGACATGATCAAAGCTCAGCCAGTCCACCCCTCCTACTGGAGAGAACTTACTGATGAAGGAGAGGGTCTATTTCTGTTAATAACAACAATAACATTAAGAACTGACATTTTTGAGTGTGCTGTAGATTACAAAGAACTCTCTCTGTTTTTTCTCATTTGATATTCACAACAATACTATGAGGAAGATATTATATCCAGGTTCAGATTAAGAAAGTATGGTTATGTTATTATTGTTTATACAAATAAATAGTTCATATTAATTATTATTAATTATTTATCAGTTAGTTACTCTGAAAAAACTTCTCAGAAGCAATAATTGCAGCTAATATTTATTGAGTTCTTCCTATGTCTTCATGAAAAAATATTTAAGACATGTCAATGAAACCATACACTGTACCTTGCATAATCAAGGCCCAAAAGGTAGAAACAAAATAAAAACAAAATGATTCAGAGACCCCAAGCTCCTCTTGCAGAGTACCAGGGAAGCGACTTGCGACTTGCTGACAGTCCCTTCAGCTGGACATTGCACAGGAGCATTGAGGAACTAGAATGACTGACAGTGAATTTTAGACATCACAGGCCAAAAATCCACCACATGTAACACACTGAAGGCCCCCAAGTTTGCACATAACCCACGAAGAAGCATGAAGAACAGTAGACCTCCACAGAGAACTCTTGAAACTTACCATTACTTTTCACCCATCATTTTGGCCTCCTCCCCCTCCAACTCCCCACTTTCACAATAAATATCCCACTCAAGAGCCTATGGAGGACACTGTACTCAGGGATGCCTTACTTGAAGAATTGAAAGCAGAAAGATTTGGGAGTTCAGAGTTAAGCTGAAGAAAAGAGCTTCCCAGAGCTTCCAAATCCTGAGTTTTTCCTGGTTTTGAGGCATGAATCAGCTTCTTTCTTGTCCATTGGCCTTCTGCTCTACAGGGCCAGAGTTCAGTTTCTCAGCTCTGTAAAAGGAGAAGGCCCTGAAACAAGATGGTAGAATAGAAGGACGGACTCTCACTCCCTCTTATGAGAACACCAGAATCACAACTAGCTGCTGGACAATCATCGACAGGAAGACATTGGAACTCACCAAAAATGATACCCCACATTCAAAGACAAAGGAGAAGCCACAATGAGATGGTAGGAGGGGCGCAATCACAGTAAAATCAAATACCATAACTGCTCGGTGGGTGACTCACAGACTAGAGAACACTTATATCACAGAAGTCCACCCACTGGAGTGAAGGTTCTGAGCCCCACATCAGGCTTCTGAACCTGGGGGTCCAGGAACGGGAGGAGGAATTCCTAGAGAATCAGACTTTGAGGGTTAGCGGGATTTGATTGCAGGACTTCGAAAGGACTGGGGGAAACAGTGACTCCACTCTTGGGGGCACACACAAAGTAGTGTATGCATCAGGACCCAGGGGAAGGAGGAGTGACACCAGGGGAGACTGAACCAGACCTACTGGCTAGTGTTGGAGGGTCTCCTGCAGAGGCGGGGGGTGGCTGTGGCTCACCGTGGGGACAAGGACACTGGAAGCAAAAGGTCTGGGAAGTACTCCTTGGCATGAGCCCTCCCAGAGTCTGCCATTAGCCCCACCAAAGAGCCCAGGTAGGCTCCAGTGTTGGATTGCCTCAGGCCAAACAACCAACAGGGAGGACATCCAGCCCCACACATCAGCAGTCAAGCAAATTAAAGTTTTATGGAGCTCTGCCCACCAGACCAACAGTCAGCTCTACCCACCACCAGTCCATCCCATAAGGAAACTTGCACAAGCCTCTTAGATAGCCTCATCCACCAGAGGGCAGACAGCGGAAGCAAGAAGAACTACAATCCTGCAGCCTGTGGAACAAAAACCACATTCACAGAAAGATAGACAAGATGAAAAGGCAGAGGGCTATGTACCAGATGAAGGAACAGGATAAAACCTCAGAAAATCAACTACATGAAGTGGAGATAGGCAATCTTCCAGAAAAAGAATTCAGAATAATGATAGTGAGATAATCCAAGACCTCGGAAAAGGAATCAAAGCAAAGATCGAGAAGCTGCAAGAAATGTTTAACAAAGACCTAGAAGAATTAAAGAACAAACAAACAGAGATGAAAAATAACATAATTGAAATGAAAACTACACTAGAAGGAATCAATAGCAGAATAACTGAGGCAGAAGAATGGATAAGTGACCTGGAAGACAGAATGGTGGAATTCACTGCTATAGAACAAAACAAAGAAAAAGGAATGAAAAGAAATGAAGACAGACTAAGAGACCTCTGGGACAACATTACATGCAATAACATTCTCATTATTGGGGTCTCAGAAGGAGAAGAGAGAGAGAAAGTCCCCAAGAAAATATTTGAAGAGATTTTAGTAGAAAACTTCCCTAACATGGGAAAGGAAAGAGCCAACCAGGTCCAGGAAACACAGAGAGTTCCACACAGGATAAACTGAAGGGGAAACACGCTGAGACACATAGTAATCAAATTGGCAAAAATTGAAGACAAAGAAAAATTATTGAAAGAAGCAAGGGAAAAACAAAAATTACATACAAGAGAACTCCCAAAAGGTTAACAGCTGCTTTCTCAGCAGAAATTCTACAAGCAAGAAGGGAGTGGGATGATATACTTAAAGTGATGAAAGGGAAGAACCTACAACCAATATTTCTCTACCCAGCAAGGATGTCATTCAGATTCGATGGAGAAATCAAAAACTTTACAGACAAGCAAAAGCTAAGAGAATTCAGCACCACCAAACCAGCTCTACAACAAATGCTAAAGGAACTTCTCTAAGTGGGAAACACAAGAGGAGAAAAGAACCTACAAAAACAAACCCAAAACAATTAAGAAAATGGCCATAGGAACATACATATTGATAATTACCTTAAACATGAATGGATTAAATGCTCCAACCAAAAGACATAGACTTGCTGAATGGATCCAAAAATAGACCCATATATATGCCGTCTACAGGTGACCCACTTCAGACCTAGGGACACATAGAGACTGAAAGTCAGGGGATGGAAAAAGATATTCCATGCAAATGGAAATCAAAAGAAAGCTGGAGTAAAAGTACTCCTATAAGATAAAATAGAGTTTAAAATAAAGAATGTTACAAGAGACAAGGAGGACACTACATAATGATCAAGGGATCAATCAAAGAAGAAGACATAAAAATTATAAATATATATGCACGCAACATAGGAGCACCTCAATACATAAGGAAACTACTAACAGCTAAAAAAGAGGAAATTGACAGTAACTCAATAATAGTGGGTGACTTTAACACCTCACTTACACCAATGGACAGATCATCCAAAGTGAAAATAAATAAGGAAACAGAAGGTTTAAATGACACAATAGATCAAATAGATTTAATTTATATTTATAGGACATTCCATCCAAAAACAGCAGATTACACTTTCTCCTCAAGTGCGCATGGAACATTCTCCAGGATAGATCACATCTTGGTTCACAAATCAAGCCTCAGTAAATTTAAGAAAATTGAAGTCATATCAAGGATCGTTTCTGACCACAATGCTATGAGATTAGAAATGAATTAAAGGGAAAAAAATGTAAAAAACACAAACACATGGAGACTAAACAATATGTTACTAAATGACCAAGGGATCACTGAAGAAATCAAACAGGAAATCAAAAAATACCTAGAGACAAATGACAATGAAAACATGATGATCCAATACCTATGGGATGCAGCAAAAGCAGTTCAACAGGGAAGTTTATAGCTATACAAGCCTACCTCCAGAAACAAACAAACAAAAAAACAATTAAACAATCTAACCTTACACCTAAAGGAACTAGAGAAAGAAGAACAAACAAAAGCCAAAGTTAACAGAAGAAAAGAAATCATAAAGATCAGAGCAGAAATAACTGAAATAGAAACAAAGAACACAATAGCAGAGATCAAAAAAACTAATAGCTGGCTCTTTGAGAAGATAAAATTGATAAACCATTAGCCAGATTCATCAAGAAAAAAAGAGAGAAGACTCAAATCAGTAAAATTAGAAATGAAAAAGGAGAAGTTACAACAGACACCGCAGAAATACAAAATATCCTAAGAGACTACTACAAGCAACTCTATGCCAATAAATTGGACAACCTAGAAGAAATGGACAAATTCTTAGAAATGTATAACCTTCCAAGATTGAACCAGGAAGAGATAGAAAATATGAACAGACCAATCACAAGTAATGAAATTGAAACTGTGATTAAAAATCTTAACAAACAAATGTCCAGGTCCAGATGGCTTCACAGGAGAATTCTATCAAACATTTAGACAAGAGGTAACACCCATGCTTCTCAAACTCTTCCAAAAATTTGTGGAGGAAGGAACACTCCCAAACTCATTCTATGAGGCTACAATCACCCTGATATCAAAAGCAGACAAAGATACTACAAAACAGGAAAATTACAGACCAATAACACTGATGAATAAAGATGCAAAAATCTTCAAAAACATACTAGCAAACAGAATCCAACAACACATTAAAAGGATCATACACCATGATCAAGTGGGATTTATCCCAGGGATGCAAGGATTTTCAATATATGCAAATCAATCAATGTCATACATCATATTAACAAATTGAAGAATAATAACCATATGATCATCTCAATAGATGCAGAAAAAGCTTTTGACAAAATTCAACACCCACTTATGATAAAAACTCTCCAGAATGTGGGCATAGATGGAATCTACCTCAACATAATAAAGGCCATATATGACAAACCCATAGCAAATATCATTCTCAATGGTGAAAACCTGAAAGCATTTCCTCTAAGATCAGGAATAAGACAAGGATGTCCACTCTCTCCACTATTATTCAACAAAGTTTTGGAAGTCCTAACCACAGCCATCAGAGAAGTAAGAGAAATAAAATAATACAAATTGAAACAGAAGAAGTAAAACTGTTACTGTTTGCAGATGAAATGATACTATACATAGAGAATCCTAAATGTGCCACCAGAAAACTACTATAGATAATCAATGAATTTGGTAAAGTTGCAGGATACAAAATCAGTGCACAGAAATCTCTTGCATTCCTATACACTAATGAAAACTCTGAAAGAGAAATTAAGGAAACACTTCCATTTACCACTGCAACAAAAAGAATAAAATACCTAGGAATAAACCTACCTAGGTAGACAAAGGACCTGTATGCAGAAAACTATAAGACACTGATGAAGGAAATTAAAGATGATACCAACAGACGGAGAGACATACCCTGTTCTTGGATTGGAAGAATCAATATTGTGAAAATGACTATACTACCCAAAACAATCGACAGATTCAATGCAATTCTTATCAAATTATCACTGGCATTTTTTACAGAAGAAGAACAAAAAATCTTAAAATTTGTATGGAGATGGAAAAGACCCCGAATAGCCAAAGCAGTCTTGAGGGAAAATAACGGAGCTGGAGGAATCCGACGCCCTGACTTCAGACTATACTACAAAGCTACAGTAATCTAGACAATATGGTACTGGGACAAAAACAGAAACATAGATCAATGGAACAAGATAGAAAGCCCAGAGATAAACCCATGCACCTATAGTCAATTAATCTATGACAATGGAGGCAAGGATATACAATGGAGAAAAGACAGTCTCTTCAATAAGTGGTGCTGTGAAAACTGGACAGCTACCTGTAAAAGAATGAAATTAGAACACTCTCTAACACCACACACAAAAATAAACTCAAAATGAATTAGAGAACTAAATGTAAGACTGTACACTATTAAACTCTTAGAGGAAAACATAGGAAGAACACTCTGACATAAATCACAACAAGATCTTTTTTGATCCACCTTCTAGAGTAATGGAAATAAAAACAAAAACGGACAAATGGGACCTAATGAAACTTAAAAGCTTTTGCACAGCAAAGGAAACCATAAAGAAGATTAAAATACAACCCTCAGAATGGGAGAAAATATTTGCAAATGAATCAATGGACAAAGGATTAATCTCCAACATATATAAACAGCTCATTCAGGTCAATATTTAAAAAAACAAACAACCCAATCCAAAAATGGGCAGAAGACCTAAATAAACATTTTTCCAAAGAAGACATACAGATGGCCAAGAAGCACATGAAAAGCTGCTCAACATCATTAATTATTAGAGAAATGCAAATCAAAACTACAATGAGGTATCACCCTACACCACTTAGAATGGGTATCATCAGAAAATCTACAAACAGCAAAGGTTGCAGAGGGTGTGGAGAAAAGGGAACGATCTTGCACTGTTGGTGGGAATGTAAATTGATACAGCCAATATGGAGAACAGTATGGAAGTTCCTTAAAAAACTACAAATCGAATTACCATATGATCCAGCAATCCCACTACTGGGTATATACCCAGAGAAAACCATAATTCAAAAAGACATATGCACCCCAATGTTCACTGCAGCACTATTTACAATAGCCAGGTCATGGAATCAACCTAAATGCCCTTTGACAGACGAATGGATAAAGAAGATGTTGTACATATATACAATGGAATATTACTCAGCCATAAAAAAGGAACGAAATTGGGTCATTTGTTGAGATGTGGATAGATCTAGCGACTGTCATACAGACTGAAGTAAGTCAGAAAGAGAAAAACAAATATCATATTTTAATGCATGTATGTGCAACCTAGAAAGATGATACAAATGAACCAGTTTGCAGGGCAGAAATTGAGACACAGATGTAGAGAAGAAACATATGGACACCAAGGGAGGAAAGCCACGGGAGGGTGGGAGTAGTGTTGTGATGAATTGGGTGATTGGGATTGACATGTATACACTGATGTGTATAAAATTGATGACTGGTCTTCCCTGGTGGTGTAGTGGTTGAGAATCTGCCTGCCAATGCAGGGGACACAGGTTCGAGCCCTGGTCTGGGAAGATCCCACATGCCGCAGAGCAGCTGGGCCCGTGAGCCACAACTACTGAGCCTGCACGTCTGGAGCCTGTGCTCCGCAACAAGAGAGGCTGTGAGAGTGAGAGGCCCACGCACCGTGATGAAGAGTGTCCCCCACTTGCCACAACTAGAGAAAGCCCTCACACAGAAACGAAGACTCAACACAACCAAAAATAAATAAATTAATTTAAAAAAAATTGATGACTAATAAGAACCTGCTGTATAAAAAAAAATTAAATTAAATTAAAATTTTTAAAAAAAAAGAGCTATGGGGGAGACAGATCTGAGCATTGCCTCCTGTCTCCTGGCTTGGCTGCCCTGCTGTAAAGCCTTTCCTCTCTGCAAAAGACTGTTGCCTCACTACTTGGTCTTCCCGTTGTGCGGGCAACAAGCCCACTTGCTTGGTTACATCAAGATAGCTTTATTTTTAATATGAGCAGGCTAAGACTTAGAAAGTGTCCAGGATCACACAGCTAAGAGGCAGTGGAGCTGTAAGTGATTTCAGTGAGTATGAATATATAGCCACTGGTTAAAAGTACAGTTAAGCTGTGAAAAACGTTTTAAAAAGTCACAAGCATGAAGAGGAACAGGCAACAAGTCAGTTATAGTTATTGTTGATATAGTTACTATTATTGTATTACAATTACCCAGAGTTTCCTGCTGGCAATCAAGTTGAAAAGGAAAACATGGTGGATTTGGTAATTTCCTTTTTCTGACATTCTCAAGATGGAGAGGGTGCTGCAAAGATTTCTAAAATATAGATATACCTGTGACTGGAATTGCATGATAAAGAATTTCTCTTTGGTGATTAAATGTTCACAGACATGGGTGTGGGTACTTGATGTACGCCATTGCCTTCCCTGGTCTCCTGTCTGTGCACCTCCATCTCACTGACTGAACAGCTGACTTTAAACAACTTGCTTTGATGTGTTTTTATACCCTCTGACTTCTGTAAGGTTTATCCAATGGAGAACTGGCAGGACATATGAGGGCTAGCTGTAGGAGAGTGAGGTCACGGTGTTTATTCTCCCTAGACCCCTCCCTGCTGGGTCAATTTGGGTCACCTGTGTTTCTCTATTAGAGGCCACTTGTCTGCCAGCCCTCAGAATTCTGCCAATTGCTCCTTTCCCATCCCTTCAGAGATAAGGTAATGGCTCCTACCTGTTGTGAGCCCAAGAGTACTATGCTATCCCTTGTTGGGTTTCCTACACTCTGTCTACCTCCTTGTGAATAGTTCCTTTATAAAAGTCTCCTCCATTCTTCTACCCACCAGGTCACACAGCTTAGAAGTGTGAGATCCTGGCCAAACTTCAAATGTAACTTTTCTGCCTCCAGAGTCTATAGACTTTCCATTACCACATGAAAATTATATCACACTACACATATTACTGACTGATAAGAAGGGACTGTTCACTTGCCTTTTAAATGTGTAAAATGCAATCAATGTGTAGCAGGAGAGTCGCTGCACGTTCTGCGTTCCAAAGACCTTGTAATTTAGTACTTGCTGCTTCAATCACTGTGCTGGACACTTCGTGTTACTGCATTTAATTTAGGAAGGTTGCATTTCTACAGCTGTCTAATAAAATCAGCAGCACTTTTGATAGAGTTACCCACCTACCCTATGCAGATTTATGCTAACATTCACATTTTCTACCCATGGCAAACAGCACTTAATAGTCACCAGTAGCAATCAGGCACATGGTATACTTTTTATATCTCTGTATTTAAAGTTCCTCAACCTCAGTTTTGTTTTTCCTAAGCCACTTGATAAATATGCACACTTATTAGAAGTAGAAATTAAATGCAGGTTATTAGGTAATCAGTCTTGCCAATTTTAGAATGTTGTGTGGTTGTAGAATTCATGACATTTTTTCCTGGGACATCATTTTATGCTACTTAATAAATGAATACTGGTTTCACTGTTTTTAAATTTCTTGCCACTTTTAACAAGAGATTTCTTCTGTGTTTTCTTCTATCTGCCATGGTAAAAAGTCATTAGAAAGTTAAGGTCTTTGAAAGCAAAAGTTATGTCCTTTTAGTAAAGAGAACATGTATGAGACTTCCTAATAACAGCAAAAGAACTGAAGATAAAACAAGGTTGGCATTACCATACATTTTATTTGAATCTAATTTGGTTTGGCATCACAGACTTAGAGGTATGGAATCAGTGTCCTCGGAGGGTAACCACTAAAATAGATGTCATTAGCCATAGACTAGATTCTACTACAGCTATCTCAAACAAGTACATTAAAATCAAGCTCAGTAGTAAGTAAAGAAGCCCAACGGGAGACTCATACAAAAGCATTACTAGACACATCCCTACCTTCTAAAAGTGGGTCATTAAGGAAGGCAAGATCTATTTAATTCAGCATAAATCAGATTCAAATTTGTCATACATTAGATGAATCAATCCTTGATCTCTAGACCAAGAGACTACAATCTCAGAAATTGTTAGTTTTAGTTATGTCTTCCCTTTCTTATAATCTGTATAAATATTTTTTATAGAACAATAAATTGAATTAGGTTAATATGTATCCAAAGGTACTTAAAGTCAATCAGAATTGGGAGAACTTTTGACATATTCACCATCAAGAAACTACTGCAACAGAGTCCTTTGCAAGCCAACTCACAGCTTTTTTATTCTGCGATTACACAGAGTGTTTACTTGATTTGCCTTTCTTTTGAGCTCCTGCTGCACTATTTCAGATCTTACTCAAGGTTTTTCTTAGGTTAAAGAAACAACTGATGTAAAGTTGCTGAGGAAACCTCAAGGGTGTATGTGTATGTGTTGGTGTGTGTGAAACTGTGTGTGCTTCTCAGTAGTTTGGTGAAAGCCACATTTTCACCTTTAGGGTTCAAAGTAAGATAAAGCACTTTAAAGAAAAATATAACAGAACACATTTATCGGTTCTTAATGGCAACACAACAACTTAAACCTTTTCTTATTCAGTTACTGTTCACACACCCTAGTCCCAGGTCATAATGGTCATACCATTATGTTACTCTTAAAGAATAATAATGTAGTTGTTTTCAGGGAAGATATTGAAATCAAATCCTAGATTTGAATCCTAGATTCCCCACCTTCAAATTATGTGTATATCTTGAGAAAATTACTGGCTATCATTCTAAATCTTTAAAGCATCAGTAAAGTGTAAAAATCAGTTAAATTCTACCACCTCAAAAGATTAGTGCTTTAAATGAATTTAAAGGAGCAATGGCTATAACATACTTATTATTGTAGTTTCTGATAGATGGTGGAAGCTTAATAATTGGTATGTTTCAAATATATTATTAATAAATCTCTTTTCTGATATAGTTGTCACCTCTGAAATTATTGAATTTTGTTTTTTTCAAATCCTTTCTAAATGTAACAAGTCACTTTATGGCAATTAATATATGTCCCTTCAGTGTGAGTTAATAGAAATGGTTTAGAGAAAATTATGAAGTGAGTGATGTTAACCTTTGTCTTCCCTTACTTCCTGATTAGGTGCTACTTTTCACAATCTTATTGTCCATTATCAATCACCCCCTCTCCAAAATACACGCTACTAGCATGATGCTCCTTATGGAGAATGAATAAAAAGAAATCAAACACTCCACCCTAGGGCTCTCCATTGTGATCTCTTTTAGAATGCTGTATCTCTCCATCCATTATAGTTACCATAACATATAACTGTATTAATTTGGATGACTACTCATATTCCAGCAATCTTTTGTTGCCTAACAAAATGCTCAAAAATTTAACAGCTGGAAACAACAAAAATGTGATTATGTTGCACTATTTTCTGGGTCAGAAATTTAGACAGGCCTTATTGGGTGGCACTATTTTTCCATTTGCCATACACTGGGGTCACTTAGTAGTATTGAATTGGTATCTCAGCTAGTCTAGAGAGGACAAGATGGTCACTCACATGACCAGTACTTTGGAGGCAATGAATGAAAGGCTGAGCTCAGCTGAGCCCCTTTCTACTCCATGTAGATTGAGGGCCTCTTAGCAAGGCCTATCCTGCAATATAGTAGGACTTCTTGCACTGTAACTCAAGGCACAAAGCGAACAAGGTAGAAGTAATCTAACATAATGCCTTAGGAATTTTAAGGAATAAATAAATACTTGTGACCCAAGTGAATGAATCTCCTAGAAATATTTTCATTGTGCTAGAACTAGAAAGAAACTCCATAACTCAAAGGTATGATTAATTAATTTCTAGCAGCAAAGGCACTATATTAAATCACACTCCCTGAGTATGCACTTATGTATTAGATAAGATACTGTTGTTTCACTTAACTTCACCATAGCAGACCTTCCATTTGAGCTATGATGGTAAAAGTGTTTGGGTACCAATTACTTACTTCACATTCTTCTGGATGCAGCAGATGATATAAAAATGAAAAGAGACTCACAGATTCCTATATCATAAGCTTTATGAGAACAGGGACCTCCTACACTGCACTGTATGAAGTATGTGTGGGATAAATAAATAAAATGCTCTCGATGAGTAGAGATTTCTCTTATGGTTAGACTTCATGACATTACATGTAGATTTGTTGTCATTCTTCTTTTAAAATAAAAATATTTTATTTTTATAGAAAAATATAAATATTCTAGCATTAAAAATATGTATTTATTCACACAGTTAATCTGTGTATTTCTAGTAGATGGTGATAAATTTAGATGGTAATTCATCTGATCAGTGAGAACAGGTTAAACACAAAACTAGTTCAAAACCAGTATACTCAATTCTCCAGTCTCATTATAAGACTATTTAATTTTACTTGATTCTTATCCAAAGAAAAATAAAGTATAAAGACATGATTTGCAACTTTGAATTATAGTCATAAAAAGCAAAAAGGGAAAATGTACTTCATTAATCATTCAAAAACTGAAATTAAAATCAAAACTAAAACTAAGCAAAACACCAGTTTATGTTGGGAATAATTAAGAAAAAAAGCACAGCAAACCACATTCTCAGCACTCACAAAGCTAGTGTCTAAATAACAATTTCTACCATTTATTGAGCACTTATGATGAACCAAGCACAGAACCATGATTCAAAAGAACCAGTGAATTACTACGCCCATTTTAAAGATGAGTCCTACAATTGTCAACTAGTTTTCCCCAATTCGTGTAGCTTATATGTTACAAACTAATAATTGAACCCAAGTCTCGTGAGTACCAAAGTCTATGCAGCTTTCCATCTTACATTACCTGTGCCTTATCTATTCTTTTTTCATTCAACAGATAATGAACCAAGCCAAAGGCAATGAATAGCAAACTAAATAATGCAGAAGGATTAATAAGTGATCTGTAAGATAGAATAACAGAAATCACCCTATCAGAACAGCAGACAGAATGACAAATGAAAAATAATGAAAGCAACATATGAGACATAGGGGATAATATAAAGCATGCTAGTCTATGCATAAGAGAAATCCCAAGAGGGAGAAGAAATAAAAAAGGGGATCAAAAATGTTTTTGAAGAATTTATGGCTGAAAACTTTCCAAATCTAAAGAAGGAAACAGATATCCAGGTACAGAGGATCCCAAACAAGATGAACCCAAACAGACCTACACCAAGATGTATCATAATTAAAATGGTGAAAGTTAAAGAGGATTCTAAAGACAGCAAAAGAAAAACAAAGACTTATTTACAAGTAAACCCTCACAAGGCTATCAGATGAATTATCTACAGAAATTTTGCAGACCAGAAGAGAATGACAAGGTATATTCAAAGTCCTGGAAGGGAGAAACCTGCAACCTAGGTTATGCTACCCAGCAAAATTATCATAAAGAATTTCTCAGACAACCAAAAATTAAAAGAATACAGCAATACTAAATCTCTCCTGTAAGAAACATTGAAAGGTCTTCTCTAAATAGAAAATAAACAAGAATCTATAGTAAACGGAAAGGGAAAATCACAACAGGTAAAGCAAATATATAAAAGAATTGTAGATCACTTAAATAAGCCAGTATGTAGATTAAAAAAATTAAAAAACTTTGTGAAAGTGAGATAAATACAATGAACAGCAAAATGATAGAAGAGGAAGATATAAAATAGGACATCAAAATCATAAAATGGTAGGGAAGAGAGTCAGAAGATGTCGATTTTAATTTTTTTTAGAATGTTTTTGAGTATATATGACTACCAGTCTAAAGCAAGTAGATATAGAAATAGGTTAACATACTTGAAAACCAGGATAACCACCAGCAAAAACATACAATAGATTCACAAAAACTGAGAAGAAGATAACTCAAGTATAATACAAAAGAAAACTACCAAACAATGAAAGGGAAAACAAAAAGAAAAAGAAAGGAACAGAGAAGAAATAGAAAAATAAACTGGACAACAAGGCTTAAAATGTCAATAAACACATACCTATAAAAACTTACCTTAAATGGCACTCCCTCTTGTGAGAGAACCGGAATCACAACTAACTGCTGTACAATTATCAACAGGAAGACACTGGAACTCACCAGAAAAAATACTCTACATCCAAAGATAAAGGAGAAGCCAAAATGAGATGATAAGGGGGGCACAATCACAATAAGATCAAATCCCATAACTGCTGGGTGGGTGACTCAAAAACTGGAGAACATGTGCCAGATGAAGGAACAAGATAAAACCTCAGATAAACAACTAAATGAAGTGGAAATAGACAACCTTCCAGAAAAAGATTTCAGAACAATGATAGTGAAGATGATCCAGGACCTCAGAAAAATAATGGAGGCAAAGATCAAGAAGATGCAAGAAATGTTTAACAAAGACCTAGAAGAATTAAAGAACAAACAAACAGAGATGAACAATACAGTAACTCAAATGAAAATTACACTAGAAGGAATCAATAGCAGAATAACTGAGGCAGAAGAACGGATAACTGACCTGGAATACAGAATGGTGGAATTCACTGATGCAGAAGAGAATAAAGAAACAAGAATGAAATAAATGAAGACAGCCTAAGAGACCTCTGGGACAACATTAAATGCAACAACATTCACCTTATAGGCGTCCCAGAAGGAAAAGAGACAGAGAAAGGACCCGAGAAAATATTTGAAGAGATTGTAGCTGAAAACTTCCTTAACATGGGAAAGGAAAGAGCCACCCAAGTTCAGGAAGCACAGAGAGTCCCATACAGGATAAATGCAAGGAGAAACACACCGAGACACATACTAATCAAACTGGCAAAAATTTAAGAGAAAGAAAAATTATTGAAAGCAGCAAGGGATAAATGACAAATAACATACAAGGGAACTCCCATAAGGTTAACAGCTGATTTATCAGCAAAAACTCTACAAGCCAGAGGGTTTGGCATGACATATTTAAAGTGATGAAAGGGAAAACTTACAACCAAGATTACTCTATCCAGCAAGGATCTCCTTCAGATTTGATGGAGAAATCAAAAGCTTCACAGACAAGCAAAAGCTAAGAGAATTCAGCA
Organism: Hyperoodon ampullatus; assembly: GCF_949752795.1. NCBI lineage: Eukaryota > Metazoa > Chordata > Mammalia > Artiodactyla > Ziphiidae > Hyperoodon > Hyperoodon ampullatus. The sequence continues at coordinate 94,974,960 of NC_136915.1, forward strand.
CCACCAAACCAACTCTACAACAAATGTGAAAGGAACTTGTCTAGTGGGAAAGACAAAAGAAGAAAAGGACCTACAAAAACAAACCAGAAACTATCAAGAAAATGGTAATAGGAACACACATATTGATAATTACCTTAAACGTGAATGGATTAAATGTTCCAACCAAAAGACACAGGCTCATTAAATGGATACAAAAACAAGACCCATATATATGCTGTCTACAATAGACCCACTGCAGACCTAGGGACACATTCAGACTGAAAGTGAGGGGATGGAAAAAGATATTCCATGCAAATGGAAATCAAAAGAAAGCTGGAGTAGCAATACTCATATCAGATAAAATAGACTTTAAAATACAGAATGTTACAAGAGACAAGGAAGGACAATACATAATGATCAAGGGATCAATCCAAGAAGAAGATACAACAATTATAAATATATATACACACAACACAGGAGCACCTCAATACATAAGGCAACTGCTAACAGCTATAAAACAGGAAATTGACAGTAACACAATAATAGTCGGGGATTTTAACAGCTCACTTACACCAATGGACAGATGGTCCAAACAGAAAATTAATAAGGAAACACAAGCTTTAAATGACAAAATACACCAGATAGATTTAATTGATATTGATAGGACATTCCATCCAAAAACAGCGGATTACACTTGCTTCTCAAGTGCACTTGGAACATTCTCCAGGATAGATCACATCTTGGGTCACAAGTCAAGCCTCAGTAAATTTAAGAAAATTGAAATCATATCAAGCATCTTTTCTGACCATGACGCTATGAAATTAGAAATCAGTTACAGGGAAATAAATGTAAAAAACACAAACACATGCAGGCTAAACAATACGTAACTAAATAACCAAGGGATTAATGAAGAAATCAAAGAGGAAATAAAAAATACCTAGAGACAAATGACAATGAAAACACGATGATCCCAAACCTATGGGATGCATCAAGGCAGTTCTAAGAGGGAAGTTTATAGCAATGTCTTACCTCAAGAAACAACAAACATCTAAAATGAACAACCTAACCTTACACCTAAAGGAACTAGAGAAAGAGGAACAAAACCCAAAGTTATTAGAAGGAAAGAAATCATAAAGATAAGAGCAGAAATAAATGAAACAGAGACAAAGAAAACAATAGCAAAGATCAATAAAACTAAAAGCTGGTTCTTTGAGAAGATAAACAAAATTGATAATCCTTAACCAGACTCATCAAGAAAAGAGAGGACTCAAATCGATAAAATTAGAAATGTAAAAGGAGAAGTAACAACTGACATCACAAAAATACAAAGCATCCTAAGAGACTACTACAAGCAACTCTATGCCAGTAAAATAGACAAACTGGAAGAAACGGACAAATTCGTAGAAAGGTGTAACCTTCCAAGGCTGAATCAGGAAGAAATAGAAAATATGAACAGACCAATCACAAGTAATGAAATTGAAACTGTGATTAAAAATCTCCCAACAAACAAAAGTACAGGACCAGATGGCTTCACAGGTAAATTCTCTCAAACATTTAAAGAAGAGCTAACACCCATCCTTCTCAAACTCCTCCAAAATTTGTGGAGGAAGAAACACTCCAAAACTCATTCTATGAGGCCACAATCACCCTAATACCAAAACCAGACAAAGATACTACAAAAAGAAGAAAATTACAGACCAATATCATGGATGAATAAAGATGCGAAAATCTTCAACAAAATACTAGCAAACAGAATCCAATGACACATTAAAAGGATCATACACCATGATCAAGTGGGATTTATCCAAGGGATTTAAGGATTCTTCAAGATACACAAATCAATCAACGTGATACACCACAGTAACAAATTGAAGAAGAAAAAAACATGATCACCTCAATAGATACAGAAAAAGCTTTGGACAAAATCAACACCCATTTATGATAAGAACTCTCCAGAAAGTGGGCATAGAGGGAACCCACCTCAACCTAATAAAGGTCATATATGACAAACCCATGGGAAACATCATTCTCAATGGTGAAAAACTGAAAGTATTTCCTCTAAGATCAGGAACAAGACAAGGATGTCCACTCTCACCACTATTATTCAACATAGTTTTGGAAGTCGTAGCCATGGCAATCAAAGAAGAAAAAGAAATAAATGAATACAAATTGGAAAAGAAGAAGTAAAACTGTTACTGCAGATGCAATGATACCATACCTAGAGAATCCTAAAGATGCCACCAGAAAACTACTAGATGTAATCAATGAATATGGTAAAGTTGCAGGATAAAAAATTAATTCATAGAAATCTCTTGTATTCCTATACACTAATGATGAAATATCTGAAAGAGAAATTAAGGAAACACTCCCATTTACTATTGCAACAAAAACAATAAAATACCTAGGAATAAACCTACCTAAGGAGACAAAAGACCTGTATGCAGAAAACTATAAGACACTGATGATGAAAGAAATTAAAGATGATACAAACATTTGGAGAGATATGCCATGTTCTTGGATTGGAAGAATCAGTATTGTGAAAATGACTATACTACCCAAAGCAATCTACAGATTCAATGCAATCCCTATCAAATCACCAATGGCATTTTTCTCAGAACTAGAACAAAAATCTTCAAATTTGTATGGAAACACAAAAGACCCCGAATAGCTAAAGCGGTCTTGAGGGAAGAAATCGGAGCTCAAAAAATCAGACTCCCTGACTTCAGACTATATCACAAAGCTACAGTAATCAAGACAGTATGGCACTGGCACAACAACAGAAATACAGATCAATGGAACAGGATAGAAAGCCCAGAGATAAACCCATGCACCTATGGTCAACTAATCTATAACAAAGGAGGAAAGGATATACAATGGAGAAAAGACAGTCTCTTCAATAAGTGGTGCTGTGAAACCTGGACAGCTACATATAAAAGAATGAAATTGGAACACTCCCTAACACCATACACAAAAATAAACTCAGAATGGATTACAGACCTAAATGTAAGACCAGACACTAAGACCGGACACTATAAAACTCTTAGAGGAAAACATAGGAAGAACACTCTATGACATAAATCACAGCAAGATCTCTTTTGATCCACCTCCTAGGGTAATGGAAATAAAAACAAAAATAAACAAATGGGACCTAATGAAACTTAAAAGCTTTTGCATAGCAAAGGAAACTACAAACAAGATGAAAAACAACTCTCAGAATGGGAGAAAATATTTACAAACGAGTCAACAGACAAAAGATTAATCTCCAAAATATATAAACAGCTCATGCAGCTCAATATTAAAAAAACAAACAACCCAATCCAAAAATGGGCAGAAGACCTAAATACACATCTCTCCAAAGAAGACATACAGTTGGCCAAGAGGCACATGAGAAGATGCTCAGCATCACTTATTATTAGAGAAACGCAAATCAAAACTACAATGAGGTATCACCTCACACCAGTTAGAATGGGCATTATCAGAAAATCTACAAACAACAAATGCTGGAGAGGGTGTGGAGAAAAGGGAACCCTCTCACACTGTTGGTGGGACTGTAAATTGGTACAGCCACTATGGAGAACAGTATGAAGTTTCCTTAGAAAACTAAAAATAGAGTTACTATAGGATCTGGCAATCCCACTCCTGGGCATACATCCTGAAAAAATAAAAACTCTAATTTGAAAAGATACATGCACCCTAATGTTCATAGCAACACTATTTACAATATCCAAGTATGGAAGCAACATAAATGTCCATCAACAGATGAATGGATAAATTATATATATATATATATATATATATACATATATATAGCTGAATAACTTTACTGTACATCTGAAATTAACACAACATTTAAATCAACTATACTTCAGTAAAACAAAGAAACAAACAAAAAGATAATGATAGGGGGCTACCCTGGTGGTGCAGTGGTTGAGAGTCTGCCTGCTGATGCAGGGGACACGGGTTCGTGCCTCCTTCCCATGTGGGAAGATCCCACATGCCGCAGAGCGACTAGGCCTGTGAACCATGGCCACTGAGCCTGCGCGTCCGGAGCCTGTACTCTGCAACGGGAGAGGCCACAACAGTGAGAGGCCCGTGTGTTGCAAAAAATAAAAAATAAAAAAAATAATAATGATAGGGCTGTTAAGAAGTATAAGGCATAGTTCAGATGCTGGTGATAAAAACAGAAGCAAACCAGACAAATTTCCTGTTGCTTTGCAGCTAACTATCTAGTTTCCAGAGAAATATAATAAACAAGATATATATAGAAGTTGTACTGTAACTAGTGTTATGAAGAAAAAGAGTAGGTGAGGGTGATATGGAATATCTATATTGAGGTTGATATTAACCTAAGGTCAGTGAATAATATCTTGCTGAAATATTTAAAGCATTTTTTTCACTTGTATTACTTTCAGGAAGATACCAAGTTCCCAATTATAATGAAAATTAAGTCCCTGTGAAGAGCTTTATACTCATTTATCCCTCCAGGTACAAAATGAGTTTTAACTCACAAGGACACTACACTTCCTGACATATATAATAGTAGTCAGGCTCATAATCTCCCTTGAGGCCTAGAACATTACCACAAACATATAGGGTGCTAAAGTGCTAAAAACACAGGAAGTGAGAATGTATTTTTAAATTTTATTTTAACTATCTTAAGGGGTGAGTATGATCAAATTAAATTAACTTATAAATTAGAGCAGAACATGGTTGTGCATTCTAGATTTTGATTTATTGGTCAATATATTCTACTTTACAGATTATATTGGTCAATATAATAATATATAACATTATATACTGACAGATAGTATATTGGTTAATATGATATGTTTTGTGGGGGAGAGGGATCACAAGAAACTGATTGCTTTAAGTCAGCTTAAACACAAGAGTGGATCTAGTGGAAGTAGAATAGGTTAGCTTAGCAAATCCAAAAGATGAAGACCTGACAATTCCAGATATCTTGCTGGATCAATTTGTGGTCCTCTGTGGTGACATTAATATGACTAAGTCTGAACAAACCCCAAATTTTGATGCCTCTTATTTGATTTTCAAATTTTCAAGATACACCATAAATGGCCAAGTTTTCACCAGGCATCTTGACCTCTGGCCTAGTTAATGATAGCCCAGTTAATGTTGGTGCTGCATAAACCCCTGGCTGGTCTCTGCTTCAGTGGATGCCACAATGTCTGTTTTCACTCACCATAATTTCTGCAGTGTCTAGCAGAGTGCCTGGTACATGAAAGGTAATTAATAAACATGAGTTAAAAAAATATTTTTCACATATAAATGTAACAACATAATATTATAGGTTGTTATGAGTACTGGCACATAAAAAAGTATAATATTCTTTTTTCAAAAAGTTTCATTGAGTCAGGCAGTCCTAGGAAAATTGGTTAAAAGCAAGCCAGTATCCTCTTTTCACTGCTTCACAATTAATCTGTCAAAGTGTTTAAATATTCAACATTACATAAAAACACTTATGATTCTAGAGGCCTTTATCTATTTTTTGGATGTTTTTATCAACAAATTGAATGTATTTATTAATCTGCTAAATACAATAATGAATACTCAGTATTCACTTTTGCCATGTAGAAGCCAGTAGTGAAGCAGAGTTCTGAGAGTACATAGGCAAAAGATACTCAAACAGAGGAACACATACATGTTTTGGTGCTTTGTCTACTTTGTGGAAATCAGCCTTAGGATTCCATTCTCCAAGTGCATTGTGCAATGAAAGCAGCAATCCTCTATACTGCTTACCTCGATAGCACAGACTTAAAAGAACTGCCATTATCTATCAATACAAGGACCATTAAAGATTTTAAAAGATAGCTATGTCAAGGATTATAATAAACATTTAAATTTTTTTCTTTATAACTATTTTGATATTTGCTTTATAAATCTGAATAAAACCTAGGGATAGGCATTCTTACCTGTATTTATAAATGAAGAAACTGAAGGCCAGAAAAGCTAACTGAATCCCCAAAGTAAATATAAATACTCATCTATAGAACTGAAGTTCAAAATCTCATCTGCCTGCTTCTGAAGCCCATGTTCCTTTACATTATCATGTCTCTAATACATTTAAAAATATTTGGACTTGAGATGTTAATGTATCAATATATCTTTAAAAGAGTACCAGGAGAAATATCACAAAATCAACTTCCCAACAGTTGGAAAAGAGGAGGCTACTGAATAACCGGAAACAAAATCATTTGTTTGAGGAACAAACCCTAAGAGATGAACAATGACATCCATTCTGTGTTATAGACACTCCTGGGAAACCAAAAGAAATTATTTTTACCAATGGAAAAATAAAAGTGGCCCAAACGCTTACAAAAGACAACATCTCATTAAACTGTAACTTTAAATAAAATATTCTTCAGACACCTGCAGACTGAATTTGAATTCTTGTGACAAATATTTTAGGTGATAAGCAATCTAATAATAACATCAGCCACTATGACTTCATCTAGCAAACTCATTCTTTCGAAATTTTGCATGAGACATTTCCTAATTATTTTAACCTTATGTTCTGTTCTCTTCTTTATATAAAAATGTGATGAAACTGTTGTGTGGTGTTATTCTGATTTAGACCACAGACTATTTGTCTTATGTTGTACAAAACAAAGGCAGCATCTGATACTGTACGTGGTATACAGCAAATACTTATTAAGTGTTGAATGAGCACTTTTCCATTATATGGGATAGATTTGGGCTAATGGAGTCACTATGCTGTTCCCTGTCACTGATGCAGTTGGAGAGTTCACTGCATAAGACGCTGTGCAGACAGTGTTCATGGAGCCACCGGAAGTTAATAGGCCATTTGCAGCGATATGGATGGCCCTAGAGATTGTCACACTGAATGAAGTAAGTCAGAGACAAATATCGTAGGATATCGCTTATATGTGGAATCTTAAAAAAGGGTGTAAATGAACTCATCTACAAAACAGAAATAGAGTCACAGATGTAGAAAATAAACTTACTGGGGGTAAGAGGGGGGAGGGATAATTTGGGAGATTGGGATTGACCTATACACACTACTATATATAAAATAGGTAACTAATAAGGACCTACTGTACAGCACAGGGAACTCTACTCAATACTCTGTAATGACCTATATGGGAAAAGAATCTAAAAAAGAGTAGATATAGGTATACGGTATACAGACTCATTTTGCTGTACACATGAAACTAACACAACATTGTAAATCAAATATACTCCAATAAAAATTTAAAAAAAAAGAATTTAATAGGCCCAGGTGGGGATTAAGCCATGGTTACAAACCACACTGGCAATACCATGGAGGCCTTCAAGATGTTTTGCTGATTAGCTTAGGAATGAAAAGAATATAGGACCTAGAATCAACTGAAAGTATAGCCCAGTTCCAACAACTCTCAATTATGTGAAAATCAAATGAGATAATTGATTAAAAAGGTCTTTAAGTTTTAAAGCATCTTGCAAATGTTGGTAATTAATACTTTGGCATGTATTTCCTAAAACCATGTTTCCATTAGTATCTCTAACATTTTGGCTACATGGTCCAAAGTCTGTCAATGAATCTTCAGTTCCCTATATGGGTAAGTGTTCTGAAATTTCTGAATGTGTTTTATCTGAATGTTGTGTAGCTAACTATCTGTAACTAAATGATTCCGCTGTTTCATCCCTGCGTTTTTGAACATTCACTTTCCTTTTTCCCACTGAGAATTTGAGGAGGGCAAGGGTAGACCAGAAAGAATACTGAGAAAGGATTCTGAGGACCTGAATAACTGCCTTATGACTTTAGGGAAATCATTTAAGTTTCCTTAACTTCTGTTTACATACCATTAAATGTGATTTTCTCCCTAACTTATAGTATAGTTGTGAGGATCAAATAAGATAATGTGCTTCATAAACAATCATACACATATAAGAAAATATCATTCTGAACACTTGTTCACCATTTTGATATTTTTCAGACATTGATGGCAGAATTCTAGATGAATGCATATTTTTACCACAACACTTACATCTTGTAGGTATTGGCTTATGTGTCTCTTCTCTCCAGTATAGGCATTGTGGCTTAATTTTTTAGTGTCTCTGCAAATGCTTCTATTAACTTGCATCAATCTTTCAGCAAGTATTACTATGTGCTATAATTACATGCAAGTTATGTGAGGGGATGGGATTACCATGGCAAGCTAGCTGCCCAGTCTCTTGTCCTCACAGAACAAATAAACCATCAGAATGTTGTAAAGTCATTCTTTACTACTCAGTGCTTCTCCATGAGATAAAGTGTTGGGAATATGAGGAAACTGCATCAGAGTTGAAGAGAAGTCACATAAAGCCAAATACCTCCACACTCTAGGAATCCCTCCCAGAGCTATTATCTCTATTTTTGCACCTGCTCATTTTGATGAGATAAAAATAGGCAAAACATCCAGGTTGACTGAGTTCTTATTCAGATAGCCTACATTATAAAAACAATATCGCTGACACCACCTGAATTTTGTAATTATCATTAAGTACTATTTAGAAATAGCCCAGTATCATACAGTGGAATACATTTGGACCCTCAAATGAGAAAGGAAAAGAATGAACTGTGAAAGTTCATGTTAAAATAATTAGCCCCACATTTGCTCATAGCCAAAAATCTGCGATTACATGTATATGCCCCAAACTCTTGGTTTCAAAGAATGATGAAAATTCTTTCAACTCACCTTGATGTAGAAACAAACAAATTTGCTAGAAATGTTGTTCCCCCTGGAATTTGAAGGGCAATGATGACATTAATAACATTCTGTTCTATGTCAAACTGATATAAAAGCTGCAAACATCTGACAAAAGACTCCCATCCGTAAATGGCAGAAATTATTTAAACCACAGGGCATATAGCACTCTCTCTGGGGACCTTTATCAGGGAACGGTTGGAGGTGGGCTTTTTGGGGCAGCCTGTAGTTAGCCCTCAATTCATGCTGGTCAGGTCTTTTACCAAGAGAGTTTTGTTTTCACTATTTATGTAGTGCAGCAGGCAACTGTTTACCTCAGGGCATGAGAGTCAATCCAGTGCTTTAGAATCAGTGTGCCACAGGCAGCTGTGTTGCCCATGGTAACAAAGGCATCTTTTTGGGGAGGGAGCTCTGCAAGCAGCAGGACAGGAGATAATCCCATCAATTTTGGTCAGTGCCCTACTTGAAGGTGTTTTTGCTGCATGAATAACAGTCACAAGAATTTGTACAGGATTACAATATTTTACAATCATTTAGGAATTTGTTTCTGAGATCTCTATATTGTACAGGGTAATATAAATGAATCTTTTTTATTTTTAAAATAAATTTAAATAAAATGGTATTAAGTAATCATTCAACTGGGAATGACTTACACACTTCTCCTACCTCAGCAAAGAGAGGGAAAATGTGATACTAATTCTTGTCTAACATGTAGGCAAAGATTCTTAGATTGTGTCCTTAAGAAGAAAGCTTTGGACATAGATTAAGACTGGACCACAATGCATGTTTTAAAATGTCATGAAAATATCTTGGACTAGAATTTCACAAGAGTCTTTTATCTTTCTTCCAACATTCAAAGTATAAATTAAATCTCATTCTAGATTTTATTATTAATAAACATTTCTTGGGATTAGCAGCCTGACCTTTCCAGTAGCGTTGTAATTAGCTCAATTTGTGCCCAGACAGCCCAGTGGAAGACGGATTGCAAAAGAGATAGAGAGTGAGAAACCATCGAGGATATTATGGCAATAATCTAGTGAGTAAGGTAGAAGGCAAAGAGGACAGGAATGGAAAAGAGGAAGAGAACGAGGAAGAGGAAGAAATATGTATGTATCGAGCACTTCACTTGTTCCAAGCTAAGGGCCAGAAACCACATATAAGTTATCTCATGTAACTATCCTAATACAACTGAAAGACGTATATATATCATTGTCCCCATTTTACATACTGTGGGATGGCAGAGGGAACTGTGCTGATGGACTTAGTAGGGGTCTGAATAAATATCCGAGTGAAAAAAAGTAACTTTTCAAAACTGTTTCTGAATATTCCAGCTGAGTCAAAATTATACCAATCTTTTTTGTTA